>NC_088247.1:114102259-114717537 GCF_036013445.1 Caloenas nicobarica
AAGAAAGACATTAAACCAACAGCTTAAACAGAGGAATACAATTCTGGATCAACTTTCTTGAGACCAACAAACCTAACTAGTTAAGGATGTTGGCAGGATTTTTTAACAGAACTAGGCAATGTTGTTGGCTAGTGGAGGACTTGATGTCCCTGTCCTATACCCATCTTGTTACACTGATGCCCTCCCTGCGTTACTCAGTAGTGCTACAGAAGCCAGCGCAGGTATAGATGCATTGTTCGTAAAGAAAAGGGAATGGGAGAAAGAGTAAAAATCCCTTTTTCCCAATCAATATGCATAATAATCTGGTTTCCCTCTCGGAAAAAAAAAAAAAAAAAAGGCGCTAAAGGCTTTGGCAGCTAGCATTCATTCTCTACTGGGTTTCTTCTGGAAGTGGAGTAATTTTGCATTCACATTCTGAGATACAAGCAAGGAATTCATCTTGGGACTCAGCCAGTGTAATGTTACACCAATGCGTTGATTCAGGAACAAAGTCTTCAAAGAGACTCACACTGCTGAAATTCTGGAGAGAAAAAAGGAATGACCAACATGCAAGTAACTACATGCGTCAATGGGCTGTGACTGAAGATAAAGGACTTGACTTTGCGTTCCTCCTAAATTCAGTGGGGAAACTAGGGCAGGAGGGGTGAATCACCAGAAGTTTCACTCAAGGAATGTAAAACAGAACACAAGGTCTATTGCCCCCATCAGGATTTCACAACTACATAATGCTGGCAATTTCAGAGACAGCTCTGATTTATTCCAAAGCAGAATCCGACCTCAGGTTTAAGGAAGCCCTTAAAATAAGTCTTTACTAATGCTTTATTATTTTAATGGTGTAAATCCACAGGAATCAGTCAAGCTACCCAATACTTACAGGGGTTTAAGATTCAAGACATAACATACAAGTTTCTTGGACCTGCGATGTACTTATCTGCTAGTTTAAGCACATGCATGAAAGTCATCAGTGACCAGATGCTAAGCAAAGAATAAACTCTGAAAAATCAGACCTTGCCTCAAAAGCTTCTCAGATAAAGTTATTTTAAAAAATTTTTAAAAAGTAGGTATTCGGGGCTACCATCCTGTGCTGGTGAAAACCAGCATCATTCCATTAACAGAAGAACACCCACTTTTGCTGGCTGGGGCTGCAGCCCTTGACCATCTTTTCCCTCCCCTTGGGAAGGACACGAGCCTGATCCGAACAGGGCACTGCACAGATGTGCTCACCTCAAACAACACGCCCGGCGTGACACATCGCGCCAGCGACGACTGATAGGCGCTAAGCAGGGAAGACAAGTCAACACCTGCTTAGTCCTTCTGGTAAATCCTCATCCCTTCATTCCCAAAGAAGCACAGAGCCTTTCGAGCCCACAGAGCAGGGCTCCCTGCACCAGCTGGGGTCCTGTCCTCCAGTCTGCAGTTGAGAAATGCTGCTCTTTTCTGTTCAATAGTTGCAATCTAGCAGGATCCGGAATGGAAAAATAAAGGACCTGCTCTGCTTCTTGCTTACACCACTCTAAGTTAGAAACAAACCCATCAGCATTATCAGCCTTTCATGAGTATAAAACAGGTGTGAGAGAAGAAACATCTATAAACTCAGCTGAATTTAGCCATTGTATTAGTTTCCAATTGTGCAGAGATTACATTATGTACAGACGCATGCAAGTATACACATATACAGTTTTTTAAATCTCTCCAAGAAATCAGACAGAAACTAAGCATATGGAAATTTAACCGGTTGCTCATAAAAGGCTGCTAAAATCTGCCAAAGTCAAGGGGCATGGTGCAGTCTACACATGCTTGTTAAAAATAAGTAAGGTAAGAAAGGCAGCAATTTTAACTATGATGGGTGGCACAGCAGTTTCATTTATCTTAAAAATGCAGTATTTCTGTATTTTTTTAAAATCTTGGGTTCTTTTTCCCTTTTTTTCCCGGTCCCTGAACCTCAGGAGATTTTTAAGACTTTAAAAAAAAAAAGCACTTCTCGCCGCTGCCTCCGGCCTGTTTGATGCTCCTTTGCTGCCACCAAGTGGAAAAGAAACAGCAAGGCTAAAACTCGCCGCAAGAGCCTTCAGCTGACACCATGTGTCAAACGCCTCGTCTGAATTTGCTCTCCCGCTTTTCCTCTCCCCCAGTCTCCCCCCTCAGGCGCTGCCTCCCCCGGGCCGCCCGCAGGGACAGGCGGGTGACGCTGCCGCCATTTTCACCACAGGGTCGTCCCCAGCAAAGCCGCCCTGGGCAGCTGCCACAGCGCTGCCATGCATGGCGCACACTGAGGAAACAAGAAAGGAAAAAGAAAAAAAAAAAAAAAAAAAAGTAGGGGAATAACAAGTACACAAGTATCAACACACAGCACCTCCAACAGAGACTGCAAGGAAGGCGCTCCTCAAGCATTAAATGCATTTCCTCAGTAACACACCCCCACTTTGCCTCCTTGCAGAGCTGGCCCTCCACTGACACAGGTGCACTTTATAAGTATAAGAAGCGCAAAGAAGAGTAAATCCTACCTTTTCCCCGTAGAGGGACCAAAGGACAGGTTAAAACACAGTGAGGAGCAAACACGGCACCTCACAGCCCTGCTCACATGAGGCAATACCTGCCAGGCAGCGCCGCCATTTTAGCCCTGGGGCTGGGCGGTGACTGGCCACAAAATGGCCCACAGGGGCTGCAGGTACCTCAGGGTGTGAGCTACAGCCTTTGATCTCTGAGAAAGCGGGGAGGGGGGGAAAAAAACATACGAAAACCTCACCAGGTGCAGGCTCAGGATGTGTCTCTGAAAGGCTCTGCTGGGGGAGGAAGGGGCTGAGGTGAAGTGGTGGCCGTGGCCTCTGGGTGGGTTTCTGTGAGGTACAGGAAAAGAAAATGGCCTCTCTTAACCTCCTCAGCCAGGAAGCGCAGTGATGATTGAAGCAAGTAACAGCTCCATCAGGGGATGGGTTTTGTTACACTCAAATTTTAAGAAAAAAAAGGAAATTAAAAGGCAAATAAGTGTTTTGGTGGACCATTTAACCTAGCTGCCATGTTTGCTTAAACCATGCATGATGTACCTATGTGTTTAAACAAGGTAACGCATCACCATCAGCGATTATATTCCACAAAGAGAAAATCTAGCTACAGGTTCTTGCCGAGATGTAGTAGTTAAAGGAACAAACATCTGTTTTATTGTGTTATGGGTGTTTTTGGGGCAGGAGTGCTGCCCACTCTGGAGACACTTCTGTGCAGATACTGCAGAGGAATCCAACAGAGCATATCAGTCTCAAGGGATATATACGCTGTTCACTTTCCCTTTTAATTTAAACTAATTTAACCTACTACAAGATCTTCTCCCTGTTTTAATAGATCTCAGTTTTGTAGCAATTGCTGTCATTTAGGTAATATCACACAGATGCGTCCAAGGAGCACAAGCTTGTGAGAAGCCCTGGAGAATTTCTGGTGGTATTTCTTTAGTTCAATCTAATTTCAGAGGCAGGAGGAGAGCCACCCAGTTGAGTTATGTTGAAGGGGGATATAGGAAGAGCAGATGAAAGACCAAAAAAGAGATAAAATGGCCTTTAAACACAAAGGTAATTAAACATGAGGATTTACACACCTTCTCTGTTGTGCTGTAATCAAACTGAAAAATGCTTGCCTCTCTTAAATTTATATGAGTAAGCTAACCTGCTAAAATAAGGAATATCAGATATATTAAATAGCGGAAAATGGCAAACTTCTAAGCATGTAGTTGTCTAGTTCATTTTCCAGATGCTTTTCAAAACCTATGTGTTAAGATGGGCTCTTCAGCTTTGTCACGTAGAAATATTCAGGTGTCTTAACAACATGGGGGCCACAGTTATGTTAAGACACGCAGTGCCAGCAAAGTCATTCCAGTTAACACCAGCTGAGAATCAGCCTTTGGTTGTGGGGATTTTTTTCCTGCAATTGGTGGGATTTTGGCTCAGATTTTTGAATAAATTGTTACTAATCTTTGCCAGCTCAGGCCACTGAGGTTCCTGAGGCCAGCAGGTTACCCAATACAGGCTTTGTCTTAAATGATTTTGAACCTCAAATTCTTTTTGGACATAGATGAGCTTACCACTGTGCATTAATTGAAAGCTTGGCTCAATTATATCTTGGCTTCTTGCTATGGGAATGGAAGGGCCATGGGGTTAGGAAACTCTGCAATTCAGAAATCGCTGTAGCCAGTGTCACAATCTGGCCACTTTGCCTTCTGATAAACTCTGCAAGCAAATCTGAGGGCAAAATCTAGCCCTTATTTTTTTCTGATAGTACAACTAGGTGGCAGAAGACAAAAAAAGAGGAAAAAAAAAGTTTTTCCAAGCTATTTTCTTCTTATTAAATTTTTTAAGTGGGCCAAGTCTCAATCTGGGCAGTTTGCCCTGGTTTCAGGAAGGAGGGGGAAAAAAAAAAGGGACTATAAGAAGGTACAGGTACATCTAGAAATATTAGCCTATGCGCAGAAATGATTCGTGTATCTACCAAAATTCTTCTGTGTAATTCTATATATAAGGGATGAGATTGAATTCTTAGCCTTTAATGATCTGAGTGTCTTCCAGAAAATAGGATACCTCATTCCATGTAGTCCAAGAACACCTATTAAAAAGAATACATTAAATGAACCAGACTTCATTTTACTAGCTCAAACCCGAAACAGCTTCACAGCTTTTCTAAATAAATAAATAAACCACCCAGTATAACAACTGTAACCCTTTTCATTATGCTTTGAGACAAGAATTTAAGTTTCAGGTTTCTAATGCATTCAGCATTTTTAAACAGTAAAAAGAGGTACACCCTCACTGGAGTTACCTCTTAGGAAGGTGACACATGTAAATTAATTCCATTTTAGTTCAACTGGTGGGAAGTTGAACTCCAGTGTGATAATAATGTAAATTAATCAGATGCATATGACAGCATCCTTTGTCTACATTAAGTTTTTTGAAATCTTTTGAAAGCTACATTGAAACAATGCTGTTAGAAGTTGCAAAGTTGTCCTAGATCTGCAGTTCTGCAAATAAAGTATGTTACAGAGCCCTGTCATCATCAGAGATAGATTGGACTTTAATTGCAGAGCCCATCTTGCTCCCTAAGCTATTTGTGGCTTCAAAACTGTGCTGGGAGCTCCGTAATGCTGATGAACATGCATGGGAAAACTGGAACACAAGCGAATTAACGGCCAGTATCTACCATGCAGTTCTCTGAGGTTTCTCTAGAGCTCTAATCTGGATAGTTTTTTTGAGTGGGATAAGTTTTCTTTTTAACATCTTGATAATGCATTTCAAAAGTTTACCTCAATGAAGGAGAGTTACTACTTTGAGGAAAACATGGCCGCAAGTTTTAGCTAACATTGCCAATGTAGCTTACACTTTACAAACCACGTTCTTGACCAACTGTAAGAATAATGCTCAACCTTTCCAGGAAATAAAAAAAAAAATCATCCATGGCAGAGACCAAACATGAAAAAGTCTAATATAAGTAGTTAAAAGCTGGCAAAACTATAAACATCTGGGACCAGAATATTACTATGAGAAGCTGAGGCCCTGTCTGGAAGCATCAGTTGTAAGCCTGGTGCATAACGAAAGGTAAACATAACTTAACAAACACTATCAAAGGATGGAGGAAGTGGACCTTAACAGACAAGTACATTTCAGTGACTTAGAATCAGCTAGATTTTCAGTGCTGGTTTTGTTACATAAAGACATTCGTACCCACATAAAGCCAGATTCTCTTTTGCGCTGCATTTTTGCTACCGAGGCCCTAAAAAATCAAGCATTAAACTGACTTAAAGCAATACAGAATGAAGCTTGTAATGTTATACAGAGTCTCCAACAATAGCATTTCACTAATAAGCACTTTGTTACACACCAAGAGAAGAACTTACTGCCATTCAGGAGACACGTAAGATGCAGGTGGATGTGTAATGTGTATGTACATGTACAGCTCCTCGTGAAATTAACTGCCTTGAGGAAACGCTCTCTCCATGGAAACCTTGCAGGAGAAAACATGTTTTGTGTGAGAGTTGGGGAGTAGGTTTGTCAGCCCTGGGGCAACAAATTAAAAAGATTGTTTATGTTATCCAACTTGACGGTGTTTGTTACTAGGCATTTCTCCTTGTCCCCTTTTAATAATGGGGACAGTAACTTTGTGGCTTTAAACAATGACTAATTTGTTCCCATGAGGCTGAAAAACACTCAAGTGACAAAAAGAAAATAAACATTCTAGGAAACAAAGGCTACAACATATTGATGAAAATGAACATTCATATTGAATAAGAGAATATCAGACTACTGCTTTTACAGACAACTTTTTCCACTTGCAGAACTCCACAGCTGCTCATTTACTTTAAAACTCTGCTAGTCAACAGCAGCTACACATTTGCCCTGAGAATTACTACTTTAAAAGTGTTTATTGCAAGCACAGCTGGGTTTTGTTTCTTTTCTGCTTATTCTGGATCATTGCTATGCAAGATCTATCACCATGAATTCAAGGTGATTTTTAGCTTGAAAATTAATTTGTTGTTCGTGAACTCTTTGGATATCCCATCTAGGTACCTTTGATATCAAGATTGTCTTGATGTAAAGCTGGAACGAGATAGTGCTGAATTAGACCCGTTTTCTGCCATTTAATATAGGCTTTAAATTGATCCATGGAATGTGTCCACACTAGACTGAGAAGCTGCCTCTTGGCAATACTGAATTATCATACTGAATTGCTTCCATCCATTTGCTGAGGCTGCCAAATTGAAATGATGCACGTCAAGGCAACCCTACACTGAAAAGTAAAAGATAGCCTCTTAAATGTTGCATTTATAAAGCTTTTTATTCACAGTCAAATTTAGTATCCCCTCTGAAATATATCACTTTACAAAATTGATACCTTGCCGTTACAAGATTTCCACGCTGTATTCACTCAGCTTAGTAGTAAAAACAAGCTTTTGCTCTTTTCCCTTTGGTACAGCTGATGAAAACTGAGCGTTCAAAGTCTGCTTCTTAGATCACCAGCACTAAGTATTCTACAGATTTGTAATCTTCTCATACAGAGAAGGTTAAAAGTCATCAAAAAGACGAACAGTTAGTTCAATCAGTAAAATATTACAAGTGCGACATATTGGAAAGAAGAAATTGAAGGAAAAAAACCCCAAGCTACCACTAATGCTAAGGATGCAAAGAGTGATCTGCAAAACAGAAGCATTCATGTGGACTTTCTGGAACTCTCTGCGAGCAATATCACTCAAAGCAAATTAGTAAAAAGAAAAATTACACTGTCACGCTGCAGAACTTTAATGCATTTTTTCCTAATGTGTGTCACATATGGTTCTAAAATGACAAATTGCATTATTAACTTTGTGTATTATTTCCTCTAAATTGCTGTAGCCTAACACTTTTTTTAATCACTGGCAAGTAAACTTCTAACCAAGAAACATATATAGTCTTTTTAACTAGTGCCCTGTTTTGGCATCTTTACATCTCAGTTTATGACAAAGGAATAACCTGCCCACATTTGGGCTGCAACCCAGTTTCAATTATTTTGGCCCTCTGAGTTAGAAAGTTTCTTTGGCTTGAAGTTTGTCAGGCTAACTCTTTTGGAGAAGAAGAAGATCTTCGCAAAGCCTCATGATCATTTCTCCAATTATGCTCTGATTTGCATGTCACTGTTTAACTGAAGTTTGTTGTTTGTTTGGTTTCCAACTTCTGATTTGCATCAAAAAGAGTTTGCTATCGATTCCTTACTCTTTAACTCTCTCAAGCAGCTATACCTTCCTAGCCGGCCATGTCCAATGCAAGAAAGAAATTACATTCCACAGCTTGTGGCAATGTTAAACAGAGGAAGGTTTTTTCTAGGTGTAAGGGTTTTTTGCAGTTGCTTTCAGTACCAGAGAATTGAGTCAAAAGTTAAACAAGATCTTGCCAGAAGGAACCCAATGCCACTGAATGCCACTTACACCAATATACCTCCACCTGCGTTTCCAGTTCCAAACTGGAATTTGCTGTTCACGACTCCCTAAGCCTTCCGGGGGCCAACAGCTGATAGAAGCCTTAATCCAGGTAACCAATGTCTCTTCTTCTGAGGCTGCAGAACCAGGTCTTCATCAGTCCCTGGGTGAAGGATGTCATTTACTATGGAAACCAGGGTTTCCCTTCATATTTGTACTGGTCCTAGCCCACAGTGAGAAAGTGAATTTCAGTCTACCCTTTTAAATCCAAGAAAATTCTTAATTCTGAGAGAATTAAGTTTCTTTATCATTCCAGAGAACTATGTTTGGAGATTTCCAATAAAACTGCAACATTAATACTTCTTGACAAGGCTTCACAGTAGTATTGATTTTCAAGGCCAGTAGAAAATAGGATGACTTAATAAAACATCTACTCTTGAGGACGCAGTTCTCCAATAATAAAAATCCTGAAGGAGTAGAAATGAGTGTTAAGTGATGTGTTGACTTCCTAACTCATGGCTAGCATTTATAAGGGAGGGAATTTAAGTTCTGGTAAGAGTCCTTTGTTTGCAGCCACAGTAAACTCTGTCAGAGAGAGAGGTTTTCTCGGAGGAGCTCTGTACAAACTTTAGACAGCTGGGAGAAGACCTGCTACTGCTGCAAAGTCCTGAGCCATTGATTTCATAACTGAGTAATTTACTTTTCCTGTCCAACTGTAGCAGTTCGATGAAACTACACTAATTCAAGGACTGAAGTCCTTGAGGACCAAGTGGAAAGTCTCCCAATGAGTCAAGTTCCCACCATCCAATGACCTCCAAATTTTGCCAAGCACAGAGCTTCCCAGATGCCCTCAAGTGCTGTTTGCTATTTTAATGTAGCTATTTAACACTTACACTAGTGGGGCTTAAAATCTTCAGTTGCATTTTAATTTCTCTTCTGAAGTGTTTTGGTTGGTTGGTTTTGGTTTTTGTTTTTTGGATTTTTTTTTTGTAAGCTTGGAAAATTCCCCATGGAACCTCACATCAAATTCCAGTCACAGCTGCTAACTCCACATGCTCTTACCAACCTCATGACCAGAAAGGAAGAAAAGTTCCAAAAGCAGGTAACACATTAAATGCATGTATCAAAACACAATCTTTAACAATAATATTTTCACTTTTAACTTAAAAACCTAAACACAAAACACACTAATTTTGACATCGATTAGCCTCTAGTCAGTCCAACTACATATGTTTCTACCATAGCTTAGAGTTTTACATAACTTTGTCATTGCATTAGTTAGAAACATTCTCAGAAACAGCAGTTTTGTGAGTGCTTCTCTTAGCCAGTATGTCTAATATTAATTAACTGATAATCAAGACAAAGCAGGAAGGCATCACACAGACCTTAATGTTTTCTTCAAATATCTTAAGTACATTCATACTTTAATTCACTGGCACTAATGACTTTTGCTATTATAATAGCAACTCTTTGCATTACAGTGGCATTAACGAATGCAGAAGTGGTATTTCTGCACCATTTTCAGCACATACAGCAACAGGACTACAAGTCTCACAGATGTTTTCCTTCCCTTTCAGGCCCAGTAGAACCATTCTACAAACCACAGCACATACCAATTTATGCACACAGCCGCTGCAATAAATGTTCTTCTTGCCAGCCTCGTATTTTCAGGCAGGGAAGTTTTGGTTTTTATTCCAATATTCATGTAGTTCCAGAAAGGAACTTTCACAAACAATGTTCAGTCAGTTCAAGTCGTTTCATACCTCAGTGAAGTTAAATACCTACCCAGAAGTCTAGAGGTTCCAAGAACACTGCAGTGATACGAAAACCACTTAGCATTCATGATCTTGTACTTCAAGCCTCTTTCTAATAGCGCTGTTAGTGAATAACGAGCACATGGTTAACACATCTTAGTTTGTGGGGCATTTGCTCGGGTTGTTTTGTGTCAGAGAAGTAAAGCCACAAATCCATACTGAAATATTGAATGATACAAGCCTTAAACAAAAAAAAATTTACAAAGTTGCACTTATTTCATCTATTTAAACTGCCCTATTGCAAATACCAAATACCTGTATATAATTAATTATCCCAAATAGACATCCACCTCAGTAAGTCTTAGCTAATAGCCTTGCATTATTCTTGTTTAAACATTTACCAATTAAACCTGTGTACTTTACTCAACAGTGAATTATGATCCTTTTCAGAAATTACCCTTTTAAAACAAAAGATATAATTGAAGCTTAAGAGGAAAATCATGTAATGGAAATGTCCTCCAGTTCCCTTTTAATTAACAGCACTGTGCGTAAATACAAGTTGAGCTGCTCATTTCCTCAAGACAATGCCTCTCAAAGTATAAGATGTTATCTCCTAGAAAATCTCTCCATTAAAGTGCCATTTCAGGCCACTTTTATCCTATTGTCTTCCCAATTAGTTCATGGGACACCTGGCCTTTTTTCCTAAATTGATGTTTATGAGATTAACATTTTGAGCATCATGCTTTGCACAAGCAGACCTCTACATCCACTGAGTCCAGAAGTCAGTTCGTAATAGTCTACAGCTCATCATTTGCAGGATTAGGTTGGAAGAGGCACAACAGAGGACACACAGGCTTCCAAATCAACTCTATCCAAACCTACTGAGCACACCAAGAGCCGCCTTTGGCCATGAACACACTTTGGGTCTTTTGCATTTTTAACCTTCGTAGCACAAAACAAGACTCCAGAGTCCAACAGATCTTTTGTTTGGCATAACAATGACATTAACCTGTAGAAATAAGGCGTTCTCATTTTAGCTTTCAGCTGGCAAATGTTTATGGGCCTTTGACATGTGTACTCACGTGAGCAGTCCTGTAGATTTTAGGCAGCACAGTTAGGTACCTGCATGAACGTATATATAAGTTCTCTTGTTAGCTGGATTGAAGGAATTGCTATTCATTCAAAGAGTTTATCATAAACAAAAATGTGTAAATTCATACCAGTCACTGAAAAAGTTTCTAGAGATATGCAACAATTATTTGAATTGAATAAACATGTCAATGTATTGAACTTTTACTTTCAAATATATATTTTTAGATAGTCAATGACTAAAAGCTTCATTTTAGCACCTAATTCAATTTAGTCCATATTCTGCATTGCATGATGCAGTACAGCTCTGTACAGACAGCAACCATCCATTGTACATCATTCAGCTTGCAGTACTATAGATCTACTGGATTCATTTGTTACTATCATTTCCTCTTTCACACTAACAATGTTTCCCAACCAGTTTTGTAGACTGCTACTCAAACTGCATTTTGGTGAACTGTTTATTTTTCCTTCATAAGTAGTTAGGTGACTGCTAATTGTTAAACAGCTTTTGGGCTGTTTTGCTTTGCGGTGTATTGAAAAATGAACTCGTGAGGTTTATCTGAAGAAACTGACACACCGCCTCTCCTAAATAACTAAGCTTCACATTTTTAGGAAAACAAATGGAATATTTGTAAAACAGAGCAGTAGTTTTTACTGCACCAGAGAACGCTTTCCCTGATGAAGATCTGAGAAATAGCAACAGATGACCACACTCCTGCCACCTCAGAGCACACTTCTCTCTCACAGTGTCAGCAGTAAGGTCTGAGTACTGCAGCCAAAATTCCAATTAAGTTCCTGCATGTGCTGTTTCCCCAGCCTGCTCCTTTTTTGGGGGGCCTTACAGATTGCCCTTTGGGGATATCTATTTTTTCCATTCACTAGACATGGTGGCTTAAGAATGGAATCCAGGCTGTTTGTTTGTGGCCCTTGAAGCTCGGTTTTCTCAGAGGCAACAGAAATAAGGGAATATGGCAGACATTCAAATCCAGAAGCAGAAAAGGAAACAGCTTAATACAGTGAAAAAGCCTTACAAAACTCAACAACTACGGCATTTCACACAGTGATGTAATGAGAAAGTAAACATGGCTCTTACATAAACACCACAGACTGGATAGCTTTGTTTGAGACTTTTTAATATTCAGGAGATGAAGGACATATAAAAAAAAGTGTCAAGCATTCCACAGTAAAAAAATTGAACTCTGGGGCATTATAAACAAAACGTCACTAGTATCTATCACTAACAAGCGTATGTCAGGTCATTGTCATTTGAACAATGAAATGTTACTTCTTTCGCATCAAATGGCACCTTCAGATACACATCTAACGCGAGCACCTCGGTGACAAGTGTTCTGGACAAAATACGATCCTGTAAAACTCTTAAGTATAACTTAATCAAGATATTGCTATACAGCCCCTCTGTAAGATGAATAAAGTATGCAAAACACATTTCAAAATAAGTTTTAGGTTTCTGTAATTTATACAAATGAAAACAGAAGTTTAGTCTGCCTTTCTCTTTTTCCCTTTAGCAGGAGTTTTGGAGGAATGTTCATTTTCAGTGTTTGGTTCCCAGAGTGCATTTCTTACGAATCTAGAAGCAGCTCCTTTATTGAGTTTGGATGCCTTTTTCTTGTCTGCTATTTCTTTGACTTTGTTCATGTATGTTCTTATTCTCTCCTAGGAAAAAAAAAAAAAAAAGGAAAAGTATATTTCACACCATTCTCCCAAGATTGCTGCTAAAATAAAATCAATGAGCTCTCCACACTGTACATTTCTGTAAGTATAATACCTACAAAAATAGCTTCTTTTAAATATATATACCAGGCTCTTTGCAAACTTGAGGTTTTCCCTTTAGCAGATTTTCCATCAAAGGTACCTACCGTACTAATATTTGCATGACATTCACAGGAACATGAAGTCCTACAGAGTTGAAGACTCTGCACCTAATTTGTAGTGACACAAGAATTGTTCTTGCAAGCAATGTTAGAAAACAAAATACTGAACTCGATTTTGAGTTTAGCCTACATAAAGGTGGCAAAATAATATTTAGATATTTGACATATTTATGGATGAATTCTACTGGCTGACTACTGTCCGAAAAAAAAAAAAATTCAGCATGTCCAAGCAAAGCCAAAAAGCATCTTACACAAAATCAAAGATGTTACAAGCATCAGATGTGCACCTACACAGAAGTCTTGTGGTTAAGACCCCAAAATGGTCAAGGGGGCTTATCAATGAACATATTTAAGGCAGCGTGATGAATTTCCAGCTGTACCAGAAGTTGCTTTTAGGACCATGAATAAGAAAAAAGTCTGTTTCCACTGGCATTTCATAAAGCAAAGGGATACTTCCTTGCCATCTCAGCCCATGGCTTGGATTCAGCCCCACCTAAATATACCCTCTCATTTATGTGCCTACTCATCCTCATCTACTTCTTCAATCAATAAAGAAAATCACTTTGAGAGGGTAACTAAACCCCTCTAAGATGGGAATCATGCTCTGTTAAGTGCCTGCTTCTCTTCACTGACTAGAGAGGATACTTACAGTAATCCTGTAAAATACAGAGAAAATTGGTTGATAGATTTCACGCCTACATATTTAGCCTAATACAGCCTTCGACTCTAGGGCCTTTAGCTGCTACTGTAACGCGAACAAACAACATATATATATATATACACACACACACACACACACATAAATACTGCTCTACCTGATACCCAAACAATAAATGTGGATTAACAGAACATTTATGCTAACTAAGTACATGTTGATATTATGTAACCCACGCATTTCTCACACAGCCATTGACAGCTTTTTGAATCTGGAACAAAAGTTATGAGACTTACACTAGAGAAGTTATTTTCAGTTCTTCAGTGACCATTATAGGCAACTGATTTGTCAAAAAGTTGGCCAGTCTTTCCCTTTCAAAAACATGGCTTTAATGAGGAGAGCTTTACAAGGTCTGAAATCATGATAGACTGTAATATTTTTTGGTGACTGAGATGGCTAATGAGAACAGATGGCAAACCTACATGTATCAACAGGGGAAAAAGGAGCTGGCAAATGTCAACGTGACAAAAGAAATGAACTCCGATAGCTTGAATGTGAGTTTAATTAATACAGTTTGAATCTCTGTGTATTCTCTGTATGTACACAAGAAGAGCAGTTCTGAAAACAAAACAATCATGACAAAGTGGTTTTTTATTCCCTTTCCACATGAATAAGAACATCACAACGCTCTTGGAAGGAAGGAAGGAATGTGCATTTATTCACGTTGATACTTGGAAAAGAGAACTGGATGAAAATCTAGCCTATAATAATTCATTCATTCATTCTTCAGAGTTAGAATGACTGGCAGTTGTAAAGTAAAATACCAGCATAAAACATCCCCAGCAGAAGAGATAAAATTTATTTTTTAGTATTGCTAAATTAACACAATATTCAGACACTATATAATATAGGGGGAAGAAGAAACTGACAGAAACCTCATGAAATATTAACTGATCCATTTTTTAATATGATACAGTCTAGACTACTGAAAACCTCACAAAATTAAAAATAGAAGTATCCTTGTTATTCAGGCTAGCTTTCCACATTTTTCAGTCCTATCTTCCATTCCACTGGTTATGTAAGGATTACATTAAAGCTAAGTATTTTATGATTGCCCAGATTTAATATTTTCATTTATACAGGAATTAAAATGGGTGGCTATATGTTTTGATTTCTATTTCTTCTTCAGGCTAAATGATTTGATTTTTTAAGTCAGCGGAATTTTCAGGATAGCCAGCCTTCTATACTGTAGTCATGCATCTAAATGGAATATAACGACAAACCTAAAAGATTTATTATAGGTTGTAAATATGTCACTAATGCAGAATTACTGGACAATACACATACAACTGGTGCCAAAAAAGCTTTTAGCTTTGTTGCTGAACTGGATTCTTTACTGCTGAGAAAATGAATTAATGGAGGACATGAAAGGGGGAGGGGGGGCTCTTTCCCGTCTTTGCTAGTAAATCAACCACACTCTACTTTCAGAGTCATACAAAAGTAAGAAAAGGCGGCCTTAGAGATTAACATGAATCCAAGTATTTATAAGAAAAAAACGCCATACTGGAAGTTATAAATTATTATCAGACATGTAACATTTTTCCATTGAACAGATACAAGTGGAAAGCCGCTCTGTTCAGAATCCAATTCTCAAACAAAGGTGGAGAAAAGATGACACCGTTCACCTTCTTATTCTATTCTTTGCATTATTCTATAACTTTGCATTAAACAGTACTGTTTGGAACTAAAAATATTACTTTCTTAATTTAGAGAGCACAGCAGGGCATATGAACAGTTACAGAACACCATGTAGCATATGCATGCTATTATGGCAACGTATCAATTTTAAATATAGATATAAACATTTTTTTTACTTCTATATGAGTTAACTGTCCTGGGCAAGTTAAGATATTGCAGTGCAGGCAGTGGAAGGATCTTACCAGTTCTTGTTTCACTGGATGTTCCTTTGGATTGATTCCCTGAGTAGCCAAGTATACTACAAGAAAAAAACATGGGTTTTTTGAAACTGAAGGCTGTCATGACTGAGGACCTAATCAATCAGTCACATAGGAAAACTGTAGTTTCCACATAAAACCATTAATAAGAATTGGAGTTAACTGTGTTGTTAAGTATCTGACAAACTATCATAATCAAATCTTGCAGTTAAAAGAAAAGAAAAAAAAAAAATCTGACATGGTTAAACTTTCTGTCCTTACAAGGATAGAAAAGGTTGCCACGAGAAAACAGAAAGAAACACCCTCGTGCCTGTACAAAGTCAGCTTTTGTAAATATGAATTTTTGATTTGGAGTTTCAACATAATTTACCCTACAGATGGCAATAATTTGGGTCCTCAGGGTAATTAAAAGTTTCTAATTATTTAGCTATGAAATATGATTATTTAATGTTTGCAGCTGTCTAGAAGGTGTTCAAATGGCAATCATAAATACTTTTTCCTCCTACCCCATACTTACCCCAGAACATTGAATTTAACGTGTATACCGAAACCAAATCCAGCTTTGCTTGCTCAAGAGGGTCTAACTAGAATGAAAAAAAAACCCCAAAACAAACAACAACATTTTAGTAATATGCATATTTTATAATTGTGAATGTATTCATAAAAAATACACACTGAGGGAGCATATCTTTGCACCACAAGTTCACTGAGACCATGACTATGCCTGTTTCCGTGCCATCACAGAACAATTCTCTCCTCTGCAAGCATTCATGGCATTTTCCCCCTCTGATGTTAAATGCCAGTTTCATACAGCCAAAAGCACAAAAATCTTTTGACATGTAGCTCTTAGACTACTTTCCCATAGTCAGAAATAAGTCCCTATTTTTCCACAGAAACTTAATTCAAAGTAGTTGTTGCTATCAATGGAAGGAAAAAAAAAACCACCTTAAGATTGCAGAAGCTCAAATGGAAATATCTTATGCTACAGACAATCAATGAACATTAAAACTACACATGGTAGACTGTGTTCAATGCATGGTGGAATACTTAGGGCTGCAAAGCAAAGGAAGAATAAAGGTAATGAGGGTTTGTTTTTTTTTTCCCTTGACTGTCAAAGTCAATTTATTATTTTAGTCCTATAGGATTTCCAGAAACTCTGATAACATCATTGTACAGCTCACTAGTTCTAACATGGATACTGTCAAAAGATCACTGTTGTCAAGACTGTTTTCTTCATAATTTATTTGTGTTAGAAATCCTCAAAGGATAGAAGAGTTGCCTCATGTGCTGGCTTTTTCTTGCCCTAAAGAAAAAAAATTACATGTTAGGCTTTGAATGTTAAAAGATGGAGAGGTTTGTGTGAAGTCTCCAGGCAGTACCTTGCTCTGTCTGTATGCCCTGAAAAAAACCCCCACATTTTACAGACTTTTTCTTATAACATAGCTAGAGGAGACAGCTCAGTTTTTCAAGCACCGGGTTCTGCAAGTCTAGACTTCCAGAATCAGATCAATTCTCACTCCTGTCAATTCACCTTTATATCCTTTTGGGTATACCAAGTTCCATCAAGTTTGTTTGAAAAGGTCTCAGACAAAAATGTGAGTGACCTCTCCCTTATGAAAGACCATCAGCGTGCACTGCAAGGAAGGTCAGCAATAAGCTGTAATATCCTCTGCCTAAAGGACTCACTGGTAGGATCATCACTTTTCAGCCTGGAAGAGCATATATTTCATTGTTTAGTGTGTAAGATCATCTGGATATCTTAGAAATTTAAGAATTTCAAATATTAGGCATCAAGGGTAGAAAGTGCCCTATTTGTTATTTCTCTGTGCAGTGGCTAGCCTAACAGACCCTTTTATTTCAGCTCCTGTTCCTAGGTGTTCTTGTATTAATACCAAAAAGGTTGTCAAAAAGAAGATTATTTACCTTCTGGAGAAGCTCATTCCTGGAAACTGACATCATTGTCTTCAGCATCTCATCTACAGAACCAAGAGATTTTTCAAATGCTGCTAGATAATCATGAATTTCAGTGGGGTATTCTTCCATATTAATATCATCTTCTGACATTTCCATCTGGAAAGAGGAAACAAAACTAATAATCCTTTTCATTAAGTCCCTAAAGAGTCAAAAGGCTGTATTTTACAACACAAAGCACTAGCATTCATTCGTTAAACATTATAAGAAATGCCTGTTTCTGAAGAGTTCTAGCAGGTGATGTCAATAGTGACACTGTTAAAGGTCCTGTCATTTCAGGAATATCGCCTAAATGCTGTGCAAAATGGCATGAAGGAGCATTACAAATGACATGATTGTAGTACCAATTCTTTTAACAGTCCCAAACCAGTATTTTTCTTTTATGGTCTGTGATAGAAAGAAATTATTTGCGTGTTTAAAAGAAGTGCTCTATAAATCACAGTATATAAAGAGCTACATCGAGCAACAGGCAGGACACCAGGAAAAAAAAACAAAAAGGAATATGGCTTCGCCCTCTCTTAGGAACAGACGTTACTTCAGCTTTAAAGCAGTTACACAGAACCAGTTGTGTCAGGGTCAGTTACATCTTCTGATGCTAAATTCAGGAGTTGTTCCAAGAAATTCTCCTTGTGAACCCTGTATCCAGTTTTCTGAATTCTCTATGGGGCATTATAATCTGCCGATATAACTCTACCAATAACAAGCCAGGCTGATTTGGGGATTTTGGAATACTCTGGAAAACTTGTAGACACATCTATGCACAGCAACTGTGTGATAAGCAAAGATGTGGAAAATCCCAAAGCACTCATTTTTTGATCCCGGCATTGATGGTAACATGGCATGGCTACTGCCAAGCTGCTGGCTTGCAATTGGTATCTTTAATTCCCCTCAGATCCTAAATCACACATTATCTCGGGAATTCACTTTACTTAAAGCTATGCTATTTTCTACAACTTCTACTGTTCGAGCAACAACCTTTTGAACATTAAAGAAGAGAAGAAATATATAATTTTTTCTGCCCATTTGGTGAGCTCCATCAGGAACAGTGGGAGCACCTGGATCACTGCAGTCCTTCCTACTTAGAATCAGTGTGATAATCCCACCACACAGCCACTGAGTACGGAGGGCAGGAGCCTAAGTTGGAGAAACTGCACTTTGAAAATCTATGAACACCAAGCCACACAGCCAGTGCAAACAGCGAGGAAACAGCAAACAGCTGTCACATCACTGCCGTTTGTTTTAGATAAAGGTTTGAGCTTTCCCTTTTCCTGGCAAGAGCGTGGTATGTGTGAGAGAGGTTTCTTTTTATTTGTATTGTCTCCTAGAGGTCAAAAAGGAGGAAGATTGGGAGGAAAAACAAGCGTGGAGCTACTCGAGCTTGTCTGCAACTGCAGTTTCAACCGCACCAGCATGATTCCAGAAATGTGATCAGCCAGTTAACAAGCCCAGTTTCACTGCTGTTGTTTGCAGGGCTTATAATTACAATCCTACTCGGCTGCATGACTTTTCAGCCTGGTCAGAGCTGGTTTTCAGATCGAGTACAGAACCACAATGCTAACAATGACATGTTGAAGGTCTCCTCGCTGCCCCAGCTGCAGCAGACCTAAGCAAGAAAGCTGAGCTGGACCTACAAGATGCTCCCCACAGAAAGACAAAATACCAATACAATTATTTCTGCCATTCATGATCGAATTGTTTGTGTTAGGTTCTGTCCTGGCCGTTTGCATTATAATCACCCTTCTTAGGTTGATTAAAAGAGTCCAGAAACAATGTTTGTTGATAATTTTTAGTCATATAATACAGCATAAAAAATACTCAAAGCTAGAGAAGAAGCTAGATTTTCCCAGCTGTTAATACAGTTAAACTTGGTTAGAAGGTGTCTGTCAATACACATTTACTATACTTACACATACAGGGAGAGACGTGTAATCCAATCCAGCAATCATCGACGGAGTTTACCATCACTACATAACTTAATCTACTATGGTCTTAATTTGATGGACATGCCTGAACATAGAGATAAATTACAATTTTTCTCTCTCCCTTTATTAGGGTATCCAGCACCAGAAACTGCAGGAAAAACAAAACACTACCACCAAACTCCTGTGACAGGAATGTGTTATCAATGAAAACTCAAGCTATTTTACAGCAGTTGCAAGGATAAACAGGCACTAGAGTATATATATGATATTCTTTCCAATATCCCCAAGCTAGACCTAAAGAACGATTCAGAGGAAGAATAGGAAGACAGAAGGAAAGATAAAAAATACAGTCCAAAATATATTTTTCTATGATTGCTGCCTCATGAACCAGAAATAATTCAGGTTGCCCGTGTAAATACTTGAAAAATATTTACTTGACACTGTCAATTAGGAAGGAAAGGGAAAAAAATGCATCAGCCCTCAACGGAGCAAGGCTGCACATGAGCCCATGCACACTACCCTTCATTGGTAAGTCCGCTTCTTCTGCTCAGGGAAGGGGAAGAATTTTTTGAACTTGTGTTCTCTGTCCATTTCAACAGGAACTAGCGAGTTCCTACTCCCGCTGCGTGGGGACCTCTCTCTTTTCATTAGCCTGTTGTTTCAGCCTGACTGATCTCTAAGCAGGATATGTTACGGTGTTGGCACATGCCAACAATACGACAGCAGTCAAGGGCCTAAAATAGTTTTGATAACATTAAATCAACACCAACAAACTTACACCACATTAGAAAACATACACCGGAAACTGCACAAAATTGTTTCTGCCAAAATCAACACACAGACTACACAGTCACACCTGTGCTTCCCAACAAAGACAAGGATGGGAGGAACTAAGACGACATCAGTGACTCTCCGAACATACCCAAAGGCCTCAGTGGTTAAACCACAAACGAGACTTCCCTCAAAGTTTTACAAGTGTTTCTCTATATATTTTGAACAAGCAGAAATTTAATTCAGAAATTTACTTGGCACAGAGATCCTGCTTAAAAAATTAAGGACAGTACAAATATTCAGAGAAGAGAAGTTATGAAAATACTTGCTGGGTAAGCATATGAGTAATGGGGAAGTCTACGGGAAATAAGGATAAGACAGCATTTTCATTATCAAGTATTAACATGTAATATCTGATTGTGTACATGATGATACTACTTTATAAGATCATTTTGAGAATGCAAAGGAAAGTTCACAACCCATAAACATAAAATAGAAAAGGCCTACTTTGATTAAGAACACTGAGGCAAACAAATAGTGATGAAAAATGTGGTATGACTTCATAACATCCATCTACCAGGAACAACTTTCCCTTTTAACCCTGAGCTCAAAAACTGCTGTATAGTTTTTGGGAAAACAGCATAAAAAAGAAATATATTTGAGGAAGAAAAGGACTTTAAATCACAAAAGTAAACCATTTTAATGAGAAAACTTATTCATTGCATTTAAGTCTGATCAAAAATTGCCTTATAAAATTGGCTTTCAGAAACATGACTACATTTATATAAACTTCTGCCTAGAAAACAAGGAACACCTTGTTTTCTCTCCCATCAACATAGTATAAACCAGAGCAAGTAATACATTCAACCTGCAAAAAGGGAAGGGAGGAAAATATCGGACATTATGAACCACAGAAAAGACACGAATGTGAAAAGGCGAAAGCAAGAGAAAATACATCATATTCTGCAATTTGTGTAAAAAAGACTAAGTAGGTGAACATCAGGAGCAGTTTGCCACAGTGCTCATGTGGCTATCAATCTAAGAACCAACCAAGTTAAATTCTGTATTAAGGAAGTCTAAATAAAAACGAACAAAACACAGGTGGTTGTGCACGACACAACTGGCAAAATAGTCCACATTTCTCTTTCAGGAGAATGAAGAGAACTCTGCAGACTCCTTTCAAGAAAAGCACACCCATGACTGGCAGAAAAAGGTAAGAAAAGGAAAATGGGAAACTGCAGACAATTTGCAGGCGGCTTTTATGAATAATATTTGAATATAACTGGTGCTTTAACATAAGCCTTAGAAAGTAATTGCCAGCTAGCTTAAAAAGCAAAACCAAACCTCCCTTCCTACCCGCTCCCACAGCAAAACTGCATCTGTCATATTGAAAGATACAAATTCTAATTAGGCCCTGGGAACCTCTATGAGAGATTTTGCTGAAGATGCATGATGAGAAGCTACACGCATATATCAACGTGGCAATAGGAATCCCCAAAAGACAGAATTAAAAATGCTAAGTATTGTCTTGCATGTGGTTTTCCATTGGAATTAAAACTGCCAGGTTCAGGATAAAAATGGTGTATTTGAAATATTTTGTAACATGCAAACAGAAGACAAACATAATTTAGCACCTTTCATTCTGCTTAATACTGCAATTCACTTCACACTTCATGTTAATTCATACCTATTTCTTAAGCACTAGAAGGCCCTCTCTTCATACTGAGCTCAGACCTTTTATTTTTTATTTGAGGGACTTGGACAAGCTCAAGAAGTGGGCCCATGTGAACCTCAGGAGGTTCAACAAGACCAAGTGCAAGGTCCTGCACCTGGGTCCGGGCAACCCCCAGTATCAATACAGGCTGGGGATGAAGAGCAGCCCTGCCGAGAAGGACTTGGGGGTGCTGGTGGATGAAAGATTGGACATGAGCTGGCAATGCGTGCTTGCAGCCCAGAAGGCCAATTATATCCTCGGCCGCACCAAAAGGAGCGTGGCCAGCAGGTCAAGGGAGGTGATTCTGCCCCTCTGCTCCGCTCTGGTGAGAGCCACCTGGAGTCCTGTGTCCAGCTCTGGTTCCTCAGCACAGGACAGACATGGACCTGCTGGAGAGGGGCCAGAGGAGCCACAGAAATGATCAGAGGCTGGAACAACTCTGCTGGGAGAACAGGCTGAGAGAATTGAGGGTGTTCAGCCTGGAGAAGAGAAGGCTCTGGGGAGACCTTATTGCGGCCTTTCAGTGCTTAAAAGGGGCCTGTAAGAAAGATAGGGACAGACTTTTTAGCAGGGTCTGTTACGACAGGACAAGGGGTGATGGTTTTAAACTAAAGGAGGGAAGATTCAGGCTGGACATGAGGAAGGAATTTTCTACAGTGAGGTTGGTGAAACACTGTCCCAGGTTGCCCAGAGAGGTGGTGGATGCCCCATCCCTGGAGACATCCCAGGCCAGGCTGGATGGGGCTCTGAGCAACCTGATCTGGGTGAAGATGTCCCTGCTCATGGCAGGGGTGGCACTGGGTGAGCTTTGAAGGTCCCTTCCAACCCAAATCCCTTCCCAGCTGCCTCACACCTGTGGGCAGAGAGCTCAGGCACAGTCCTTGGCTCCCAGACAACAATTAAAAAGCATGAACTCTGTCCGAGGCTGTTATCCTCTTGTTCTCAAACTAAATTCAAACAACAGCCGTGCTAGCTACAAAAAAGAAAGACTTCTACCTGCATGAAGAAAATTAACTCGTTTCCAGTCAAAACAGCACAGCTTACCATGAAATACCAAGTATGCACCAACAGGCTTATCTTGAACCCCTTAAATATATCCCAAATCAAGCCACGGTAGTTACCCAGTGCACAATTTGCACTACATTACAAATGGGCAATAACCAAGCAACCATTTTTAACCCTGCCTTGAAAGCTAAGCTCCAGATAACATCGCAACGTGCACAGAAGAACCCTACAAAACAGCTGACAGCCAGCAGGCTCTTGCTGATGTCACTGAGATAAAGTCTCTCAAGCCTCAAAGGATTTGCAAAGTTTATTCTGATCTGTCTTAGAAGATGATTAAAATTTAAAGGGAGGGAATAATATTTTTGAGGCTCACTCATACTTCAGCCCATGGTGGATGTCACATGAGAAAACAGGTATCTCGGCTTAAACAACTCATACTCACTGCAGCCCCATCTATATCCACACAAACCAGCTTTGATATAAACCTTCAACTTGATCTGCCTGGTTTGTAAAACATTTTTCTTCTCTCTGTGCAGTGTAATCAGCTGTCCTAGGTTCCATGTCTTTAATGACATAGTAATTCCCCCTTCTGAACAAATCCAATATACCCTGGCTCTGTTCAGCTCCAACCCATCAATATAGCCATCTTTAAGTACAATGATAAAACCAACTTTCTTTAGATAGGTCCAGAACACTTCTTAGTGAGAGGTTTCCATAAAAGCTCTCATATTCAGACTATGCCAGCACAGCTGAGTTCACAACTGAGGCTTTAAAGTGATGTTAAATTTGTACGTGCAAACTGGTCTTTAAAACACAGTCCTTTGGTTGCACTGAACCTAGCAAGAATTTTTTTTTTTTTACAGCAAAATACTGTCTCTTTGCATAAAACAGTTTACACATTGTAGAAGTGCATGAAACTCAGTATCTTCTCTCTATTCTAGTGGGTTTTTGTTGGTGA
Organism: Caloenas nicobarica; assembly: GCF_036013445.1. Taxonomy (NCBI): domain Eukaryota; kingdom Metazoa; phylum Chordata; class Aves; order Columbiformes; family Columbidae; genus Caloenas; species Caloenas nicobarica. The sequence goes on from NC_088247.1 coordinate 114,125,873, forward strand.
CAGCAATTGAGTACTTCTGTCCTACCAAATTTGCAGTGGATGGGAAATAACTTGCCTCTGATCTTTAGCTAATGTATGCTCTAAACCATGGAATTTACTACCTCTTATAAAATTTGCTGCCACCCTTTACTAGTATCAGCACCATGAATATCCAGAATTAAATCCAACAAGACCTTTAATCCTTTTAAACCGCTGAGATCTTTTGTTTCCTTTAGCCCCTAGCTCCAATGCGTGAAAAAATACTTCCTTTTATCAAAATTCAATTTCCTGTATTTACACTTCATGCACTACCTTTCTCTACTGTTTAGAAGAGCAACCCCAATCTATTTTTGGCTGCTTATTATTTGACTGTGCTAACAAGGCTGTGTTCAACTATTAGAAGTGTATTTATCCATCTTTTGGTTGAACATAACACAGTAACTATGGGATGTTGTGTTCTAAGCATCAATCTTATTGATGCAGGAGAAAAGGAGCAAAAATCTTTTCTACATGTCCCCTAAATAGAATTTAACAGCTGATAACCTAACAAAGAGGAGACCAACTACTATCAGCAAAGAAATGGGATGTGCAAAATCACAGAAGTGAGTAACAGGGAAAACTCATTTGGGGACATGGAGTTTTCACAGGAATTGAAATAGATTAAATAATTGTAGGATGGAGAACAGAGATGCACTCTGGCCTGGCACAGGAAGAAAGGGCCTGGCAGTAACCACAGCCTGATATGGAAGGGAGAAGAAAAAAACAGAATAGAAGCCGGGAAAGAGGAACTCGAGCAATTTCTCAGCGCAGAAAAATTGAGTTTACACAGAAGAGCAAGCGTGGGGCATGCTGCCTGTGTGAAGAGGTAACTCCATGTGGTACATACCCCGAGGCCCAGCAGAATGCCTCCTGGCAAGAAGGCATGAAGAACGGAGAAAAGCAAATAGTTACAGTGAACAAAGAGTCTGCAACCTCAAAGCTTTCACAGTGTGCAATCACATCCCCTTGGCATCACCTCTAAAGTTAACGATATCAAGCTTCACTCTCATTGTTACCCCTCGCCCAGTCAGCTTTGTTTCTTCTTTCTATGCTGCTCCTTCCAGTTCCGGTTCTGCAACATCTACTGGAGCTATGGTGACCAGCGCCATTCCAGTACACTGATTTTTTTAACGGAATTGACATTTTTCCTCAGTTCACCATTCCATTCCATATAAGTCCTACAATTTTCTACTGCGGCCATTAAAAATAAACAATCTTTACTAAATGCTGGCAGTCCATACGAGAAACAGACCAGCTGTGCTGATGTGCTGATGAAGAATTGATTCTAAAATTCTTAAACCACTTCAGAGAGAAATGTGCTTATCAGAAAGGTTTCTGTGACTGCTGCGCTGTATTTCTGATAGGAAGCCAAAGAATTCTAACAATTACTTTCAAGTTTCTCCTGCTCTGGGGTACAGCCTTGTGTTAAGTGCTTTCCAATTTCTTTAGTAAGGGTCATACTGCCACAGGATTACCAATATCCAAGTATGTTAGACTGGAAGTGTTCTTTTATATTTTTTAAAACAAAAAAACATGTGCCAAACACTTTTCAATTTTGATTTCTTTTACAATCAAGTCTTTCCATTTTTGTCTCCAAAATGTGGCCTTTTAATTACCATAATCTAAAGTTTAATTTGCAAGTCAAAGTCCCTTCTAAGTTGCTAACTTTAACTAAGCTTGCAGTCACAACGCTGTGACAAAGCGTAAGGAAGGGGACGTCTTTGCCTTTGCAGCAACATGAGAGAATCATAACCAGATCTACTTTATTACGAAGTACTTGAGCTTAGTAATTTTAAGTATCACCTGTCCTTCCGTCACGGGAAAAGAGTGCTGCTGAACTGTTTTAACCGGGCTGCCCAAGGAAGTGGCCGAGTCACCATCCCTGGAAGCGTTAAAAACCCCTGTGGATGAGGTTCTTAGGGACATGGTTTAGAGCTGGACTCGGCAGCGTTAGGTTAATGGTTAGACTCAATGACCTTAAAGGTTTTTTCCAACCAAAACAATTCTCTAATTCTGTGGCCTGTACATACAAATTGAATCTTATATTTGAAAACCACGCTTGCCTTGCAACAATTACTAAGTTCTCAAGGCTCCTTCAGTTGCCACACTATTTTACCGACTTTTAATAGGAACATAACATTTACTGCCCACAGTACAACCTGCCTAGGTACTGCCATCCTCAAGGCACAGCTCCAGCCTAAAAGCCAGTAGTCCATATTCTCTTTGTCACAAGTAACTAAGCAAGTCACACAATAAACTGCGTTTATGCTCACTAACAAAATTGGTATCGCACACAACTTAACCCTCAGTTCTGGGAAGTTATGGCGGAGTGTCCACTCATTTTGGACAGTGACAACAGAACAACTTGGACCGTTTCACATTGACTTATAGCTCGCCTGGAAGCCTAGTTTAGCTCCTAGGCCACACACAGGATCACAGAATGGTTGGGGTCGGAAGGGATCTCTGCAGATCATCCAGTCCAACCCACCTGCTAAAGCAGGTTCACCAGAGTAGATCACACAGGAATGTGTCCAGGGGGGTTTGAATGTCTCCAGAGAAGGAGACTCCACAGCCTCTCTGGGCAGCCTGGTCCAGTGTTCTGGCACCTCAAAGTAAGGAATTTTCTCCTCATGTTTAGATGGAACCTCCTGTACTTCAGTCTGTGCCCGTTGCCCCTCATCCTGTCATTGGGCATCACTGAACAGAGTCTGGTCCATCCTCTTGACACCCACCCTGGAGATATTTATAAACATTGACGAGATCCCCTCTCAGCTTCTCTTCCCCAGGCTGAACAGACCCAGCTCTCCCGGTCTCTCCTCATAAGAAAGGTGCTCCAGAGCCCTCACCATCTTTGCAGCCCTCCGCTGGACTCCCTCCAGTAATCCCTTGTCCACTTCCCCGTTCCCAGACGCCTCTGGAAGCCGCTGAAGCCCCACGGGCGAGCTGACTGCGTGGGGAACAACCCCAACCACAGAGCCCACCTCGGCGGGAGGAGCGGGGGGGAGAGGGCGCGCGCGCGGTGAGGACGCGCGGAGGCGGGAAGGGCCGCTCTTACCTCCGGGCGGCCGCGCGTGGGGCCGGGGAGCGCGACGAAGTGGGTGGGACCTCCTCCGGCGCGCAAAGGTGACGTCAGCGCCAGGGCCGTTGGGAGCGAGAGTGGTGGTTGCCCCACGCGTGCCCGCCGTGGTAAACACCCGCCTCCGGAACGCTCCCCCGGCCTCCCCGTACTGCGGGTGTCCACCGCGTGGGGCCGGGACGCCGGTGGCGTGCCGGGTGGTGACAGCGACTTCCGTCCGGCACAGACAAAATGGGGCAGAAAAGGTGCTTTTTAGCGGCCAGCTCGTGTAGGTGGAGGAAGAATCGAACAGCCGGCGGGCCTCCGGCTGCTCCCAAACACTGCCAGTGGCTTCCTGGGGAAAAAAAAGGTGGCACAAAGTGGTTGGAGAGACGGTCCCTCACCGGCGGAGGTGCCGGGTGGACACGGGGACACCCCCGGAAGGCATCCCGTCTGATGACGTCATCCTCGCCTCACGCTCGGACGCGGGTTGGTTTCTGGTAGCGTTGCTGTGATTTTCACTGTGTTTCTCCTCAAGAAACCCCCTTAGGTTTGGGCCCCTCACTGCAGGAAAGACATTGAGGTGCTGGAGAGAGTTCAGAGAAGGGCGACGAGGCTGGTGAGGGGTCTGGAGCACAAGTGTGATGAGGAGCGGCTGAGGGAGCTGGGGCTGCTCAGCCTGGAGAAAAGGAGGCTGAGGGGAGACCTGATCGCTGTCTGCAACCGCCTGAAAGGAGGGTGTAGCGTGGAGGGGGTTGGTCTCTTCTCCCAAGTAGCAAGTGATAGGACAAGAGGAAATGGCCTCAAGTTGCACCAGGGGAGGTTCAGATTGGATATTAGGAAAAATTTCTTCACGGAAAGGGTTGTGAGGCACTGGTGGTGGAGTCGCCATCCCCGGAGGTGTTTAAAAGACGTGTAGATGAGGTTCTTAGGGACATGGGTTAGTGCCAGAGTGAGGTTATGGTTGGACTCAATGATCTTGAGGGTTTCTTCCAACCAAAACAGTTCTACGATTCTGTGATTCTATGAATATTTCTGTACTGCAAGATCTTGCTGACTGGAAGATTGTCCAAGCGCATCTGTGGCTCCCAGAGACAAGATCTGCTTTTTACAGATTTCCATTCTGATAAATGGTACAACAGACATCAGTATGCGCATCAAAAGTATTGCCATTACTAGCCAAAGACCTCTCCTGCCTCCTTTCTGTTCGCGATCTCATCTAAAGCTTATTGTAACTCAAGCCTGCAGCCTGTCCCCTCCAGGGCAGGTTAGGATCACTGGAATCCTTCACCGTGGTTGGAGAAGTCCTGTTCTCAACTATAGGTTACCCAGGAGTGCGTGTGGCTGATGAAGTCGTGGCTGGTTGCCTGAAGGGAATGTGCTGAGCTGGCTTAGTCAGCGTCAGGGTTTCTCGAGGAAAACAGGTCCAGCCTGGAGAAGTACGAGGTCAAGGCTGGGGAAAGTAGAAAAGTGTACTCATAGGGGGACCAGGACTAGAAGCTCAGGGTCTTATCCAGCTTCAGTACATTTCTCTGTGCCTTCAGTGCAATTTAAAATATTGCAAAAACGAGCTTCCTTTTAATAAGTTGGTTTACACCGAAGTGCTCTAATATGTCTTCTCTAATTAAATCAGTATGAACTACAAATGAGTCTTTCTCGCTGCCACAGTTGGAAGCATATCTAAAGGTCTTCAGATGGAGGAGTTACTTGTTTATATCTTGTCATTTCCTTTTCCTCCAGGACCTTTAGAGGTTTAGGTTTTCAGTTTCAACCAAAAAATGGCTGAAAAAGCAATACAAATATTTTTTAAATAAGAGTATTTATGAAAGCAGCAAACACCGGGGTTCTTCAAGAGCCTTTCAGCTGTATGTGGGACACACATTTGGATAGTAGGACCACTAGGGTAGGGAATGGTATCCCTACTGTCTGTTAATATTTTAGTGTAATAATATTATGTTTCATTGAATTTTCATAACCATTTCTTATTTTCAAAAACCACAATTATTTCATCTTGATCGTCTTTTAGTACAGCTACAGAATTATGCACTGTAGGTAAAAGGGAACTTAGGAGAGTGGGGTTTTTTACATAAAATTCAGAAATATAGTAGTCCGAAGGGCAGCCGTGAAATAGCAAGACCTGCACTCCTACATAAAATAATACTTTGCACTTCCGGTGTGCCAAGTGTCTACAAGGACCTTAGAACACTTGGCATATGTTTAGTTCATTCTTATGTCAGTATTCACATACCACAGGTAGGGATATACAGGGAGGGAAGTTGATTGATAGACTAATTGATTTACCAAACATTAGGTAGGAAGTTTCTACCAGGATCCTATTTCCTAAACCCCATATTTTGTTTCAATTACAAGATCAAAGGAAAATGCAACACGTGCTGATCAATGTTCAGATTCAACCAGCTCTGTTTGTAGAAGATTGTAACCACATATTAATGTGGTACAGGTTGGACTCAAGAGTATTTCATGATCATGTAGTGTGGCTCTGTCTCCTTCTAGTGGTTTATGTTTATTATAGATTTGCTACTGGCTCCAAACTACTAACATTTATACTTTTGTTCAGTTGACTGGAGTTCCTCTACTGAGTGCCATAGGTCTTGGAATTCTTGAGACAGTTCACTCAAAGGATTACTAGGTATATAAGCACTTATTTTCTGCTTAAAATAGCTGTGTTGCTTGTTTGATTTACAAGAGGAGAGAGTGAGGAGTTAAGGCATTTATCCCAGCCAAAATCTGATTGAGGTACAGCTCATGTAATTCAACTAGTTTATGTTGGTGCCACTCTGAAAATATATTATGATTTTATATATGAATATCTATACAAAAATCTATGCAAGAAAAGCTATGCTGCCATCTGGTACTTAATGGAAGCCATTTCGTTTGAGAGGCCTATGAATGATTATTGATTTTTCTCTATCGTTCCCAAAACAACAGAAAACAATCCTGAATATTTTCTCCAAAGTAGTCAAGGTGACAGACATCTTTAATATAATTACTCCTTTATTATGATGCATCTGGTTCATTGCACATACTATATATTGACTCCTGTGGAATCAATGTTCTTTACAGAGCAGGCATGGAGCCCCAATCCTGTAGCCTTGACCTCACTGGAAACCTTCTGCTTACAGCCTGGGCCATGCAAAGCACCACAGCTTGACGTGCAGACCAGCTGTGACACCTCCAACTCCCAGAAACAATGCCACTGAAAAAGCTTTTGGAGATGCTCACGTAGAAGACAAGATAAATTAAAAAAAAAAAAAAAAATAGGCTAGATTCTTCTGCTGTGAACGTGGTGTGAATACAAAGAAGGGTGCTAAAATCGACTTGCAACAAAAGGGTTAATGAATCATTGGCAGGTGCTAAAATCAGACTAAAAGCAAAAGGTGGTTGTAATAAGCTTTACAGTCATCCTAAAGGACAAAATAAAGCAATAGAATTGCTTTGTCTGCAAGTCCAGCTTCTTCTGGCACTAATCGCTCTTCTTGGCCTTTTAATGTGAGCTTTAATGAAAGCAGCAGAGATACTTCATTAAATAATTCAACCTTTCTAAGTAGACACTTCCATCAGGTGTGCACCATAAGCCCTTTCTAGCAATTACTGGAAAACCAGGACATCCAAACAGAGAACATTCCCTTTTATTCTGTTGGAGTCTCTTAAACCTCTAGAGATTCAGCGACCATGCTGAAAATGCTAAGGCAATGCAGACTTTAATGAGATTAAGTCAGTGAGAGTACAGCTACACTGCGTTGAAAGTGAACTGAGAAATGTTGTGTTACCTCTAGTCAGCCTCTAGCATGCGTTCAAAATGTGTTTGTCCAAACTTGTGCAACATCACGTTTTAAACTATTTCAAGAGTGAGTTAGTCTGCCCCGGTATTACCTGAACTGCAGACTGTTTCACAACCATTTCATTAATTTCATTTCAGTTCCTAGCCTAGCATGTTTAAAGTAAAAATATGGCCAAAGTCATTAAAAAGTCGAGTATGAGATGGTACCTTTTAAAATCCCAGGTCGGAGTGAGTGGACAGCATTAGGAGATGCTAGTATGTGTTGTATGCTTGTGTCTGAAGGGCCTCAGTCACATTGGGGATTTCTGGGACAGGCATTTTGTGATTGTGAGGCCTGTTTTTTCACAATATAGCCTAATGAATTTGCAATCTGGTTTATTGGCAGACCAGCAAGTTACCAGAAGAGGGTGTAGTAGGAGTAAGCTGAAGCATGAACATCCATCTGCTCTCTAGTACCTGCCTACATGTGCTTGCCACTCAGTGGAAGAGGGGTGAGTACCTGATGTTTTCTTTGGCATATCAGAAGACAAATACTTGCAAAAGGACAGTTACAGGCAGCTGCCTGGCTCAATAGCCAGGTTTATGGTAACTGACGTCTCTGCCTATTTGACAGAGATCAGACATGTGCAGGGAGCGGGGAGGAATAGAGAATTTACCAGGATTTATTACAAGGTGGATGGTGTGTCCAGGAAGAGAGCCCAAGATATCCAGGTTTGTGCACCAGCCACTAGATAGGGTAAGAAGGGGAACAGCCTTGATGTTAACCCATAGGATTGTCTCTCACCTTCAGGAACTAAAAAAACTGTAGCGTTGGCAGGACACAGGAAAAGAAGTACAACCTACAACATTTTCCATGTTGCGATACAGTTTGCTGAACCTGGGGACAGCATATGTGGCAACTTAAACCCAGATGAACTTAGACTCACCTTTCAGTTAAAACACTCTGGAAATGTCTTTTTTTTTTTCTGTACTCAAATTAAATTAGAATGACATTAAACCTACTAAACACAGACTCTTTTTCCTTTTTAAAACATAACATTTCTAGTCAAAATACAGATGTAAAAGTACATGGAAAGAAGGAAACTGAGCTTGATGTAACTTTGTTTTAGGGAGGAAAAATAATATAATTCAATAAAACTAGCTTAAACCCTCTGATTAAAGCTTTTTGACATAGCAGATAGGGAGGATGAGATCTACACTGAGATAAAGATAGTTAGTACAGATCAAAAGAGCTTGTGTTCATGCCAGCTAGATTAAATGACAGGATGTGGTGAAGTGCTGGGTACCATATCTGGTTACTTTACATACAAAGCTGTATTTGCTGAATGTAGATATATCTATTAGGTTATATGCATTTATATATGGATACTGTATAAATAAATTGAAAGCAATCTACCATGTGTAGAGAATTTGTTCTGATATTGTTCTAAGATTGCATTTCTTCCAATTAGTATGTAAAGCTGTAGGTTTTTTGTAGCTGTCTCTCCAGTAAGCTTGTGGAAGTAAATTGTATTAGAAATTGAGGTTTCTTTCTAAATGCATTAGCATTCCACCATTCTCACTTGGTAGCTTCTGTGCGTAAATTCAACACAACCCTATATTTCATACTCCAACTTCATTTTAGGAGGAAGCCTAGGACAACTTTTGGAGTAAATTAAACTTAGGACCCAAAGTGCAGTTGCCATTTTAAAGGGGTTTTTAATATTTCTTTATCTGCACATGGCCCCTGGAGAGGCAGGATACAGGGCTGGAAGGCTCTTTGGTCTAACGCAGTGTGGCTGCTCTTATGTTTCTCATACGCTGCGCAACAGCAGGATGTGGGAGGAAGGGAATGTGAATGTCAGGAAGGGAAAACACCACCGGATATGAAGATGCCACAGGCCTGTGCCACCGCGCACTTCTGCAAGGCAGCAGGAAGGGTCTGTCCCCACATCTGCTGAACAGACCGCAAAGCCTGGCCTGGTCGAGCTATGCCAGGAAGAAATATGAAGGAGGGATTCTGTCATCTTTGCAGGAAGATTGATGATTAAGAAAATGAAAGGTTTAGCATGAGATGCAAACAAACTGAACAGATTTCATTAGCTGCACCTACCTTTTATTGTCATTTGTCATTATTACTGCAGTGCTGCCTAGAAACCTGAGTTTCACAGTGCTCCAAGCTGGAAATACTCCTAAGAAATTTTTTCTCTGTCTCAGAAATCTTAAACAATAAGCAAAAGACCAAAAAATAAAGAGAGCAGGAAGACAAAGCCTTTAGTACACAGAGGACATTGCTAGTGTTGGATTATTTCTGGCAGACAGATGCAGGACAGGCTGGAGCAACATCCCAGCGTAATCGGAGCCAGAACAGCTACAACTGCAGCAGAAGAGGTGCCCAGTTCCATTCTGCTCTGTGCCACACAGAAGACGGCAAGAGGGTGCAGCTCCCTTGGCCTTCCCAGCAAATCCACAAATCCACTTAAAGCTTTGTGCCACATGTAGTTATTAACATCTCTACAAAGTGAGGATAAAGTAGCATTTCTGTGCTGATGGAAATGTTCGTGCAAAAAATCAGGTCCTCAGTATTTTCTGAAAGACAGATATTGCCACTGGTGGGTTTTAATGTAAGCAGCCTCTGCCTGTAAGAGAAGGAACTGGAAGCAGCTGGGGCTTGGAGACTTAACCAGTAATTTACTTGAAAGAAAGAGTAGTTTCAACTGCAAGACTGTTAACAGTCAGCCTAACAGTGGGCAACAGATACAACACAATCTGGTAAACAGGCTGAGCTACTATTTCTGAATCACTGCCACACAAAAAGATCCCATCAGATCTCGATTGCTGTGCAGCTCTGTGGGTCTTGCTGCCATTCTGCAACCCCCACGTCCTCTGGCTTAAATGTTTTGTAACTTTAAAATCCTAAGCAACCTAGGAGAGCTTGCCTGTGCTCATTTTATTTATGTTGCTGATGGGCTTTTCTTAGTGATGAAAAAACAGCTTCACTGCCATGCTTAAGAAGGTCAGGGTGCAATGTTCTGATCAGGAAATACCTTGAGAGGCTGGCAGCCTTTAGGAAGGCCAGAGCATGGGGCAGCTACTTGCAGCCCTTGAGACCTGAGCAACTCCTGCAGCCGCCAAGCAACACTGACCCACTCCCAGTGTCCTCTGTGGACAATGCTGTGCAACTGCAAGGCTGGGCTGCGCAGCAAGAAGCAGGTCCTCCCACAAAGGCCAGCAAGGAACGAAGACCTTGTATGGCCAAGGCTAGAACTGGCCACATCATGAAGTCACCAAATAGCTCTGGCCCAGCTCCACAGAATCCCGTCTGGTCTTTCTTGTGTGCTGAACCTGTGCATGCCTTACACTGCACACAAACTAATTCAGCCCTCGGCTCCTGCCTGAGTTAGCAACCACCCTCACCCAAACTACCAGGACTTGCATTTGCCATGTTTGACACTGCAAAGGATCTTGTGTGCACCAAGGCGTTAAATACACTCCAGACATATGGACTGTGATGTGGAGATTCTTTGAGGAGTGGGCAGTTGTTCTGTTCAGAGTGCCTATACTGAAAGTACAGCAGTGACAGCATCAGGAGCATGAAAATGCAGGCTTAATAATTGCAAAAACAAAACACAAAAACATAGTAAATTGACATATTTCCTGGCAGTTTGTCAATACCAACTTTACAGTTAGACAATTTTATTACAGTGATGAATATCCAGGCCACAAGTTAGTCGCTTCTTCCTTATAAATCAGTCAGCTTAGCCAAACAATCCCTATTTGCTATCTAATATACTTGATGGCAATAATTTAGAGAAGGTGAACTGAATTCTATTGGCAAGCTGTATCTGCTGTGTCTGAAAGTGTCACTAGAGGACAGGTGTCTTTTTTTTTTTTTTTTCAATGCAATTCCCTGCCTTCCTTCTGTGTACCAGTCCTGTGATGTCCCTGACGGCATTGGTGGTTGTGAAGAGCCGAGGACACATGCACTTCCAGCTGCTGGTATATGCTGTGCATCTCACAGGTCTGCCATTTATTCCCTGCATCAACGCTGCCCAAACTTCACAGCTACAGTTGCTATCTTGGATGGCACAAGCAGTAAGTAATTATAAACTAATACAGTTCACACATGAGCCATTCTAACTTCATTGAGTAAATTCTCTACTGCTGTCATGCTACTGAACTTTTTCCTCAGTCCTGTCTTCTGTCATGGCTCTTTCATTAGTGGTTCTGGTTTCGAATACCTTCTATATCACAGCTGAATTTTGGAAAATCAGAGACAATAGGTGATGCTTCACCCACCTTGACAGTGCACTGTGTTGTGGTTTCCCATGCAGAGTTATAACTTGCCTTACTTTGCTTAAAATTCAATCCAAGTCATGGCTAAGCTGTAAATAATTTGGGGGGAGAGGGGGGAAGAAAACTACACGCTATAGGCCAAATATAGACTAGCTGCACAGAAACCTTGGAAGACTGTAATGTCCAAGGACCTGTACAAATGATGAAAGTCAAAGTAACTATATTGATGTGAAAGGAAAACCCAATTTGTAATAGGTGGGGATTTGGGCAACACCTGGTAAAAAAACAACCACACAAAAAACCAAACCTGTGTAACACATACCTGTATTCTGGCTGCAATCATGCCCATGAACAGCTGCTTCTCTTCCATGAGTGTTCAGGGGTGGTTTACACAGGAAACAAGAGAGAGCTGCCAAGCAGATTCACTTGCTAAGTGTGGTCCCTCACTGTACAGCCAAACTCAGTAGCACATTCCATTCCCTGGCCCTGGGCGAGGCAGGGGTTTTCCAGAGTGCTCCTCCATGCTGCGTCAGAGGATTTGGCCCTGTGCATTTCATCTCTGATGCGTGATGATTTTATTTAGAACACACTTTAGTTCTTCAGCCTCCAGAGGCAAGGTGCCAGTCTTCAGCGAGAGGGGGAAGGACTATAAATAGAGCAGGCTAGGCTGCCACAGGCAGCTTTTGGTCTGCTTAAGTTTCTTATTTAGCCTGGGAGAAGCAGAAATCCAATCTGCTGAGGAGATACAGCATAGTACAGGCACCAGCAACAGCTCTTCTGTCCAACAATAAACTATCTTTCATTTTCTAGGTACACAGATACAGGCATTTATAATACCTTTCCTGAACGAGGACAGTACTACCGTTCATCTAGACTTCCCTCCCGCTCTCTTAGATTTTTGCAAACTCTTGCCACACAAACCATCATGTATTTTCATGAAACCAGCTACTTATGAGGAAAATGCATTCCTTCATTTTCAAAACGACAAATAAAATGAATCCCAAAATTAAGTACCGAGAGGTAACATTCATTTTGTCTTTTGGAAGCCCATGGAGCTTTAAGAAGTGTTGCTTATTAGGTCTTGCTCTATTTTGTATCCCCATCATGTAGGCTCACTAGGAGCTCTCCCCGGAGCTGGTTATATAAAGAAGGGACATTTTTGTTGCAGGCCAAGTTCATAATAAAAACACCACCAAGAGCCCAGTCCTGCACTCAGAGCTCTATGTTTTCCCTCACAGGTACCTTTACCGAGAGCTTTTTCTTCCCTTATTCTGTGCTTGACTCAGAATTACTATTAAAGAGACAGAACATATTTCCACAGATTTCCACTGCCTAGCATTCTTTTCGGAGTATAATGTATTTACATGACAAAGCTAACAGAGGCCATCTCTGAACAGTGCATTTGAGACTCCGCGCACTTAGATTCTTTGAACTCCACACCCCCACCTTTTCAAAGCATCTGCAGCCAAGATTGCAGAGCAGTAGTTCTCCCTATTCTCTCCCACTGGGATGCACCCTAAGGGGGTCAACATTTAAAATCATTTCAGAATATGCTCTCAGCATTATGCTATGCATACAAGCAGATGGGATTAAAAGGGATGGATTCCCACAGGTCAAACCCAAGGGCTGCTTTTCTGGAAGTAAGATTTTGTTACAGCATCAGATACCTCCCAGTTTGTTACCATCAGTTACTGTGCTTTTGGCCCCGCTGGCCCTTGCTAAACCTGAGATACAAGAGACTAAATTTGAAGGCAGCCTAGAGTTGAGTATGAGTGGCCTAGTAAAACTGTGGACTTCCACAGACACATTTGGTTTACATCTATTGCAATTTTCCTGCTGGCCCCTCTCTGCTACAAAAGCATTAATGATTTCTCCATTACAGAAGGTTTAACAGCCTGTGAGCCTTTTCTACCCACAGGTGCCTGTTCTTTTTCCTCAGCTGGTTCAATCAGTTAAGATACCCAGGAGTTAATAAGGACAATTCTGTCTTATTTGTATTTAGCTGGAATCGTAGAGAAAAAGACTGACCCTGAGGACATCACATAGTGCAAGGTCTGCAACCTCAGCTCCTCACCTCTCTTTTCAACCCAGTTTCCCTTTCTACCCTCAGTAGTCTCTGACTTCCACACTGCTTCCCCCATTTACCGCTCTCCCTACTTTACCCTTCAACATCTGCCTGTTTCCTCTTCCTCCTGCATCTTGCTGGAATGCCAGCTGGTGGCAGGACCAGTACAGACATAAGGCCCTAGCGCTGCTCTCCCCAGAGCAGCCTCTACTTTTCAGAAGCAGCCCCTGGGAGGTCAGGCTTGATGCAGGTGACTCACCTGAATCTCTCAGATATCAAATCCTCATTCTGAAGTCTGAGAAAATAGAGCTTCCATGCAAAGGGCCACACGGGGGCTTTTTTGTTGTTAACCTGGACAAAGCTGACATTTTCCCATCACAATCTGGTTTCAGAAATAGTTAAACGCTTTCATGTGAAACTTGCGTATGCACATACAAGTCAGCCAAAAGCTAACACCAGAGAAAGAAGTGACAAATGAAACCACTAGACCTTACTGAAATTAAGCAAGCTCCCACCATACATGCACTGAGAGAGGACAGTAACTGGATGTGCCTGCTAAAAAAACTGGCAGCAGCACACACTGCTAAAATCAGCAAAGAAACACATTGGAGACAAAGGGAATTATTAATACAAAGAGAAGTTCAGGTGAAACTACAGTAACAAAGCTACTCTGTCACATCAGGTTTTGAAGTAATACTGAATGTGTTAAAAAAAAAAAAAAGACAGTACTTTGGCTACCTTATAAAGTTTTTCACAATGGAGGTAAATTTTAGTGACTTTTGCTACAAAATGAGTTAAGTTTTATCCAAGTACTGCACACTGTTCTTGTAAACCTATACAAGTACATCCATTCTCTAAGTGTGGATGTTTGAATAATGTACTTTGCTTGTACTAAGACAACGCTCCATACAATTTTATTTGTAGAATATCAAGTTGCAAACAGATATAAAAACAACAGAACGTAAAAACTTGTTATGAAATCAAACTAAAATAATACAGTGCGTTTTGCTCAATAGTTTAATTTCAATATGATCTTCGATAAAAGGCTTATTCCATTAAGCCTGAATATTTCAGCAGTCAGTTTCTAGAGTGTATTAAAGAATCCTAAGTCACTTTAACAAACATTCTAGTTAAAATATCCAATAACACAAGAAGTTTCTGTGAGGGAGCATATAGTAGTTTCCATTCCATGAATGTATATGGACAATACTATATATAAAAAAGCCAAACCATTTAACAAGTGTGAGCAGACGTGCACTATGATTAAACCGAACACAAACAATTTAAAGTGACTTATGAAATTAAATGTTTTGTTAACACAAAGGCACAAGTTATTTCAAATGTAAATTCACATTTCTAGAAGGTAAAAGTTTTATGCCCAGACAACTTCAAGTCATTGCAACACAGTCAAACAACTCTAACTGCACATATCTGAACTTTCAATAGAAAGATCTAGTTTCTATTTCTTTAATCCAGTTTTAATAAGGGCAAAATTAAACTTGAACCAGGAGGGCTCTCTTTCCCATATTTACAGACTGCAAACTATATGCTGCTTTCTCATCAGAAATTCTGCTTTTCCTCTCAGACTTTGTTGAGCTTGGTAACTATCAGCACCCTCACAGTTTGGTCAAAGGCACCACACACACACAGTCCCTTTTTGTCAGGGCTCCAGTCCAGGCTGGAAATCGGCTGCGTTGAGAGAGTCACGTTCTGCAAGAGGCTGACAGAACCTGCCACCCCCATCTCAGCTCCTTCAGAATCCTTCTTCGAGCGCTGAGCTGGGTACTCACTGGCAAGAAGCAAAGAAATGTAATACGCGCACTTAGAATTTATTGATAAAAACACATTATTATTTTCATTTTTAAAAGAACATAGAGAAGGATTTCCTCTGTTCTCAAGATAAGCCAAGTAAATGTCTTAAAATAATGAATAATCATATCCAGTTACATCCACACAGCATACTGAGTAAATATTTCACGAAAGAAAAAGTGAGGCAGGAAGTTTTGAATCCTGAGGCCTCTCTCCTGTAGCCCTTCATTTTTTAACTGTCTGGCTTTTGCCACATGCAAGAAAATTTCGCCTCAGCTATCCTTCCGAAACTTAATGCCTACTTCACTGAATTTTGGATGGTTAAGTTATTTTGCCATGTAATGTAAGAAGATGTACATTTAAGAATCATTAAAAGTCCAGGCTTTCAATATTCTTCTCAGAACTTTAAAAAATCCATTTTATTCTATTTGTCACCTTGTTAACTGGGGATATAATTTAATCTTTATTACGTTAAGAAAAGTGACAAGCGCAAAATTAACCTGTGCCGTTGTCCCATTCTTTTAGGGATTAATACTGGATTCCAGATCAAGTACTGACACCCTTTCTACTGCATTTGTAAGCAATAATTTTAACTAAATATTCTGAGGTTGGAAGCAGGACCTTCTTTTCAGGAAGATTCTTTCTTAAAACAATAAATGGTGGGTTTCTCATTGCCCCTGTTGCAGGCTGGAAAGTGATCACTTACTATTTCCAGAGATGAAGGCTTCCAGCTCCTCCAGTTGTCATAAATATATCTCTGTTTTGTGGTAGGTGCCGAACCTGCCATATAGTAGATTTTTGTGCCTAATTAAAGAAAAAAAAAATCAGCATCATATAGGGCTCAGTTATGGATGAGCTTCACAAGAAAGGATGCAGAATCTTAAAACTACAGGATTCTCAGGATCTTCGACACAGTCACCACAAGGTTAATTTCACTGTCTGACATCTCTTAAAATCATTACTGGAAGGGACTGCCCTACAAACACTGTGCATACACAACAAACAATTGAAAATTCAGATTTAGATCTCAGCCAGGGAACAGCAAGATCACAGAGGAACAGAAATAACTTAGGGTAAAAACCCCAACACACATACTCTGACTGAATGTGTATCTCTCTGCAAATGTCCAAAAGGAAAAGCTTAAATGCAGTGAATGAAAGACGGGAAATTCCATTTTCACATGTTGATCATTACAAACACCAATTCAGTAATACTTTTGTGTGATCTAATCCAAGTACTTCCAACATCTTATCTGCTTTGAATGGTGGTAGGAAGAAGAGTAATTTACAGATATTAAGTTGTAACTAAGCTTTTTCTGATTTAAGCAGTCCTGGAGAACTTCACAAAAATCCTTTTCTCTAATTATCATCAGATTTTGTTCACTTTAAAAAAAAACCCAAAACATTAAAAAATACTTATTTATAAAGAACTTAGACTAATCAATGCAGTGGTCACAGATAGAAGAAAATAAGGTTGTAAGAGTTCTCCATATTTAACAGCCTCCAGGCCACTCTCCTGTGTATCCTTTCATTCCCAGTAACGATCCAAAAATGCTTGGTTCTGAAGAAAAATAATGATTTCTCTGACTCACATGAGGTCTGGTGGCTGCAGGATGAAAAGTGTCTGCAGAAGGCTCACTTAGGTTTGGGATATATTTAAGATTCGAATCTGCATGCTCATCACAATTTAATATGGGCTCCAATAAACATGACTCCCGGGCTTGGGGCACAGCTGAGTGCAAGAGGTGCAACAGGACGCAAGTATCAGAGAAGTCCAAATATCAGGTTATAAAAGGGAGGAAACCCATTTGGGTGCTGGCAGTGGGACGTACAGGGGCCCCTTCACCGCTTGCACCGGGGGCCACACCAGCCACACCACACAGCTTGTGCCCCAGTAGCCTGGGCAGCTGTTACCTACCAAAGAAAACAGTTTGGGACCTGTAGTACTTTTAACTGTGCAGCATATATTCAAATAGTTCATCTTTAAGAAACTCTCTGTCTCCCCATACCTTCTCTGAAACAGAAGCAAAACCTTTGGTTGGATGTTGAGTTCTCATATCGAAAACATGAAATTTTCCCTCGAGTGATGTGGCCACTAGCTTGTTCATATTTACATCTTTTCTGTCAAACTCCACACTGCAAACCTGGAAATATAGAAAAAATACATTCAACCTTGAAATTTGGCCACTGCTAAAAAGCAAATAGGGTTTTGTGATTTGTAAATACATATCAATCATGGGTTATTTTTACAATGGCAACATTACCAATTTGAAAACAACAAAATCATCTGAAAACATGAATCCACTGAAACAGTTTCCTGATGAAGTATCCCATGCTATCCAGACCCAGAACTTGAGGGCTACTATTTGCTGAACTAAAAGAAAATGAGTCCTTGGTACAATCTCAGCAGAAGTGTCTTCTGGGTAAATTTCAGGTAGACAGAGTCCTTTTAATTTTTCCATCCTGCCTAGAAACTGGAATGAAAAATACTTTTATGGTTTCCTTACCCCATTCTTAATGTTGGTCTCCCATCGTAGTGACATGGTTTTTAAATCAAACAATTTAATGTCCCCATTGTCATATCCAGCACATACAACACGTTCCTCTTGATTGTAAGCATTGCCTGCGCACAGAGAAAGAATTAATCAGAGTACAGAAACCCTCTTTAGGTTGTTAAGTTTCAGACCTCCTAAGCCCGTGATTTGAACTTGCATTTATTCCAGAAAAGTATTACTGTTGGAATATTAAGATTTAAGGAACAGTCTGGTTTTCAAACCTGAGAAGTACAGAAAATATAGCTTTAAAATTAGCACTGTGTTTCTTTTAAAAATACAAACAAAATTCTTATTCCCCCTGCCAAGAACAGCCTAAACCACACAGACTGAGTACTGCGCACTGTTCTTGTAAATCTATACAAATACATTCCTTCTCTTAAATCGTCATCTGCTGTAAACCACGCTCCCCAGACTGCACCACGGCAGAAACCGGTTCAGCAGTTCCCTACCCAGGCTCTCCAGCATGAAATGTCAGTGGGACAAGAAGACCCTCCTGCAGACACAGACGCAGAGGGAGGCCCGGCATGTTGCCATGGCCATCACTAGACAGACACAGAAGTCTGCCTCTAAAATCTCTCCGCTGACAGGATCAGGGGAGCACATCAGTGTCGGAAAGAAGTTACCCCAGAGCATGTAGTTCAAGATGAACCTGGCCTTGGCTCAAGCTTCAGTAACTCAAAAGAAAATTGAAGATAATATGAGGCCGCTTTTTAATCCCTTCGTCAAAGCAAAAGACAAAGATATCAATAGCAATGAGCATTATAGTTGCACCTTCTTGCTAGGAAATGACATCTCCTTACTATTAATTTTGTTATGATAAATGCTACACTAGCAGTTTGTAAAACTCACTCCCTGACTCTGAAGGTGAAAATGGAGCTAATTCAGAAATACCAGCCTGTGTAAAACACAAGCAGCTTGTTCTCGCCAAAGTAAAAAAAGCAAAGCACACATCAAGCATCTCTGTGTCTTTTACCTGCTCTTAGCTTCAAGGATCTTCTCTTAAATTAATTCCTTAATATTTGATAGCTGGAACTACGATACAACAGCGACTTGTTCCCTGTGCACAGCAACACGAGTGTTGGTCTCTTCTGCCAAGTAGCAAGTGATAGGACAAGAGGAAATGGCCTCAAGTTGCACCAGGGGAGGTTCAGATTGGATATCAGGAAAAATTTCTTCATGGAAGGGTTGTCAGGCATTGGAACAGGCTGCCCAGGGAAGTGGTGGAGTTACCATCCCTGGAGGCGTTTAAAAGATGTGTAGATGAGGTTCTTAGGGACATGGTTTAGTGCTAGAGTTATGTTATGGTTGGACTCGATGATCTTGAGGGTCTCTTCCAACCAAAATGATTCTGTGATTCTATGAACATTTATACTCCTTCAGGACAACGCAGCTGGATATACTGTTTTTAAATTCCTGGGCACAGAAAAAAAGCTAACACAGCTAATCTGTGAAATGACTGACCAACGGTCATAAGAGAATAAGTCCAAAACCCAACTACACCATTTGACAACACTGAAAAGCAAAACCTGCTACTGATTGGTCCATACAAAATAAACTATTTAATAACATCCTGAAATACTTTTATAATTGTCACAGCACAGTCATATTAGAGGAGGGGAGGGCTATAATGGGATAGATTACCAAATGCTACTGTCCAGCAGTCTCTTTTGCTCTCCCCCTGTACAGGTTCCATATTAGCAACAGGAGTATCTTTCTGCCTGGGGTCCCACACCTTCACCGTTCCTGTGAAAGAACAACAAACATTTAGCGTTATGGATTCACTGTCATGTTGCGTTCATCTTCCCAGGGAAGGCCTCTGCTTTTCAGCCTCATCATTCAAAACACAGGAGCATCTCTTTCAATTCCAGAAAAACTCACTGCGTTTAGCAGATGGAAAAAAATAAAACAGAAACCAAGCGAAAGTGTTTGTTAAGGATATACTTTCTTGAGCTTATATTTTGCATTTATTCCACTTTATATTCCTTCTGTCCCATGCTCAGTGACAATAGTATATTTTGCTTATCTACAGCTTCTAAAAGAACTAGAGAAAATTTGTCCCAAGCAAGATTAAAAAGACAGCACATGAAGAACTAGTTGCAACAGATTTGCAACTAGTTCAGGTGGCAGACTGCACCCTGCCCTCAAAGCCTCCAGACTACGTTCTCAGAATAACTGAAAAGACTTTTAGAGTTCACTAACTCACCATCGCGACTGCCAGTCACAATTTCTGGTGCACCTTCCCCAATTCCTAAGCCACCTACACCATCTATACTGTTTATGATTTCCTTATGACCTTTCACAGAATACACGGGTATTTCAGGAGCTTCTAAATTCCTAGGCAAGAAAGAAAAGAACAGATAACACGGCATTTTCCTTGACCCTCAAGATTTGTATAAAAACGAGAGGAAACTTGAGCACAAATTATATAAACTTGGATTAACAGTGGGAACAAAATACGGATATTACCATTAAGAACCACAAGTCTTTGTTCAAATTCTTCTTTGGCTACTGCTTTAGACTGAGGTTTTGCTTAGTTCTGGACTTCCCTGTTTGCAAAGGCAGTTGTGGGATTCACCACAGAAGCCCTTAAGAACCAGTTTTTATGTTGGGCTCAAAATGAATCACGCTACAGATCAAAATACTCCTATTAACTTTACTTTCAGCAAGTCTATAAAATGACCTTATTCACTGATCCCCACCTCGCTCCTACTACTGCTCTTCAAATGAAAAGTTGCATCCAACTGTGGGTTTCACAGTTCTTTCCCACTGATTCTCATCCTTCAAGAATCCTTCAGAATTTCATTTTAAATTTCGATCCATGTTATTCTTGCTACTCCAACAAAACAGAACCAATAGTTCCTTGGCAAAGGAAATATTATAATAATAACGACACTAATAAAAATTTAAAACAACTTTTTTGCCCTGTAACTTTACTTGATAATCAATTTACCTACACAAATTAATTATACGAATCATTCAGGACCTGAAAAAAACATTTGAAACTTCAGGATTAAAAATACATATTTAATCTAGACATCAAATTTAGGTTGAATACAACCTCTTATATGTATTCGTGTATCCATTCAAAAGCCTCTTTTCAGAAGAGGACGTAGCAGAACTTTAACAGGCTTTTGTGGCTGCACACAGAAGATACAAGTGAAACAGCACTAAATTAAACCACTGTGCAGAATTCATGTTGTTTTTACAGAACAGGCATGTTCCAATCCAGTAGCCAAGTGAAGTTTATGACTGGGCCCAACCACATGAAGCACAGAGAGCAACTTATACAAAATCCAGCCACATACAGATATGTCGGTTTAAACAGACACACACAACATCAAATGAAAAAGCTGCGAAAGAATCTGTGCTTACCATATGTTGAGGTTTCCACCAAAGTCTCCTGTAGCCAAGTATCTTTGCTGCAGAGATGTAGCACCAAAAGTTCCACATTTTATAGGTTTAGCCTTTTCAATCTTTTAAAAAAAATAGGATACATTCTGTGTCAGCACATGGAAAAAGAGCAACACAACCGCAGACTGTGGCAGATTTCAATGAGATGTGCATAGGATATTTGGCATAAAGTACAATCGAAATGTTATCAAAGGCAAGTAACACTTGGTGTTTATTTCTCTGTGCACAGAAAAGCAGAGACTCCAGCTTAATAGTCGTAAACACCAAAAGCTCGCACTTCAGCTCATTAATGATGCTCAGAGCTGCTGTCTGTGCAGATCTGAGGCAGAGGGAAGCCCAGCTCTCCCCAGAGCTGCAGCACTAGGAAGCCTGAGCTGTCCGAACTGAGAAAAGCTGTTTGCTTGTGGCCCTGGGGGTCTTTATGCGCCTGAAAACAAGCAAATCCTCAGAGGCATCCTCTGGACACATTCCTGTGCGATCTGCTCTGTTTATAAATATCTCCAAGGTGGGCGTCAAGAGGATGGACCAGACTCTGTTCAGTGGTGCCCAATGACAGGATGAGGGGCAACGGGCACAGACTGAAGCACAGGAGGTTCCATCTGAATATGAGCAGAAACTTCTTTACTGTGAGGGTGCCAGAGCCCTGGAACAGGCTGCCCAGAGAGGCTGTGGAGTCTCCTCTGGGGACATTCAAACCCCCCTGCACACACTCCTGTGTGATCTGCTCTGGTGAAGCTGCTTCAGCAGGTGGGTTGGACTGGATGGTCTGCAGAGGTCCCTTCCAACCCCAACCAGTCTGGGATTCTGCTAGTTTTGAGTTACAAAAAAAAAAAACAAACAAACCCCACCACCACCACAACAACAAAACCCCCACAACAACCAAAAAACCAAACCAAACCACCAACAAAAAACCCCCACACAAAACCGAACACAAGCAGAGCCCAGAGCCTCCGGGTTTCCCCGTAACGCCAACCGTGGCGACAAACCGACCACCGTGAGTAACCAGAGCGACGCAAATCACGAGATGAGCAAACTCGAGAGGCAGGCCAGAGCCACGAAGCCGCCGCCTCCCCCCGTTTCGGTCCTGTCTTCCCGCGCTGGCTGCGGACCAGCCTCCGGCTCCCGCCCGCTCACCTCGCGCAGCAGCACGAGCCTCCCGCCGCGCAGCTCGTGCAGCTGGAGGACGCCGGTGCCGCGCGCCGCGCTGCCCAGGCACAGCAGGCGCGCGCTGCGGGGCACCCACTTGCAGTCGAACAGCGTGTAGTGCAGCGCCTGCTGGACGTGCGCCACCACCTGCGGCCGCTCCAGCCCCGCCGCCGACATCCCCGCACCCTGCGCCGGCGGAACCGGGACGGGGCGGAACCGGGACAGGGCGGAGCGGAAGCGGCCGGTGGGTCCCTTCCGGCGGGCGTTGAGGGGAGGCACGCGGCCGCGCGAGCCGCTGTAACGGTTGTTGCGCACCTCCCCTCACGACGGCCGCCATGGAGACCGAGCCCGAGGGCGGCGGCGGCTTCACCAGCGTCGTGTCCAAGCGGAGCCGGCGGAAGCGGCGGGCGGGCGGGGAGGGAGAGGCGGCGGCCGCCATGGACACGGCGGAGCCGCGGCCCAGCAAGAGGCCGGCCTTCCCGCCCGTGGCCGCCGAGGCGCTCGGGGTGCGCGGGGGACGGGCGGGGAGGAACCCGGGGCTGGCGGGGAAGCGGCTCTGGGCCTCTTCCCCCTTCTCTTCTTTCTCGGCGCCTTCTCCTCGGCCCCCTCTCCCCCTGCTCACCCCCCTTCTCCCCGTCCTCACCCCCCTTCCCCCCCTGCTCATCCCCCTTCTCCCCGTCCTTATCCCCCTTCTCCCCGTCCTCACCCCCCTTCCCCCCCTGCTCATCCCCCTTCTCCCCGTCCTTATCCCCCTTCTCCCCGTCCTCACCCCCCTTCCCCCCCTGCTCATCCCCCTTCTCCCCGTCCTTATCCCCCTTCTCCCCGTCCTCACCCCCCTTCCCCCCCTGCTCATCCCCCTTCTCCCCGTCCTTATCCCCCTTCTCCCCGTCCTCACCCCCCTTCTCCCCCTGCTCACCGCCCTCTCCTCACCCCTAGGCTGGGAAAGGCGAGCTGAGGAAGGTGCCCGTGCCAGCCAACAGATACACCCCGCTGAAGGAGAACTGGATGAAAATATTCACGCCTATTGTGGAGCACTTGCAGCTTCAGATCAGGTTTAATTTGAAAACAAGGAATGTTGAAATCAAGGTAAGGAGAGCTCTTCTTCCTCCTTTCCCAGTGGTACCTGCACTGCAGTGCCAGAAAGTACATAGTTCCACTTAATCAGGAAACTCTCACTGAGAATAAAAATAAAATCTGTCACTTATTGCTTAGAAACAAGTAGTTAATGCAAGTAAAATTTAACTTCTAGAAGGGGCCAGAATAAGCTTGCGGAAGTGTTTCGTTTTTTTTTTTAGGAGAAAATTACGTACTCGTGAATTAAGGAAGAATCTGTGTGTTAGATGTGCTCTTGGAATGCAGCGTTTTCCAGCTATCTAAGGCTCCTGCTTCTGTGACAGCTTTGAGCTAACAGGGGCTTTTGAGGGGGCCACTGTGCCATCTGATAGATTTTGTTTGTGGCAGAAGATGAGTGTCTGGAGTTTAATAGCTGGTGACTTTTCTTTAATGGATTACACTGAAATAGGACAGGGTGTGGATATACAGCACTACTGCTTTGAAATTGGGTTCATCTTTTTGAAACACTGTATAATTTTAGATCTTGAAGATGCTCATTTCTCATTCTTATTCCTTCTCAGGAATATTCAGACTAGCGGGTTTTAAGTGGATATCTGAAGCCTGTCATACAAGTTACTGCTGGTGTCTGTATTTTTACTGTCACAAGATCTTGTACATCAACGTTGCTAATACTGTAATTTTTCATTCTAACCTTAAAATCTTACCACAAGTTCGATGGTAGCAACTAGTGGAAAGGTGACAGAACTATCCCTTATTTACACTTCTTAGAAATAATTTGAAGGAAAAGGTGGAGAAGAGCAGGAACTCTTGCAGTTTTACTGAATAACTGCAGGCAAAACCCTTGGGATTTTAGCAGCGCTTTTTGATACAGAATGGTGTGTCATTGAAAAGTTGGTAGTTTTGTTCATGATCAAGCTGATTTAATTTTGCCCATATCTATCATTGGCATAAAACAATGGAAAACTTTGAAGTGAGTTTCTGTCATTTCTTTGACATGGCGTGTAAGCCATCAATGATATTGCAGAATAACTTTGTATTCCAGTCAACATAATTATCATCCTTAATTATTGCTTTCCTTTCCCTTTTCTTTAAGACTGCTCTTTTCTAAGTTGTCCCTGTTCAGGTCTGTAAATGCAGATATGCGCAAGCTTTTCCACTAGTGGCAGGGGAATGATTTGGCCCAGTTCTAGAACATGAGTTGAAAGAACATCCAGATCCTGGGCCTCTGCTGGCAGGAGATAAAAAGAAGTATAAAACTTTGCTGATTTGTCAGGTCGATTTGTTCTGTCCAAAAATGTCCTGTTCATCTTTCTCTTGTTCGATCTGTTTTATTGAACCTGTCCAGGTTTCTAATCACCTGCTATAATATCTTTAGGATATTGTCATTAGAATAACTTTACCTCCTCAAGCTGTCTTGTGCCGTTATCCTGCTCTTTTATTCTGCTGTTCTGTGTTGCAGTTTAGTTTAGGGTTTTGGTGTTTCTGGTGTGCATTTGTTTCATACGAAGGGTTCTCCTCCGTCACTGGTGATGGAGATTGTCAGCAGTTTCTCTTTTCCCTCCCTTCGAAACCCAGGCTGTTGGTGGCATTCTTGTGGTTGAGGGTCAACATTATAAGCAAGCACAAAGTTTATCACTTGGGCCTTTCGGTAAAACAGGATATAGGATCATTACCTAAATGTAGACTTTTTTTTTTTTTTTTTTTTTTTTATGGTTAGCCTTTCTCTCTTTGATTTTTCAAATTCTGATCCTACTTGCATGGTCTTAATTTGCGAACATAACTTCTTGTCTTGCAGACTTGTCAAGAGACAAAGGACCTCAGTGCTCTAACAAAAGCAGCCGATTTTGTGAAAGCATTTATCCTTGGGTTTCAAGTAGAGGTGAGTCTCCCAACAGCTCGACTGTGAGACTGCTTGAATTTGCTTGCATGATGTCCTTGGCCTCTCTGGAAATTACAGTAAGAAAGAAATAAAAATCCTTAGGTGGGTTTCTAGAAAGGAATTTGTTTGAAATTGTGACTGGAGTGTAAGTCTAGTTTCTTAAGCTAACACAGGACAAAAAAGTAACCCTTGAGCAGCACATAATTAAAATTATGAAAAAGAGGACATATTTAGCTGTCTGTGAGAGGCAAGCATGAAGCAGTCATCTGGCTCTGAGGTGCTCTGCACATTAGAGGCTGTTCATTTTGCTTTAGTCCTAGCCAATAACCATCAGTCTGTTCAAAACTCAAATTTGGAGAAAACAAACCCACTTTTTGCAGCATCCTACAGGCCAGTGGTTGGTGGAAAGCTGGGCTGACCCTCACTAGTATCGGTGGGTCTGGAGTGAACATGGAGGGGTCTAAGCATGTGTAGAGTTCTCTCTGCAGAAGGAAAAATGCACATTGCTATTGAAAAATAGTCAATCTAAGTAGCTGACTGCTGTTTGTTATGTTAAGTGGGGAAATACTCTTGATGCCATCTGTTTGTATGTATAAAGTAAACATATCAGCTTTTAACTCTTGTGGTACTATAACACTCATGCTAATAACAAATCTCTTAATATTTTAGGATGCTCTTGCTCTCATCAGATTAGATGATCTTTTTCTAGAATCATTTGAAGTTACAGATGGTAAGTCGTTTGTGCTGCAGTGTTCGAGTAGTTGTGTGTACCATCTTCACATACATTTTGGGCTTGTTTTGTTTTCCCCTGGTCCACTTGTGTCACTTATCTTCAGGGATCAGGAAAACCTTCATACTGTTACACAGAACTGTTGTTTAGGCACAGGTGTCTTGAAAGGGTTGTCTTTTTCTGAAGATGTCCCAACAAAACCTCCCAAACTCCTTAAAAGCATGTCACTTTGTTAAAGTGATTTGATTTTTCTTGTCACAGTGTAAATGTTGCTTTAAACTTAGAGGTGACATGGCGTGTTTTGGGGAATATATCCATTAGATTCTTAAACTGAATTGGGCCTTGTTCCTCCCTAGATTTTCATTTCTAATCACATAAGTAAAAACATATATTTCACCTGTAGTAAAGTTGCTTTCATGTTATTTAAAATGTGTTTGTTTCCAGTAACTTGAACAAGGGAAGCTGTGCAAATGCAGGCCACTGCTGTTACACTGAGCACGTTCTCTTCTTTTTATAATAGTCAAACCGTTGAAAGGAGATCATCTGTCAAGAGCAATAGGTAGAATAGCAGGGAAAGGCGGAAAAACAAAATTCACTATAGAAAACGTAACCAGGACACGAATCGTTCTCGCTGACACGTGAGTATTGACTTCCTTCCTTCCTCCTAAGCAGAGCGCAAGCCCCAAACTAATCCATGTCCTGTTCCAGGAACAAGGACAACTTTTATATTTTTAAACTGTTGTACAGCAGTAGTAAGACAAATGATTTAAGTGTTAGTGTTCATGAACACTAACTCTGAGTACTTACTTGACCTTTTGAAAATGATAATGTCACCAGGACCCCTAGAATGGAACAATTCTACACAGCATAAGAATTCTTTCCTATGAATAATCAATGTTAAATCTACCAACCCTGCAATAATGTTTTCTTCCTGAAGCTGCTACACTGTTAAATTTACAAATTGTAAATCTATTTTATAAAGGAGTTAGAGGAGCACAGGTTCTATGTTGTAGCTTTTCTGAGTGTTTGGGGAGTTTTTAAATTACAACTGTGGAAGAGGAATTAGGACACTCAGCTAAAATTCCATGTTCATATCTCACCTCCAACTTAGATGCTCTACTAACTATATAATCAGAGAGGGTTTTTTCCATTAACTAATGCTACTTCAACTTTTTAACAGGAAAATTCATATATTGGGATCTTTTCAGAACATTAAAATGGCACGAACAGCAATTTGCAATCTAATTTTAGGTAAGTCGTGTTATCTAATATTCTCCATGACATATAAATAGATGTTGCAGTCTGAGAAACCACTTTCGGGGGGGGGGTCGGGTCTTACCTTTTTTCCCCAGTGTGTCCACACCTACCTATGGATCAGGCAGCGGTAACCTTGACCATCCTCCTCACCCTGGGCTTATTCTCCACTCCAACACAGACATAAGCATTAGAGCAAAACATCTGTTTCTGGAACATGTTGTCTTGTTTGCTGACTGACTTTGTGTTTTATTCGGCAGGAAGCCCTCCATCAAAAGTTTATGGCAATATTCGGGCAGTGGCCAGCAGAGCTGCTGAGAGATTCTGAGCTGCCGTGTGGCTGCACCACCACAGGCTGGGAGTTGTGGTTTCTGCACATCTGAGGGGCCTGGAGCTACACAAGCACTCAGTCTTCTGTTTGATTTGGAAACCCAGAATACCAGGACTGTCTGTGGAGTCTGTTTTCCTTCAGATGTGCTCATCTGAACACATTTAGTACTTGTGTACAGTCATTAAAAGTTATTTTAAATTCATTGTGTGTATATCAGAAAGACAGGTACCCAATTTTACCTAAACTTATCATCAAACAAAAACATGCTTCATTACTGACTTTCAGAACATCAAGGTACTGAGAGACTGCTGTTAGGACTTCAGAAACCATTTCAGTTTAAAGTTTTGAGGCTAAAGCAATCAGCACAGTGAAGTGTTCATAAGCCACACTTTGTGGATCAGTATCTTCCTGGAAAAGGAAGGGTCAACCAGAATGAAAGTTCAATGACAGAGACTGCCCAACACGCCTCTGCTACTGATGGAACAGATGACACAAAAATGGTAAGATGGCAAAGAGGTAAATAGTGTATTTGAACTTTTCGCTAGAATCTGCACCTATATAGATTTTAATTTTCTTGCAAATTATCTGTAAGGGCAGCCCAGTGAAACTAAGAGCCTCCAGGTTAAATACTGGTCAGTGTACCAGAGCACAAACTCCTCAGGTGCTGAATCTCCTCCTTAATATGTGACATACCTGGAACAGAGCAGGGGGAGATGGCAGAGCCCAGGCACAGCCCCAGTTTGACTTAAATATGGCCCTTTTCTTTCACAATCATTCTGAAATTAGGATTTAAACAAGGTATTTTATCCCATTTGGACATCTAACAGTAAGAACCAGATGTGCCTTTAAGAAAAAAATACATAACTGTTCTTGAAACACTGAAATGAAGCCTGGAAGCGTTCAGAGGGGCCTAGCTACACCCTGTATGGTTTTTAAACCAATCTTTATAACCAAAGAGGACATAAAGAACTATGAACAGCAAGTTTTCTTTAGAGCAAGGTACAGAGCTGCTTTAAGCTGAACAGGAAGGGTCACGGTAAGTACTGACAAACCCCAGCCAAGGTTCAAATATTTTATTTTGTATTCATATAGTATGAAGGTTCTTATAGTTCCCACAACATATGATGTAGCATGCAGAGGAAAAACTAAACATTCAACATAAATCATTTTTCCCCACACAAACTAAAAAAAAAAAACCAAACACCTCATCCCTCCCCTTCCAATCCCCCAAAGGAAACAACATTAGCACTAATTTCTATAATGCCAGCCAAGATATGCACAAGCAAGTAAGAGAAATGGAAAGCATTTGCTAAAATGTTTGTAACAAATACTTATGTACAAAAAATTCACAAAAGACTAGTTCCCCCTTGAAGCAGAGCACATGGCAGTTGACACTGGAACAGATACAACCACTGGCTGGGATTATAAGCCACGTACTGATCCAGAGGAAGAAAAGTTACATGTAGTGGAGATTTTTGTTTTGAACATTAACATTTACCAAAGTTTGGCAACATTATCTTTTAAATTATGCAAATTATGTAAACAAGAGGAACATTTCAAATTGATCTACATGCAAAACTTCATGTCATGCAAGGACACCAAGCACCTGGATTTCTCTCTCACAGACAGAGCCCATGATGTGCAGCACTCAGTTGAAGGAACAGCTATGGCAGACAGGTGCTCGACTGAAGTAGGTTCAGACAACCTGCACTTTCCACTGCTGATTATAAAACAATTTTTTTTTAATAGAAAAACTACTATACAGGAAAGATGTACTGTCCTAAAAAAAAAAAAAAAACCTAGCAAATGTTTTTTTCTTCCAGCCAATAGTACCATTGCAGAAAAGGGAAGGGATGATATAAAGTTGTAAAACATGGCTCGCTACTTTTATATCACACAAATATATCAAGTTACCATCTGTTACAAATTATGATATGGACAAATCTAGAAAAGAAAGAAATTCTCCAGGCAAAAGACTGGAGAACCACAAGAGGTATAAATTTAGATAGTGTGAAGTTTTCCTCCTCTATGGCATAGGTTAACAAGATTTTCCCCCGTATGAATCCTATATACATATATATATATATAAAATATTACCAGTTATTTATGCTACCTGTAGTATTCTTTAAATGCAGAGGGGAAACTATCATGGTTGAAACAACAGAATTTAAATGGCAAGAACATTTTATAATCTAAGTACTGTATAAAATAAGTAGATGGGAATCCTGCACAGTTACATTGATCCTAGATTTGTAAAGCACAGCACAAGAGAAAATCACAAATGCATCTAACACCTTGAGCAGCTGTATCCAAAATGAATCCAAAACAGCAGATTTGCCTTCACTTCAGGACAGTGTAACTGCTCCCACTTCCTAGGTGACAAAATCTAGTGGCCATACAAGCATTCTGCAGTTACTATTATATATGCACACGAAGGCTAGTTCTTGGCAGTAGCATTAAACTATATTCTCTTATTAAGTAGAACTGTACTAAGTTATTTAGCAAAGAGACACAGTCCCTGGTAATATATTAACAGGTATAAATAAACTTAGTCTCCTGTGTTACAAAAAAAATGTTATTAAGGTGAATTAATAAGAAGCAATGCTTTGTCAGCCAGTCAATATATAGAAACATCTGAAGAGTCACAGGAAGAGAGTTGACCTAACACCCAGTTAAAATTTTACATTCTTCTACTATATATATAAAACTGTGTGAAATAAAAGTAAGGACGTATATCCACATATTGAACTGTTAATATTCTGCTTGGCACTTTGTACTCTAGTTTTGTTTCTGAATCAAGTATATTAAATTAAAGCCCACCTAGCTACTACATATAGAAAGCTACATATATATCTATATATAAATACACACACACATATATATAGATAGATATTTCCTTGTTATAAAAGATGAAGAAAAATAAATTAAAAAGCCAACCCCTTCCCTTTCTCCACCACACTGATATGCTCTTTCCATCTTTGCTGTCCTTCAGACTTTAAAGTGCTACACTGAGTTATTGAGAGAATAAAAGTTCAATAACACTTAGTTGGCTTCATGAGGCTCATGTTGGAAAATGTGGCTTCACAGAGAAAAATACTTCCATTGAAATACACAGAGAGCATTGCTGGACGTCTTGAGCAGATCTTCAGAGATGGAGAAGAAAGCAAAAGTGTTGGGTGGTGCCCTGCAGAGTCACACATCTACGACCATCTTTTTGTGGATATCTAGGCCTCCTACAACCTGGGAGAAAAACAAGTGTTCACAAAGAGATGAGAATCAAAAGTTAGCAAGATACAAAGAACACACTTTATTCAGAAGATGCACTCAAGTCAATCATAATTACACTACTTCCCTGGCCTCTCCAAACTAATTTACATTTCACAAGTGCTGTGACATATGAATGAATTATGTATTATCCACAGTAATTATTACAATTTACACACACAAGGGCCTAAAAAAAATAATAAAACTTACACCATTTTGTCTTTCCTGCCCATCTCACATTCTGACCTGGTACTATGTTTCTGCACATTGAATTCTAACTCCACTTCTAAAACACCCTGTAAAATTGTGCACCTTGGCATGAGAAGCCACAGGCCTTAAGAAAGGTGGCAGGATTTCTGACAGAACTGCATGCACGCAAAAAAGGATTAATGGCATTCAAAGGTGTACGATTCATGCACGGAGAAGGGAAGAAGGTACAATGTCACAGGAACCTTTTATAGCACAGAAACAAAATTCAAAGGCCAGAAGTCACAAAATAAATCTTTTTCTAGATAGCACAAAATTCAAACACAGGTAAAATGCAAGAGGTAAGGTGGTAAGAAACTGTAGGAATGAAAGTTGTCTTGTAGGAAGTTAACGAAAACTGAAGAAATTAAAAAAAAGGAGGAGGAAAATAAAATAGGAGTACATGATGGGAAGTCTGGTCAGAAGCTCAAGGATAAAAGGCAACATTTTATCTGATGGATGGCTTGAAGACGCCCTCCTGCAAGAAATAATCATGTATCTCACTGATCTAGGTGTTTGCAGGCTGCTGTGGACAATGAAGAACTCATTCTGGGTCCTCTGCAGATGACCATGTGTTTTCACATGCTACAAAAATAACTAAACTCTGAAAAAACACTCTGCAGACAATAGAACTATTTTGCTCTAATACTTTGGGGGAGAGCAGGGGTTTTTTTAGTACTTGCATTGATCGTGAGTATGAGCAAGTTCTGTTTGAATTGGAGTTGTAAATCCAAAGAGTAGGAAACAAAATCAATGCTTGGCTACCTATTGACTCAAACTGTGCTACCCAGGTGTATGTTCATTAATACACCATTTAAAATTCATATATAAACACTCATCACTGTGATTTTCAAATGCTCAAGTTTCAATGTGTCACTTGCTTTTTTTTGGAAGAGAGAATTTAAAACTTGCTGTCAACTAATTAAACAAATATACAGCATGGGTGAAAACCAGCCATTTCAAATCTCAAGCGGTACATTCAAGCATTCTGCTCAGTACTACCCAAAGAGTGTTTAAAATGCGCCTTTCAGCTGTTTGTCCTTTTTCAAGAGTAGCACCTGAGGGGTTCCTCTCCCTGTAACGGACACAAATCCTGCTGCCCAGCCTTTGGAAAATCCCCTGTTGTGCAGATGGTGATAATCTCCCCAGGCTCTCTCCACACTGCAAAAAGAAACCTTTCTAAAGGGTGATTTGGAGCAGACACCTAGTTTAGAGATTGGGAGATTAACCTAAAGGTAACCGCTGCGGAACACACTTCTCCCCTCCACCCAGAGAGATCTGCCGGGACATACTCTGGTTTTACAGCTTTCAGATGGTTTGAAGCAGTTTTTCCCTCCGTCAGCAGACTGGACATGCCTGCTCATCATGCTTTGATATTTTTTCACTCAGTGTGTTCTATGAAGCAGCTAGAGACACTGAAAACAACTGAAAGTGCTGTTTCTTTTTTAATCGAATGTAACTGTTGAAAACAAACCATCCTCCCACAAGCAGCCAGTCAATCGCGACTCATCTTTAAAGCTGCTATTTTCTACCAGCAGAGAGACTGGAATCCAATATACATCTCTATGCCAGGCTAGCATTTTTGTCTATATACAAAAATAATTAGGGCTGGCTTTGTGTTTTATGTCATAAAACAGCACAGAAATTAGTTTGTAAAAGCTGCTGTGCTCTGAGCAACGCACTCTTCTTCATGCTCGATCCAATGGGGACGTCTGTGTCCTGAAGCGACCGGTTCATGACCTGCTCATGTGTCATAGAACACATTGCTCTATTGGAAGCCATAAGACAAACCCACCATCTATAATAAAGCTGTGTCAAGGGGTGACTGTTGCCAAATCAGAAGAAACGCTCACTTTTATAATCTTACCCTTCATACTATTGACCAATTTTCCTCTTTTTTTTTTAAATTCCAAATTATCAACGTTTTCTTTAGAGGTTACTTACAGCACAGAATTCTTCAAAGGATATTCTTCCATCACCATCCTTATCTGCATTAATTATGGTTTTATCTACAATTTGCTGTAACTGAGTGTCTTTGAGATTGTTCCCAACCATCATCTTCAGCACCTGGAAGAGCTCTCCATTTGAGATATAACCATCTTTGTCCATATCATAAATGCGAAAAGCAACTGCAGAATATATATATATATATGTAAAACTTTCAAGTAATAAATGTGGTCAATAAAGAGCAATATACATTCATGTGCTTTGCATTAACAGTAAGTGATGACACAATTCTGCACAAACTGAGAAAAATACTGCATTTTAAGTGAGATTTCTAACAGCCTTCCTGTTTCATCCTGAAAAACATAAAACATCAGAAACAATACAATGAATGGTGCTACTGTCAAATTTAAAAGAAAAACCTCACTTTAGAAATGTCAGTTGAGATTGTTTCAGCACCAGCAGTGAAAGAATCTATAGTCAACACTGAACTGGAACTTCACCACCACCACCACAAGTGAAGCACCCAGGTAGCAACTCATTTGCAAGCAGAAAAAATTACAACCTTCCAGGCAAAAGATGAATCAAAATCCCACCTGGTTACTTTGCTGCAAACAATTCAGCATTAAGACTTGAGCTTATTTTTACACATTTCAGTCTTAGTTACTGAAAGCTACATCCATGACTGAACCTATCCCTTCCCCACTCCAAAAGCTTGTGGGTCATGTTGTGCTCCTGAGATGCAGTTCTCAAATGAGAATTTAGTGCTGTTCTACCTGTAGTAGCAAAAAAATTCATTATTCTTACGGCCCCATAAAGCAAAGCACATTGCTACACAGCTTTGTGACCAAAATATCCTTAAATGATTTTTTTTTTTAAATGGGAAGCAATTGAAGATATTCAGAAGGCAACCTCCTCCTCAAACATCCCCTGCAGAAAAAGTGTTGCCAAATTGTTCACACAAACAACATGTGCGAAAAGCTCACAACCTACTGTCGTGATTTCCCACTTTTTAAAAGAATCTGGATTTGATGATCTCTCAGTGTTAACAAACCAAAGTGTATTTCTGAGTGTCAAAAAACTTCTGTTAAGGAAAAAATCAAAATACTTACACCTCAACTTCTGTTCCTTATCTCCTTTGACACTGAACTGGGAGACTCCTTCTATAAATTCTAAAAAGTACAAGAAAAATATTCACCAAAAAGCATATTTTTTTTTATAAACCAAGGAAATCAACATTCACATATTTTTGAAAAATTTAAAAAGAATCTAAATTATCCTAAAATCTTTAAAATATTGCCTACCTTGAGACACCTAGGTGTCTACATACTTTGATACTTCAGTGTTCTCTAGCAGGAAGTACTTAAAATCCAAAACTGCACTCACTGAACAGACTTGTTACACCAGTATTTAAGTAATGTTGTTGCTAGACAGTTGCAAGAATCTGATCTGAAACTCCCATCCACATCTTTACTAAAGCTACTTCACTGAGGATTCTAATTGTACGACTCTTGTCAGGACTGGTTTCTCAGCTTAAAGCATTCCATTAAAAGTCTAAAACAAATTAAGAAAACATATTTTCCCGTAAGAAAATTTATACTGTTTAGCTATTAAGTCATTATCCCAGGAGCACATTATTAAAGTTGCCAAAAAAAAAACCCCTGGGATGTGATGTTTCTGGACAAGATCCTGGAACTAGACTTCTTAGAGCTCTGGGTGGTAAAAATGACAACAGTACAAAGCTGCAAGCTCAACTATGGTATAGAAAGAATACAGAGGTATAGCAATATGGTGTTAGGTTGAAAAGCCTACTAAGATTTTCAACAAGATTTATGAAATCGAGTCAACAATTCCTAGATGATTTACCAATAAAATGCTTGACTGGTGTTTTTGTTTTGTTTGGGTTTTTTGGTTTGTTTTTGTCTTTTTGTTTTGCTTTTGGTTTGTTTGTTTGTTTGTTTTGGGGGGTTTGTTCTTGGGTTTTTTTGCCATTATGCTTAATTATTTAGGTCTTTCAACAAAAGAAGGCAAGTTTCCTCACACTAGTAATTTTCCTTTTTGTAGAATCCCAGAATGGTTTGGGTTGGAATGAACCTTAAAGCTCATCTAGTTCCAACCCCCCTGCCATGGGCAGTGGCACCCTCCACTGGACCAGGTTGCTCAGAGCCCCGTCCAACCTGACCTTGAACCCTCCCAGGGATGGGGCACCCACAGCTTCTCAAGCAGCCCATTCAGTGCCTCAGCACCCTCACAGGGCAGAATTTCTCCCTTATATCCAATCTAAATCTACCCCTTTCAGTTTAAAACCTCTCACTTGAGCTTCCCCGAGACAGAAATAATGAAATTAAATGAATCAAACTTGGCCAGATGACAACAATAGAATTCCTTGCCATTTACTGCAGCAACATCATTTTACTATGCAAAATGGATTTTGACAACTTCCTGTTCCCACCCAAGAGGAACAGCTCTTGGTAATCACATTAATCACAGCTCAATGTCACATACAATGTATTCTTCATCGCTGCCTATTTTTCACAACAGAATCTTGGACGGTTACATACAACATTTAGTGCTTTGGAAACTGATACCAAGAAAGTCTCAAAACCTCAACATTCCAGTTACACTGTAGTTCCCCAGATAGAAACTGAAGGACATTTGTAAAGTTTAGCAGCTTTTTTATGTTAATATTTTATTTAAAATGTCATCTTGTCAATACAAATGAGATTTAATAACTTTCTCCTCAAGAAAAACTGATTAGCCTTTTCTAGCCATGAGCAATAAGAGATAATAAGTATTATCTTGAACAGAAGTTACAGACATTATCACTTCTAAGGGGCAGTAACTGTTTTAACATAAACTAGTAATGGAGATTTTTAATCCACCGGCCCTTGATATTTAAAATAAGTAAAAAAAAAAAAAAATGAAGGAAGGTACTAAATCAAAACTTTTGAGTTTTTGCTTGAATTGTCTACCTAAGAATCATGTAAAGGAGGTACCAACAGAAAAATCGGAACAACTTTCACAATTTAGAAAACTATTTTCAAAATACTCAGAAAGAGATCTCATAACACCTTTTAGATAAACACAACCTATGCACAGACACACCAGTTACACAGTTTACCCCATTTTCTCCTTGTCTCTTCAGCCTAAGGATATCCTTCAGATAGCAGCACTATTAAGACTCTGAATTAGTGTATTTTAAGAGATACTTAATGAGTAGTCCTACATCACTATGACCTGGAAAGGTATTACTGAACAATCTGCTCTTTAAGCATTTCATTCAGGAGTTGTCCTAATGCACCAGAGAAACGAGTTTTACTGGTATTCGGTTTCACTAAGAATTAGCGCCCTATTTTGATGAACAAGTTTTCCTCACCCCTCCTTTCTCAGCAGAAGCAAAATTTGAATTTCATTTAGTACCAGCACCTGTCAGAAAGCACCGCATCTTACCTTTGAAGTCCACCTCTCCATTTCCATCTGTGTCAAATATATCTATTACTCGCTGTACTAATGGGTTCTGTTGCAATTCAGGTAAAGACATGAACTCTTCCACGCTCAAAGAACCAGAGTTGTCCAAATCAAGCTTCTTAAATCTCTTCCCTAGTCGTTTTATTTCATCAGCATCAACTGGAAGGAAAAGAACCACACAACACCTATTCTCAGAAATGCTTCAGTAAGCCCTTTACCAGTTAAACACAATACACATTTCATTGCTTTCCTACCAGAATTTCTCCTTTATTACAACTATTAAACATCCTCATGGAAGATTATAAGATAACATCAAATTCTGAACATGAACGCAAGCCTTTGTGTTTTATTTTAAATAAACCTTACCTTTTTTCCTCCCTGCACCAGCCATAATAGTTAGCCTTGTGACTCACCGAATACCATGTGCTGACACAACATTTTTAAGGATTGAGGGTGCTTAGCTGGTTCTTAGTCAGACAGCTCTTGCAAATACCAGGTATGATGAAATTAAAGAAGAGACCAAGTTTTCTTTGAAGGAGCTAGCATTATGTTTACACTAGACTAAGGTAATAAGTTAGAAATTAGTAAACATATTAGCAAAACTAGTGTTTCTTCAGCACACCAAACATACTGGTGACCACTTATCCTTCACCTACTCAAAACATACCCAGGTAGACTCAAGGTAATTTTTTTTCCTTCCCATTTCAAACAGAAATTAGACATACCTGTAGCCATGACCTGCATACATTTTTTTCTTTTTGGTCCCAGAAATCAAAGCAGATTCAGGTTCTGCACCCTCTTAACACAAGAATCTCAAAGCACATGCCCTGCTTTACACCTCTGATAGGAATAGACTAAATCTGTAAATCCATAAACATCACTAAAAAAAGAAAATCTTGTACTGTGTTACTGCTGAAAAGCTTGAAAATGTTTCCCTGTAACAACCTGAAAATTCCCTATCAGCAGCTTGATTTACGATACCCAAGTTAGTTCACAAATTGCTCACCATGTTTGGGTATGAAGGAGGAACTGAGGTTCTTAGGAAGTCCTAGAAAGCGGCCGCAGGCAGCAAACCACAGCAAACATCTCTTGCAGAACCTGAAGCTTTCAAGCTCCCCATAACAATTTATTTCCTAACACGAACAGTCTCCTCAATATTTCTTCGCTCCATTTAATGCATTTGCTCCAATAGTAAAACAAATTGGTTTTTTAACTTCTACTACCACCTGATCTACTTTTTATTACATTAATACCTTCTTGGACTTTTGTAAAAATGCAGCATAAAAGCAAACAGCACTTAGTCTCCAATATGTAAGGTCAGCCAACGCACAGAGCTTTATGTTTGGAAATCAGAGCCCATTCAGCGACCTGATCCTCTACCAAACCAGCAACAAATTTCCATTTAAATTTCTTGATATCCTTGTCTAAAAAACAACCAGACGCTAATCCAGAGATCCACACAACTGCAGTTATTTCACAATGAGAGCATGCCAGAAGTCCAGGTACACAGAATAATTTTCTGTCAAGACTTATTTTGCCTGAGTAGTAAATTCTGACATTCTGCATTTAGTCAGTCTTGGTAACCGCTTGCAACTGCAGAGGGCAAAAAATGGTTGATAGTCCCAGAACAATCTTCCCTTTGCTGTGTCAGCAAGTGACAGATCTGAGTCTGCCTCTAGGGCTATAAAAACAACGGTAAACAGCCCTTGCAGAGGCTTAGTTTCCTCAGTTTCCAGTATGCAATTTGGTATTTCAATTAATTAGGCTCTTGACTGCAATAAAGCTGCATTCCTTTTTCCACCAGTTTGCACAGAAGCCTAGAACCTGATTGAAGGTGCAGCCTTCACAGCACAACGTCGCACCGCAGCGCCACGAGCACGTTATGTGGGCACGGCAACACGGAAACCCCTCTGGAGCCACGTCACTGCATGGTAAGCTATATGTAGAACATACAGACAGTATTAAAAGGCAACAGCAAAGCAGAGCTCCCCTGGCAATCAGCCCAAATAGTTGCTGATGAGTTCTGCCAGCACAAAATGCTTCATCTCGCCAATATACTCACTCCCTGCCCTGCCACCCTAAAGTTATCAGACCCATGAGAGTTCAATGCAAAGGCAACACCTTGACAAGCTGTTAACATGGGAATCTCATTTTTAATGCAAGCTCTGCTCTGGACTCGCAACTTGCATAAGAGTTAATATCCTAAAAA
This sequence comes from Caloenas nicobarica, assembly GCF_036013445.1. Taxonomy (NCBI): domain Eukaryota; kingdom Metazoa; phylum Chordata; class Aves; order Columbiformes; family Columbidae; genus Caloenas; species Caloenas nicobarica. The sequence goes on from NC_088247.1 coordinate 114,164,407, forward strand.
AATCCTCACAGCATTAAGCGTTTGAAGAAGCACCAAAACATGAAGCGTGACTTGTCACACTACAGATGTAAACACATTTCCCAACGCAAAATGAGGACTAGTCATAATTTATACCTATATTACAACAACATATATAAGGACTTGTCCAGCCATGACATGAGTCTCTACTTTTATTAGCCATGTTTAAAATGGTGTCCTGGTCCAACCACAACTCTCCTGCTTCCTTACCCGAGCTCAGAAATCAAAACACCTTTCAAGTACCTGACCATTAGTTTTTAAGACAAATCCCTCACAAATGGTCTTGAAATCAGAAGTTTGCAATTGCATCTAGAACTCATGCTGAAAAACCTTGAAGTAAGTTATGTGACGGTTACTATCAGAACTATTTCCTACTGGAAAAAACAAGAACAATAAAAGCTAGGTGTATTATTTATTTCTCTAAAAACTTAACTTCACTTTAAAACAACTAAGCAGCAAATGGAAAATATTATCTATAGTGTATATAATGCAGCTTCATCCTGTTACCAAATCAGTAACATCTCACTTCTAATATTAATAGAAACACTAGCACTGAGTAAAATTGAAAGATTAAAGCCTCCTAAGCAATGTGAAATACTTCATAGTACAGTGATTTCACAGAAAGACACAGGAGAAAAATGAAAGGAGCATTAACATAGCTGGGTCTCTCCTCACTTCAGAAGACTCAGTTAACTTAATAAACCGCAAGTTTTGAAACATTTCTAATTTACACTTAAGAAAACCTTAGGTACCAGAACACAGCAATGAAATGTTTACAGATGACGATGTAACCGAACAGACGCTTAAGCCAGGCCTGAAGACCAGCAGTCATTAGATGGCGTCATTTGCTCAGAACCCTGAAGCAGCATTAAGCAATGTCTTATTTCACAACTCCAGTCCATTCCTGGTTAGGGAGGCTGAGGTCCACAGTATTTTTCCTCACACATATATAAGCAAAGACAGAAAGTTAGAACGAGAGTTCTGTCAGTGTTCTGCTATGAAGTAGAGTTAATTACCACATATACAAGTCACTCAAACGCTGTCACAGGTTCAGGTTTTTAAATTATTACAGCTGACACAAAAGACAGACAAGACCAGCTCTGCCATCACACTGGCTGCTCCAGCAGAGCAAAGATCTCCCACACAAGATGTGCTAAGAAAGCAAACTTTTGCCAGAAAGGTATTTTATCTCTGATCTGTTTACAGGACCTACCAATATGATCTCAAAAAGAACATTTTATTGGGACATTCAGGGACTGATCCACAGGACACAACGTTAATAAGCAATGCTGCACTGAAAATACACGTTCTGCCATCATCCGCTGGGCTTAAGATCCACTGTTCAGTTAAGCCTTGCATTGGCAACTAGCCGGATACTTAAACGTACGAACCAGCAATGCTTAAGAAAAAATAAAGCACCAATTTTTTTTTTCTTTTAAATTTCACAGTCAAGGAGGACAAGATTATCAATTTTAAAGCCAAGAATCAGATGCTGAAAAGGAGAAGAGGTTGTATAGGCACATTTAAGAATATTCCTCAAGAATGTTTTTTTGTGTGTGTTTTGCTGGACTGTAGCAAAGCAACAACTGCCAAAACTATGAAATTAGAGATTTCATACTTAGAAAACGTTAGGTACTCTTTCTCGACATATACACATACAATTTCATAGCTCTCACAGTCAGTTCCAGTTCAAATGCAACACACAGTCCAGATACAGATGTTTAGCAGCAGTTTCTACTAGAAATGCGATTACAAATTTCTCATTCCAAACCTTGAAACATTAAGGCAAAGGGTTTGCCTGCACTGGAGGTGTGAGAGAGGTTCTACCCTGGAGGAAAAAGCGAGTCAAAGAGCAGTACTGAAGAAATCAGTATCGCTGCCAAAAGCTGACCCAATATCAATCTCATCGAACACCGGCAATAGACGCACCATGGATGAGAGTACTTGGAGGAAGATATAATGAAACATCACAGTAATTACAGGAATAGGAAAATTTCCTTTAACAGTTCATGAGCATAAAAGCCTCTGTTCTTAATGAACATATATGGATAAAAACAACACCTGCAGATCAGTGTTTCATAACTGCGTAAGAATTTCATATCTGAACAAGTTCATTATTTCTTCCTTAAATATATTGCAAGCACCTCACCTACTTTTAAAATCCTTTCCAGAAGCTGAAATTTTTAAAATGTCTACACTTTTAAAAAGTCATCTTTCAGTAACGTTTTTCTCATCATAAAATAGCTTTAAAAATAATATCCAACATGGGATGAATGCATTACAGTATTTGCCTCATAGTTTCATAGTTTTTTATCTATTCTTTCTTCCTTCCATGCACAGTCATCATTTCTGCCGATTCTCTCTGCCTGGGCTGAACTTATCTAAAAACCACCTTAGGTTTTCTGAGTTTTGGGGTTGGTGTGTTCAATTTGGATTTTTTTAAAGTTAAAACAGCATACACTTATGCATAACAGATTTCAGTAATATCCTATTTATTTTTTGTTGAGATTTCCTCCCCAAATACACATATACAAGTCCTCATCTCGGATAGATGTGGCCCTTTTTACAAGGCCGCGTTTTGCTCGGTATTTAGCAGACTGACTTTCTTAAAATGTCACCTCACTACCACTGAAGAACACAGTAGAAAATTAATTTGTAAGAGCTTGAATAAAACACTGCTTTCCTTCTCTGAAAGCTCCTTACAGACAACCTAGTGCCCATGTAAACATCCTGAAATTACACTGGAAATGCAAGGCACAGATGGGGTGAAGGTTTCTGAGCCGGCAGGACTGATGGTGGCAGTAGCAGACAGAATTTTACAAGACAAGCTCAGGAGACCGGGACAGAGATGAACACAATTGGAAATCTAAGTCCACAAGACTGTAAACAGGGTGAAAACATCACTGAGCAAAATAAGGAGGATCGAGCTTTGTTTATATCGTTTGCGGCAGAGTTTGCCTGTGACTCATGGCAGTGGTTGAGCTTCCTCGAGCTCCGGCTGCAGTGACCGAGCGTTCCTCTCACCTCCAACTCCCGCTGGCCCTTTTTGCGCTGTGCTCACCAGCTGACACCAGGCCCTGGGCTTCTCTGCTTTTCAGCAGCATCAGGACGTGTCCCCCTCAGCTTGGCACCGACGGCTGAGCTTACACACTTACTAACTGGCTGGAAATAATACCTGTTTAATGTTTTTCTTTACAAGGTTTTTCTGGTAGCCCTGTAGAAACATCAAATTATCCACTGTTTTAAAGCACACAGAATTATTTATGTTTATTTCATTATCCATTTTGGATTTCATTCACCTTGTAACTAGCACAACAAGGTGGGTTTTTTTTAAGCAGTTCCAGTATTAAGGATTTTTTGTTAAAAAACTATATTTTGAAAAGATTGCTCTTCCATCCAAGTATTAAAATTCAAGACTACAATACCTGCTTCATATCTTGAATTCGTTTGCATACATGTAAAAATGTGACAAGTCAGGTTAAAAAGCAAGGAGTCCATACTTCCAAGAAACTGCACGCAAATGCTTTGTGTAATTCCCGTTTTAGAACAGGAGCGTTATCCTCCAGTTTGACACTAATATGTTGAAACATGCTACTGAATACCCCACTCCTTTCCTCCCTCCCACAACACCAGGGGATGATCCATTATGTTTTAAAACGATTGTTTGTTTCAAGCTGTTATTGACATAATTGATGCCTAGACAGTATCGTGAAAAACATTCACATGGCAACTCAAAAAGCTTAATTAAAAGCAAATTTCTGGAGTGCAGTGAGCTCTGCATGGAAAAAAAATGGTATTTTTTCTAGTCAATGTAAAGGTACATGGCTAGCTTCCTACTGATACAATAGTCATAAGTAAAGAACACTTTAAAGACATGGATCTCTCTGAAATCCGCTACATTCAGTGATATTGTAAGAGGATGGCTTACATAATCAGAAGCACTTTACGTCCATTGCTGCGGAGTACACAACACTTACACAGGCATCTGTGCAGTGTACAAACCTTAGAAAAGCTGCACATCTATCAAAGAGGTGCTGAGCACTTCTGAAATCTAAAGGGTTTACCCAAATGGTTAAACTTGTATTTAAAAGGTTGGTTTTTCAGATACTCTTACAATACTGGCTCAAAGTTATAACTAACAAAAACCAGACCAGAGGCTGGTCACAGAGAGCCTATTTTCCACATATTTTTCAAATATGAGATCACTATAAACACCAATATTGCTAAGGTATTCGAAAAAAATATTTTTGTAAATAAGCCATGTTCTGAAATGTATTTTAAATATTTCCAGGTTAAAAAGAAAAGTATTTCCCTGTAAGAATAGATTGCAGAGATCTCAAAATAAAACAGACCTTCAGCAAAAGCTCTCACCTCTATCTACAGTCTTGTCTGATTCATGAATATAATGTTTCAGAGTAGCAACTAAGACAGCCATTTCAGTCTTGCAGATCAGATTTCAAAAAGATGACGCCCTTGAGAACACATTCAACCACTTGTCTCGTATACGCTTACACGCAGCTGGCCTAATCCTTTTCATGACTTCAGATGTGTCAATTACAATTTCCTAAGTTAGAAAAGAGATACTAGTCTCCTTTTCCTAAAACCAAAACATACTATGAATTATTGTTTATACTATAAAATACTACACTAGCAACTACTTTCTACTATAAAATACAATACTGTAAGATATTGTTTACTATGAAATAGTTTTCTTCACAACTTTTTGCTATGATAATGTTTTCTTATGCATAATTTCACATAGCTTGGCTGACATCAATTTCTCACCATGTAAACCAGCACTAGATTTTCAATAATTTCTCAGACATGGTACAGCTGAGAAACAAAACCATACTGTTTTAAGGAATCCAACAACACTAGTTCAGCCACTGAAAAGAATTAATATTCTAAAATGAAAGGTAAGAAGAACATTCTTGACTAATAGTGTACATCCTCTGCATAGTATCCTGAATTTGCTTCCTGCAGCTGCCAACTTTAAAACAAAATTATTCTTATAAAACGAGATACCAAAATAGTGACTGCAGTGACAGGCAGAGGTTACGACCCAACGTCACTGTGCTGACAGCATAAATGCATCATTGCTAACTGATGGCCTCTCAAAAGTCTAACCATTCAAAATCCTTATGAGATTATTTTCAAAAACATTGTCTGGTCTTGCCCTGAAAAGCTTTTGTCCCATCAATGACAACTACTTGGAAGGAGAACAATCATTTAACATTTGAAGAACAAAGTGAATACCTACCTAGTGGACTTATTCACAGACATGCTACTGTACACATTGTGCCCCCAAACTCCCTGCTCCTTCAGGATATTGGGGCACACAGAATCTTTAAGCACAGCGCAATCATTCCAGCGATTAGGCACAATCAAGCGAAGTGACATCTGGGATAACTACAATACTGCCCAGAGAAGCAGCTGCCATTCTCTCTGCTCTGAGAAGGGCCATCAAAGCAGAAAAAGCTTTTATCATGCAAAACCTCAGATTTACACATCGATATCCTCAAAATACAGTTTAACCACAGAACATAATGCGGAAATCTTCTCTTTCTCTGCAATAAAAGGCAATGAACAAGATCCATAATAAACAGTTGGCAGTAGCTGCCAATGAATATAGCTTGTCCTGGAATCAAAAGTTACGGATGGCAACACACTGCTTACAGTTCCAGAGATGTATCTAGTTCGGGACAAAAAAAATTCCTTAAGGAAAAACTGACCAATGGAGCAAAAACCTAAGAATGATTTATATGATCCCAAAAAAGGCGACTGAAGTCTTCATCAAATACGAAACTTCCACCCACACATCCATATTTAACAAAATACACACTGAGAGCATAATGCAGCAATGCAGTGCTGTGGATAAGATTCTCGAGTGTTTACAAACTGATGACTCAAGTTATAATTCATGTGGACATGTATATTAAGCATAGAGGATTTGCAAATTACTAGCAAAAGCATCATTTCTCTGAAAAATTTATTTATAAACAGACTGCTCCATGATTATTTATTTTGTATTACTGTTTGACTTATGAGAGCCGGAGTTCAGTTATGACCAGCACTGTGAAAGCAGCCTAGAAGATAGTCCCTATCTGGAAGAATTTATTTTCCTGTTTAACAACAAGATCTGACTAACCTAAGAATGGGAATTTCATCAAATAGTCTATACATACATACACATTATTTAGTGCTGAAAAACATTCAAGAAAAAACAGCTGAAAATAAGTACACTTAGCAGAGCACCACAGGGACACTTCATAAGACACCCCTTTCTTTGGTCAACTTTAGGCAAGAAATACTTTGTTATTTTTACAGCGTAGCCTAACCCCCTGATACAGAGCAATGCATTTTATCCTTACGGGACCAAAAAGCAAATAACACAAAGTGGCTTCTCACCCAAATGCCTGTCTGCAAGCATACACATAAAAAAATGCTCTTTTAGCCTCAACCTCTCTTTCTTTCCTCTGAGGGTGCAAAGACAACTTAGCAATATCCTTTGCTCCTAACACAGCACATGCTGCACCACAGGCTGATCCAGATCTGAGGAACTGGCACTGCTGGAAAAACCCCATCAGCTGAACTACCAGTTATAAAGCTTCACCATACAGACATCAGAACTATAAGTTTGTTTCACATTCTAATGGAAAAATTGAAATAATTTTTATAAGTGTTTTGTTTTGTTTTTTTTTTAAAGATGGACTTATTTCTTTGTTTTACAATGTAACAGCAAAAGCTTTATTATTTGAAATTTTCACTTTTGATTTTACTTTTTTGGTTAGTATATAAACCGCGTAACTTTTCAAGCAGTCAATTCAGTAAATTCATACATGAAAGTTGTACATAGCCATCCCCAAATAAGCTTAACCTAACAATATAATATAGCAATTAAAAAAAAACCCCAAACTTACAGTGCGAGCACATTTCCAAAGGGTAGCTTGCCTCATTTCCCTGAAACACAAAAAAAGAACAAAGTTGCAATTATTCCAAAGTTAGCTTAGAGGAACTATTTTAAGTTTCAGCACTGCAAATATCTCCGCCAATACAAGTTACGTGGTTGTTTAAATATATATATATGCATATATATATATATTTTTTAAACGCAACAACTATGGACAGTGTTTTATTTGGATAGGTCTATGTCACCAAAATATACAAAGAAATATAAAACCATTGAGAGGTCTCCTCTGATGAGAATTCCCATGAAAATATCAGCAGTCCACACGATAAGAACTTCAATCACGTATTCTGAACTCCAAAAATCAAACTCACAATTTATATATCATACAAACACTGTTTTTCAAGTTAAAATAATACTGAATTTCAAGACTTCACATAATCTGCTTGACCATTTTATTTTATACAGAGAAACAGGTATGTCCTTATGAATAACCATGACAAACCTTACTCAATTAACATAAGAAATTCACAGCATATTTTCTACCCAGAGCCACCTGCCTATTACCCCCAGAAGTGATTCACACAGGAAAAATGATGCAAAAAACCTCGTTTACATTACTAGAAATTCAGATGTAACAGCTTTACATTTAAATATTTTTGTCATGTCCTATGTTAATATGTTCCTGTTTTGTAGCTGAATGGAAAGTTAAACTAAGATTTTCAATCCTTGCTGCACTACACCACAGTCATAGCAATTAGAACTTCAAGGGTAGAGTCACTGTGAACCTGCACGTATTGAAATCCGCAACTACTGCAACATGAACGCCAAAAGACATCAAAATTAAAAGTTAGCATTTTTTCCCAAATGCCTCACTTGGAGCCAGAGAAGATGACAATAAACACGAGCTTAGTATTTTTTGGAATTAGTCAGCAAAGGAGTGACCAGGTAGCTGAAGAGATCCATGAACGAACATTTTCAGAAAGTTATTTTTTAAGGGAGTGTTTTATACAAGAAAGTGAAACATATTTAAGATGAGTCTAAGACACATTCTATTCAGCAGTGATTCTCTTATGGTATGGAGTGTATGGGATTCCACAGCTAAGCACTTGCACAGAAAGACTTCTTAAAATTATACAAAATTGAACAGAAATACAGAATTTACTTGACAGAAGGGAAAAAAAAAAAGGAAAAACTACATTGAGCCTGGAAGCATAAGACTGCATTTCCAAATAAGGACAGAAAGGGGCAGAACAAACATCTCATGAATCTAAACATGTCCAAAAAGAGATGTGTTTGGGGGGGGTGTTTGCCTTTTTTTTTTTAACCTTCAAAACACATTCACTTTATCACCCACAATCCACAAGCTCTCTTGCTTCTTTAAAAAAGTGAATATACTGGCTTTTTAAGTAGAGTGGCAAAAGATACCGTCTTAACTTCTTCCCAATGTCTACTTATAGCAAGACAAGTAGCAGAATACAAGTGTCGATGAGGACCATCAGGTCCCTAAAACCTCCAAAGCATGACTGAGATATTCTACAAGAGAAGCTTATTCCACTGTGGCAGGGAATCCAGAACAGTTGCCACATGAAAAATCCTGGACCAAACCCAATCTAAGTTTTAGAAAACACAGTGAAGACCAAAACAGGCAGAAAAAGCCCAGTGTATCTATATGAATATGAAAGGGTAGGGGATTTAAAATGGGGAAAAGCAGAATTTTGAAACAAGAAGAAACAGGAACCAGGGGATCCAGCTAGGCTGCTCAAGACACGAGGTCATGAAGAGGCAAGAAAAACACCAGACCGGAAGGCTGCAAATTAAAGGAGAAAGTTGAGTTAAAACCAGTGTGCTTTTGCACATACACATACAAATATACAATCATAACTACATCGGAAGTCTGTTCTGGGCACTTATATCCTTGTTCAGGTGTTGGGGAGAAAGTTAATTTCTAGTGCAGGCTACTGAAATAAACCTGCCTAAAGCAGCGTAAAATGCTACTGAAAATTGAGCAGGAAAAATTAAGAAAAAAGGGAATAATTTTTTCAGTTCATGAACAAGTGTAATGTTTATAAGGAATCTTATTATGCATCTAGATGTGCATACTAAGCATAATCAAGTTATCTACATGAAGTAGCCTAAAAAATATTTGGATAGCAGAGAAAAGAAGTGAATAAATTTCAGCTTAGTTTTTCTGGGAAACAGTTACTGCTAAAAAGAAGTGTTAAGAATACTTACCTATCCAGGACTGGCACTTGGATATCTACAAAAAATTTGAAAAAATCTAGTAAGTGACCATGTATAAATTACATGATTATTCAATATTTACTACGCAGTATTAAATAAGGTATTTTTAAAAGTAGTTACCTGCTTTTGATGTGCTGAATGTCCATCTTCACAGGAGAATCCAAAAGTCTACTAATTTTAATCTTTTTTTTTTTTTTTTTTTGGTACAAATAAGTGTTCAAGCTGCACATGTCAAGATTCCTGTTTGCACAGCTGTGATCTGGACAAACACAAAGGTGTTCCTCTACACCAAAGACTCGATCCTCAGAAATGAAGATTAATAATTTGGTCTTGAATGCAGGCATTTTTCAGCGTATTCTCAAGAGCGGTACAAAAAGGTGACTTATTTGTCCCCAAATACAATCAGTATGTGTACCCACTGTGTGAGATACAATATAAGCCCTGAAACACAAGTGCTAAATAGGCTGAATATTTTCTTGCTGTTTAAGAATAGGTAAGTAGTGAGTAGATTAATGTGTTATGAAAAAAAGCAGGGAGGGAAGCACACAAATGAGCCCTTTAAGGAAGAAAAATTTGGTACGTTTTCATCTGTATGGTTTTAATGCAAAGAATTACCAAAGTTTAACACCAGGACTAGGCAGCATTCTAAAGAATGGTGGAAAATATTACTTTGTGACTGGATGCACTAACAGAAAATTTGACAGTTACTGCAAAAGATTATCATAATTATAAGCCTTATTCAGCAAAATAACACTGCATTGACATAAATATTTTTATTTTATAGTTTTAAGATGATACTCATTTAAAGACTGATGATACTCATTTAAAGACTGTCAATGTAAAATCTCCAAACACGTCATTTCATGTCTGATGCAGAGAAGTTGATTTATACAAACAAATGTGTAGAATAACAGGGTTCCGATACAACTCTTAAGATTGCCAACTTGAAAACCTCTAATAATATTCCTAGTCTGGCAATTTTTTTGAATTCTGTTAGATCCTTACAAGTTAATTCCTGGTTAAGCAGCAGCAAAATCATGACTTAGAGACAGAAATAGTTACAGATCAAGGAGCAGTCCAACACCTGTTACCAGAAGGCTCACCAAATTCTGAATCCTGCAGAAATATCAGTTTACTGGAGAGAAGACAAAACATGTCACTAAAGTATTTCAGAAGATCATTACATGTAGTTTGTTCCTTTAAGAACAAAAATGTTCTTTGCAATTTTATTCTCCAGTAATTAGTCCCCTTTTCTCCTTTCAGAAGTTGTGCCTTTTTACTGGTTAAAGATAACCTATTAATAGACTTTAGTCTTTATTTCTTCTGTAGATTATCCACTAAAATGTGTTTCTTGATTTCTCTTTCTTTGGCAGTTACTTCCACTATTAATTGTTCTCTCTTCTTCAGATCAGTTTTGTATATGCTCCTCCAAGGTAGGACAGTTAAGGGCAATTATCTTGAAAAGCTTCCTCTTAGCACAAGACATGAAGAGCTGTGCACAGAAAATAACAAGAGAAATCTGCAATTAGCAATATTAGCCACAGAATCTAAATTCTTAGCTGAAGTTACTTATACAGAACAGCTGGTACACAGTAAGACAAGACTGCAAAACAGCTCTTCAGCATGCATTAGGAGAATACAGGTTCTAGATCTGTTTAACTGTATGTTAGTTTTCCACATGATGTACATATTTTTGTAAATAGTTCAGAGACTTAAGTTACAGTGTCAGCCTTCAATTAGTTTTCTTCTTTTATAAAAGCAGAAAATGTGTTTAAATGGCAGCAAGCCACAATGTCAGCTTAGGACTCATTTCAAATTTAGTCCTCAAAAGGTAGCGTATGAGGGACTGCAAACACAAATGAGCTCTGGGAACAGTTTAAAAGTTAGATTGTTTCAAGGCTTTTGGTTTGTTTTCATAGCCAGACAATGAATCCAACAAGTGGCAAGAGTGGTCTCCGAAGATCTGTTTAGTACCTGTACAGTAGTTCTTCAAGATTTGCTCCTGCACCTTCTACATCACTTGTTATCACAAGGAAGAAACTACAGTGTGCAAGTGAAGCAATTAACCAAGCCACATCAGCTGGAGGTCAGAACTAGGGATTATCGAGATAATCAATTCTCAAGTTACACAAAAAGATGTTTTCCATCATCCAGTACTACAGCTAAAAAAGAATGGGAGTATTAAGAAAGATAGAAGAGGCTGGCAGTCAGCATTTAAAAAAGAGCCTACAAAAGATCCTTCTTTCTCTTCCACAAACACACAACATGCTTCTCTACCTTTTCTCATTCTTCTCCATACCACCAAAATCAATGTATAATTAAAATTACCTGTTGCAGAGCATTCTTCATCTTCCTTCGAGCTCATTTTCCATGCATTGTCATTTTCGCAAAGCTTTAACAACGAAGAACTGCCAGCTTGGTGAAGAGAGGTTTGGTTTGCTGTGTTTTGTGGTTGGTTGCTCGTTTTGGTTGGTTGGCTGGGTTTTTTTATGGCCCTTGTTCAAATTACTAAAGGTCTAGCTGTCATAGGTTGGTACTTTATTCCTCATACTGTATTCTTCATTAACAATCATCAGGCAAGTTGGCAAACTAAAAGGGATGGTGTTGGTTAATGAGGCTTCGAAAACTTTCGCATTAATAGAACATGCCACACAGACACATCCACAGTCGTTTAAGTATTTGTTAAAATAAATTTCAGACAAAGCCCAGAGGCTTTAGGCCACTTTAATATTTGAATTTCTGAATTAACTGATGGTCAGAAGAATATGCAAGATCTCACCTACTGCAATTTGTACATTTCGTATGTGACTTACCTGAGCAATTAAAGCCTGAAAGAATTTTACCAGAGCACAGATGAAAGACATGCCCAATGTTTCTGTAGACACCACAACAAATATGGCTTTAAACAAGACAAACAGGAATAATATTTGATCGGGGAAAAAAAAGCAGCAAGCAAAACACCTTCATCTACCTTGTTCAGAAACAGTGTGAATACACTTCGCCTTTTTTTTGTTAAATCTGATTAGAAAAAACAAAACAACTACTCAAAATAGAGAACTTGCGTCTTGGCCTAAGAGGAGCCTGTGTATCAAGAAAAACATGCTACTGATTATCTTCCAGTATATTTAACAGGAATATCTATTTGTACACTACAAAAGGAAATTTGTAAGGGAGATATCATAGTTAAGATTCCTAGCGAATCTGGCATTTGTGTTTGACTCAAAGTAATCAAATCACTTTTCAGGCTTTTCATTGTAGCCACTAAAAGAAATCTAATTAAAATTGAGATATCACAACACAGTTACCTGAAAGCAAAACTGGACTTATTTTGAGAGCTGGTAATAGTGCAGACTAACTGCCAAAATTTAGAAATTAACATTTAAAACAACTTGGTGACTTTTAAATTGTTTTATGCAAAGCAACTCCTAGGTAATTGCTTTGCCTAAAAGTATTTCAGGCAAAGAGTGTAACTCCCCCAATACCAGCTCCTTGGAATCAGCAGCGCTCTAGCACAACTTTCTACTCAAATACTAAGAGAATAAATCTACCTCTGAGGTTCTTATGATTGTACTAATGTCGAGTCATATACTGTGATGCAGAAGAATTATGAGAAGCTAAGAAATCAGAAGGCGTTACATTAGGAGGCTTGTAGAAGTTCAGGTAACTTAAGAGCAGTGACAGTTTCACTGTTGACTCCAAATTCTCAATCTAGTTTAAGATCATGACCCACAGCAGGAATTAAATGCATAAAAATGCCTGACACCCATCTCACATTCAGTAAATTCCAAAATTAAGTATCTTTTAGTGGTATGCTGTACTACACTTCCTGATCTTAAGGGGTTTTTTGGTTTTTGTTTTGGTTGTGGCTTTTTTTGTTTTGTCTCCAAATCCATTCACTCATCTGAGGGGCACCCTAATTCTTTGCCTCTCTAATCCTGAAGCTAGGATTGCATGACAGCAGTTTAGGACATAACACTTCCCAACTGAATCCAGCCAAGATGACAATTTATTGAACCTTCACAATTACACAATTTTCACAACCTCAGTTTTGCTTATGTCCCACTCATTTTTGTTACCAAAGCTTTGGAAGAGTCCCACCATATATTTCATAGCCATCATCTTGTCCAAAAGTACCTGGAAGTTGGAAATCATTTCCCTTCTGGTATCTGGACTGTCAAATCCTGTTACCCTTTGGTGTGAACATTCAGCTGTCCACATGTACAACTGAAGAAATTAAACAGCTTACAAACCAGCAAGGAATTCTTACAGGGTATCAAGAAAAGCAAAGGATTACAGGAAGAAAAAAAAAAGGCAAGGAAGAAAACATAGAAGCAGCAGTAATGGTACCAGGTCAGTAGCACAGACTACAAGCATGACAGTTAAGGACTCAGGCATTCAGTTGGTACTTCAGAGTTATGCTCCTGTAAGTAAAACGTCCCATTAAAATTGATAATTTTATTATTAACAATACTCCAACAGCTGGAATTGCCAGCATATATTGAATTCACACAATGGCATGGGTTATGAAAAACACAGAACATGGTCTTCACCAAATCTTGCAATGTTACCAAAAGAATAAGCAGTATTGTTATAAGAGTATCCACCATTTGTACCTTTAATTCTTCAGTCAAACAGAAATAAGGCGCATATTACAGCAATGTATTATAGTATTTTCTCCTTTGAACATGATACATCTACGGATGCAAACAATGAAATTTAAGTATTGACCTTAAATCTTCGTATTTAGTTAGTACTTCCTATGAGCTCTTAAGAGTTCCCTAGGTATAGAGAGATAAGGAAGGGATTCAACATCCAAGTTCTAAGATGCACCCTAAATATTAAAAAAAAACAACAACAAAACCCAAAAAAACCAACTAAACTAATCCACTCTTGAACTTGCTTTTCAGTTATTCCAAGCGCTTTCAAGACACATTTGCTTTCCCAACTATGACTGCTGGTCATTGGGAAAACTCAAGAAGCATGAGGAAAAAAAAGTTACAGGGAGGCTATTTATTCTAGTACAAGAGTTTATTTAATTTAGGAATTTCTCTAACGACTTTTAACTTGTCTGACTCAGCCACAACCCAATACTTGAAGCTTCTCATGTCAAAAACACTAAACCAAATGTGTCCCACAAAAAATAAACACAGAGAAACTGAAAACTGCTATCATCTAATTCTTGCACCTTAATGCAAAAATGTATGCATTTTTCAACTGTAAATTTGCAAAGGGATTGCTAACATGTTCTCCTCTACTTTTTATTCACATACACAAATATTATCCAAATGTTGATTCTGCAAGAGTTGGAAAAAATTATCATCATGTTTTTAATGGCCCAGATAATGTAATAATTGAAGTGTCAAATGCTTTTACAAGGTCTAATAATATGTTCTCTTTAAAAAAAAAATCTAAAAGAGCTAGACAAAATGGACAAATTTTATTTGGGTTTAAAAAAGAAATCAGAGTTATATTAACACATTGCTGTCCCATCAATTTGTGGTTTCTTTAGAGGAGGTAGAGACATTTTCCAGCAACCATAATTTTTCAAGAGGATACAACTACCCAGCATGATACATCAATAACTCCTCAGCATCTCTGTAGTTAAAGCTATGATAACTTTTCCCCCAACACTTGCAGTTAAACTTCTTGGAAGGTTTATCAGAATAAACCACTGAACTTGTATCAGAGCTCAGTTTTCATGTATGATCTTAACTCAAAGGTGAAACTACAGAGGTACATGGGACAGGTCTTAAAGCTGCTGTTAATGTTCTGACTCAGTATCTCACCTGAATGTTAATCAATAGGAAACATCAAGGAAAGCTATGAGCACTTTGTAGTCAAAAAGGACACTGCTTAAAAAAAACCCAAACAAAAAACAAACAAAAAACCCAAACAAACAAAAAACCCCCACAAAAACAAAACAAACCACACCAAACACCAGCTGGTTTTAACTTACCTTTGTAAGAAGATTTCAAGTTTTAAATGTGTTTTCCCCAAAGTAGCCTAAATTTGTTAATCTTGCCTCTAAAGAACACACCCTGTGACCTTCAGTAATGAAAGAATCAAAAAAAGATTAATACCTAATTCTTGAACATGGAATTTCAATTGCAGACATCAGAGATAATGAAACAAGGCAAAGGGGATTGCTGGATTTGGGATTACAGTAGAGATCAAGTTAGGTTAAAGCTGTTACAGCACTCTGGCATTGTTGTTCTTCGCAAATACACCAAAGTGTTACAATTCCCTTTGCCACATTTAAGAAAGAAAAAGCCTTAATACAAAACCCTTATTTTGGATACATTTATTCAATTATTCATTACAAAAGAAGTGATAATTCTTTAAAATATTCTTCCCATTCAGGTGTACGTCTGGTTCCACCATATCCCCTCTCAGGATGCAAGAGACAGACCGTATAGGTCTTCGGAAAAGCCTGCAGTTTACTCCTTAGTCACCATCTAATCCAGTCCTGGCTCTGCTCAGGCTCTGTCAGTCATTTTAAGGGAAGCCACTTGTCCTCTGGCTGGCAGTTGGCCAGTCACTTCTGCTATGCTTTATTTAAATCCTCCACTGTCCACGGGTCTCCTCCAAAATGAGATATTAATGGCTTAAGGCCATCACAGTTAAGTAGCTATTCTAGGATATCACAGGGAAGCCCTAAACCAATGAAGCAAGAAGCAAACCTGAAATGAGAGATAGCTACTGTTGCCAAATTCTCTACCAGACAGGAAAACCAAAGGAATCAAGAGTATTAATTTTAAGAGGCTTCAGCCTTTATTTTTAATATGCCCTTTGCCTTTATTAATATTAAAAGGAACATAAAAAGTGCATCTATTTAAACAGCATAAAACCACTCATTTTCAATTTTAATGTTTTGAAGTGTTCAGGATGGAAAAGCAATCAGTGAAATATGTCCAGTTATAGCAGGGATGCGATTTATATTCGTATACATAAGTGCCATAGCTTTTCCTATTTGAACTCAGTTACAATTGCAGAGCTTTCAACAAAAATCTAAACTTGCATGATCTTGAAGCTATGATAGAATATTTGCATTAATCACAGATGTGTACACACAGACACACAACACTACTTACTCATCTGTAAATAAACTAAAGGTGGGCAACAATTTTATTTCTTGAAGACAAGATAGAACAAGACATAAGGACCCAGTGGAAACACCGAAGAAAACAGCTTTAGAAGAAAGCATGATCGAAGATGGAAAACAGTTCTACTGCAAAGTCCTTTTCCTGAATTTGGAGGAGAAAAGGAGCCATCAAGTCAGAGCATACATTGATAATATCATTCACTAGATGTGTCTATCCCCCAAAAATCACCTCACACAAGTTTGATGCGGACATAATAAAAAGAATAACTGGTTTACTTTAAACTTAACTCTATTGTTGTATCTCTAGTATGTGTAACTATTGAAGTTTTCTGTTCCATTTTATGATCTCTGTGATGGAATTTGCAATGTCAGGTAGATAGATAATTAACAGCAGTAGAGATAAACATAGTGCAGTTTTTAAAATAAAGTGAGGCAGAGAAAAGATTGTGCCATATTTAGAAAATTAGCAAATAAATCTTGCTATTTGAAGGAAAAAAGCAAAACCTCACACGTATGAGAAGCCAGAAGTTCTCATACAAAATAGTAAGTGCTGTCATTGCAAAAACTTGAATAAACACTGCAATCTGTAAATAAAACTTGAGAGAAAAACAGTCACAGGAACAAAAGTGTTAACTTCATGAGCTAATGTACAATTCCCTGTGTGGTATTAGACAATTTCACTTTTGGCAGTTCCCAGCTACTACTCTTTAGAGGCAACAATCCAGTCTACTTATGCAATCGCTACAGAGATGGCACTTCTAAAGCTTGCGTCAATCTTGAAAATCCTCAGAAGTCTGTAATTTTCAGTGCATAAATGAATAATGAACTCTCCAAAGCCAAGGAAAGGAGTCTCCCAGAAAGATTCTGAAGCAACTCAGCCTTTAGTAGGGGAACACTACAGTTCTGCCACCACTAAATCAAAGTAAGCTCTGATGCAATTAAAGGTTCACATTAGGAAGCCTTTGGGGTAAAACAGGTCAGTACTCCATTGCTTCTGGATGAGTCACAAAAAATATGCAAGATACTAATTTATTTGTTCCACTCACATTACCATTTGGTTTCACCTACAAAACCTCTCACTAGGTTTACTGCATAAGCTTCTTCACTGAAGTTTATTCAGTTTGCATAGCTAAAGAAGAGACCACAACAGCTTCAAAGATAATTGCAGTAAAGTTTCCCAATTGATCTCCCCTATGATTGTGCTGTTATACTGGCAAAGATCACACTAGTGAAAACAAAAACAAGACCATGCTGTCCAACCAGAAAATTTGTCATCCACATACAAAACAAAGTAGAAGCTACAGGTAAGACTACAAGACAGACATATCAATGACAAATAAAAAAATTACATAAATATGCATAACAAAAGTGGAGTTGAAGAGTTTTAGAGAGCACTTCAAAGGAGGCAATTTTATTTTTAAGTATACAGTGCAAAAGCTTGTAATAAACAGCATGGGAGAAAGCATAAAATGTGATTTAAAATCATAACAAGTGACTAAGGTGTCATGGGATTATCAGAGTTATGGGTCAACATCTAAATAATAAAGAAATGACATCAACTTACACTTAATGGGACACTAAAGCAAACCAAAAATCAGAGCATATAATATTGATCTTGTTCTTCAGGACACTGACGTATATAAATTGGATAACAGCCAATTAAATCAGAGAAGATCATAAATATTTCACTAATAAGAAGGAATCTTTTCCCTTCATTGGTGAGTATGAACATAGAAAAATCCAAGCAACCGCAAACAGTAAACTGTATTATGCTTGTGTGGAAGAACAACTTCAGATTAGGAAAACTGAAGTAACACATAGAAGAAACAAAACTTCATTCAAAACATTAAGCCGAAGTATACAAGCATCCCTGAGAACTTGGAGGGACTATAAACAAAGTCACACAGTCTTCACTAGTAATTAAAACAGATTAAGCTACTATTTAGCATCTGAGAGTCTGTCAGATGAAGAAAGACAAAAAACTACCCAAGAGTCAAAACCCCCATTTTACAGGTAAAATTTTTAGTAGGCAATTAAAGCCATTTCAGCTTCTCCCTTTCTCTGCAACAATTTGGAGATAAAACAGGTTTTGTCCAAAGTACCTTCCCAGAAAACAAACAATGTTCAAAACTTCAACACAAAGCAATAAAACAGCAGTCCAGCAAGACTGAGAACTCATCACTGGCTGACCTACACAGAAATAGGAACAGACAGTTACTTTACAAGAAGATATTAACTTGACCTAAAGCCATATTGAAATATAATTTGCTATATATAGATATGCTCTCATGAGGCTGCTTTCAATTACAGCAATTTAATTCTCCACACTCCCAGGTACTATAAAACCAAAAAGAACTAGGGAGCTTCAGCAAACGGCTCTCTAGAATAATCCCACTAAAATCTCTGCCAAGCAGATTGGTAGTTCAATACCCTCCTCCAAAATTAACAGAAACTGTAAAAAACAGTTACATTAACTACAAGACTTCTAGTCAAGGATTCTTGCCACTGGACTGATGAGGGGTGTGAAAGGTAGGCTTGCTTTTCTCTGCATTGTTTTTTAAACATGCTTTAGTATGTTGTGGAAATTACTGCCACTTTAAGGTATAGTACTTGTTACTATGTTTGCAAATTTAAACTTATTCTTGGAGTAATTTTCAAAAAAGCTAAAGGTAAGTGTTAACACCTGCAGATCAAACACTCCTACCTCTTAAAAATGATTTGTGACACTTCAAATACAAAAAAGGGAGTAAAACTAAGGGTGGCCCAGTTTCTTAAATTCCTGATCTTGCTTATACCAAGAAGATCAGATACTAACACTGAAAACTCTACACACAGGAAGAAAACTCATAATTATTAGATCAGTTTCACACTACGACTCCTCAGCAACACTATGAGTATTGGAAAGGGGCAATACTATCACATTTCTCTTTGCAGAGGGTTTTCCAAAAGCAGAGAAGGAGCTACAGGAGTCATGGAACCCCTTTAGAGAAAACAAACCACCTCCATAACTTCTGCAATAAATGGCTACAGGCTGCTTGTTAGTGATCAGATAGATCTCACATGTGTATCAGGCTGGGGCAAATATGAAAGATGAGAACATAGCTGGAAATGAAACAGAGCATGTTATCCTCTGACAGCAACCAACAAACATACAGATTAACGTATTTGTTCCCAACATATCTGGTAAAGATCCCTTGCCACAAACTGTTCACTGACTTGTGCAAGCAAAGAATGGGAGATCAGGATCAGTTAGAAAGTTCAGAAGGGTTCTTTTCTTCATGGGGTTTAGAGACAGTGGATTCATTGTACTGCTGCAAACAGTATTTGTAGAGGGAAAAGAAAATAGCAAAGACATTCTAGAAATTAAGATTACATATTACACTGCATCATATAATAGTAATATACTACTTACTATAAAATACTATACTACAGTTGGATGCAATTCCCTATTCACAGAAAGGTTGTAAATACTCAAGAGCAACGTGACCATACTCCTCTACCAACTGATTATCTTAAGTTTTTAGATGTTAACAGTATATTCAGTAGAGCCAATTGCAAAGGTTGAAGCTTTAGCAACACATTTTTTAATAGATCTAAGAAGACTGGGAGGAAAAAGAAAGCTGATGCAGCTGTGCTGCATACGACAGTCTACTAAGAGTTTAAAAGAGTCGAACATCCTTGAGGTGGAAAGTTAAAGTACCAATTCAGAGAATATCGCCTATTGACACAGGCTATGCCACAAGGCCTTGAAGTTCCAGGAATGTCACACAGGTCAATGTAAAGTACTTGAGCAAATGGTATAAAAGCACAGAAACAGGTTGCATAAGTAGATGCTGTAACCAGCCCTTCTTCTCATTTAAGATATTTATAAACAGTTTATATCACTTCGTGCCAAAAAGGGAAATCTGAGTTTTAAGGAAGGGAGATTAAGTGTCTTATGGCTGGCCAACACGAGAAAATGGAAACAACAGTACATCAAAAAAAGATCACAAAAGAAAACTAGATAATAAAATGTCATTGATGATCTATCACAAAAGAGGATGAAGAACATTGCAAAGAATTATGTAAAGAACATGCAACTGAATAAGTTGAAAAATGGGATTTGATTTCGCAAACTGGTAAGAAAACAATCAAGGCAGCAAAGATGCAGAACTGGACAAGATGTGCAAATCAAAGGAAGAAGCAGATTACGTTCAAGGGGAATTGTTGCATAGATACGGAATCGGCAAAGTAAGGATTGTATTCCAGTATTCTTAACTGTCTCTAATAGTTAACACTAATTTTAATACTCAGGGGTTGTTTTTTTTTTTTCCCCAAAAGGAAAATAACTTCATCAGAACTTACAGCTGTCAGCTATTAAATTGAGACATTTTAACAAGCTCTGGTTTAGCTTATGCCACTCAAGGACTCATGAAAAATTCAGCAAAGAATAAAGATGAGTCATACGGTTTGAAAACAGGCCCTGTGAACACTGTGATCCAATACAGAAGGATCAAAACCACTGTAATTAAAACATCGAGAATTTTACAAAACACTAAACAGGTCTTCTAGGCATTACCACTTTCCATTCTAAGTGAGTACTTAGGATTTCCAGCACTCTAGAATTTCCAGCAAATTAGGAATTTATTTTCTCAAAAGATGCACCGCAAATTTCCAAAGTCTTCCAGTTATTATCACCGTAGACTTCCTGATCAAAGGAAAGCAAAATAAAACCTAGGAAAACACAGAAAAATACCACACTGCTTTCCATTAAGGTTTTCACTGATACAGAATATTCTGAAATCTCAAAACAGTTTTCTTTATATGATGTGTGTCATGGAGAAAATACTGACTTTTAAAAATCATAATGCTGAGGTGATGCCCATTCAGGAGCTGGTTATATGAAGTAATATTCAAATGCAATTAAAAAGAATATTTTAGGGTAAGTTCTTCATGGCAGGAACTGACTTCTTACATTTCTGTACAGGAATGAAAAGAGTTACCATTCAGTATCAAATGGAAACATCTAGCATTTTTGCTACAAGCTAAAAATTGTGTTCTCAAAAGATCAAATTAGAATTCCACCCCAGTTTCAGTAGCTTATGAAAGTCATGTGTCAAATATTTAAAGAATTATCAAAAAAATCTCATTTACTGATAGATGTTAGCATTATTTTTGACACTTGCTAAAGATAAGAATCCTTGATCCTGTCAGAAATCAAAGCTTATTAATTGCTGTAACTAGCAATACAATTAAAAGCAGCTGTCCTGACGAGCTGTAAATTTCTATAAGTTGTAAATATCCATGAAAGCATAAAAGTACACACAAAGCAGCACTAGAAATTTACTGCTATTTATTTGTTCCACAGGTCCCCCAAAAAAGTTAAGTAGGTGCACCCCTGCAGAGCCCCAGTGACTTCCAGTCAGAATTACCAGTTGCTCTGAGGCTCACAACCAAGAATCCAGTCATCCCAGTGCAAGGCACAGTACAAATAATCGCGTCCATCCCCCACAGACTGACACAACTCTGCATTTATACACAATCTGCCCACAAAACCACAGGCTGCCACCTTGCTGCTACTTCCCATCTTAGCTCTTCCAAAAATTCACTGCTTGCAAACCTCAAAGGCAGCATATAAAATGTATCAATTTGTACACTGGTCTGCAACATGAACTGCAAATCAAGGGTCAAAACATTAGTGACAACCCATAGATGCTGAACAATACCTCTGAGAAAGTATCCCAAATAAAACTATTGCTAAAAATCACTCTCAAACCACCTCTTCCCAATTTTTCTAGAATCTTTAGCTGTTCTGCCCGCTACTATAGAGCATTATAATACTACTGTACCATTACATGCCTAAACGTGAAACCACCATCTACTTTCCCTCAATTTTACTCCCTTTTATTCACATGATTTTTCATTTTCTCACGAAGAAAAGGAATTTGACCACCTTTGAGCTCACTGTTCATTTTTTCAAAGGCCTCTCAAAAGACAATTTTTCAGAATTGAGCTCTGGGAAACCCAACTACACCATCACTAGAGTTGAACTCTAACATTCAAGACTACAGAAGATTCAAACTTACTAACCTTTCATACTTTTATAAATCACATTTACAAATCACTAATCTGATTTTTCAATGCACTGTTGTAAATGAAAAACTAACACCAGTGGTACCCAATGCAAAGGCTTTAATCTTATTACTAAAATAACCAAACTTAGTGTTTAGAATAAAGTAGTTCAGGAAAACTAACACCATTTTTATAAAAAAATCCCCCAAAAAGTTTAATAAATAGTAGATAGATGTTTTACTACATACCCCTATGAAGAACAGTAATTAGAGTGCTAAAATAGTCTACTTAGGTCAAATATAAAAACCAAGTCTATTTATTCATATGGCATTTTTTGTTATTGCCATTTAGGAGTTCCTCTATTTATCGTGGATTTTTTTTTTTCTAGGCTTGTTAGCAGATCTACCTGGAATCAAGCTCTTCTCTGAGAATTCTGTGAAGTGTTTCTTCAGCGTTAACAACAAAACTGACTCAGATACCAAGGAGCTAAGCCTGTTAAACAGTGGCTCAATACTAAATTAAGCTTCCCCAAGGGAACATCGTTACATACACAAAACTGAAAAAGCTGTTCAGCCATCACGCCTACAAAGTACAGAAGTTCTCCTTCACAAGCTCAGGCCTAAAGTCATAGCCATGGAGTTTATTACCAAAAAACCCAACTCCTTTTAAAATCCTCTCTGCTGGTCATAGCATCATTGAGCAGAGGGAATCCAAGCGACTTCTTTCAACTTCAGTGATGCTATTCAGAACCTACACAGTTATAATAGCAGTGAAATAGCAGTTGTTGTCTCTACTACACATGATAAATGTACAGAGGAGCTATTCACAGGATGACAACAGAGAAGGGGTAGAAAAAGAGAGGAGTACTGTAGTTAGAGGTCTTCCTTCCTAAAGTTTCCAGTGGCTTAAAATAAAGGTTAAAAAGCCTCCATACTTGTCACAAATATACCAGCAGAAGAAAAGAAGTTCCACAGCATGTACAGATGATCCTAAGATTATATTCATGTGAGAATCATAGCTGAATCCACTTTTCCAATAGCTGGGTTTCTTCCCAGAAACATATTAAGCCTGACCTTCATTTCTGGGCTCCCTTGCTGTTACTCTGTTCCCTCCTTCTCCTGCCCATCCCAAATTCTGACCAAAGTTCTTTAACTAACAAATGTCTTCCTACATTTTTTAATTCCTACTTTACCTAACTTAGACAATGAGATCAGGTGTTTGTGAACTTCAAGCTTACTGCATAAGCTTTTTAAAATAGGCACAGCATCAGCTTACTGGGGGAGTTCCGGTTCTTTGGCTTAACAGTTTGCCTAAAAATGTCCATCAGACTTCGCAAATATTCACCTGAGCGTATCAACTGGCACAACCCGTCTACAGCTTGGAAGCCAAGATTTTTATTGGCAGTTCAGGAGCAATGCTGTCCTTTAATCCAAAGCATTTAAAGAGTTTCTGAGACTTCCTTAACACAGCTAAAGATTATTATTTATATCGCTAGGGATTCTTCCTTATTTGTGGAACAGAGTATCAATAGCAGGGCCAACTCACAAGCAAGTCAGATTTAGTCTCCAGCCTGTTTTGCCTCATCTACATTGTTTTCCCAAGCAGTTAAAGTAACAATGTGCTTGTGGCTGTGCTAGGTACAATCTAAAAGCAATATATAAAACATTTTAATGGTCTTTCTGTATGTGGAAAAGGCCTAATGAAGTTGAATTACCAAATTTAAAATTTCAAGTTAAACATTTAGAAAGCCACGTAAAATGTCAAGATTAAATTTTCCTATTTAAAAGAACTGTCACTTCAAAAATTACTTCACTTGCAAGATGTGGGCTTTGTTACTAAACACCTGCAACTTTAAAAAAACACAAAACAACAAACAAAAAAAACCCCAAAAAAAACAAAACCACAAACACACAACACCTCTCCACAGACATTTGCCATTCAAATGATATAGAACAGACCAGAATAGGAAGACAAGCCATAGTTTAAGTTTAACCCTGGTTAAACTTATCTTGATATTCAACACTACTAAGGAAATACAGTATTTCAAATGGTGACCAAAATAATCTAGCTACATCATACATCAAGCAGAATACGTTGCTTCTAGTCATGTACTTAAATCACTACAAAATCATGAATTTTGAGTCATTTAAGCTCCCTGATCACTGATCCAGAGAAACAGCAGTGAAAAATTCCCAAAACACTTGGATTGGCATACTGAAAGCTCTATCTATTCCAGATAAAAAGATGTCAGTCCATATCCAAGTCTGTACCCCTTCATTCAGCACAGCAAGGCAATCTTTGTAGCAGATCCTTCTCAAACTGCTGCTGTCAAGGTGACTTTAGACCACTGACATCTAAGAAACTGCACAGCTTTTATTGGATATAAGGCCCTTTTCCAAGTCTAATCTCTAAAGAAGTCACTTCAAGTGCCTAACACAGCACTGCAAAGACGTTGAAAAGAAAGTAGTGTATGACCAAGCTTTCAACCACTACACACCATCACATGCTGTAAGCCAGAGTATAGCAAGTTTTCTAGTGGTTGCAGTCCAATTCCACTAATTCATCAGCCCCAACACCCCAAAATTCATAGCAGTTAATTTGATTTAGACTTCTTATTTAAACACTTTCAGAGCTACAAACACATTCTCCATTTCCAACATCGCATACTAATGTTCACTTCTAAACAATAAAAAGGGCTCTGGATAAGTTATGACCTCACCATGACCTCAATCTTTTTCATTTGCAGAACAAGGACAATATTTACCAGGTTCACAAGAGCACAGCAAGATAAACTCTTGTCTTCAGGAAAGAAAGAACACATTCAAGTAATTTAGGTGATCAAGTCGGCTAACAAAAATTCTTACAGTTTCCCAGAGTTCCAACTTTTTTTCCTGCTTTAATTAACAGGGGCACGCAAGTAAAACAAGATACTTATTTTCTTACAATATCCTGCTCAGAAAGTTCCAACTATCTAAACCTTAAGCACTGGCCCTTTTTACACCTCTCTTTGACATAGATCCGTGCCTCTCATCATTCCTTCCCCATCACTTCAATCTTTCCTCCCCGATCCTTGCAGCGCTCGCTCCTCCAGAAGCAGAGGAGTTTGATCATGACAAGGACATCGCACAGTAGCACCTTCCCTATTTCTGCTGATGATTCTGGTGAAGAACTATGCTGTTTCCCCCAAAATAAGACCTACCCTGAAAATAAGCTCTAGCATGATTTTTCAGGATCGTTGAGGATGCTCAAAATGTAAGCCCTACTCCAAAAATAAGCCCTAGTTGCAGTTCATTTTTAAAAAGTCAATTTAAATAGTGTCCAGGCAGCTATACATGTAAAAAAGTAAGCATCTTTTGGAGCAAAAATTAATATAAGACCTTGTCTTATTTTTGGGGAAACAGGGTAGCAGGTAGGAAGCATGGGAACAGCCAGCCCCCTTTGCCCCTGTGCTCTTTCTGTAGGGAACACACAGCAATAAACAAGCTTAGGAAAACAGAAAAACATACAGGCCAGAAGAAGGAAAGGATGAAAAACAGGGAAAAGTGTCACTAAGTTAACTGGCTGCCAATCAACAAAGAACAGTGTGTTGCAATTTTTCTCTGCATTAGAAGTTCACAAATGATACTGCCCGGAGCTGGGAGAACAGGCTTGGGAGGAAAAAGGAGGGGCAAAGAAATGAAGAGCAAATTGCTTTCAAGAAATCATACATTAGCTCAAATTACAAAAAGGTTTTTCCTATGAACACAATTTTTGGTCACCATTTCATATAACTAAACCAAAGTCTTAACCGTTTCATGCTCAACTACCATTCTGACTTACAACATTTCTAGGAGAGGATACAATTTTCTTTAACAAAACTCAGGTAAACACAGGCACTAAAAAATAGGAGGGAGAGCAAAAGAATTCTTTTACTAGCAGGGAAATCAAAGCCATGTTGAAAAAGCTTATGCAAATTCAATTTATTAATTACAGCAGAACACTATTAAGCATACCTACAATTAAAAAAAGCTATTCCTTCTGCAACCCTGCCAGCTAAACACTGATTCAACACCCAGCTACAGGAAAGTTGTAAGATCTTCATTGCTAGATTTCTTCTTCAAAGTATGTATTATGGCAATCAAAACTGATAAATGATTTTCTTATAATAGCCCAATTACATCTTAAGGATTTTTTGTATGTCTTTCTGACATACAAAAAGGAGGGAAACGAGGGGGCAGAAGCAAATCAAGAAATAGTTTGGCTTTTAAAATCTGTATTTCTGCCTCATCTGTTGGCCCAGAAATACCACAATTAGTGAAGTCTCCTTTTCTTGCACTGATCAATGGAAGATAATCCCACCTCCTTTAAGATACAAATAAAAACCCCAATACAGATGTTATATCTCGCTCCCTTAAAGCTTCCCTTTTAGTGTCAAGCCAGACATCTTAGAAGGTGAATATTCTGAAGCTCCCGAGACATGCTCACCACAAACAATTTTCCCTTAGTCAATTTTCATTTCTCCCTATCACTAAATTAATAGTTTAACCATATAAAGACAGAATTCTACTTCTACCACAGAAATAGTGAAAAAATAATTACTTTTTAAAAAGTCTTTCCTCCTCCATCAACAGGATCTGTCTTCGTAGATCATAGAGCTAAGTAAACTTGCATATTCAAATTGGCCTCTAAACTATGCCTCTGAGAATTACTCCCAAAATAATTTCTTTCATTAAACAAACTGGTTTAAATAAGCCTACCAAATACTTCGTAAGACCTACACATGAGCTTCACAGTTTGAATCCTAGACCAGTTATTCCACCTGTGGCAGAAGACCACCAGTAAGACGGTGTAAGATGGACCACGCGAGTGCCTCTCAGTTCCTGCCACCTGTCACAAAACTGAACTGACTATTCAAATGTTTGTAATGATAGCAGTAAAATTATGATTTGGTAATGGAACAACTAGTTTTTTCTTCAGCTAAGAACCAACTTATTTAATACCCTCCCTGCTAAATAGTAAATAATGGTTCGAGATGGTCTTCTGGGGTTTGTTTTATTGAAAATAAAAAAATGAGTGGTTCTTGGCTTCAGTAATTTAGAAGCACTGTTAGATCAGCTTCAGCTGGAGAAAATACAGCAGAAGCACCACTATTCAAGTCAAGTCAGTCAAAACAACTGAATAGAGTCTAGCCAAGATGGGTGCACTATATAACATGGTTTTGGTGACTCCTGTGGAATTCCGTGTCTTCTGTAACTATAAAGGTCAAGAGCTGGATATAAACTAGAATACAGAAAACAGAGTTTATCCATCCAAAACCAAGACTGTTTAACAGCATCTATCTGTGCTATTTACCTTTTCCTACCAAGTTTTTCCTATGAGTAGTATTTTCTAAGTCAGCTCTGACAGAAATAGCATATCAACATTACTTCTAGCATTATGCAATGGACTCATCATCTTATGCTCTCTGCCTGATAGATTATTTTAGAACTGGCTATACCAAAATATCCAGAACTACATTCTTTGACTCACTAGATGTTTATGTTTTCTCTTAAGCTACCTACTACGAACGCAACAATACATTAGCCTCTTTCTTCACTATAACTGTTCGCTCTCTGGTCCTGTAAGAACATGAACAAAACGCTACTCCAAACTGTGAAAAATAATTGCTCTAGTAAAGACTGAAACAAGGTCTACTCCTTCATTAAAAGTGAACTCTTTCAGTGAAAACATCCACAGTAAAAAGAATGGCAACTTAAATGAAATATGAGGAGTTCTTAATGTTTATCAGCTGTTTAGTTTTAGCTCATTTTTCAGACTACAAGGTACCTAAGACCAGGTTTTATCAGAACCAGTGTACTGATACAGTTCTGGTGAAAACTCTCCTGGTGCTGTTACTGCATATGTGAGCAAACAAACACCTTTACTGGTAGAGATAAAATCCTGCACACCTTTTGTCCCAGCATCTACATTTACACATTGCAACTGATCATATACAAATACTGTTAAAGAAGTCGCAAAGTCATAATCAACATGATTATACCATCATAAGATGCTAGGACAGCTTTAGTTGCAACAGAATGAAGGAAAAAATAATCAAAGTTAATCATACATGGAAGTCTGGTTCATTACAGGTCACTAACACACACAGGCATCATGGTTAAACAACATTTTATTCCCTTTTATGCATGTTAACCTCTCAGTCTTTGAGAACAAAATTTTCACAGAAGACTCAATAATGGCAGTATGAGCACAAGTGTTGTGGAAGATCATCACTGTTCATCTATATATTCACAGCTATTAGCACAGTTGCAACCATGGCATAATTTCTCATAATTTTGTTCTTTTTAAGTCTTCACTTCATTAATACCTTGTTCTCAAAATACGAGCCTTCTTTTCTCACAGTTTTAATGTACTCCAAGACTTTATGAAAGCATTCAGTAAACACATTGTTTTAGTCCCCAACGGAAACCATGCCTGTATACATTTCAAAATATTTCTCCAAATCCCCATCTAACAGACATTAAAGTGGTACACACAAATACAGCCTGAGCATAGCAAATCGGTTTCTGCTACAACTTTATTTTTGAAAAGAGAGACTGCAATCCCCCACCTAAAACCAAAAGGAAACTCACTTTTGGCTTCCACGTTCTGAGCTCTAAGGTGAAATGTGATGAACAGCTGGCCTTGCTCTTAAAGGGTTAAGAATGAAAAGTTTAAACCACTTTTATTTCTCCAGCTGTAAAACCAAAATATCACCAGAGTCCTCCTGCAGCCAGGGTACTGGATAATTTAGGCTAAAAGAAATGTTTATTAAAAAAGGGCGTTGATTTCTTGGCAGTGGTGAAAAGCAGGAGACACCCCTAGTGTCGACGTAATATACTACAGGACTCCATACTGTACCTCTGGGTTAATTTTACGGCAGTAAAAGGGAAATTTAAACCATCGTGATCTAAAAAGCTGAGCAACTCAAATATACACACCTGGACATACCTTCTTCCTGCAGTCTCAAAACCCCCATGCCTATCATATATGAAGTGTCAGCTTTCCAAACCCGGACCAATTAAAGTATACATTATCTAGCCCGTCTCCCTGCCATGGGCTACGTGCATTAGAGCTTTCCGGTCTGCACATGAACAGAAAAACGCTGCTGCACCAAGGGCGGGGAGTGGGGGGGGAGAACCCTACTGAGATTGCAAAACAACCCCCGCAAGACACCGCTACCGAAATGCCGGGCTTGCTTAGGGCGCTGCGGATACATCTGGAAAACAGTTAAAGCGCAGGCCGGGGGACGCGAACCCCTGGACTAAAGGGGAATGGCGGGGGGACTGGGGGGGAAGAGCCTGTGTGGGGGTGAGGTGAAGGGTGCCGGGCGGCACAGAGGGAAGAGCCGAGGCCGAGGCGCGCTGCCGGGGCGTGGGGAGGCGGCGGAGGGAGCAGGCGGGGAGTCAGCGGGGCGCACGGAGCGAGGCGGCGGCCGTGGGCGGCGGAGGGGAAGCGGGGGGACGTCCCTGCCCCCGGGGAGAGGCGCGGGGCGGCCGCAGCGGCGGCCCCAGGGGAGGCGGGGGCGGGAAAGCCCTGCGAGGCGCTGGCCCGCGGGAGGACGTGGACGGCTCGGGGGCGGGAGGCGGGGGAGCCGGGTCAGGCGCAGGGCAGCGGCGGCCAGGCGCAGCGGCGCTCCGGCCGGGCCATTACCTCGCCCCCCACCCCCGCGGCCCAGCCCGGTCTGGAATATTCCGGCGGGGCGGGAGCGCGGGGGGGGGGTGGGGGGGCTCGGTGGGGAGGGGAAGCAAAGGAGGGAGGAGGAGGAGGAGGGGGAATCCTCACCATGGCGGCGGGTGGGCGTCAGGCGTGTCCCCCGCAGCTGAATCCACCGAGCCCCGGCCTAGCGCTGTGCGTGTTCGGCGCCGCCGCGCCCGGTCCCGCCGCCGCGCCCGGTGCCGCCGCGCTGCGCCGCGCTGCCCTCACTGCGGCACTGCCTCGCGCTGGCCCGCAACGGCGCGCACGGAGCGAGGGAGGGGGCGCGAGCGGCGCTAACGCTCGGCTGCGGGCGGGGGGGCGGGACGGAGCCTCCCACATCCGGGCACCCGCCGCGCCGAGCGCCGCCCGCGCGAGGGGGCGGGGCCATGACGTCAGCCGGCGCGGCGGGGAGGGGGGAAGAGAACAAAATGGCGGCGGGTGAGGGGAGGCGGGTGCTCGCTGGGTTCCTGTGGGAGCAGGGGAAGGTTTCCCCAAGGTCGGGATGTGGGAATCTCGGCTGAGGGGCTCCTCTGCTGCCAGGAGGTCGGTTTTACAAGGCCTTGGGTGTTCAGTGTTATCACAAGACGGGCCTGTGGCTGTTCCCTGAGGCCTCTGCCCAGGGGAAGGTTCCTTCAGGTGCTGCAGAGCTGCTGGTTGTCCTTGTTCTCCCACACACCTTCTCCTTAGGCTTGTCCCCCTCTGCCACCTCATAACCTATGCTAGTGGGGTCCTTGCTGCTTTAATTTTCATGCCTGTATGTTACTTCTGTTCTCCACAAAACAAAAACCTCCAGGCAGGGAGAGGGCTCAGCACAGGTAGGCCTTTGGAAGTGTGGCTCCGAGGGATGCCTCCTTTCCTTATGGCTGTTATTTTCCTTAGGGTTGGGGTTTTTTTATGTTATTTAAAATAGACTATCTAGGCTGGAAGGTGCTCAGTACTTAACAGATTTTGGGGTATTGTGTTTCAGTAGTGTTAACAATTATACAAACTAAAGAAATTGTGATGAGATAATTCTTTGAAGTGTTTACATGTATGCTTCTGGTTTCATGTGGGTAGTTAATGCTTTGTACCCGCGGTAGTTTACAAAATAACATGACTGATACAGTCTAATGCAAACTAAGATGAAAGATGTAGTCTTAGTGTAACCCCTTTGAGGCAAGATTTAGGGCATTACAACTGCTTGCATAAGTAAGGCTACCCTGGGGATGATCTCTATGTTACGAAGTTTTAAGTAGGCCAGATGACACCTTTAAAAAACTATGAAGGATAAAGTAAAAGAGCGAGTAGAGATGGGTTGATTTGACATTCCTTTTGCTGGTTTTGCCCTTCTTTCTGTGCTTACTCTTCTGAATGTGTTTATTTTGGAGCACCATGACAGAGCACTGTGACAAATGAAGTAGTGATGTGCAAATAATAATTACATATAAAATGTTGTTGTGTTAATACTGCTAAAGAGAAGATTCTGTACCACGTTGATGTTGTTTTTCAGGCATTTGTGATTTGGCTTATAATAACTAGAACACTTTGCCAGGGAAATGCAAATGCGTCCTGCCAAGTTCAAGGTGAATGGCAACCTAATTTGTGGGGGAAGGGAAAACTAGATTATTACTTTAAAATTAGGTTAATTTTTTAGGACCATAGCTGAGCATGAGCTTTCCAGTTTAAAACTGTAATTTCCTCTCCCTTCAGCTTCTTCTGGAAAAGGAGCTGCCTCGTCACTGTTGCCATTTTTGGGGTGTCTGAGCTGGTCTAAGGCCAGCAAAGGTTACCTGAAGAGTCCCTGGAGAAACCTGGAGTCTTGAACTCAAATGCTGATGTGTAAATGCTGAAAGGAATGAGGAATCTCCTGTATTGAAGCCTGCTCAGGAAACTAGATAATAAAGGGTCACCATGAAGTTCAAGAGCAGATTAGGAGTTCTCATCGAAAAGACTGAAGCAAAGCCTGGCAATAAATGTGCAGCTCTTAAAAATTGTTAATGACTGACGAAGGTTCTGTTTGGAAACTGTTACTCAGCTTGTCTTCACATCTGCAGAAAGGGGTGAGCTTGACTGGGAAAAGGGAGAGTGGATTAGGGAGGTTGCATGGAAAAATCTAGCAAAAAAAAGTAAATGAAGAACACGATGATGAGTGGAACTGAGTGATGGTGTACAAAAGGTAATTTGCACCAGAGGAAAGCAAAACAAACACTAATACATAACTGAAAGCTTTAAGAGAAAAGTAAATCAGCAAAAAAGGCCTTGCTGCTGGTGAGTACCTGGGCCTGGCCACAGTGAGAGGTTACATGTTGTGAAATGCTCTGATCGCGGGGAGGAATTTCATACTTTTTCTTATTAACAGGCACAGGTGAGTAGGACAACTCTTTTTTTGGCGGGGGAAAAAAATTCTGGTTGCAAAGATATCTTAGGAATAAAACACCCCTAGATTTCACTGAAAGTTAGTATTAAAACTGACTAGACTCTAGCCAAAAATAAAACAAACAAAAAAAAACCCCAAACTTCAGATCTCCAAAAGAAGAAGAAATTCTGATGTAAAACAGTCTTGCTGCCTACATCTCTGTCGCTGGAGCTTCATCTAGCAGATGCAAATCTGGAGTAAAATCAGCTACATGAAGCTGAATGTGGCTAGAATTTCTATTGCATAACATAATAGGAATAAAATAAACAGAAATGAGGAATACAATACCTTAATTGTTACCTTTTAGCTTCCAAGAAGGGACAGCCAAAAACTTACAAAAATATATTTTTTAGCTTGTAATGCAATTATATCACTGCCATCAGTTTTCGACGTCTAGATGCGGTGCAAAGAGGCACTAATTAATTTTTAATTCATTTTTCTGTTGTGTGAATGTGTCAAAGTTACTTTTCTTTTATATCTGACTTCTAAAAGAAGTTAAAAATGCACAATGTCCTTTGTTAGTGTGTAGATAAGAGTTTGTAGAAAACCATTACTTGCATTTAACACGCTTTGCATTTTATTTTCTGAATAGTGATAGTGAATAGTATTTTTGCAAATATTGATATCTGGTTTTTAGGGTAAGTTTCAGACAGTGGTTTATTTAGTTAGTTTCTGATTTTGGTAAAGCTCCTTTGCAGCAAAATTACAACCAAACTCAGACAAATATGTATCTTCATGTAATTAAAACTGGTTTAACTGCAGATGAATAAAATAGTATGTAAACTCTGTACCTGCTTGGGTTCGTCAGAGTCATTAACAATAATGATGTGGCTTGTGTAGCGCTTGATCTAATGGTTGGAAAACCATTTCTGTGCCCCCAGTGATGTGGCTGGACTCTACTTGTAGTTCTTTTCATAGTGCACTGCTTTTAAAGTGCTATTTGTGATGCCCTATCTGTCTCTAAGTTTTGAATTTTATTTTGGTTTTTAATATAGCATGTATCTTTGATCACCTGAGCATATTTTTCTTTGTTTTGCCTGGTGCCGCTCTACACATAAACATCCCTTACCAATGTAGATGGATGTATTTTGTGTGGAGCCTTCGTATCTCTGTTAACCCAGGGTGAGGGCTGCCACCTAATTAAATAATCTCCTGCCCTGGCCCTTAACAGGCTGTAAGCAGCTTTTCCCAGCAAAGCAGGTAAACCCTTAGGATGGTGCAGTAAAGATTGAAAATACATAATTTTTAAGCATATGCATGTTGTTATGGTCTCGAGTAGTGTTTTATTAAAAAAAAAAACAAAACAAAACCAAAAACAACCCCTCTTATTCTTCTTTAATGCTCTAGAAGGGGTGGGGGAGGGAACAAAAAAACCCCCACCTTTTATGAACTGGCTTTGAGGGAAAGTGCTTTCAGCTGTGGTGGGTGGAGGAAGCTGCATTTTATCAGCAAGAGAGGAAGCCTTTTTAGATAGAAATGAAAACTGTCCTTTCTCAGCATGTTTGAATTGCCCCATTACTGCAGGTCCTGGACTCTAGTGCCTGTAAAACCCATGCACCACATTCATCTGTAATAACAGGTAGAATAATAAGCAAATCTAAAGATACAACACTGACTAGAACTGACAAATAATTGGAAAGATGAAGTGCCTCTCATTGTGTCTCTCTTACACCTACATCTGTCAAAGAAAGCAAAGGGAATCTGCCCTTATTTTCTTGCATATTTGTGAGAGCGTGTATAAATTGCCAAGGTTTGGGAGGAGAGGGAGATGACACACTTCAGATCCAGTAAGCAATTTGATTCCAAATTGCTAAAGCAGATCCAGGTGTACAGTTGTCTTTATCATATCTGGATTTACCAAAATGGTGGTTATAAATGCTTCTGATCTGTGGATCTTGCTGCCCAAGGTGGTGTCAATTAAATGTGCTGACAGTAGGATTATTTCTTCAGGTACCCTTTTCAGTTCTTGGTGGTAATTAACAGCCCCCAAGGACTTGAAGCCACAGATTGAAAATCACTGCATGAAATTTCTTATTTTTCCCCCCTCTTAACTGGGTTATAAAGAGTGGTCTTCTGATTTCCAAGACTTACTGCCAGTTCTGGGTAGGATAAACTGGGGATAAGAAATAAAAATGCTTTCTGTATCTTTGACCCTGTGCCTATAATTGTATCACTATATCAGATAGCTCTCTGCAGAACAAATATATGGAAACAATTTGCAAGAAAGATTGAGACTGAAAGGTTACATTTTTCTTGAGACTCTGCTGCTGGCATAATAATTTCATGTAGTGATCTTATTTGCCTAGCAGCTGATAAGATTTCTTGATGGCATCCAGCTGTAGCTGGGGTTGGTATAATTGGCTGCTTTTTTTCTGCAGGCATTTGTTCTGGGGAGCTCTGTACAAGCTGTGGGTTGACTGCTCAAAGGCCTTGCAACAACTGGTGGTAAGTGGTGCAAGCATAAGTACAGTGTGGATTTTTTTTTTTTTTTTTTTTTTTGCACTGTCATGCTTGTCTACCATCATTGTAAAGGGTTATTGCTTTTGTTTAACTCTGTAAGGGATATACATGTATCAGTCTGACTTATGAAGTTCTTATCTTCTTGCATTAGCTGATTAGATTGGCCTGTGCAGGATATTAAATGAGCTATTAATATATGTAACTTCAATCTTGTGGAAACAACTGCTTGAACTATTCTCAGGTAGTACCTGTTTTATCACTGGTTGTGTGTTGGCTGACTGGTTCAGATTCGGGCCAGTACATATTCTGAAGGTGATGACTCAGGCAGCAAACTAGGCTGATAATTTAATAGTGAAACAATAGAGTCTGAACTGAAACAATGCCAAAAAGTCTTAATTTGTTCTTTCTTTTTATGTGGCAGAGAGAAAACTGGGAAATTGCTTGATTGTTGACCCCCTAACAGTTTCAGTTGGGAACAAATTTTGAATACCAGTAAGTAATCTGACTCTTTTTAAACTAATCAGAATAAATGTTGTCACATGGAGTATCTTTTAGTATATCAGGATGTGTTGTGGAGAGTTTAATGAATGTAGTGTGATTTTTCTGTAGCTATTAACCCTTTTTGTTGTCATGGAAGAGAAAAATAATAGCATTAACCAGTGCTGTCTGTGGCATGATATGGTAAATTGCATCCATCTTAGCTGTGGATTTTTCCATAGCTTTGATTGCTGTGATCTCAGTGCTCATGTAATCTTTCATTTACAGTGGCATCACCTGCGTGAAAAATTAAGTATCTCGTTATAGCTTTCAAGGAAAACATGATGCAGCATGATCACATGTGTTCATGTAAATGTTCAAGGCCCCCTCAGCTGAGGAGATGAGACCATGCTGAGGTGAGCACCACATGTGTGATTCTGCACTCTGTGCCTCTGTCCATGCAGAGACTTTCTTGGGAGTGTATATTGAGGACTGTATGGTTTGTAGTTTCAATTTGAGAAATAGGAGGGAGTATAACCCTATGTCCCAACTAGGTCTGTTTGTCACAGGAGGTGTTGGTTTTGATTTTTGTTGTTTGATTTTGTGTGTGTTTTGGTTTTTTCCACAGGAATTCAGAAGTGTATCTAAGAACTCTCAAGTAACTAATTTGGTACTACTACAGGATACTTCCTGTATTTTTATAGCCATGACAGGTTTTACTATTTTAGACATGGTGAAACTGGTTTTGGTGATGCTCTTTTTTTGAGATGCAAAACCTAGTATATCATCTGTGCCTGCCTGTCGGCGTTTGGATCATCGTTGGGTACTGTCCTTTACCACGGTAGTCTTCAGATATTGTGGATCTGCAGCACTGAACTAGAAAATTGCCTCAGTTCTTTAGTGGTAGAGGAAGTTTCAGTTCAGTTCTGCTGCTTTCAGTAGAAGAGTGACGTTACTCTCATGCTGCTTGGTGAAGATTCTGTGTTTTGTACACAGAAAGCAAGTTCAGGTCCGAAATCCCAAGTGTTTGGGCATCCTGGGTTTTATCCTTTTGCCCTGGTGCTGGAAGGGATGGAATCTGCCACTGAATGCTTGGTCTTTGCAATTTTAGCATGGTACAGTCACCTAAGGAATCATATGATGACTTAGCTTCCTGGCTTTCCTTAGAGAAAGAATAGTTGAAAGACTGCAACATTTTTTGTACAGAGTTGTTACAGCTTCTGGTAGCTCTTGCTTTGCACAGAGGCTAAAGAATCCCTTACAGGAATTATAACTTGGCTGGACTTGCTGTTAATCTGTTTTAATCTGAAGATCTTGTGTGATTTAAGTCTTTGGGCCTTCATGTTGCAAAAGACTGCCTAATTAAAAGGGGCACTCGTCAGGGATGGGGTGCAGCTTGTTACTGTGGTATGTTTTAAGTCATAAGTACCATCTACTTTCTGGTGTGCAATGGATGTATAACTTCAGTGGATTTAACCTTAGCTTCTGATCAATTGTGATGTTGCTGAGCTCTCTCACAAGAAAAGATGGAGATTTTCCTTTTCCAGAAGGACCTGCAGAGTTTCCAGAGGAGATTTCAAAAGTCAAAATGAAGACATTTGTGCATATTTTCATATCAGACTTACCCCCACTACTTCTGTCTCCCTGCAGACAAAAGGTATGCATCATGAAAGTGAAGTTCCTAAGTAAATACCATGAAATTTTGGATGACTTAGTTATACAGTACTATTTTTCTTCCCTCCATCAGGAGGGAAGAATTGTGCTCTCTCGAAATTTTGTGGTTTTATTTTGCAGCCTGCACACTAAAAACAACTTCAGATTTTGTATTACTGGAATTTTACTGTGTCCTAAACAATTTTACTACTGGACAAAAGTTTCCTCAAATGTGCTGTCCCTATTTTAGGCTGCATAGGTGCTCCAGGCTGTCCTCAATGTGAAATCTAGTTTCAAAAAACCCATTCCTGTAAGTCTTTTCTGTGGCAGGAAGAGTAAGACCAGTAGTGATTCTAATGCTTTTCAGCTGGTGGGGAACTCAACAGAATATTTTGTTGCTTGGGTGCATGTGTTTATGCATAAATAACCTAATTGAGGTTTAAGAGAACAGTATCACACAAAGAATAGTGTAGATCATTCATTATCAGGATAATAGTAATGAGATGAGACTATTTGTGTTGAAAAAAATCATATTATTGTGTAAAGAACTTCAAGTTTGTCTTTTCCCATTCAGCTGAAGTTGTTACGTGACCCTTTCTCCAGACTTGAGGATAGTTAGTAAAATTGCAACAGAGTTAATGAGCGGGTAGGTGAAGTATGTGACTGTACTTGAATGTTGTGAGAGCTCTGTAATGTATGTAAGCCTTGATATTAAAAAAAAAAACACCTACCACCACCACAACAACAACAAAACCCACAAAAAACCTCCACTTGTTTAATGTTCTAACAAATGTGTTAGCTCTAAGTAATGCTACAACTGCATGAATTGAAACTGGACAAAGCTTTACTGAGGTGTATATGGTTCCGCTGGACCCACTATTCCCAAGATACCGGCAGCCTGGGGATGAGACAGCACTGCCATTCTGACAAACCTGCTTAGTGTAGTTGCAGTCGGTGCCTTTTTCCTGTCATAGCTCTTGCCAATTTTGGACTAGAATAAACCACACTGTAGTGGCTTTTTGGTCAAAGTAATGTGCAGTTTTCTGGCTGACTTGTGCTCACAGGAGCACTTTGCTACCTTCCTGTTGCTAACCAGCAGAGCTAAAGATGTAGGACGTGTCTGGGAAATGTTTATGGTGTTATAACCCTCTTGCAAATAGAAACTGTTCTGAGAAACAGCCCCTATGGCATGGTGAGGCAGTGTGCTACTTACTGGTTTTGGCACGTGTAGTAACGAATCAATATGAGTCATCAATGCTATCTTGCAATACTTTGAGGAGGACCTCAGTAGCAAGCACCTGAGAGCTTTTGTTCCCTGTGTCCTGTAATCATACCCTGGGGTGAAAGGGTCTAATTGATGCCTCAATACCAGGGAACATGTACCTAGTCTTCTACTGAGTGAATACAGTGGGTATTAGTACTGGATTTAGCTTGGGGTGGGGGGAAAAGAGAAGGACTGCTGTTAGGGAGAAGGAGGGGAGCACGTGGATAATCATCTTGGGAGGGAATCCCTTTCGACCTCTGCCGACCAGGACAGTCTTGATCAATAGCATGTCAGATGTACCCACATCTAGTAGAATGAGAAAATTTGTCTAGCATGTATGGAGGCTTCCTCTTTTTCTCTGACACATAAATGAAGATCTACCTTTCATGTTCTCTCTGGTGATGGATGATAGGACCCGAGGGAATGGCAGGAAGATGTGCCAGGGGAGGTTTAGGTTGGACATTTGGAAAAGGTTCTTCACCCAGAGGGTGGTGGAGCACTGGAACAGGCTCCCCAGGGAGGTCTCACAGTCCTGAGCCTGACAGTGTTCAAGACAACACCCTCAGACACATGATGTGAATTTAGGGATTGTCCTGTGCAGGGACAGGAGTTGGACTTGATGATCCTTGTGGGTCCCTTCCAACTCAAGACATTCTGTGTTGAACAACCTGCAGCCCTTCTTGTATGGGCTGTTAGTTTTGGGGTTTTTTTTTAAGTACTGCTGGTTTGAGTGCAATAGAG
This sequence comes from Caloenas nicobarica, assembly GCF_036013445.1. Lineage (NCBI taxonomy): Eukaryota > Metazoa > Chordata > Aves > Columbiformes > Columbidae > Caloenas > Caloenas nicobarica. The sequence goes on from NC_088247.1 coordinate 114,203,435, forward strand.
CATATTTTAGATGAATTCTCCAGGGAAATTATTTTCAGTAAACCTGGTTGTCAACACTCAGAAGATTTCGGATACAGTCTAAAACTGTTTGCAAACTTTGAAAGGTCAGGGCCTTTGAAACAGTTGGGTGGAGAAAGCAGTGTTTTAAAAAGAAAATAAAAAAACTTGTCCATAATATGAGCTGTGTTGCTTCCAGAGCCTCCCAGTTCCTGTAAAGCCCGAGTGACCCTGCAAATGGACATTTTAAAGAGGAGATGCTGCTACCTGATCAAGGCCTTTGAAGGTGCTAGAAAAGAGCAGAAAATGTCTAAACCCAGTAAATCTTGTGGTAGCAAAAGGAAAAACACCTATCATTGAAGTAGTCACAGCTGGAATCTTCTAAAGTGCTTGGGATCTGTGGACAAAGCACCAGATTCTTGGGAATTCTTTAACAGAACTAAAATACAACTTAAGGACTATGTCATCTTTTAATTCATGTTGATGTGTATAAGAGTTAAAAAACAAAATCAAAAAACCCAAACTAAGAAACTTGCACTACTGTAACTCCAGGTTTGGGAATATATCTTGTTTTTACAGTGGTTGATTAAGTATTTGGTTTGTATAATAGTTAAGGAAGAACTTGCCTCTCTAATTGTAAATCCTTTCGTTTACTGGTATTTTAGTAACATTCAGTGTATGTTTTACTGCTTCAATAGTTAATTTGTTAGTGAACGTGTACCTTTATCTTCTGAATATGTGGGTGTTTGTTCTGACTGAAGGCATATATCTGTAGATGCATGCTATATAACATAATGAAAGCTTAAAATACGTAGATCTTGGCATCAGAGCAGCCAGTTTAAGCATTTGCTCAAGATCTCCATTCATGAGTAGCCAGCTTTGGGTCTTCTCCTGTGTATTTCATGACAGTGTTGAGATAATTATATTTTGAAGAAGTTTGGGTTAGGGGGAACTTTGCAGGTAACTTCTAGTTAAGAAATTAAAATAGTTTCCCAGGGATCCTGGTTCTACTGAGATAAGAGCTTGAGCTGGAAGTGAGCTGAACCTCTGGGCAGAGCGGTGTCATGGATGAGTGAGGCTCCTGCTTGCCACAGAGCAACGTTTCGATCACTTAAAGAAAAGTGCAACTTAACAGAGTTTGATAGCAAGGTTCACTCTTACTACTGCATGGAGGAAATATGCCAAGCAGAATTGGGTGAGAGTTGTTTTCAAGTGATTTCTCTGGGGACAGGAGATGCAAAAGGGCAGAGAGAGGCCCTCCTGTTGAGTCATGAGGTTCAGAATGAACTCCCTTGTTTTCTAAACTGCTTCTCAGAGAGGAGTCTAAGTGCAGCTAGATCCAAACTTAGCTCCAGACTTGATCAACGGTTCAAGTCTAAGAGACATAGAGGGTAATGGAAAACAGGTAAGGGATTAGATGTATTTATGGCCAAAGGATTATATGCGCACACTTGATTCTTTATATGGCTTGGCTAGGCTTTCAAAGTTTCATTATTCTGCATCTCAATCTGCTTAGCTGCCCTCCAGGATCCTGGTGTCAGGTCGTTCTGAAGTCTGGATCCAAGGTTTCTCAGAGCAAACTCTTGAGCATCAAAGTTTGTAGAAATAAATTATTTAATGGAGTAGTACAGCAGTAGGGCTGGCTCGAGCTGGGTGCCTTTGCAGAGGTCCCAGCCAAGTGTAGAAGTCCCTGGGGTTTTATACCGTTACAGACTTTTTACCTGCCCCTCACATCATGATTCAGCCCAATAGCAATATTTGAGTCTGGGGTCTTCTCGCTTCTCATTGGATCCTTTTCACTGATCTCAGGTGGGCCTTTTTGTTTGCTGTAGATACTGTTTACAGTTATTGCCTTGAAGGTGTTGTTTTGTCTAAATGAATCCTGTTTCCTCCCGGCACAGTGCAGAACAGGCCTTATCTCACAGATGTCCACAGCAAACTGTAGCTTCTTTTACATTAAGTAGATGCAAATTTGGTAAATATGAGCAGAACTTTATAGCGTGCAGCTTAAAATTTCAGCAAATTCAACTTACTAAGTAATGTGAAGCAGACAGTATATTAAAAATCACACAACCTTAGAATTCTAAGTAATTAGTGCTATTTAGTACACATTTACTTAAGCTAATTGATTGATATGAAACTTAAATTGGGCTCATCCACTGATCTGTGAGTAGTAAAAAAAATAATTGCCATACAGCCAGCTTGTTTAGCAGAGAGCTCAAAGCAGACTCACCCAGGCTGTCATATTTATGGGATAAAGCGGTTGGCCTATAGTCAAATTGCAGACAGTGAGCCTTAGGGCTGGGATACAGGCTCGCCAGCATCCTGAAAGTCACCCTGTGGTGTGATCCTGTTCAGGAACCAGACCTTGGTCATATGTGTTCTAATGTATTCTTACATCCTTACTTGCATAAGGTTCGGCTTAGACCCTGTTATTTCTGTTCTGGTTTGTGGAATTACTAAGCACTTCAGTACTTAAGTTTCCTGCAGAGCTGGGGATACAAAACCTTGATCAGGACCACAGTGATTCTTTGCTACAACTATTAGCAAATCGATCATTTTAACATCTATGAGGTGGATAAGTGTTAACCCTAAAGCCAAAGACAAATTTTCTAGTGTACATACTTTTTTGGATGTCACCTGTGGAGCACCTCCACTAATACTCTATTCACAGCACTGAGTTTAAATAGAGAATTTTTACTGCCAAATTTTTCACCTATTTGCTGTATGACCTCACACACTGCGTGTCTCAGGTGGACATACAAACTTTAAGGTCTCTTTTGAAATGTCATCTTTGAAAGGCAATAGCACTACTAGATGGAGAATTCAGAAATTCTTATACAAATACATAGCATGTTTATATGTGCATTGATATTTACGTAGTATAAACCATAGTTACAAAACAGTACATATTCAAATATATTCAATATATGGTAAATCCAACATTGCTTGACATGTCCAGCCTAAATACTTTTTTGTAGAGGGGTAAAAAAACATTAAGGATTCCTATTGACTTCTAAAGGCTTCAAAGCATAATATCAAGAGCGTTAGGTGAATTTTTTATTATCCACAAAAATCTTCATAAGAGAGAAACAGAATAGCTCACTAATAAAATTTCAGCTATTAAAAGAGAAAAAACTTAAAAGCTGCATATTTTCTTTGCTTCAGTCCTACACTAAATTCATGGTGACTCCAGTTTTTTAAAGATACTCAAGTAGGCTTTACTGTTTCATGTTTAAATGAAAACAGGTTCTCTAAGACTGTGTACCATCAGGTTTGAAAACAACTCAAAATATTAAAAGCATTAATAAGAAAATCCACTTCGAGTTTGCTTAGCTATACAATAAGTAACTTACCTGGCTCTCAGCACAACTGGTAACTTTAGTGTCAGTGTTTGGGATGATTGGTGCCTTGCTATGGGTTATGTAAACATAAATGTTTTGTGACTTAATAGTAACATGTTTTTTTAAGGATAAAAGGAGATTTAGACCTGATTATCTAGTTATTGTATTTTGCAACAACACACTGCTCCCTACAGCTATAGCTAAATATTCAACTGAAACAAAGATCAATTCTATAAATATGTAAGCATTTGTCACTTAAAAATCCTTTGGTAAAAGATGCTAAAGCTGTAAACCTTGGTATTGAGAAGATCTGATTTTGATTTGGATGGTCCCTGCAGAGATACTCAGATTCTAAGCTGAGTTTCTTTCCTCAAATACCTGTGTTGTCTTCAGTAATAAGTTTGCATGTGAACTAGAGGAAGGTGTTTGGCTTTTTCTTGGAGCAAGTCAAAATTACACTCGGCTTCTTCATGATCAGCTGTAAATTTTCCTATTATCTCTTGTGTATTATTAATGTGTGGAAGGCACAGAAGAAAATCTTTGCCTTGGAGGAATTTACAGCCTAAATGTAGATGACAACTAAATGTTATTAGATTATTTTATTAGGGGTTTAGATCTCACTATTTTTTACTACGAGGAGGAAGAATATATGCTGTCAGTTTTGCTCTTCTTACTGGAAGTTTCCCCCATATGATCTACTTGCATGAACATGCTTCCTAATTCAGTTCTTAAAATATTATCCCTCTTAGCTAAACCACTTTGTGTAGTTGAAGTTTTTTCTAAAGTTAATTACTCTGACAATTGGGCTGGGGAGCGAACACACATGTAGTTATATTGGCAGACTGGGGAGAAGGGAAAAAAATTCAATGAACAGAGCAGTAATAAGTGGCAGGGAGTAGGAGCCTCTTTACTTGCCCACTGTCACCAGAGCATCTCCAACCACAGGGGTAGTTATTGACACCCATTGGGTGAGTAAAGCTGGATTTTCTTATCAGACTGGAGACCAGAGCTGGATCTGGATCAGGCTGAGAGTCAGTGTGGTGCATGTGGACAAGGAAGAGCTGGCGACAGATGGCATCATAGTGGAAAGAATGAGGCAGCTCATCAGCTGGCAATGTTCCTGCTGCATTTTGCCAATTATTTGTTTTTCTTTCGGGAGGAATTCGGTGTTGTTTAAGTTTTGTTATTAGTTTTTGTAGTCATTGATCCTAGGAAATCATCTTGTCTCTCTGAATTTAGTACTCCTTACATTTAAAGCAATTTTAGATGCTAAGGAACATGACTAGTGATCACATTTTAGGCCTGGATTTTCTTGATTAAAAAAAAGTCTAAGTTATACATAAACATTATGGCAAAGGGTTCCCCAAAACCCTCAGCAGAATATTCCACTCTGTGGCAGATGGTTCTACTGTAATTACTGATTCATAATCTTTTGAAAAAGGAAGGAAGCTACTCATGAATTTATGAACTAAGCATTTCAGCTAAATTAACTTGTTCATGTCAGCTTACTGCTTTCACAGTAAGCTTAGAGTTAGGAAACACTGCTGTATTTTACAAGTAGGGATGATTTAGTTACTGATTGCTAGAAGAAGATGACTTATACATTATTATTATTATTATTATTATTATTATTTAAGTATTTCTTAAGCTTTGTTAAATAATTAGATATTTTTATCAATCATTCCTGTTTTTCTTAAGGAAAAACCTAAAATGTATAAAGCCAAGCATTAACTTAAGCTCTAGGGAGTTTAGCAGTTTAGTTTTCAGAAGAGCTGGGATGCTCATTGATTAATTTTTCATGTGTTTTAAGTCTTACCATAGGTTTAAATTATCAGTAACTTGTTAATGAATAACAGTGACCGTTAAGCTTAAATTTCAATACTTTTTATATGTCTGTTTAGTTAAAAAAAAAAAAAAGGCGTAGCTGCCTGTGAGAAGGGCAACTGCTTTCTTGAAGGGAGAATTTATCTAATTATACATAAACATTTATTCCATGCTCATCACCATAGTAACCGAGGCCTCAAGTCGCTGTGCTTTGCTGAGCAGGGTTGCAAATACTGCGGTGAGCCGGAGCCTGAACCTTCTGTATGAAGATGCTGTTGGTGCATTTGTTTGAGGCACATCTTGTGCCACTATTTGTATTCCTGTGGCTGCAAGTGTGGTGGAAACAGAGGGCTAATGTGACTGGAAAATAACCTCCCCAAAAATTAGCGTACACCAATTTGTCCTTCTGAGCTGGCTGACCACAATGATTGCGTGAGCACTGGTGAGGCACTGGGGAGAGTCATGAATGTGTGATTGTGAGAAGTGTGGGGAGAGACAACTACAAATTGAGCTGATTTTAAAAGTTGCCGCTGAAGCTACTTGTTTAGGGCCTGACTATGCTGCAGCTGAAATGGTTGAAAAACAGGTATTGGGTTGGGTGTTAAGCCAGCTTAAGTGAGGAAATGATCTAACCCATATTAATTTTGAAGTGGTTTTGTGACTTTAGCAGTACGTTCCTGTGCCAAGTATATCTACTGCCTATACTGAAGTGATGTGCTGATAAACGAAAATGCTAAAAGGATGGAAATTGGATGTCTCATATGCTGACCTCTGAAAAGTGGCCACAGAATTTTATCAGAATGTTGACTTCAGAGATGCAGATCTTTATTTTCAGTCTTATATGCTTTTTATCTGTACCTAGAAAATTGCTTTCAGAGATGCATCATCTTTTTACTTCAGCTTTCTTTTTAACAGCAGGAAGGATAGTAGTGACCTTGTTTCCCTGAAAATAAGACAGGGTCTTATATTAATTTTTGCTCCAAAAAATGTGTTAGGGCTTATTTCCAGGGGATGTCTTATTTTTCTTTTTTCTTTTTTATTTCTTATTTATTCTTAAACAAAAAAATCAGCATTTATTCAAATATAGTCATATCATCACATTCTGTCACATCTGTCTTGCTGCATTCTATTGCCAATTAATTTTACTTTTTTACATGTGTAGCTGCCTGCACACTATTTAAATTGACTTTTTTTTGTGAACTGTAACTAGGACTTATTTTTGGAGTAGGGCTTATATTTTGAGCATCCTCAAAAATCCTGAAAAATCATGCTAGGGCTTATTTTCAGGATAGGTCCTATTTTTGGGGAAACAGGGTAGCTATTTCTGTAGCCTATTTGTAAATAAATCGTAGAGAGATTCCTTTTTTTACTACTCCCTCTGCCTTTTAAAACATTGTAATAGAACATGTTTTGTAACTACAAAACTTTACAGACTCAGCTTCTAAAACACACTTATCCTAAAAACCTGAGGGCTTTTACTTTATATCTGTTACATTAACTGCGCCTTCACTTTGAGCCTTTAAAATTACGGTGCCGTTTTATTTTCCAGCGCACTTTAGATCATTACTTCTCCGTTCAAGGTCTTGATCCCATGGAGACTTGCACATTTGTTTAACTGTGGATGTTTCAAGCAGCACCACTGATTTATTGCTGTTCCTGGACTGCTACCTGATTTGAAGACAGGTACTGGGGTATCTACATTATTTCTGCAGTATTTGCAAAAAGATAAATGGTTTGCAGGTGTAACGAAGCACTACAGTTAATCACGCAAGCTAACTGCAGTGTGAAATGTGATCTCCTATAGCCATTTATAGTCTGAGTTTTTCAGAGCTGTAACTCTGCTGTTGGCTTAACTTCTGTGGCTGTTGTAGATTACATTTGCAATCGAGTTGTTGCCAAACTTCCACTCGATGTTAAGGTCATGTTTACTACTGCGCAACCGCATAATGAAGAGTTGCAGTAAAAGCAAAATAAACTTTAAGGCTCTTCACGAAGCAGCTCAGTGTCGCTCTATGGGAGCCTGATAGCAAGTAGATGTTGGGCAGAAGCTCAAACTGAATGTAGACCAAAGCAGAATGTTGTTGGCAGCAGTTAAATTTTACTGTTTCATTATAGCTGATTTGTCCTTGACTGCAGCTCTAATAAAAACATCGTGTGCGTGTTCTGAGTGCTGTTTAAAAAAGAACATAGATGTAAGAAAACTGAAGTGTGCGGCTCTCCATATGTGGTGTTAGTTCTGTGCAAGGTTTTTGTCTTGTTAACCAGATCAAGTGATCTGGTAGCCTCCTAAAAAAACTGTGCACGTTAAATTTCTGGCACTGCTGATGAAAAGAAAGCTGTTGCTGGAAGATTTGAGTTCTTGTTATTCTTTCAGGGAATGGATAGAAAAACTAAATGTAGTCCTCCCAGATGAGGGTTAAGGTGTGCTGGCAGTGAGCTGCAATGGAGCTCACATTATGGCCATAACTGTTCTGGATTACACATTCACACACCCCTTTTTGTTTGAAAATCTTGCAGATAGATGTATTTTGCTGGCGTGAAAGCCAGCAGCTATTTGATCTTCAAGAAAACAAACCCCAAGCCAAAACCCAAAAAACATGTCACAGCCAAGGGGAGGAGTATTACTGCTGCTGACATTTTGAGAAGCCTTTTTTACTGAGCTTTAAGAACAAGGTGTATGCAGTGATGGTCAGCTGCATTTGACAAGTGAAATTCTTGAATATATTAAGTTCCTTGTGTGAAAACAGGCCACAGAGGAGAAAGATTATTTATTTATTTGTTATCTTTATAGGAGGGAAGATAAACCTAATTTTTGTTAAACACCAAAAATCCTTGGAGGACCAACACTTTATTGTCCCACTTGTATAAAAGGCTTCAACTGGAGGTCTCAACTTTTTAAAGACTGGACAACCAAATATGGAATATTAGTGTGCAGGAATCAAAATTTTATTTCTGGTACTATGGACATTTTTTTTTCTCCCCAGTTTTCAGTTCCTGAAAAGTTGAGACAACTAGTATTTTGGGGGATGATTTTGCTAACTTTCTGATGTGTCACAAATACATGCGCAAAAGTTCACAGAATGGCGTTAGAATTGGAAATATAATAGTTATGGCCTGACTCAGCAAGGTTCGTATACTTTCAAATCCTGATGAACCTGATGGGGTCTGAAACCTTTTATCAGAACTGGACTCAGCCCGTTTTTTCTACTGTGAATTACTTTTGCCAATCTATTTTTGTTGTACTATTATTTCCCATGATAGATATGATTAAAAGCAATTCAGAGTAATTCGAATACTTGTCTATCAAGGAGGAACTGAACTACCAAAAAGGGATCAATTTTAGTTCCTCTGCTTCAATATGATCAATAAGTTTCAAGTATCAGTGAAGATGCCCATATGCTTTCTAAATAATTTTTCTTAAGTATCAGGTATTTTTGTGGACAACTTTTAGTTACACTTCAATGTGGCCATGTTTGCAAGCTCCTGCTCTTATTTAATTATTGTGTTCAAAGTATGGAAAATAAAAACACTTTTGTCTCCATTGGTATTTCACAGATGCAAATTACTCAGAAATGGCAGCACATCACATAGAATGTTGTAAATGCTCTCTTTTACCAGGCAGGTCAAATAACTTAAAGCCATTCTGGATTGTAAAACCTCTGAAAGGTTTCAATGCATTCTTGAAAGCTTCATGTATGTTGTAATGATATCCATAAAAGTGAGCTTCCAAATCAATATATTGACTTTGCTCCTAAACTGGAGGCGCTGTATTTGCTGAGGTCCAAGTTTCGCACTCAAATATAATTAACAGTCTTATTGAAACAGAGATGTCCCAATAACTGTTCTGGTTTTCTGTGCTTGTGTATTGTGGTTGTTTTGCCAGGCAGGAGTCAAATTGACTGCATTTGGACTCTCCAGTCACGTCCCCTTTTTTTTTAGTTAAAATTGTGACATGGCTTCTGTGCAAGGTAGCACAAAAATAAACCGCATTGGGATAAAAAGTCTGGTACTCATTGATGTGCAGGGTTAAGTAGATATGTAACTTAATAAGGATCATACCCTACCTTTTTTTTTTTTTCTAATTTGGAATAAGAGGCTTGAAGCCAAGAGAACCTTGAAGAGCCAAATGACTATTTTAACCTTTCATCTTCTTAGAAAGCAATACTTGGAAAAAAAAAAAATCACTGTTTGTCAGTCTTATGTCTGTGAGCCATAGTAATTTTACAGGCATGATACATAGTGTACTAGGTAAGTAGTCTATAATGTTGCTTAGCTACATACAATCTTAGTTATGAAATACCACTTATGGAAAAATAGCTCCTTAGATCAAAACAGTTGTGGAAATTTTTCTTTAACAAAATTTCCAGCTATTAGATCAAACAAATTAAGCATCTCAAACTTTGAGTTAACTTTTTGTGTGCAAATATTTGATTTCTACTAAATATGCTTGAAAATGAAAAACTTTTATAAGGCTTTGCTTGGCATGTGCTTTCCTAAACTTTAATATTAGGAAATGATTTAAATAACAAGGGACAATTTTTACCTTTTCAGAATTGTCTGTTATTTTTCTATCCTTACAACTTCTAATGTCCCTTTTTCTTTCAAGTCAAGTAAAGCAGATAGACACTTCGCAATTCTGAAATTCAAGCTGTATATCTAGGTATCTAGCTTTGTGTAAAACATTCTGGATCAGTTTATACGAGTGACTATTGGAACTAGACTGAAACTAAGTAGTTCTTGTTTCCCAGACTTGAATTCTAATTACCTACCTTGTACTCTGTCCTTTGCCTTTTTATCTTAAACTAAATTCTGCTCCAGTGTTTTGCGTTTCTCAGTTGCAGTTTCAAGTTGTAAGAGGATTTATTTTTTTCAGGATCTTTAAAAAGCCCATAATTCGTTTTCAAATATGGAAAAAAAAATCTACTTAAAGAAATAGAACAGGAGTCATGGAATGAGTGTAAATATTGACATCTTGTCTTTGTAAGCTACCAGTCCTACTAGGAAACCCCGTGTCAAGTTCACTTTAAGTCATTGTACTCAAAATAAGTCAAATGAGTGGTGAAAATGCGATGTTCCTCGGTAAAGATTTTTACTTGACCTAAGGAAATTTAACCTTCCAAGATGATCTTTGCTACATGCCAAAATGTATCACTGAGGATGCTTTTTTATCTTTCTATGTTCAAGCTGTATCAGTATTCACACCAAACTTCCAGGAGATTCTCTGGACGTTTCATTTTATGAAACATCAGCAACAGATGTAATTATGAGGAAAAAAAAAAAGGGGGGGGGGGAGGCGGGGAGGACAACCAAGGCAGCTTTACACAGCTGTCCCTTTTCCCTCTGGGACTTATTAAGTGTTATACAAACAAAACTCTCTGGGTGCCTTTGCTTGCATTGGGACTTAGTCTTTTCTCAAGGTATGCCCTCTGACCTGTTTTGTGTCATTATTAATATTTTTTTAGCAATTTACATTTACCCCATAGCATGATAGTTTTGCAGGGTTAATTGCCTGTGGACAGGAGAAGTTTTGTTCTGAAAAATTACTGTGAGCATAGAGTGTGATCTTATGTGGTCTGCAGTTTGGATGGGTTTTTGGCTTTTTTGTTTGGTTGTTTTTTTTCTAAAATGTTAGATAAGGCTTTGATTAAAAAAAAGTTAACACCACTAAGTTATCACACCAGAGCTGGCTTTTCAGACTTAATTTAACCTTCTGTTTACCTAACCATGACCTGCAGCTCAATCTATCTTTACTACTGTTGATTATGTACAGGCCAAAATGCAGCACGTGTGCTTATACCATAGCTGGCTTTGAAGTGATGCCAAGTATTGAAGACAGGGAAGACTTATAATATTTTTTTAAGTTATGACTTTATTATGAGGAAAGAGTTTTGAGCAGCATGTGCTATTTTTTATGTGGCTAGTCATAAATCAAGATTGTAAGACGTTTGGAGCAAAAGATGTATTTTGCCTAATCCTTTCTACCCCATTTTGCTCCACAGAGCTTTGACCTGCAGTTAGATTTGTGTGTATAGGTCTGTATATATGGATCTGTATAAAGAGCAGTTAGTTATTCATGGCAGAACTGTTTCTTGAAACTCCTACAAAGCTGGTAACCAGGTGAGAAGGGTGTCTCTAGTGCTCTGAGTGTACAAACCCTTAATGCATTCTGAAACACAGAAACTGGTCTCTAAAAACCAACCTCATTACCTATCACATGCAAGATATGTTTACGCTGATATTTTGAAATTGCTACTGCAACAGGCCTCAGAGGGCTCGTTGTCCCCTTTGTGTGCATGTGTTATTCCCACTGTTGACGATGGGAATTAGCTAAACTCATCAGGACGGGGGATATACCCCTTGGACTAGAATTTAGGCAGCAGGGAATATGAAATTCTCTAGCTATTAAATGGTGAGAACACCACAGCTTATGCATTGCTCCCGCTTGGCTTGTCACCTCTGTGTTTTGTGTGGGTTTTGGTTGGGTTTTGTTTTGTTTTGTTTTTAATTTTTATTTATTTTTTCACTCCTAAGGAAACGGTAGTGTAAGCAGCAGTTGAGCAGTGATCATAGCACAGTGTTACTGTGATAGAAATTGCAGCTCAGAGCTCCAGAACAGGTGGGGCACAGAATTTTGAATGATAGAAGTGAGCTGTTTTTTCCAAAAAAAGCAGCCATCCAGGTGAATCCTAGTAAATGCTGAATGTCACTTGCTAGATTAATAAATGGTTGTCCAGAAAGAAGATTGCTTTCATTTGTGTCCTTTGAAATATATTTTCAAATTTGTATTCGGTTACTTCTTTCATCCTCTAGGCCAAATTTCTTCTCAAGGTCTTATGTTCTTTGAATTACTGTGATTTATTGTTTCTCTCCTAGTACTGTCTGGATAGCTGATACCTTTGGTCACATGAGCGAAGTTTTGTATATGTGAGATACATCTGGACATAAAGTGTTGAACTCGACATTATCAGGTTTTTCTGCTGTATAAGTAATTTAAATAGGGGTGGGAGGATGGGGTGGGGAGGAGCAATAGTGTGATACAGCACAAGGGTCCAAGAATGGTTTAGCTTATAAATGCTTGATCATTGGCTTCCTGGTTCGTTTTTTGATTTTTTTTTTTTCTTTAATTTTCTGAATCTTTGCTAATCCTGCATGGAAGCTGTCAGGCCTGAGGCCCTCCAGAACGGTTCAGAGCTCCTGCATGGCTCCAAAATGAGAACTGCAGAAGAGATTTTCACCTTTGCAAGAGGAAAAGCTCCCTCCTGTGGAAGAGAGGAACCTCTGCAGTGACGAGGAGCAACGTCAGGGCATAATACTATGGTGTTAAATTAGCAGGAAAAAGGGGCACAGGCTCTGTAGGTGTTTGCAGATGCTGGAATTCAAGACCTTGGTTCCTGGTATTTTTTCTCAGAGCAAGTTCTTCAGATGTTGTATGGAATCCTTTCTAAAAATGTATATCAGTTATGGCTGTTTGTGTGTAGGCAAAACTCGGTAGTTTAAATAATATAATGTGGCCACAGTGGAATCTTTAGTGTTAAAGGGGTCTAAAGCAGCTGATATTTATACAGATTTTGCTTTCTGTAGCTCTTTGCTGAAAAACCTCAGTATTTGGGGCAGTACATAGAACTTACACTACTTTTTTTTTTTAATTGTTTTTATTTTTTCCTTTCCTAAGTGTGATAATCTCTTGTATATCCTGAAGATCTGTATCTGCTTTTGGATCTTGCTGCAGCTGGGGGTCCTTGGTAGAAGGCTCTGCAGAGCTCAAAGCTGTGTCTGACTTGGAAAATACAACTGCAGAGGATCCAGAAAGATGAATTTGTGATGGAGAAGCTGGAATTAGAACTCATCTTTTTATCGAATTTCTGCTAGAAACAGTATTTTTACCCTTGAGCTGAATAGGGTTCATGCTTGTGATCTGAAGGTGGAAGGCTCCAGCTCATTAGCAAAACCCCGAGGCGTTTATTTCCATAAATGCTGATGTTACTCCCCTGAGGATGAAGCACTTTAGAAGGGGTGGGGAGTGACAGGTCGTTTAGCGTCACAGTGAAGATTTACATTTACCAACTCAGGTTTATTGCCACGCAGAGGACTGAGCACAGAGTGTCCTGAGCCACTGCGGGGAAAAATGCTGTGTTGAGTTTGAGTATTGGGATCCTGTTAACTGGCAAAATGCTAAATTACAATGTTGTTCAGAGCTAGCCAGGTTCTAGCTTGTGGCACACAGCAACACGGACGTAACTTTGGTTACAGAAGCATGTGATTTGGCCCATTCTTTGTGATATGTAACGGTGAAGTGCGATTTAGTTGTGTCTTTAGAAATTTATGATGTATCTGCTCATTTGGATACAGTTTGGAGTTACCTTTGAAGTGGGGAATAGCTGCTTTATTAGGGAGGTAGTATCCTCATTTGTAAGAACTGTGAAGGTGCTACAGCTTAGATGAACAGTCCTTATGATTGTGCATGTCAAGAAATGCAAATTCTTGAACTTGTGGGAAAGTAGAAGCTTCTCATGAGGCTGCATGAAGCAAAGGCTGCGATCAGGGGGAGGAGGGATGCTGGAAGAAGTGCAGGGTTCTGCAAGACTGGAGTGTGTGTGGGAGAAGCAGCAAATGGGATGGGGAGGATTTTTCACGTGGTTTACAGATGCCTCCTGGGTTTTTGAAGTTCCTTCATGGTACATATTAATATTTCCTCTTAGTAGCACCATCTAGTGATTGGAGTATTTTCGATTGCTGCTTTTTCCTCTCTGGCAATTCTAGTGTGGTTTCTTAAGAAATTGAAGCTTGTGCTAAGCACAGTTTGTCTTGCTTTCCATCCTCCTCTGCACCTGTTCTCCCCCTCAATGCTAGATGTTTTTCATGAAAATCAGAAGAGAGGCTGAGGTCTCATACTGAGTTGTTTCAAGTTTTATGAAATTACATATCTGAACAGAGTACACTGCTTGAAATCAGTGTCCATAATGACAGAGGTGCTGCAATAGGAGTTTAACCATAATATTAAAACACCAGAGAATCCACGGGAGATGGGAAGGAAATTAGTGTCTGTAAGTTCCACGATTCATTCTGGTATACCATGAAGAACAAAAGTAAAGTAAAATTTTGACTCTGTTTTTGGTATTCACATGGCAGTGATGCCTGTGAAGCAACTGCGAGCTGGAAGCATATTGCTTCAAATCTCTGAATCTTCAGCAGTTAATTTTCTTTTACTGGAGTGGTGGGAATTGAAATAATGCTGAAAATACAGGGGAGAAAAGTGAGCAGAGCTGGGTATTTATTCTTTACCGTAATTAATGACTAATACTTTGTGCATTCTCTGCAAACATTTAAACAAACATTTAAACAAAGTCTTATTTGAAAATTTGTAGACCATGGATGAAATAGAATGTTGCAGAGGGAAGTTCTGGTATTTTTGCAGTGATTATTTAAAGTACTGGTCTGGGTTAGCAGATGCAGACTGCACTAAAGCCTCGTCCTCTTCCAGGAATTCTGCATCAAAGGGGCTACACAGCAGGTAACTCATAACTGATCTGACATAATATAGAGCCAGCCTACTTTTTCACAGCATCCTAAAGATCATTACCTTAATTAATCTTTAATTTCTATGTGGAGTAAACCAAACTTGAATTGTGGAATGGCAGGTGTTTGCATAACAGTTGTGATGAGCACATGAAGGAGAAAGATTTTTCTGGATTTGACACTTGAACTTGCTGTTAACTTGAGGTTTGGCCCTTCTTATTTGTAAATAGTTTTTTAAATGGGACTAATGCTCAACACATTAAAATGCTTATTTTTGCATGTGCTTGTGTGCATGAACATATTGTATGAGTATGTGAGTTCTTGTCATCTTTCTCTCCAGAAAGCTAGAACTGGATGTTTTACTGGATGTATTGCAAAAGTGAAAACTAGGTGACTAAGTAATTGCATTGTTTTTCCACACAAATTATTAGCTTACGTCAAGATTTGTAGCATGCAGAAATGAAGAACCTGAAAAATAAAATTAATACCATTTTTAGAACAAGCGAATAGGAACAGTGATAGTGAAATTTGTCTCTCAGTTTTGCTGGCCTACCTTACGCTGTCTTCACAGAGAAAACTCACGTTAACTCCAGACCTTTTGGCGGAACTTTGTACCAGGAGTGCATTTGGCACCTTTTTTAGGCTTCTTAACCATCTTCCTCAAGGGCAGCAAACTTCGGTGTAAGCATTGTGTATTTGTAAATAAGGCGATCAGCACATTAATATATGACTATTGCCTTGTTCTTATAGACAAATCATTGCAAGCCTCTTGAAAAGTGTTCAGTCTGCAATAGAACTGAAAGACACATGAAGGCGTTTTGTTTTGTTTTAATGGTGTTAAACCTGTGGAGTGCAGTCACGTATTTTCCGCACAGAACAGGGATGACCGCAGTTGTATTTTCACACAGTGGTATTTCTTGCATTTGCTCATCTTGCCTGTAGTGTAGTATTTAAGCAGAGAGATATCTCTGAAGCCAGAAGTAAAAATAATACAGTTAATTACCACCTCCCCCCCCTCAAAACAAACAAACAAACAAAAAACTACCAACTTCAGTCTAAATATTCTATACATAGAGTTGGCCAGGGCTTGTTCTCTGCCATAAGTCTGAAATGTGGAAGTACCTTAGGTGAATCTGTTGGCATAGCAACTTAGACTGAGCACAAGAGTGCCATCATAGTCAGAAAATAGTGTATGTTGTGATGTTATTGCTTGCTGCTGCCCTTCCTCTGCAGAAAAGGCCCTCTGGGGTTCACTTGTGATGATTCAGTTCAAGCTTTTGAGAACATTTGGTCCCTGTAGCACGTATGCTGAAGCTGAATGTAGATAATACCGCCGATGTCACAGTCACTCCCATACAGCAGATGGCACCTGACCTTGCGGTTACCATGCTGAGATTGGGCAGAAGGTCCATCTTACCTCCACCACAGTCATATGGTTCTTGTCTATGCTGCCTTCATCATCAACTGGAAATGTATTGTTGTTTCTCTCAGGATTGTTCAAAGGCTGCAGAAGTTGCCGGATGGGATACCAGGCTGTTCCTGGCTATTTGGGATAAAGGGAGTGGGAGTGTCTGTTCTCTGGGGGAGGGAAACAAAGGCCTTATGAATAGCATATGAAGCACTTGTATATGGCAGCATTGAGACTCAACTTTGTCCAAACGAGGAAAAACAGAATATCAAAGCCTTACGCTTGGGCGATGCAGATGTGCTGTTATGAATTATTTTTTTTTATTTAAGATTTTGGGCATCAAAATTGATGGAAAAGCTGTCATTGCTTTTAAGCCTAGTCTCCAATGGAGGTGTGCTCATACCTGAGTGGTGCAGCTCACCGCAGGTCAAAAGAATATAAACTCCAGTGACTGCAGGGGGAGTACTCACAAAAGCTTATGATTCTTCAGTTATGTTTATCTTATTATACAGAGAAGTTCAGTGAGTTTTAGAGCACAGTGGGAAAAATCTATGTAGTTGTGTGAGTTCTCCAGCACTGTAATGGCAGATAGAATCATAGAATAGAATCATTTTGGTTGGAAGAGACCCTGAAAATCATCAAGTCCAACCATAATCCAACTCTAGCACTAAACCATGTCCATAAGAACCTCATTTATATGCCTTTTAAACACCTCCAGGACCTCCATGCTGCTGGACCTCCACCATTGGCCATTGGCAGTTCTTTCTGTAGTCCAACTTCATTTTTTTTTTTGGTAGCTGGTCATTTTCTTCTCATTTCTAGTTGGGATACAGCTAAAATACCTGTGAATTTATTCTGCAGGAAGAGGCAGAGAAGGTTATATGTAATATATAAGGTCAGTAGTGGGATTATCCTTCCTGAGTGAACAGAACTAAGATGTGTTGACTAATAAGAGAAATAGTCAACAACTTTGAGGCAGGGGCAGAGAAAGCAGGGCAGAGAAAGCAAGGCAGAGAGGACCGCTTTGGCTCTTCTGGGTTAACGCAGCCTTGTCTTCCCGAGGCTGAAATCCAGGGCTCACAGGGATTTGAAGCCTTAAACGCTGGTGTCAGGGAGAGGGGAAAAGGAAGCAGTCCAGGGAATACTGGCAAAAGCTGCCAAGCATGCGGCAGGGAAGGCCTGTGGGCCAGAGCGCCTGTCTCTCCTAGCCAAAAATCTAGATTAGCTGCACTAATGGGACTTTCCAGCCATTGCTTGGGAGCTTTGTAGAGCTAAGGGAAAACATGAGTTTTGTGAGACTCATTATACTGCTGCTTTGTGGTTCGGAGTTGACACAGCTATTAAGGCAATGCTCAGTGTTTTGGATTCTGAAAGCCACAGCACTTGTTTCAGGTCTCACAAAGAGGTTAGCATTTACAGTGTGCCACATCATTATTTAATCAAAGCTTTACATGAAGACTCTAGAAGAACAGAACTGTTCAACATAGCACATGCATCAAAATTTTACGTAGCAAGGGAGGCAGGTGCTCTTAACCGAATGGAAACTAACCTCTGCTGGCATGTGAAAGTCTTGTATTACAAAACTTACAGCTTCATTTTACGGAAGTTCTGTTCATATCTTTTATAGGAAGAATATAAGAAACAAGATTTTCTGATAGTCTGCTACTCTGGAATCGCTAGGCATCTCTCTGCATCTGCAAAACAATTGACAGAGCCTCAGCTGAAGCCAGTGAAACCTCCCAAACTTGAGTTAGGGCATGGAGACTTCAGCAGTAACACTTCTTTTTAAGATACAGTCAGATGGGAGGAGATAACAAAACCTGTAGTAGCTGTGCTAAACATAAAACCTCTTGCAAACTCTAGTGATCTAATACAAGCCTCATGCAGGATCGCAGCTGTGGTAATCATGACTAATAACTTGCTCTTGAATCCTTTTACTCAGCAGTCTGAAAGTGGTAACTGCTACCTAAATATACATGAAAAAGTGACTCTGAAAGATTCTGTATATTTGTTTCAGTCTTTCTTATGAAAATGAAACCTGGACACTTCATGAGAAAAATTTCGAAGTCTCTCGTATAAAAGCCTTCAGATATGAGTGCTTTGCATTTTCAGCTGGATTGACACATTGCCAGCATTTTCTGACATTGTAATGGATAAAAATTAACATGTATTTAAACTTACTGTATTGTGTCCTTTTCTCGGTTTTGCAGTTCTATTCCAAAATGGAAATACTAATTAGAAAAAAGGTGTGTAAAGAACAAACTTGGCTGGAAATTAAATGCTGCTGATTGAATAATGCATCAGACTGTCACAGCAACAGTTTTTTAGTGACTCAAGCATTATGAATATTTACCAGAGTTGTCCTGGATGGAAGAAATTCAAAACATTGCTTTCAGAGAACTGCTAAAGTCTTGAGTCTCCTTTACTGGGAGCAAATGTTTGCTGTGTTAACAAATCACTTGTTGAGCAAGGGGAAGCTGATGGGACTATTTTGCTTTACACACACAGAGTATTGGTGCTGTCATCTGTGGTTTTCATGTACTCAACAAACATCTCATGAATAATCTTTTATTTAGGCAGGAATAATGCAAGGCTATCAAGCCACACTTCTCTCTACTTAAATTTCATCTAGGGGAGAAGCATGCAGCAACTGATAATCACAGAATGTCAGGGCTTGGAAGGGACCTCAAAAGATCATCTAGTCTAATCCCCCTGCCGGAGCAGGAACACCCAGATGAGGTTACACAGGAAGGTGTCCAGGAGGGTTTTGAATGTCTCCAGAGAAGGAGAATCCACAACCTCCCTGGGCAGCCTGTTCCAGTGTTCCGTCACCCTAACCCTGAAGAAGTTTCTTCTCATATTTAAGTGGAACCTCCTGTGTTCCAGTTTATACCCATTGCCCCTTGTCTTATCATTGGTTGTCACCGAGAAGAGCCTGGCTCCATCCTCGTGACACTCACCCTTTATATATTTATAAACATTAATGATGTCACCCCTTAGTCTCCTCTTCTCCAAGCTAAAGACACCCAGCTCCCTCAGCCTTTCCTCATAAGGGAGATGTTCCACTCCCTTAATCATCTTCGTTGCCCTGCGCTGGACTCTCTCCAGCAGTTCCCTGTCCTTCTGGAACTGAGGGGCCCAGAACTGGACACAATATTCCAGATGCGGTCTCACCAGGGCAGAGTAGAGGGGGAGGAGAACCTCTCTCGACCTGCTAACCATCTCCCTTCTAATACACCCCAGGATGCTATTGGCCTTGTCAGGCTTTCTTGTCTGTAGAAATCTGCAAGCAGTCAAGCTTTTTGATTAGTAATTCAATGGAGGAAAATATTTATTTGGGATTTTGCTTTTGCCCTAAATCTTTACTTTCCACACTATGTTAGTGCAACAAAATGCAGTTGAGTTTTATCAATAAGCTCTACTGAGTGTTTGTCACATTGTCTGTCTGCATTCTAGCATGTTGGATCTGTATTTCCTTGAAACAGTAGCTTTGGGTAAAGAAAGTGAGATACTTTGGTCTGGATTCTCAGAAAGCACTACGTACCCTCTGCTGCCTGACTTTCTAAACCCACTGCCTTTTTGATACATTACTTTCAACTCATTTAGATGGTCATACTAGAGAAGAAATTGTTTAAGTCCTTTATTACAAAGATCAAAAGTCATAGTTACCATTTACATACACAATTTACAAATTATTCACAAAAGGAATAACAGATATGCAAGAACTGACAGCTTCAACCTTAGCTGGGGATAGGACAGTGTATATGTTTCCCTGCTTTATTTACTGGAAGAGAAGATATGTTTATTTTTCGTTCTCTGTACGTGTTAAACACTGATCTAGTGTTTATGTATTAATAGCACCTTTAGTCATAACCATGCAAATGCTTACATGTTTATCTTTATTTGAAAGAGTGCAATGCATGTTATAAGCCTGCACTGGGAGCTGTACTTTTCACACTGCTGAGTGTTTGTTGGTCAGAAATCCTGTCGATTTTGGTACAATACAGTGGTCAGGCTTGAAAAAGTTGATGTATAGGATTTCACTGATTAGAGCAATGTGTCATTAAAACAAAAATGGAGATTACTATCAGAACTCTAAGAACTCAAGTAAGTATGGCTGCTATATCTTTCGAGAATACTATATGAACTCTAGATAATAGCCATGTTGTTAGATGTCTTAGATGCCACAACTGATTTATTGCTTTTCCTTTATTCAGGTTAGCATGTTTTATACCGTTTCCTAGGGCTATTTCAGAGACTGTGAAACTTAACAAAGAATCCTGTTTTGAGAGATTGGATAAATTAGCAAACTTTGCAGAATACCTTATAGCACTTAACAAGAGGGAAAATGAGTTTCCAAATCCCTTGGTATGAAAGCACAATATCAACAGTGCAGTAGCTGCCATTTCGCTAAACCTAAAAATATCCATAATTTGCACTTTTTGCTGTCCACTGAGATGACATGTTTGACAAAATGCTTGAAGGAGCACACCGATTTAAGAGAAAATACAAACACAGAAATCACCAATGTGATGTTGCATCCAAATTCTAAGCGATAAAGCAAAACACTTCACAAAAGTTGTTACGTCTAGTGGAACTGTTTAGTTGGCATAAGCCAAATACTTATGACACTATTATGATGGTATGACTTTCTACTCAGCTATGAAATACTCTTTTATCATGAACTTTACAGTATTCGCAGGGCGACAGATAAAGAACATTGCAGATGCCATGGTAAACTTAAAATACTGTAATAGGCAAAGATTTCAGTGGCACCACCTGTATATACAATGTAGTTGTTGAAACCTTATGGAACAAAACAAGGTTACAGCATGCCTTTGTTAAGGCTTCTTGCTGGTTTAAAAAGGTAGATTTTTCTTTAGGGAGATTGTCCAGCAGTATTGGTTTCACATCTCTTCAGTGGAAGGTCTCTTTATTGATCCACATCAGGCTGCGCGTTTCATTTGGTTTGCATTCGTACTCAATACTGCCAAAACTGTTTCCCCATTGGCAATGATCTCGTTTGTGGTAGTTGTAGAATTTGACTTGCCAGACTGTTTCAAAAACGCCAATGTCCTTAAACTGTGAGGAAGAGGGAATATCAGTGTTAGTGAGCTCGTTATTTTGTTGGTTGCTCTCTCTTAGTGAGAAACAATACTTATGAAACTGTGGAATATAAAACAGCTGATATAAGTGCTATTGTTTATCAAGTCAATAAATCAAAAGATCTGTAAAGCCTGCTCTAGCAGTCACAAAGTCTTTTATGCTTAGGCACACATAAAGCACGAAGGATCAGATTCTCCTTGTACTGTCCTCTGGCACTTATGTCTGGGAAAGGCAAGGGAGTAAAAATGTTGAAGTTCCTGTATGCATAAATGTTACTAACAACAAGAATCAAAGCTATAATCCTTCTTAAGATGGCACAGCAGTAGTTGGCCCGATGATCACCAAGTGGCTTGTGTATACTGTAGATCCTGTAGCAGTAATCTGTAGTGATACGGGCCATCGCTTCACCTTTATACTGTACCTAGAGGCTGCAGTTAGGATTGAGAAGATTCCTTCTTTCGCTCGGTCTGAAATCTTTAACATCTCTGTATTTTATAGCTTTGTGTATGCGGCATCTGGACTGAGACATGCTGCTATTAGAGGACTTACTCCTCCCTGGCATTCTGTTCTGCTTTTTACATGAAACTTAAGCAAAAGAAGCTCTTCGTGCATTTCTGTAATTGCTAGTTGGACTGCGATAGCGCAGCTTTTCAGGCTTACAAAGCAGTAACAGAAGCTAGGAAGGAGATAATCAGTGTGTTTAGCAGTTAAGTGTCTAATACAGTGAAGGAGTAGTGAGACATTGCAAGTTGTGTGATTGTGCTTGCAACTTTGATGTGAATGAGACTACGGCTATAGTGAGTTCTGTAGAATTAAATCTCCTTTTATTTTTTTTTAAGCTAATGTTAGAGACTCTTACAACATCAATAAAACCTATGAGTGAGGCTTTCAAGGATAGATTATGATTTCAGTTATTATGCTGATGTAAAATTTGAGTTCCTGTGCCTTGAGACCTTGCAGAGAATCTGAAGTGTGGGTGTGAAACCCATATGTGTTGCTGCTGGTCCCAGCAGTATGGCTTGGTGATTGTGTTATGTTGTTAGAAGATAGTGGATTCAGCGCTGCTGAATCCAGCACTGTTCTTCAATGCTTTTTCCTTTTAAATATTTCCATCACTCGGTTCACTTGACTGTTTTCCATTCCCATCATGTGCCTGGGAGCTGACCTTTCATCATCTGCCTATTATAATCACACTCGCAAAGTCAGTACGAAAGGCCTTTTACATAGTGACTCTTTCCTGAGTTACAGTCAGAGCTTTCTGTATCCAGTTTTCTCAGAAGGGCATATATTTTTTTTAATCCAAGATATGGCTTGTAAGCTGCTGCTGCATAATGGACATTGCTTTAAACCTTCCCCCAGCCCAATGTTATAACTTAAATTTAGCCTTGACAACAGCAGGAGTTGCTGTGTGCTGTTAGTGGAAGGTTTTTATTTGGTTGCAGTTCCAAGTGTTACTTTAAAGGAGTAGCTGAAATATTTCTGCTACTTCCTTTGACAAAGAAAGAATCAGATGTAGAGGCTATTGTATCTCTCCCAGCAACTAAAACCTTAATTAAGGATTTTTTTACTGTCTTTGGTAGTAATCCTGATACACTCATAATACTAGATAGTAAAGGTTAAGCACATTGGATATTTCTGTGCACAATCCACACAGAGCAATTGTCAGAGAGGAGCATCAGACACTCTCAGTCTGGAAACTGAGGAAGAAGAGGCATTTCTAATATCCTTTATAGAAGGTGATGTGATACAAGAGCAGTATTTCATTTCATTAATTTATAGAGGATATGAATTTCAACAAGATAGAGGAAGAAAACAAGTTCTGTCTTCTTCCAATGACCCAGTTTACTGAGCTACCCTGAGTAGTTTGACTGATGTGGGTTTCCAGGAGAGGGAAAGAATTAATTGCAGAGCTTTTCTACCACCGTGTGCCTCACCACCAGCCAGTACTTAGCATATGCAGCAGCTCTGTGGTGTAACAAGTGTTCTGCATCCTCGGAGCTCCCCTGAATTCCTGGGGCTCCTGCAGCTGAATCCTTGTTCCTCTGCTGGGCCTGTATATGGGTATCCCCAGGAAGGAGGAGTGGCCCAAGTCTCTGTAGGTGAAGCTGAGAAGCTTATTTCCCTGCCTGCTAGTCTCTGTCATCCAGTGCTATAGGCATGAATATTTATATAGTTATTATTGTATAGTTATTTAATCACCACCTCTGAATTGGCATGCTAGGATGATTTGATGGCTATTTATTTCTGGGAATAGAAGTCTAGCTTCTTCATTCAATCTTAGTCTAGTCTGACCAAGAATAAAATGAGACCCAAAGAGAGGTTTCTAACTTAGTTCAGACCATTTGCTAGACAGTTTAGCAGTTTCTGGATAGTGTGTGTAACTGAGCGCTCAGGTAACAGAAACATCCTTAGATTCTGGAATTCAGAAACAGGGTGGTTGTTTTATGTGTATAAACTATAGCTGTAACAGGTCAGATGTCTACTAGCAAGTTAAAGTAGGAGCACAAACGATTATTTGCTTAGAGTTTTAAAGCAGATGGGGAGATAAATTCTTATGGGCCTTTATGGAGCTTCTGTCTCTCAAGTTTTTAACTGCAGGACTGACCTCACAATCTACAGGGTATTTCAGAAAGATGGACCCAGTTTCAAGTGATAGTGATTTCAAAATTGGTCCATCTTTTTGAAACACCCTGTGTTTCTAACACGAGTTCACATTTTATGCCTTAAATAGTGTCCTTATCTTCCTAGGATGCATCAGGATCCTGCCTGTTCTAGAAAAGGAAGTGGAGGCAGAAGTTCCTCCTAGTTGAAGGAACTAGGGAAATGTAAAACTGTGTGTAACAAGCCCAGTTTTGAAGATTTGAGAAGTAGGTATTAGAAGCAGTTTTCATACTGGGTATCTGGTTCCCTAAATCTGTTATGGCTGTCTAGCTAAGCAGCTAAATGATGAGTTAAACATGTAAATCCCTGTTGAGTTGCCTATATTTGATACTTACAAGTATCAATTGTGAACATTTAAGCCTGTGCTGAAGAACCTATCTATCAAGATCAGATCTTAAAAGGGGTCGAGGGCCTGCTTAATGCTCAAAAATCCTATTAGCTTCATGGTTAATATCCCAGGATTTGATTTGTAAAAGCAACTGTTTGGACAAATATTGTGGCTACTCATTCTGATGCTGCAACGAACTATCTCAGAGCCTGTATCTGAAAATCAGACCCTCCTTGTATTTCTTGGAATTACTTCATTTGTGATTTGACTTGATTTTCTCCATAAGAAAAGATAAACTTCTAGATTTTCAGAGTTCATATCAGTGCTACACTTAAGGGTAGAGGTTGCTATCAGAATAGGGATGCCTTAGTGAAAGCAGCTGATTTTTTTGGGAGCGCTGCCATTTCACCTCCTGGCATAAGGACATTGTGAAATATAACTGCAATACAGTGACATCCAGCAGCCCTGTCCTGCTGGTTGAGAAGTCATACTGGTGTTTGGTTTTCCTGGGTGTTAAAAGGAGGTGACTGTATAGAAAAGCAATGGATGTGGATAGTCTTATTAACCTAAGGTTATGAAGTGGTAAATGTTAATGTGATGTGGGTCTCCAAAATTAAGTTGGGTATGCTGTAATTATTAGAAACACCAAGTGGCGATGCTACAGTTCTTACTCAGAAGGGGATTGCCATGCTAAATGATGATTCCAGAAAAAAATAGTGAAGGTAAAGATCAAGATGAAATCTTGCATGCAGTGAACAAATGTGAGAAAAAGCTGAAATCTGGTGGGCTTGGTGAGGTCCTAAAGCTGTGTAAGTTGGAACAGGCCCTTAAGAGAGCTTCAAGTGAAGATGAAAATGGGGCAGTAAGCCATAGAATAAACAGCAGGAATCCCTCACTACTACAATCAGGAGAGGGAAAAAACCCCAAACAACCAAACCAAAGCTATAACAAAACAAATTTCCCTTTGCACCCCAAGTGCCCCACCCAAAGAGTGCTGTGAAAATCTGCCCGCTGCTCTTTGTGTCTTCTGTCAGCTCTGCTCCTGGCTGGAGCTTTTGTCATCTCACATTGAGGCCATGGCATGTACTGATTCTGACCCTTGGAGACTTTCTTTAAGGTTGGGATGAGAAGCCCCTCGAATAAGAATTTAGCTTTGTGGATGCAGAAGAGGTGGGTGGTTCAGCTCACATTTCTTTCTGCTGCAGCACCCCAAAGGGCTTTGCAGGTCTCTAGAAATCCCCCTATGCTTTCTGGCCTTTGCTGCTCCATTGGCTTCCCCTTGGGAAGCAGGGCTTGTGTTTTCCAGCTACATTCTGACCAGCAGTCTTACTGACACAAAGCAAAGAGAAGGGCAGCAGCTGTGATCAGACTTTGCCCTGGAATTTTCCCCTCTCTGGGAGTCGACCCCCTGCTGCCCTCCCTTGCTTTCCCACGCCAGGCTTGGAGAACCACATACCTGCATGTTGACCTGGATGGGCTGTCTCTCCCCGCTCTTGGTGTGGGCCACACCTTCTGTGTCGTAGATCCCCATGTAAGAGGCCACCTGTGCATCTCTCGATTTCTCTTCCAGTGGGACATCGACACCCCCAATGCCCATTGTCCTGAGAAGAGACAGGATCCAGCCTTTCAGCAGCCCTGCATGTCTCCTTCCCTGGCATCTTAGAGCCAGCGTGTGGGCTTGCAGCCTGGCAGCCTCTGTGCTGGGGGATGCTCCAGGGATTTTAGCAGACCTGGAGGTGCTGCTGACTCACAGGGACTCCTGAAAAATGTTAGGGCTCTGCGGTCACCCGGGGGAGGTGTAGAAAAGAAAGGCAGGGGGGATCTGATCTCATCTGTGCTTTGCCATGCTGCAGTGAGGCTTGGACGTGGTGCATCCCTGACATGCCAGGCTGTAGGGGCCTCTTCCCTCTGCCTCCAGGGCAAACCGCAGGGAAGGAGGGGGAAAAGGAGCTGGGGAGAGATGGGGATATACAGATGGGGAGAGAAAGGGAAGGAAGCGACTCCCAAACGTGGCCTCTCTCCCGAGCCAGCCAGGCAAAGCAGTGGGAACAGCTGGCCAGGGATATAGAAATGGGGCCATCAAAGCAAAAGGGCGGGGAGTGAGAAATCACGGAAACTCCGTGCTGTCAGCCTGCCAGGAAAAAATATTAAACCTCTATAAATAAAGCAGCGGGGACGGGAGGGCCGGGGGAGCCGCCCCGAGCAGGGAGGCTGCACTTACGTGGCCTGGACGGTGCCGGGCCGAAGGGCCACCTCGATCTTGTACTTGGCCCCGGTCAGCAGCTTGATGGTGCGGTTCTGGCCGAAGCGCTGCCCGTCCACCTTGAAATACACCGCTCCGTCGTTGGGCTGGATTTTGAGGGAGACGCTGATTTTCACGAGGTTGGGGATGTCGCCCATCGCTTGTCGCCAGGGGGTGGGGGAGCTGCGGGCTCTGCGCTCGTCTGGCCCCCTCCGCGGAAAGAGGCTGGTTGGGAGAGGAGAGCGAGGCTGCGAGGGAGAGGAAGAGGAGGAGGGAGGAGGAAGAGGAGGGGCTGCCGGATCCCAGCCAGCCCAGCCCTTCCCAAAAGCAGCGGATGATGTATTTGTTGTTTGTTGTGGTGGTGGTTTTTTTCCCTTCCCTTAATCGCTGCATCTGGGCAGTGGATCCTCGCTCCCCGCCCCCCCCCCATACCCGCCCTATATCCCGGGTGGGGGCACATTTGCAGCTGCTGAGATTGCAGCCGGTTTCCAGGGAGTTAATCCGGCCCCGATTACTGCAGCGCTAATCGCGCCGTTCCACGGAGGGGAGCACGGGGGCGCTGGGCCGGGCCAGGCGGGCGCCGCCGTTCAGCACCACGGGCGCGGACAGCGCCGCGGGCAGCGAGCGCCCACCGGCCTCGGCCGCTGGAGGGCAGCGCCCCGGGCGGGGGGGAGGATCCTCGGGGGGACCCCCCTCCAAATCACCCTGCAGAGCCCCCCACCGAGGGCTGGCCGAGCCCTCCGGGGTGGGCTGGAGCATCTGCGTAGCGGCAGGCGGGAGCCAGAGCAGCCTGAGAGGGAGGGGAGGGCAGAGGGTTCAGGTTTTCTGGTGGGAATTTTTTTTAATTACCCTGTCACAATCTTATTTTAACAGAAAAAGGTCAAACGTGCCACTGTAGTTGCAGTGTCAGACCAAAATCTCGTTTCTTTAAGTCTAATGCTACTCTTTACCAATGGCTGGTACTATTTCTTCAAGGAGAAAGATGTTTGAAACTGAAAGTTGTACTGAGGGAATGGTAGGAAGATGTGCCAGGGGAGGTCAAGGCTGGATATTAGGAAAAGGTTCTTCACCCAGAGGGTGCTGGAGCACTGGGACAGGCTCCCCAGGGAGGTGTTACGGCTCCAAGCCTGACAGCGTTCAAGAAGCAACTGGACAACACCCTCAGACACATGGTGTGAACTGTGGGGTTGTCCTGTGCAGGGACAGGAGTTGGACTTGATGATCCTTGTGGTTCCCTTCCAAGTCAGGACATTCTATGATAATGCAACTCTCTGCAAGTGTCATTTGTGTCTAACTGTCAGAGATTGCTTTTAACCCAGGAGCAGGTTTGTGCGTCCTTTCCATTGTTTTGTGTTTGTTCCTGTTTGCTCTTAAAACTGCAACATTCTTGTGGCTGACACAGGACTTGAGCCACAAATATATTTTTTGTTTGGTTGGACATTATGGCAGAGTTAATGATTTTGTTAGGAGAAAGTCCCAGCTAGAAGTTGCACTGGACCTGACCTTTACTTTGTTTTTCTAAAGCTGGGATGTACACATGGTAGTAATATGTAGTATTGCTTAGCCAAATGGAAGATATAGCATTACCCAGTTGAATTTCTTTGTGCGTGCAAGTTAGTGAATTAAATTTATTGTGAACATCAATAGAACACATTCTTTTGAAAACTTAACCTCTGAAAAAAAATCTCCTACTTTATTTGCCTTGATTAGGTATCTAGCTAAGAACAGGCTTCATGTGTTCAGCCAGCAAGGTTTCCACAAAGATAAGGGCAGGGCATGATCCCTGCATCTCAAAACTGTGAGTGTGATGAGTTTTATAAGTAACATCCTACCTTCGATAGCAGTCAGTGGCAGCAGGGACTCCCCTATAGAGAGATTGTTACACACTGCAGTCGTTGCTTCTCACACTGAACAGCCAAGAGTGAAACAAATGCCATTAAACCAACAACAATAACAAACAAACCAAACAAACAGCAATTCTCTATGATGAGGTAGTGGCATTATCAATATGAATGTATGAGAGGAAACTTTTGGGCTTTTTGAGTCACTCAAGACTCTTATACTGTCAAAGTGCACCTAATCAAAAGTAGTTGCATCTAATAAAGTAGGAAGTTGCAGGAGCTGCTCATCTTGTACTGAGGGCCAACTTTTCGTCAAGAATCATATACTGAAGTTGATTTATTGCAAAGATCTTTGCTGACTTTAAAGGTCCTCAAAAGTAGACACTACAAGTAGGTAAGATGATTCCCTCTGACCCTCATCTAGGTCAACAATGAATGGTCTTGAAAATATCCTGGAAGTTATCAGATGATCAAGTGGTACATACAGGTTTTCAGATGAGGAAGCGGCTGCTATATATACACACGTATCTCCTATCAGTATGGTTCCACAAAAGAAGACCACATGTGCATATCTCCTCATCTTGTTTGCTCATCGCAAGAGACTTCTCATTTTTTGTTATATTCTGCTGAAACTGCTGCACTTTGTGGCTTTTTGAAAGTTTCGCTTGCAGCAATTCCCACTTCTGTAAGTTTAAATGTAATTCAGTACGAAATCACAGAGGCCTTACACAGGGGGAACCTGATAGTATCACTTAAAGTGGTGTGTGAAGAATAATGGCTATTGCCAGGAATCAGTTTTACTCACCTCACAGGCCAGACATATCATGTTGTAGTAAATTGTGTGTAGCTGAAGACATTGATTGCAATTAGTTTCCCAAGCACATGAGAGGTCAGATCTATAACGAGGTTTTTTCCCATATTATTTCTGCCTGAATGATCACCTTTCTGTGGACACGGTGCAGGCTGTGACTTTATTCCAGACCACTATGGCAAGAAGTGGTAAGCATGGGAGAGAACTAAAAATGTTTTACTGTGTGAAAGTGAAACATGGTGAGAGCAGAGCATTCATGAAGAAGCAATTTTAAATGTAGGTATGGCCTTTTTATCAATCTGATAACTTCATACACCGTTAGCGCATTTAATCATCTGATCCTACCAGATGCTCTTTATCAGTGTAGATCACGGGGAGGTATTGCCTTTGCTAAGTCTTTCTGGGAGGTTCGTTTTGTTGCTGCCCACCTTAATGGCCCTGACCAGCCTCACCTGGGGCCTCCACCCCCACCTCTGGCCACCAGGCCCTATTTTAGCTCAGCTCTGGCCCTTTGGCCTCCTCCTAAATTACATTTAGGAGTGCTGGTCTCCAGCTCTGCCACAGCCAGCTATGGATGGGTTGATCCTGACCTGCAGGCTGACTACCTAAGCTTGACCTCAGCCCATCCATGAAGGTGCCTGATGCTTTGGGCTGGTCCCTCTCTGAAGGTGGTGGGACGGGCCCTGGCTAGAGAAACTCCTGCCCTTCCAGTCCTCATGGGGGTTTTCTATGTGTCCCAGCTCACAGGCTGCTGCATGGCTACCTGATATTAATTGCTTGATATTCTGTAGGGAGAAAAATACCTGCAGGAAGATGGAGGCGGTGTGGTTTTGCAGGAGCACAGAGCAAATGTGCTGACCTTTACAAGATTCAAAGCTAAATAGATCATCATAGATGTAGGGCAAGGTCCAATTTCTTCTAAACCAGAGCAGTAATTTACTTCCCAGAACAAAGAGATAAATTTGTGTCCATTCCACCATTCTCTACACCTACATTTGAGAGGCGAGGGTTGGAATATTTAGTGTCTTTACAAAACTGCTTTTTTTCTGTTTAGTTGCCTTTTTTTTTAAAAAAAAAACCTTCTTCAGTCCTTCAAATCTAGCTTTTGTTCCCCTGGCACCTGAGACTTCCCAACCTGTTGTCTGGCATCAGTGATATACATTAAGCTCATTCCCTTCTCTTGGGACAGGAACATTGCGGCACTCCCCTAGCAACACCTCAGTGCTTTTGAAAGCAGCGGTGAGCTCCCTCAAGTGATCTGCAGCAAGTGTACTCAGCTATTCTCATCTCTCTTTTTCTTTCCAGAGCCAGGGAACTGCAGCCCTCACACTGCAGCTTCATTCTCCAAGACATCTCTCCTGTCCCTAGGCCTTCCCTGCTGCGTCTGCATCGCCTGTATGTGTCACTGATGGGGAGCTACTGGAGCGGAGAGGTGAGTGTGTCACAGATGAGGTTGGATGCATCCAATGAAAAGTCAGAGCTAATATGTAGATAAGCCATGGCCCGTGCTTCATGCTGGTCCAATTTATCTGGAAAATGTTCTGGAGAAATCCATTTGGTCTCCAGACCGCATCTGCTCAATATGATCTCTCTGTGCATGATGATACGTTAACTGCATAAGCCTTTTAGTATTCCTATTTATGTAGGCCTTCCCACTTAGAGTTAATGCACTAATCCTGCTGCACAGTGCCACAATAATTAATTATACAAAATCTGCCTTGAGATCAGAACAAGATGTTTCTTTTATGATGGCCAACCCACAGCATTTAGATTCCAAAGTGATGTGGACAATGCCTGTAATAGTCTTTCGCTGCTTTCCCTTCTGGTTATTTCTTAACACAGCGCTAAATTTGGAAATGTTCCGGTTTGGGGTTTCTTTTCGAGAATTGAATGGAAAGCCACAATCTCTCATTTGCTAAAAATAGCCATATGTGTGATCCTGTATGGCATGAATTGTGCTGAGACTTGCACTTCCAGCTCTCAATCACAGAATAGCTGAGAAACTGCATGTCTTCCTTGCAGATGACATGTTTATTTGCAAAGATTTGGCTCTGATTTTCAGTGTAAAGACACATTAGTCTCTCAGCTAGATCCCTTGCTCAGATAAATGTGGTGGGGTTTTTTGTTTGGTTGGGGTGGGATTTTTTTGTTTGGTTGGTTGGGTTTTGCTTTGTTTTGTTTGTTTTTTAATACTTGCAGGGGTGGACCCTGGAGTACCAGAAAAAACCCGGAATTTTCTGAGGAAACTCTGCAACAAGATTTCCCATACAAGAACAGATCACTCATCAGTAAACTGAGCAAAGATATTCAGCTCTGTTGCAGATTGTGCTATTGTGACAAATATCGCTAATCCAGCATCATGCACCTTTCCCTACTTTGGACAGAAATGGGGAGAACAGGGTAAGTTATAGCAGGTTACCACAATGCAAGTTACTTTCTCCTTCTGCCAGACAAAGCTCTATCCTCACCTCTGTGGAGAGCTAGAACTAATAACAGCCCTTTCTCTCTCTTATATCCAGTGCTGCTCTTCAGGAGTGGCTGCACAAAGAAGATGCACGTCAGCAGTCTGGGCCGTCCCTCACACCTGCCATGGCCACTGTATGGTTAAGGACCATTTAGCTTCATGTGAATAATTTTGCTGATCAACACATTTCTGCCTGGGGGAAGATGAAGTGTTGATTCTCCTGTGGTGATGTGCGATAACATGAAACCGAGCCTCAGTGTTAAAAGAAAGGGATCGTTCCAGACATGTAAGTTAGAAGGGCAAAAGGAATAGCTGAGCTTTGAAGATGAAGTAGAAACAATATGGAGAAAAGAAGTGTTTTAAAAGTAGTTGCTTCCATCTAGTATTGGATCGAGGTAATTTTATGCTTTGACACCGAGTTGCTTGAGTAGCTAATGGTAAATTCTGTAGTCACTGGCTTGGTGCCACTGTAGCTAGAATTTCATGTCACACCTCCAAGGGCTTTTCCTGCAGGGAAATGAGAAACTGAACTTCTGCAAAATTGTGGAGTCAGCATCCTTTTCTGTTCCTATTAAATCACTTTTTTAGGCTAAGGTCATTTAGTTTTTCTGTTTGAAGAGGATCTGTCCCTGGATGTTTCATAGTGTCAATATATAGCACAGGGTCCTGTCATCCTGACTCAGCACAAACACTGAGCCAGCAGGAGCAGGTGAGCCGGAAAACCTGTGGAAAGGCTGCCTGCAGGGAGGAAAATGCTGGCAGATTCTTTTGGCTTTGTTCCCCATAAGCCCTTCTACCTGGAGAAGAGGTTTCCCTTCCTCAGGCCCGAGGGGCAGCAAGGTAGAGACAGAAGGAAGAGCCAGTTGTGAGCCAGTTCTTGGCCTCTAATGCTCACCCCAGGCTCTGTAGCATTATGACCTCAAGGCAGCTAATAAAGGGATAGTTTGGCTTCCAGTCACACAGTGAAGGGTGTTTAATTTGAGTTGTCCTTGTCTCTGACCTGTATTTTTGGGTTATCCATTCAGAGGGGAAAAAAAAGAGTGTACCCTTTCCCAAAAGGGAACCACTGGAATGAAAGGGAAGAGAAGGAAATAATTCATCTTCTTAAAGCAAAAGGAATTACTGACAGAAAAGGACATTAAACAGGAGGAGTCTCCATGCTCGAGTCCAGCAAGCATCATTTCAAGGCTTATGGGAAATGAAGAAAGCCTTCACAGAAATATAACTCAGAAATGCAGTTTGATCATCTCAACTCTGGAACACATCTTCAATTTATTCCCGGCCCTGGGACTGCTAGGCAGATTCTTTACTGTAAATGTAACACAAAGCTTTTTAATTACTTTTTAGTGATAAACTTTTAGCTTGGTTTCCAAAGAGCATGAAGTTTTTATTAGCTATATGTGAGTTTCTGTCTGTCTCATAATTTTAGAATCTACTGGCTGATGTCAAGCACACTTGACAGCCAGAGAATTGGAAACCATGTATTGAATCTTTGATTTTCAAACTGCCTAATGGATGATTGGCTTGGTCAGCAATTATGGCCTTCAACAGCACTCAGATCCTCACAACAGCATGATTTACATGAGCGAAGGAACAATGTACTGAGACTCTGAACAACCTAATAATACATTAAAACATCACAAAAAGGTGAATGCACTGCAAAGCTTATAGCTTGAGATTGCTGGTACACACAGTTGCTTGCTTGAAGATGAGACTGGAGGATTCATTTAAGCAGCAGGTAGTTGAAAAAGGAAAGAAAAATTTCAATTCAGATAGTGAGGAGAAACATTTGGTAGTTTGGGTAGTGAAGCACTAATAGAGATCACAAAGAAGGGGCAGAGTCTCATCTGTGGGAGAACCACTAAATAAGTATCAGTGAGGAAAGGCTAGGGAAAGCCTCCGAGGGCTCTTGTAACCTTCTGTCCTCTATCACAGACCTTGTCAGGCTCTGTATGCTTCTGAATAAAGGCCAAGACTGTCAAATAGAGAGCAGGAATTTCTGTCTGCAGAAAAAGTCCCTGTTTGGGGATCTTTACAAGTGGCAGAGGTGACAGATGGAATAACCCTGGGCTCAGCCCTTATCTGAACAGGCTCAGCTGTAAAAGTGGTTTGGAGTCTTGGGGGGAGGGGGGTTATACCTTGCTCTTGGCAATGCAGCAGCCTCCTTATTGCCTCCCATATATCACCCCCCTTCCTTCTGTGTGGGGAAGAGGCATATACCAACTTTTGGAAAATTATTGTTTTACCCAATATAGCCAAATGAGCTCCACAGCAAGTAAAAGATGTTCATAGAAAGTGACATTGTGTGGTGCTTTACGTAATAGGCTGCTCTAGTCCATTTGTGCCTCTTTGATAGCTAACCTTCTTGGGGAGGCCTCAGCATCGAACTCCAAAACCTGCTCAAGTCTGATGAACAAATTTCTTGTATCAGCAGAGGGCGCATCGTCATTAACCAAACAAGAGCCCCCAAAAAAGCTCGCTGCCAAACCCCAACTGGTCACCCAGTCTGGAGTCAAGACTTCAAAGATGGGATGAAGTGATGCAGTGACAGAATCGGTGAATTGGAAACCTGTCTTGGAGATCCTTTTGGCATGCCCCAAACAGCAGTACAGTATGCCACCCTGTTTGTTTTGCTAGAGTTTACGTATTTGCAGCGTGGGCCTGATATCTTGAGGTTAGGCACTAAAATGCTTTAATTTCACAGGGCTGCCACCAAGGCTGGCTGTATTTGATACAGTGGTGCGTTTTGTCAGGCTGTTGCCTGTTCTGTCAGAGGCAAACTATAAATACACACGTGCTGCTGCATTTCCCTATCTCTCATTCTGTAAGAGGAAATGGGCTTGTTTTCATGTGATTAGCAGGCAGAGGAACTTATGAAAGTGACACAGCTGTACTGTAAAAACGCCAGCCCACGGACTTTGCTGCCAGAAGAATTTAAGTGCCAGCACTGGTAGACCCAAGAGCAGGATTGCCTGAATCATGGAGCGAGAACCGATGCGCATAAGGGAGGGCTACTTGGTTAAGAAGGTAAGTGGGCAGTTTTGGACCGAGTGGAGGAGGAAGCTAGCTCTGAACAGGTTGGGGAGGTGTAGGGAAACATACTTTCATTTCAGTTATTAAAAAAAGATAATTTTTTCCAAACAGGTAAATGAGCAGAATTCCTTGAGCAGTAGAACAATGTGGTGTTAGTGATTATAGAGGTACTTGCTAGCAGTTACATCTTGCCAGAATACTACATGAGGCATTTTGCACATATCTGAGATGTACCTTTGGATCAAAAGATTTGTAGTTTTATTAAATAGCTTAATGTCCTTAGTGGAAGCTTGGCAAAACAGATAACAGCTT
This sequence comes from Caloenas nicobarica, assembly GCF_036013445.1. Taxonomy (NCBI): domain Eukaryota; kingdom Metazoa; phylum Chordata; class Aves; order Columbiformes; family Columbidae; genus Caloenas; species Caloenas nicobarica. Next base: position 114,238,322 of record NC_088247.1, read on the forward strand.
GAAATGGCCACAGCATACACTGTATTGCACTTAATTTCTGAGTTAAACATCATGGAAGCATAGTGAAATTAAAGAGGTATGATCACCTTGGCCTAGAGACAATGTGTGGGGCTACAGGCACTTCCCTTCTTTGGGAAGGCAGTTGCTGCCCCACAGCAAACTCTCCTCTGGGGTCTTTTGTGGTAGAGTCCACAGGATAAGGCCTTGACTTTTATTTAAATCCTTAGTGAGAGTGGTCTGGCTTAAAGCAGCCTAACTGAACAACGTCAGTCCCAGAGCGAGAGAGGAGCTCTCTCCTGTGGTGTCTCTGCTTATCAAAATGAGAATTTCACCTATACATACATATAAAACAGCTGTCTGGAGGGATCTCTAATCTGGGACCATTGTTGTCAAGAGACTGCTCCTTAGTCTTATTTCCACTGACACTGGAAGGAAGTAACTTCATAAAATAATCGCAAAGCTGCAGTGATGCTGTCATGAGCCAAATTCATGCTGCACAGATTCCAGATCTTTAGTTCCAATGGCCTGATACATAGAGCAAGCGCTCACTATCTGTGTTCCTCCATGACAGGGGAATGGCTGGAAACTTAGACACTGGGACAGTCCCAAACTGTGCGTGTGCCTGGTTTGGTATACTGGGGAAAAGATTCATACTGATGTGCCAGTGTCAGTCTCACGTTCCCGTGGGTGCCGGGTCCCCCAAAAGTCTCTCTGTGCAGGTGCTGCTGAAGTTTCCTGCTGGGTGCTGTTGCAACAGCAAAGTGGAAATTGTGCTTGTTTCCGAGAACAGCCAGCCTTGTAGGTGGCTCTGTCCTTGCAGAAGTGAACTTTTTCTGAGCAGCAGTGTGCGAGAGAGTGTGCGAGAGGAAGGGCTGGAGGGTAAAAGGAGCAGGAGATGCAGATCAGGCTGGTACTAGCCGTTTGATTTAGCAGTGAGGCTACCGTGAATTTCACAACCAGAGCTTCCAGCTAGGATGAGCATGCTCCTGATTAACCTTACCTGCTAATTATGTACTTTTTCTCCTCTCCTTTATGCCCGTAAAGTGAAACCAAGGATTCGACTTCTTAAAGGAGTCATCCATGCAGCCACTGCTCTGTTTAAAGAGTGAAGGCCATTTGTCACTGACTTTCTCCTATTGATATTTACATCATACTGAGAAACATGGCTGTGCTTGGGGATCAGTGCTTTTGCTGGGACAGTGTGATCTCCAGTAAACGTGGGATCAGATTAATTTAGGTCAGCTTAAAACTTTGTATATTTTGGGGAACTTGTGTCACCTTCTGAGAATAAGCAGCAGCTAATTTTCTGATCTTGTAGTGCTGCAGATGTTAAAAAAAGAAGTTCTACCAAAGGGAAGTTGTGTGTGTTTTCAAAGTGCTTAATGATTTCAGAGAGCAATTCAAGGAACACTCGTCTGTGTCTGCAGTCTTTGGAGTAGGTGTGATAATTTGATTTTTAGTCCAGGAAAATCAAATCCAGCATCCTGCTTGCTTGTCTTTCATGAGATGTTTTACGTGAAAACAATGTGTGGACTGCCAGTCTAACACTGCTCTGTGGTGGCTTCCATTGGCAGAGCGTGTCAGAGTCTGGTCTTCAGGAAGTACTGGACTTGTCTGTTTATGAGCACAAGCATCATAACCTGTGGTAAACCCACAAACAAAAGGGAATTGCAACAGTTCTTGTCTTGGCTCATCATCTTAATTGATTTCTTAGCAGAAAATCAACTGGTGGGTCAGTTTGGGCTCTCAGAAAATGGCAAATTATTATGCCTTATTTAACAAACAACAACAAAAAACCCCACACTCCAAACAACAAAACACAAAAACCACAAACCAAAAATGCACCAGAAAGCAGCAAACACATATGTGATACCCAGAGGAGACTCTTTTTTTTTTTTTTTTTTTTTAGTTCCCTATTTAGCTGGGTTTCCACAGAGCCCCCCAGGGCAGGGACTTTCCTTTGGAAGGTAATGTTAGTTTGTGAGGCACCTTCTGCTTCCAGTGGGGGCTGCGGAGGCTGGAAGCAAGTCCTGCTCTTGATAAGATCTCAGCTGACAGTTTCCCCTCCCCACCTTGTAACTGAACATAAGGTCTGATTCGGAGTGCAAAGGGCCTTTCATGGAAAGTAGGACAGAAAAAAAGGATGTGACAGAAAAAAAGGATGTGACAGAAAAAAGCTTAATTTGGGGAATAATAAATTTAAAAAAAAAACCAAAACCCTTGGCATGTTTCCGCCCAATTCACTTCTGCAGAAATACAAAATGCAAATGTAGCTAACTCTGCCCAGATAAATTTGGGTCTCTCTTTGTAACAGAAAGAACAAGGGAAGCTAATATTTTTAGAAGGATGGCTTCTGATTTGGAGCCCACACATGTTGATTGTGCTTTGGTAGTAACTCTTCAGAGGAACTTTTGGTATTCAGCACGTCTGAATGTTCATTGGGCTGAGAAGTAAGTCACTTGGGTGTTTGGGATTATGACCCCTTTTGAAGCTGGTTGCAGGTAGGACCAGAGAGGTCATCTATCTAGCTAGACTGCAAGTGTCTAAGTAATTTTAGTGGTTCATTGTGTTCAACACAGAGAAATAGGTCATTCCTCTCTGAGTCGCTGAGGGTTTTGCTGTGTGTTTCACTATATGTAGGATCCAGCCCTGTCGTTATCTTTGTGCTTCCATCTAACAGCTGTGTTTCAGGAATAGGAAGTAAAAGCTTTAAAAGATGAAGTGAAGCACCTTGATTCCTCACCACAGCAACTGGAGATCTGCAGCCTCAGACCCTTAAACACTTCATTACTCTTACAGTTTGTTCTCACATGTCTAGAAATACTCTGAGACGTGTGCTTTCTCATCAGACAGCCAAGCCTCAACAACTGACTGTGTTGTAGCATCAAGTCCTAAATATGGCATGGGATGCCCAGGTTAACAAGGCAGTCCAAATGAGCCAGTTCGCATCCAGAAATTTGGAGGATTGTTCATAATACTGCTGCTATGTAATCTTGAAGACAGTGGTTGGAACTAACTGATACTGAAAACAAATGCCTGCTGGGGCAGGCAGTTATTTTGGAAAAATTCATGGCTGGGGTGGCTACAAGGAGAAATTAATGGTGGTCGGAAGAATAACATTTTTAACTGCATAGTAAGATGGGCGCGGTTGTGGTATGTTTCCCTCGAGACGCTATAATTATTTTAGCACTTGGAAAGTCAGATTTGCAGTGAACATCATGTGAAGAATGGTTTATTGAACATAATATACACAGTGATTTATTGATTTAGGGCAGCATGTTTAATACGTGGAAGCCAATGTGGGTCGTACTCTTAGAAGATGGAATTGAGTTCTACAAGCGGAAGGCTGACAACAGCCCCAAAGGGATGGTCCCACTAAAAGGAAGCTCTATTAACAGCCCATGCCAAGATTTTGGCAAAAGAATGGTAAGTACTTTTTTTTATAACAATGATTGGCAGTATATTTATACTCCTGGAGATGCTGAAGGGGCACAAGGCTGGTGGTTACAAATTGTGTACATTTATCTAGTGGTGACTCCCAGTTGTCTTAGAAGGTCACAAGCAGACTTGGACTTATGTAGTGTTTGAAAGGTGTGACTGCTCGGTTTGCTAAAGTCAGTGGAAGTGATCCAAACAACTTCAGTAGGTGTTGGAGTAGATCCTCCTTATTGAGCCATGAACAGGCTTTTATATTCATCTGATTAAATTTCAGCTTTTTGAATTAAATAGCTTGTGTATCTGCATCAGGACCTGGCTTGAAACCTCGGGGCACATCACCAACACACTTTGTTTAATAAAAAGCAGGTATTGAGGGGAAAGGAAGCAATCTTGGATTTGTTAAACTGAGATATAGCCTGTTTATAAGAGGCTGAAACTGCATATTTTGAGATTTTATTTCAAAATGAATTCACCAGTGTTCACTGTTCTCAATCTGCAGTTTGGTCATTGCTGAATGTGATGTTAATTCTGCTGTACTGGGCTTTCTGTTTTCCCCATGGCTTTCCTGTAGATAGTATTATCAAGTATGATTGCTTGTAGTCAGATTCATTTGTATGAACTTAAACTATCTAAAATGTCAGTATTTAGCTCAGAAATGCTCTAATTTTCTCAAAAGCACAAACAGATCTGCATCTTCAGAGGGAGACTTTGTCACTTCTAGGATTGGAGACTCAAGCTCTTCACTAGTTTCAGAGGAAGCCTGGATGTCCAGCTGAGTGTCCCAGCTTTCTAAAAGCTGAAGTTAAGAGAGAGAGCTTTCCCAGTCTCCTCTGTGTACTGCTGGAAATGAAAACTCTTCTTTAGCATTTCACTGTATGTTGTTTCTCAGCTCTTCAACTTCGAGAATGCTGATTTTTTTTTTTTTTTTTTCCTTTGGTAAAAGCTTGCTTTAATGTTTTGATATTTGATCTGGTGTGTTAGCATGACTCTTGGATATGGGGATTTGCAGAGATCTGTCTGTTTGCTTTTCACATGCACTGGATGTTGTTTTTCAGAAAGTCAGTGGGACTTCTGCAACATTTCAGGGTGTCAGTATTTTTCCCATTGGCAACAATTTGGAAGATGCGCATTAGGGACGTTCAAAAATGTTCCATTTACAGTCGTGGGCTTCAGTAAACTCATTCAGTGTTTTGAGTTAATTGCTGTAGATTCACCACTCTCTGCTCTTTGACAATAGTCTCTACTTGCCCTCATAAAGCCACGCTGTTTGCTTGCTGAGTAACCTGTCATTTTTAGATGCCTGTTGATTTATTCTAATACAGAACAAATTACAGTTCCACTAATGGGGAACTGTATTTTAGAGGAAGTGGAAACCCTCTTGACCCAGTAATTAGATCCATATTTTTCACCCAAAAGATCACTGGATGAAAACGAGATCAAGGAATGTGAACTTTGCGGTGGGTTTTTTTTTGTGTTGTTGGTTGGTTGGTTTTGTTTCCAGGTTTGTTTTGGTGTTGGTGTGGTTTGTTTTTTTTTTTCTGCTTAGAACTGCCTTTAAAAGATCTTACTTTGGGGAAATACAGTCTTTCCACTGTTGCTAGCGTGTTTAGATAGGTAGTGCTCATAAGCTGTAGCCGAGGGCTGGATGTATCCTCTCCCTACCAAGCCCTTAAAGGTTTGCTAGGCTACAGATGTGTTCAGCTACTCTCCAGTGTGACTGTGACCGTTTTTTCCCATGTGAATCAGTAGCTGAGCAACATGATGCAGGGGTTTTTTTCTTGTTTATGGCTAACCACATCTATATTAACGTTAAGACAAATTTACACCCACTGTAAGCCTGTAAGGGCTGGGCACTTCAGCCTTTCAGCTGCAGTGAACTTCTCAGCAAAAGTTAAAATCCGCAGCTATATCGGTGCTAATCACCTTGGCTGTGCTGGCAATGTCAGGATCACTCACGGGGAAATAAATAAAGGAGTCAGTTACCTGCAGTGCCTGTTCATGTTTTTCTTCAGGGCCTTTTTTAGTTTAATTGTGGCTCTAAGGCAGTTCCAAAAGTCCCTTAGGCAGAGGCAGGCTGTGTGTCCTGGTGGTACTATGTTAATTGTGCCCAACTGGCTACACTAAAGTAACTTTAAAGAAAAACCCCGTCATTTATCTTCTAGTTTGTCTTCAAGCTCACTGCGGCCAAGCAGCAGGATCACTTTTTTCAAGCTGCCTACCTGGAGGAGAGAGATGCCTGGGTACGGGATATCAAGAAAGCAATTCATTGCGTAGAGGGAGGCCAAAGGTTTGCCAGAAAATCCACAAGAAAGTCTATCAGACTGCCTGAAACAATCAACCTGAGGTTTGTTCTCGTAGCTCTGCTCCCTCGTTTACTTCTGTCTGCAGGCAGCGTGACAGATATGTGAGCTCATTCTGCAAGAGCTCTGAGCTCTGTCCATGCTACCTCTCTAGTCTTCCTCAGAATCCTTTCTGCATGACTAACATTTTCAGAGTCTACAATGTGGCAGAAACGAGCTAGTGATGAGAACAGGGAAGATCATTTTTAATACATCACCTGTTACCAAAACATGCTTATTTATCAAAGGATTTTGCTGATAAGGAGATTATTGAGCACACTGCAGTGCAAAAGGAGACCACAGCCGAAGTGTGCTTCTTCCAGGAGAGGCATTTTTATACAGTATATAATTTATTGCAAAAATATTTCAAACCTTTTGTTTGCTTTCCTGAGAAATGCTGATGTTAGCCTAATTTTCGCATGGTGAGGGGAGAGTGGTGCCTGCCAGAGAACTTGTAACTGGCAAAGGGAGAAGAAGAGATAAAGGGCACAAACGGGAAGCCATCTGCTTGTCAGTACTTTGAAAAATTAAGGACAACTTATTTTTTGTCTCTAAGCAGTAAATACCAAGATACAAATGAGACTGTAGTGCTCCTTACAAGACAGCAAAACTGTACAGGGCCAAGATCCAACTAAATCTGACTTCACAGGCTTCAGCAGAGGATCACCCTGATTAACAGGCCAAAGGACTTAGCCTGTGACATTTAATATTTGTCCTTCTTGTCATTCCAGAGCTGCAGGGAATTAGAGTTCTGAGCAAGTAAAAAGTGGGTGGGAGGAAGGAAGTCAGACCAGAGTCACTGAAGTTCCTCAGGGCCTCTAAGAGCATCCAGGCTTTGGAGATATCACAGTGACAGGTTTTCTGCTCAGCCAGAGACCTCTGGGGAAATGCAGCGCAAAGCAGTGAGCTCCCCTATTGGCACCAAGGCTGTGGGGCCCTGTGACGGTGCCTCAGCAGCGGGCGTTGCTCTCTTCACACTTACAGTCACCACAAGTTGTTCCATTCTCAAAATATGGGGGTGTGGTGAGACATCTGTGCACTCACCCCTCTGCTCCTGCAGCTGTGACAGTCATGTAGTGAGGCCTTCAGGCTTTGCAACACAAATTTTTCAGGAGATTAAACCATGCTATAGCTCTGCAGGACAATATGTCAGCAGAAGTTGAAGACCCCATGAACGACAATGATATTATTGTACGAATTGGCTAAAGCTTTTTATTTGCTAAGAGTTTCTGTGGTTCTTTTTATGCACAGTGCTTTGTACCTCTCAATGAAAGATCCTGAAAAGGGAATAAAGGAATTGAAGCTGGAAAAAGATAAAAAGGTGTTCAATCACTGCTTTACAGGTAAGGAGCTCTGGTCTCTCTTTTCCATACAATAAAGGGAGCACAGGGCTGAGAGGCTAAAGATAGATAAAACAGCTCTAAGCTCTATAGAGCACAGAGAAGTTTGAGAAGAAAATCTGGCAGATGTCTTCTTGGCCAGCACAGGAGGTGCTCAAGGGCTGAAGCTTGAAAAGCATTCAGTTATAGTCATGGTAAGCAAGGAAGAAGGAAGAAATTGTAACCAGTGCCAGAAAAATTTGAGTAGATCTTTGTAGAAAGTTGCATGAAACACTTGATTCCAGAAGAATTATTGCTTTCTGAATTTTTTTATTCTGTCACATTGTAATTCATAGAATCACAGAATAGTTTGGGTTGGAAGGGACCTTCAAAGCTCATCCAGTCCAACCCCTGCCATGAGCAGGGACATCTTCACCCAGATCAGGTTGCTCAGAGCCCCATCCAGCCTGGCCTGGGATATCTCCAGGGATGGGGCATCCACCACCTCTCTGGGCAACCTGGGCCAGTGTTTTACCAACCTCAGTGTAAAAAATTTCTTCCTTGTGTCTAGCCTGAATCTCCCCTCTTCTAGTTTAAAACCATCACGCCTTGTCCTGTCCTGCTCCAAGTCGAATCTGTGGGTGCTAGAGTCGAAAGTCACCCTGTTTCGACAGCACTGTGTCAGTAAGATAGCCTGTGAGCCCACCTTCTTCAGGCTTGGCTGTACTTCCTACTTCCCCAGTCCCTGTCCCTGAGGCTTCCCAGTTCAGCCCTGCATCCCCTCCCAGCTCAGGTACAGTGTTCAAGAGCTGTACTGGCCCCTGCTGTCAGTTGGATCGGTTGTACCTCACTGGATGACCCAGGCACCTGTCTAGATGAGCTCTCTGCATTGTTAGCAAGGACATCTTCCAGGAGATTGATGAATAGACGGAGTAGGCTTGCTGCCTGTATATTTTCAGGCTTCTTTGAGTCTGTCTTGGTTTGTGGCTGATACCATTTGTTCATTTGTAACCAGGCACCTCTGTGATTGACTGGCTGGTGTCCAGCAAATCCATCCGAAATCGCAAAGAAGGACTCATGCTTGCCTCTTCCCTCTTGAGTGAAGGCTACCTGCAGCCTGCGGGGGATACGTCCAAGGCTGCTGCCGAGGGCCTGTCGGACACCCCCTTCTTAGATCTCAGCGATGCCTACTATTACTTTGTGAGTGTTGCATTCTGGTGGTTTTTATTATCTCAGACTAACTGATGCTCTGCTTTTCTCAGGCTTCTTATTGGATTTCTTAAGTCCTGGAGGAAGATTGTACAGAAATGGAGAGACCCATGTTAATTGTCTTTCTCTACATGATACTCAGAATGAATTAGCTCACTTTAATATTTGTAAGCAGGGCATTTTTTCTTCTGGCACCCTTCTTAGTGCGGACAGAGTGCTGAGATCAAGCTGGATTCTTTTTTTAACTTAGATTTTGTTCCTGGTAATTTCACCAGTGACCAGAATTTAGCCATCAGTTCCCCTCGTGATTCAGTGGAAGGGAAGAGAGCAACTCATTATCATGGGGCTTTCAGAGTGCCACAAGTTACAAACCCATTTGTGTGCAGAGCCATCAGGTCAGACTCAGTGCGTGTGTACGTGCACCACCTCACCCCCCCTTACCTGTGAGTGAAGAAACAAAAGTTTTTAATATCCCCCAATAATACATGTCCTGGGTACCTTATCCAATCTTTTCAATTTGTTGCTTCATATTCTGTGAATTGATTTGAAGAACTTGCAATATCACGATCACTGTCAAATATTGTTTTAAAGATGTTTGGCTCATGAACTTATGCTAACAAAAAAGTATGCCTTCTGTCAAGTAAAATGCATAAATATTACAATTCTGTGTGTATTTACCACATAGAATCACTCGACTTCAGCAAAATCAATCTCCCATTACTTTGTTTTCCTAGCATGTGTCCCTGGTAGGGAGACTTTACCTGTGCAGCAATGGAAGCAGAGACACAGCTGGTGAAGGCAGCCTTGTGGCCATCACCGTTCCTGGCTACCTGGGACACTTCTCCTTGTTTCTAGTTTGATTCAATACCAACGTGGTGTGAGGAGGCCACAGGCGGTCGATGTCTGACTTGCTATCATACATGTAGGCAGCACAGAGGTTTACTGTAAGCCGTATGAACGATTGCCTTCATTTACATTGTTCGAACAGTGTAAGGTTTCCGTAAGTAGCATCACAATTTATCTGGTAAGGAATGGATGTGACGCGTGGATCCTGAAGCATCCCATGCTCAGTGCACATATCACAGCTAGAGAAAAATTGCAAATTAAAAAAAACTAGGGCCAGTTCTTGTTGTTACAGAAGGCAGCCTATATGGAGCATTTCTTCTTCCTGAATTCTAGATGCCTAGTGATGGATGGAGGAAGAGGAAGGTTGTGTTGGGTGCAGGGATGGTCAACCTGGAGTGTATTGGCTGTGTCAGCATTGCTTCCTATGAACTGCTGCCTGTACATTTAAAAGACCGTGACATTAAGGTGTTGAGACAGCCTGTCCATCATGGAGGAAATGTGACACCAAGAATGGAGGCACTGAGATATATACAGATGCTCCAGCTCTCTTCAGATGCCCTGAGACCTGCTGGTGTAGTCCTACCTCATACTGAAATGCTTCCGTGGTGACTTGGAGAGCTCCTCAACTTCACTAGGAGATTTTTCGAGTAAAAGGGTTAATTTTTTTGAGGTGGCAAAAAGCAGGGTGGAGGGAAGCCAAGGAGAAGCCAGATTTGTATGTGTACATAATGATGCAGCAGCTGTGTAACTTCTGAGTTTTCTCTTGTGGTCGTGCAGCCAGACAGTGGTTTTTTCTGCGAGGGAAATTCTAGTGATGATGATGTGGTCCTGAAAGAAGAATTCAGAGGCATAATAGTCAAACAAGGATGTCTGCTGAAACAGGTCAGTGTTGCATATGTTCCATCCTGTCACTGGGATAATGTTGCTTGGATACAAGATTACTCTTTTACACCTAAAAGCTTTAGGGAAGAGAGAAACGAGCTTATGCCATCTGCACACTTGACAGGTTTCATCTCTGTTCCTCTTGCCTTTCCACAAAGAATGCTTGCTGTAGCATGGCAGCAGGGCGTTTGCCCAATGCTGCAATATTTATTGCTCTTATTACAAAATAAGCCAGTTTACAGTTTTAATTAGGAAAGAGTGCTAAAGCATGAGATGTGACAAGTCATCGGTACAATGCAGAGCTGAACTCGGGTGAAAAGGCTGCCAATCTAGTGTCCCTCTAGACATACAACTGGAGTCAGTTGCCAGTTTTCACACATTTTCTCAGCATACCTGTGCAAAGGAGACCTTTCAGTCACTAACATTTGATCCCATCCCATCTGTAAGATGGACGATAACAGCATACCTTCCTTTCCAGCAAAACATTAAGCAATACAGTGAATGTCGTGGTAAGATCCTTACTTTCTGAGGCCATTGCAAACAGATATTAGTGAACTGAAGGCAAGACCAGGATTCTTCAATGAATAGAATAGTTCAGTTGGAAGGAACCTACAACGATCATCTTGTCCAACTGCCTGACCACTTCAGGGCTGACCAGAGGTTAAAGCATGTTATTAAGGGCAAATGGCTCTTAAACACTGACGCACATGAGGCATTGACCACCTCTCTAGGAAGCCTGTTCCAGTGTTTGACCACCCTTTCTGTAAAGAAATGTTTCCTAATATCAAGTCTGAACCTTCACTGTTAAAATATCCCTTGGGAGACTAAAGCCTTTTTGATGGTGCTCACTTGTATTTCTGTTGCTCAATCACATTACTCAGGAGCAATGGAAGAAATTAAATCTGTGTCTTTCTGCTGACTTTTACCCTGTCACGTTCACCTTTGCCTACTTAGTAAGAGCTTTTTTGCAAGTGGCGTAGCTAATTGAGAAACTAATATTTTGAAATGCTGAGGGGAAATGATTCATGACAGTCTCCCACTAGCATTAGGCTGGATTTGATCACCCTCAGTGAGCTGTGGATCATTGCCTGGAAGTGTCACTGCTTCTGCTGAGCATGCTTTCAGCAGATCTAGATTTTCCCCACCCATCATTTCAGTTTTGAAAACAAGAGATGAGGCATCTACATCCATGTTAGGAGGTGATGTTATTTCTGCTTGAGCTTCTCAGCCATGAATCCTCTCCAGAGTGCTTAAGCCAGCTGAGCCTTTGTTGTTGTTGTCTTTGCAGGGAGAGGAGAACCTTCAGCTCAATAGTTCAGGGTACCTTCCTGTAAGGCATTTTTCAGCCATGTTTTCTGGCAAGCATTTAAACCCAGTTCTCACAGACCTCATCTGAATGTCATAACTACCAAACTATGAGGCGTGTTTAGGGGAATCCCTCATGTTGAAGCTGTTCTGCTATGTACAAAAACACTGAAACAAAACAGAGAGAAACCAGTGTGTGATAGCCCAATTGTTGTGAAAAATGGTGGGATGCAGAAAGGCCAGGTTCAAATCCCACTCCAGTGAATATTTCCCGTCCAAAATATTCAGCTTTTTGTATTTATCTGTTCTCTCATGTGTGGGTAAGCTGACTGTAAGCACTCGCAAGCAAAGCAGTTCATGACATTCCTGGTTTTGGATTTTCCTAGGGACATCGGAGGAAGAACTGGAAAGTGAGAAAGTTTGTTTTAAGAGAGGACCCTGCATATCTTCATTACTATGATCCTGCTGGAGTAAGAGACATTTGGTCTACTTTGGTTTATTTCCCTGTTTGTCTTAAAGCTGCCTTCCTGTAGCAATAAGTGAGTGGAGTATTTTCATGGGAACACGTTACGGGGAAGACCAAGCAAGACAGTGGGGCTGTTTGTGCTCACAGTGTCTGGCCACCCTTGGGAAGAGCAGAGTGAAGGATGGTTTCTGGTTTGCCAAGTCAGGGTGGCAAGTGCCACCCAGAGCTGGGAACAGGCAGCACTGAACTGTGTTCTCATCTCTTATCTGTGATTAATTAGAATTAATGCAGCTCTCACTTGATTAAAATGAAGTAGGTCATAAGTGCAAATGAACACAATACAGTCATTTTGCAGATTATAACTGAGGCATTTTCCGTGTCAGGCCGAGTTCCATTTCTTGTGTAATTCTTACAGGCCAAACCCAGCCCTAAGAAAGGAAGGGGCATTGCCATGGACAAAACCTGCCCCCCAAAAGTTGCCATTCAGGTAGATTCAGCCCACAGGTTTTATTTCGCCCTGCACTGCTGCAGGAGCAGCACTGTTGTGTGGTGGGTCACAGGTGCTTCACGCTGTGCCTGTCCCCTTCGGCAGAGGCAGCTTAGACACCGGAGGATCAACGCTGAGGAGTTTCTGACCTCCCTGTTTCCAGTTTGCCTTTCCTGTTCCTGGTGTCCCCTCTCAAAGGGCTGTGTCAGCTTACAGAGGCTGCTTCTGTGAAACTTAGGCCAACAAGAATGCATCTTCACCCGTTCTTTGACTATCACAGTCCTCAAGTGCACAAGAGGCCAAATTGTAAATAAGGATATACCCGGTTTCCCCCGAAATAAGACAGGGCCTTATACAATTTTTGTTCCAAAAGATGCTTACTTTTTTACATGTATAGGTATAGCTGCCTGAACACTATTTAGATTAACTTTTTTTAATGAACTGTAACTAGGGCTTATTTTTGGAGTAGGGCTTGTATTTTGAGCATCCTCAAAAATCCTGAAAAATCATGCTAGGGCTTATTTTTGGGGAAACAGGGTAGCTGCTCTTACTGCTTGGTAAGACTACTTCTAGTATCTACTATTTTTCTATCTAATATTTTTTTCTATTCACTGTGACATCAAAAGAAACTTTTATCTGGCACAAGGCTTATATTCTTCTTGTACCTCTATTCAGGACATGCTAAATACTCTGCAGATCCTGAATTCCAAATCCTAAAAGAGATTTCCTATTTACTTGTAGGTCTTCCCTCTACCGCTTTTCCCCACCCTCCATGTCACACACAGACTGAGGTTCCCCTGGTTTCCCAGGTGACAGACTAAGTCCGCAAATGCTTTTGTTTCCATTCTGGAGTAGCCAGATATTAACTGTGAACAGTTTCAGAAGTGTTGCATTTCTTTTTGATTTCGTGCCCTCACCAGGGAGAAGAACCACTGGGAGCAATTCACTTGAGAGGCTGCGTGGTGACAGCGGTGGAAGATATGCCAGACTGTAAGGAACTATATTGAATGAGCTGTGTAATAAGTTTGTGGTGCATTCTTTCAATCTGCCTGAAATCACAAGTGGTTTTTACTCAAAAGCAATCTATGTGTAACTCTTCTAGTAACTAGTCTCTCTATTAATGTCTTAGTTAGTGGAGAGGATGCTGTGGGAAAGGCAGCAACACAGAATCTTGTGTTTTGTCTGTTGTTTAGAGAAGACCTGCCAAAAGGATGACACCATCACTACGTTAGGATAACTGCCCTTAGACAAAGTAAGCTGAGTCGACTCATTTTAGGTGACGGATTTAGGATGAAAGCTTTACATTAGAAATGGTTATGCCTACAAATTATTACTGTTCACATTCTGCTCCCTCCCAAAACTAGAAGATGTGGGAACAGCAATGCTTAAACATTGCTGCAAGGAACAAGAAACACTCATTGCATGAATTCTCCTTTCCATGAGAGACAGACTGTCATACCAAGCAAGAAAGCCTGTTGGATTCTCAGCACCTCTGTAGTCTGTGCTGGCAGATAAGAAATAGCAATTTTTGGGTATGATGTGAACTTCAATGTCTTGTGCTTGTAGCTGGCAAGGCACAGAAGGATTTGGGGAATATATACTCCCTGCGGAGCTGCAGATCCTTCTGTGATCGAAGATCAATTAACCAGAGACTCTTGAAGGTGAATCCCTGGGTTGTTTCTCTAAGACAGAGATCTATCTCACGGACACAATCTTGCAGTCTGTTTGAAAAGGCATATATATTCATGCACAGCTGTAGAAAGGAAGGAAATCCCCTTATGGTGTGTAAAGAAAGAAACGTTGTAAATACAAGACTTTATTCTCTCATAGCTGACTTCCATATTTCTTCCCTGTAGCCAAGAAGTATGATGGTGACAACATCCTCTTTGAAATCATCACGGCAGATGAAATCCACTACTATTTGCAAGCAGCCTCATCCACAGAACGTACAGAGTGGATCAAAGCAATTCAGGCAGTTGCTAGGACTGGAAAATGAAGATGATCTGCCAGTGAGAAGACCGACAACTGAAATGAGTTACTCAAACCAGGAATTTTAGCATTTCACTGAGAGAAATCGATATCATCCAGAAAAGCATCCTAGGGCTTGTGGGTTTGGGGTGAGGGAAGGTAGTAAGTTTTAATTCTATAGTGGGCACTAACAAACTAACATTTTTCCACTTGTGTTATGGTAATATTTTACTAAATTATAGCATAGAACATGGCATATTAGTGTGTGCTGCTTAGAGTAATCAGTCTACCTTGGTCAGGTTGTACCTTACACCTTTCTCTGCTGCCAAAGCTGATGAGAATTCACCATTAACAGAGGACAGAGTCATGTCGCTGACTGTAAGTGAGGAACTGAACTACCTACCATTCAGCCTGTGTTGTGGTTCAGTACCTTCAGATATTTCAAAGTCTTCCCAAGACAAAGTTTATACTTTCTTCTTTACCAGCCAGTGATCTTTCTGCTGCCATGTTCACCTGCACATGTAATGCCATGGATTTAAGGAAAGAAATCGAGTCACTTGGAAACCTAATCCACTCCTTTATAATCCTTCAGTGTTAAGGAAGGGAAGAATGCAGACAACTATGGAAACACCTGGAAAGCAAGTACAACTCCGTGGCAGCGGTATGAGCTTCCATTCAGGAAATGTCTCTTCCCAATGGTATTTCAAACATGAAGTAATCTCAGTTCAACTTCTTTATCACCCGATTTTGACCTTTGCTGAATTTCTCTACAAGAATCTGCTCTAGGACCATTGTTTCCCTTCATTGAGGTTTCCAAAGCAGTTGCTAGGGTGTCATGTACTGCTGTATTTGACCTGCATTTGAATTAAGAATCTTGCAGGAAAAAGGAAAGGATCCATGGGTTACTTACTTGAACTACTGATTGAAGTGATTTTGTTCAGGTCTTTTTTAACCTCCAGCAACATACTCAGTCCTTGGTTCTGTGCCTTAATAATGTAAGAGAAACCTTATGCTTGCTGTAGCTGCAATAAACATCATTACTGGACAGGGTCAGTTTACCTAATCAATCCTTATTTTTTTGTCTGACTGTATGTATCAAACTTCCAAGTCTTAAATTTGAAGCGGGAGCTGAAAGTTAATGTCCGATCCTACATGTAGACTGTTCCTTTTGCAAGTTGATGTTTCTGAGTGTGCAAATAAACTTAAAAGCTTCTAAAATTCTGTTTGTAGATCTAGCAAGGTGCCTTATCCTTAAGAATCCTGATTCAGATCTCTTCAGTGTAAAAATAGATCTGGAGCTAGAGCTTCTCTTCAGTTCTGCTTAGTTATACCTGTATCTGAGCTAATGAGCCTGAAGGTATTTTGCCTTAGTATTGCTTATCAGAAAGAAAACACAGGCTGGCCAGGGCAGCAGGCTGGGAAACATGGCATCGTCATGTCCATGTAAGACATCCAGAGGAAATTGGCCTCTGGCAGGTGTTTCCTGTGTCTCACACGAGCTGGCAGGATCGCTGCAGCCTGCTCTGTCATTCTGAGTAAGGAAGACTTATGGCAAAAAGATACGGTGTTTGCTCAGCCTGCTTTCTTGATAATGGCTTTGTGGTTGCTGTTTGTTTTTGCTTTCGGAGCTGGCTAACCCAAAAATACCCTCTGGCACAGGAAAATAGAAAAAAAAACTTCACACAACCAAACAACAGAAACTTGCCCAGCTTAGCAAAGGAGGGATGCAACTCCCAATTTTTAATAAGACTAAAAAGTTTTACCACTCTTTGACTTGTAATTTTTCCCTGCACCCTGTCAAGGGTACAGCTGCCCACCTATGAATGGTATTTTCTCTGGTAGATGATGCTAGTGAGTGTATTTGGGGAAGAGCTCTGGCGTTTGTACCAGACTCTGTCAATGGGGTCTCTAACCTCATAGGTAGCTCTTTTGAAGAGAGATCACAGAAGTTTGTAGCTGTCTCTGCTTCTTAGAGGAAACGGGAAGATTGGAAGTGTATGTCTGATGCCATTTCCTGCTATAAATGTTTCGTTTGCCTGAGACTGATAGTGGGAATGACTCCAAGCTGTTCTTTCTTGTAGTCAGATTCTCATGCATTTCTTGACATCAATAGTTAGCTCCACATTCCATGGTGAATGCATTCTGGTCCATATTCAGACAAAGCCTGACAAGAAAAAAAAAAAACATTTCTGCCAGTCCCAGCCTTTTTTTCTTTTAGGATCAGGGATCACAGACCTTTCTCTCTGATGAGCTTTTCACGAGGGATGGATTGGGGACCAGGGTGATTATGGGGCTAGTTTTCAAAGACGCTCAGCTTCCTAATTCACAGCAGTGCTTTTGAAAATCAGAGGAGGTACCTGAATACCACCAGCAGTGTGACCTTGGGAACTGCGTGTGAGATAGTGATAATTGTCACAGCCCTTGAACTGAGCCAGTGCAGTCGCTCGGGAGTTGAGACAAGGTAGTGAGAGCTACTGTAATCCATGTCTGTCTGTGGAAAAGAAAGGTTAGTTTTACGTCACTACAATTTCCAGTGATAACAAATAGATCTCATTTAAGGGAACTGAGTATTAAAAAACAACTACAAGCCTACAGAGATTACGAGGCCATCTTGGTTACTCTGAAGGCATGGAAGGGAAGAGGCAGATATCCTGAATACTGCCACAAGAGAAGAGAGAGCAGGCGTAGTGCAAGGAGCTATTAATTGAAAGAGGAAAAACAGAAGAGCAGACCTTCATGTACCATGCTTCCTCCATCTGTTTTCACCCTCTTTCTATTCAAATCACACTTCTACAAACTCAGCAAGTACTACATCAACCTCAGTTCCTTTTTCCTTTTTTACTTGCGAATTAGTTTTTTTTCATAGACTAAAAGACAGCAGAAGAAACCATTGTGAATAAGGACTATATTTATAACCTTCAGTTAGTGTAAGACTCACATGATATCATCTACTATAAAGATCCTCCGAGGTTCATATTTGACTTGCCTCATCTTACACTGAGCAGTTTTCCTTCCTCTGGAACACTGACGATGTGCTTACTACAGTCAGGTTTTCAGGAATGTTAATTAACCATGCACCCTTAAAAACATCCATGTTTATGCAGAGCTCCTTCTTCCACAGTTTAAATGAAAACAGGACAAAGGAAACCACACATGTATACATTGAAAAGGAACATACATGAGGACTGCAGCAGCCTAACAAGCTTTCAGCCACAGGTGTTACTTTTTCTCATCATTTAATACCACCCCCCCAGATGGAGGTAGTTCTGTCTTAATGTGTCCCTAGTAATGGTTTCTTACAGCTGTTTACTTTCCCTATGCTGCAGCTCTCTTCTGAAAGGTAAGGTTAGCATTATTTCATTGCTAAATGTACTTATTTTGGTGCTGTTCTTTGCAGTATGCTGTTGTTGCTTTTTATTTGCAAGACTAGATAATAGAAAGTGTTAAACATCCACTGAATATGTGGGTTTAGTAATGCAACAGTTTATTGGGGAATCTTAAATCATATTCATAAAGATGAAAAAACTACTTTAGGCCTGTGAGGTATGATCTAGTGTGTGCTGTCAAATCTCACTTTTTATTTGCATTTGTGCTTGCAATATTGCAGGTAATTTTTCAGTGCAGTAATACTGTTTCTGTCTTTGTCTTAGATTTCACTTTAATACACGTTAAGCACCACAATTTTTTTCCTCATTTGTTCTCAGGTAATTTAGAAGTTATTTTAAATTTAAAGCACTCGGTTCACAGGGCTCTGGATAAGCTCTTTTTGTTCTTTGTAATATGACTCCATTTGTTCTGAGTTCAGGCGTGGGGAGCACCAAAACAAAGAATCCTGAAAATTTCCCTTAGATAAGCTTTTTGGTGGGGGCCAGAAACATTTTAGCAGAGTGTTGGTGTGGTTTTTTGTTTTGTTTTTTGTTTATACATTTTAAAACTGTAGGAGGAACTCTGAAAGTAAATGAGCGAGTAGGTTAAGAGTCCTCTGCTGGTTGTTGGTTGTCGATATTTCTGTGGATGTCCTGAGTCTGTGTTTTGAAATGTGCATGTACTTTTGCTTGTGAGCTCTGGTCTTCTCGTTGATCTGTAGAGGTTTGATTGTGCTCAGTGTGAACTTCTGTGTGCAACAGAAGACTTAAAGCAGGCTTCAAATTTCTCTTTGGGTCTGATAGCTTTGGCAGCCTGAGAAAACTGCATGTGCTATGCAATAAATGATGCCAAGTTCTTTAGCCTCCCTACTTGAATAATTTCTAAGTAAATGTATTAAGTTGGGTTTGTCTTAAAGTAAACAGAAGTGGAATATATGTGCTTTTACATGTTAATATTATACCACAATATGTCAAAGGTTCTTTTTGAAAATTAGGATAAAATAAAATCAAGGCTTTTCACACAGCCTCTGGTTTGGAGGATTGCTTCCAGGTAATACAATTCAGTAATTGCATAGTTATATTATTTAGCCTGTAAGCCGAGCAGTTCTCAATATATCAAGTGTCAGATGTTTGTCCTTCAATATCAGGATACAGGATGGAAATCTCAGTCCTGCTTCTTGCGGACCAATGTTGACAGCGAGTAAGGAGTCTTTCACTTTCTAACCCTTTCTCTGCTCCCTAGGAGTGTGGTTCTTGTCTCGTAGCTTTCTGTGACTTAGTCCTAGCTGATCTGCAAATGAATGTGGCAGGGAGCTGCCATCTGCACCTGTGAGTTGTTATTGTTGTGTGGGATGATGACAGAATTGAAGTCTGAATCTAATGCAGGAAGAATAATTTGATCTGCAAGCTAAGCAAAAAACAAAACCAAAGAAACAAACAAAAAACCCCACAAAAACAAACAAACCAAACCAATAACAAGCAAAAAAACCCCCATACACCCTTGAAGAATTTCTGGCTTGAAAACAAGGCTCTAACATTGTTGTTACTCACGAGACTTCTTGAAATGGAGTTTCTTGTTTGGCTTCAAAATAAATGTGCTGCTTTTTTTTTTTTTTTTCCCCTGGATTAGAACATCAGACTTCCTGCTTTGCATTCAGAACCAAACCCGTGGCTTTTCACACTTTGTTTCTGGTTCTTGTAGATGGCTTAATTTTTTTTTTTTTTCCTTTCAATTTAGTTTAAGGGAGAGTACAACTGTGTATGAAAGCTGAGGGAAATGCTACTTTTAATACTTCATTGGACGTCCACTGTAAGTGTAATAGGGTATAAGTAAAACACTTCACCTTGCCTGTGTAGACTCTGCCTTTTTTTAAGATGGCACCATGTTTCCTTCTCTTCCTCCATCCCACTAAAAGATGACTGAGAAGGAGGGAGGAAGGGAATTGAAGGCAAAAGCTGATGAAACTGATGGATTTTTGCTTCCAGCAGTTGAAAGGGAGGAAAGTTATGTTAGTAATTTTTGTAAATTTGCCTTCAGCATGTCTTTCACCAAAATCTTGAATGTTAATAAGCCAGAGTGATCAAGGGAGAGGAGAAGGAGGAACTGGGGATCAACTATAAGAAAAATATAAAAAATCCAAAACTGGACACCCCAATTTTCCCCCATCCTCAAACCCAGATACTAAAAGGACGTTGAGAACTTTTTTCTTAAGGGCATTGCTATTAGCCACTTTATCAAATATACAAGAACAACCTATTGCAGACTGATCGAGTCTCAATTATATAAATCAATGTATAATCAGTCTTTTCATGTACCTGCTTCCACATCATAAGGAAAAGTCTGAGAAGCACCGATGTATATGAAAAAAAAACCCAAACAAGAAACTATCTCTCCTGTCCTTCAGTGCTCCTGCTCTGTGTGTGCATAGGTGTCCTGCTTTTGAAGGCCGAAGTTGCTGTGTAACTCCCTAGTGTGCGGTGGTGAAAGTACAGTAGCAAAACACGTGCATGTGAGAGATTTTTGGATAATAGGAAGAGTTGTTTATATCAGATTTTTAACACTTGTGCCGTTGTCTGATTAATAAAAGGAAATATTTCATTCTTCTGATACATAAGTGGTAAAATAAGTCATGGCTTTTTTTTGTTTGGTTGGGCTTTTTTTTAATATATTTACTTGAAGGAAGGCTTTTTTTTTTCCCCCAAGTTACATCTTCAATTTCCCCTTTTTCCTCTTCCTCCCACCCCACCTCCTCCTTCTTAAAGCTATTTTGACCTAAGCTTCCTAATCTAAAAAGGGAGCCCGTGGCTCTGCTTTTTGGGCATCATAAAGTGGAATTCAGATACATAAATGCCAAGTAGCATTTTAGATGTGCTACAACATGCCACGTGGTCTTTAATCACCCCTCTAGAACAGCAAAAGCTTCCTCTCATCTCCTCGTGTCTACATGCTGTGTATGGATGTTTGGTTACTTTATGGATATCGAGTGCTATTACAGTCTCCCTGTTTAAGCATTTGAGAAGCCTCTAGTGTTATCATCTCTAAGATATGTGTGTTAGAATGATTTTTAAAAACAGTATAATTTAGTGATAAAATTGTCTACAGACTAGTGATCTTCAAGAATAAAGGTGCATTAGAAAAGCTGATGAGTTTAGTGAGCCATCCTAGGTGAAATTGAGGCACATTTCTGTTATTTGCTCTACTATCAAATGGCTATATACTGTATTTTGAGAAACCTTGGTGTTAGGATTTCCTAGCTGAACTTGCAGAGTACTCTTGTTCTGTAGTGTTGTGGTGAAATAATAGAGGAAGCTATTGAAGATATTCCCTTGATTGAACAGGTGTGTGAAGTTCTTATAGGGTATTGTCAGACTTCATTTATTAGCAGTCAGATACTGCTGAAAAAAAAAAAATTGCCTTTCTCAACTTGTCTTTTTTCCTCTGTTAGGATTAAAGGCTTAAGGTGTCTGGTTTGTTTGAAGTTTTCCTTCTGTTCCCAACTTGCTCAACCTCTACCTTCAGTTCAGCCTTCAAGCTGATTCCTCCAGTAGGTAGCTGATAGCATCTTGTGGTCTTTGGTGTTCTGAAATCACCAAAATGTTTAAAAGCAAAATTTAGTGCCATGGCTAATACATGGGTAGTGGTGTCCTATGGCATCTGGAGAAGTCTTTGTGTGGAGCTTCTACTGTCTGACATCTCAGCAACAAAACAGCCTGTGCAGTGACACCCCTGTATTAGTAAGCAGCAGCTCCTTTGCCTGTTAAGAATTTTAAGGACTGTACGTTAAAATCGGCACGTGCCGCGCTAACAATATTTTAAAATGTGAATCAAAAAAAGCTAACCTTGTACCTGATTTGCATGCTTTAGCAGGCTGCTTTTTATTCCCCTCCCCGCTTTGTGAATCCACGGTTGCTGGATGTGGTGTCCGTGTCAGACAGGATGACTTTGAGGACTCAGAGGTGGCTGCAGTTCTTGGTACATAGAACTGTCCCCTCGGGTTTCATCTCAGTAGGTCCCCCAGGACCTCTGAGTTTGCTCTCCATCACCTCTCTCCTTCTCCCCCTTCTGCCCACAGTTGTAGTGTGGGGTTTTTTTGGTTTACCAGAATAGTAGAAGTGGGTCTAGCCCTTAGCACTGAGGCCTGGAAAGAAAAAGCCCACACCACCAGCGCCTGATTTTTAGCATTGTTGTGCTAATCAGAAGCTGCTGCTGACTCGTGATGTTAAATGCAGCAGGATGATTTTGGGAACAGACATTCCTGAACAAGCAGTATGCTGAAAAACAACCACGAAGCGTCAGGATGCTCTTGGGAATCTGATACGCCTCTACTCAGGTTCATTTGGAGAGAAAATAACATCACCGCCACCCAAGTCCTCTGATCTGTATGCCCTTATTGCCTTCCTGTCAGCTCTCACAGGCTGAAGCAGCTGATCCCAGTCCTGAGCCCAACTGCTCTGTCCTTCTGTTGGGGTAACTCTGTCACTTGGGACCTTCCAGAGACGAGCAGGATAGAGACATGAAACGCCAGTGCTTGCCTATCAAGACAAACTCTTCTCTTGACAAAATTAGCTTTGAAATTTGAGTGGTCTATTAAAAAAAAAAAAACAAACAACAAAACCTCTATGATTAAACATTTCGTGCTTTCTTTTTCATTTATTCTCACTCTTAATGGCAATGGCCCAAAAGCCACATCCTGCACCATGATGAAACAAAGCCACACGGTCAGCTCCTCCCTTCAAAAATGGAACAGTGCAATACTCAGTGGTTGCAAGGAGGGTTCTAACACCACAGGCAATTTTGGAGGTGCAGAAATAAAGTACTGACCTCAGGGGACCTGAAGTTGAGCTTCAGTGCTGGCATTTTGGTGTCCAGCTGTGTGCAGCAGCTCGGGACATTTTGTGCAGAAGCCGGGCTGGTTTGAGCCTGTGTCGCATAGATGGGCTGTGTGGCTGGAGGACATTGTATTTGCTCTGCACCAGACAAGCTTCATGTTGTCTCTCAAAGGCCTCTCTGTCTTAGGATGAGAGGAAATGGCCTCAAGTTGTGTCAGGGAAGGTTCAGATTGTTTATTAGGAAAAATTTCTTCACAGAAAGGGTTGTGACACACTGGAACAGGCTGCCCGGGGAAGTGGTGGAGTCACCATCCCTAGAGGTGTTTAAAAGGTGTATAGCTGAGGTTCTTAGGGACATGGTTTAGTGCCAGATTTAGGTTATGGTTGGACTTGATGACCTTGAGGGTCTCTTCCAACCAAAATGATTCTGTGAAAGCTGGGCAGGCAGGAAGGTCATGCAGCTGATGGGTGCCTTGGACACCTTTCTGCAGCTGATGGCTTCCGAGTAGGAGGGTCGAAGTGGTGTGTGAATGTGGTGGGAAGGTCAGTGGGGTTTGCTAAAGTAGAACTTTCCACTTCCTCAAAAACTTGTGTATAAGAGAGCTGGGCACTAGTCTTGAAAAATAGTTTCACCAGCTACCTAAGTGTGAGGCTCGCTGGCGCATGTCCTGGGGCAGTAGGTGGGTTTTACATGTGTGGCCTTTGCTGCTGAGGATGCTCTCTGGGGAAGTATGCCTACTCATTAGGGCTAATTTAGCCACCAGTACGGTTTTTCCTGTCACTGGCATTTTGGTAGGTTTTGCTCACATGTAGAAGGGGAAAGAGATGAGCCCAAACCAGCTCGTGTAGGAAGTGCCACTGTTTGGAGTGATGGATGCTGCTGGGGCTCTCTTTAAAGTGAAGAGAACACACAGCCAGCCTGCAGCGCAGCTCAAAGGCTGGGCGGGGGGTGGAGGGGCACAGGGGTGGGGAACAGAATCACAGAATTGATGTAATGAAATCTCCAGGGAGCATTAAAACCATTAAAGGAGGAGCTTAGAGTGGGGACGGGAACCAAGCTTTGTTTTCATGAGAACTTGTACTTCAATACTTTTTTTTTTTCCCCCTGTCAGTAATAGATTTTTCATGAGAAACACATCTGCTACTCCAGGTTTAAAGATCCAGGCCTTGTCTAAATTGCACAGCTGAGTGTTTGATTCCTTGTGCGTTTAAAGAGGCGCAACCACCTGGTCTGGACAGAGGTAGAGGTGTGACAAATACTGGTGATACCTGCACTCATACGAGAATAGGGAAAAGCTACAGTTAAGTGCACAGTCACACAACTCCGTGTCAGGATTTATACTAGAATTATTATTCTATTTTAAAATTGCATCCTGAGACAAATATATGAGAACTGACAGCTGAGGGGCAGGAAAGGAGCAGAAAAAGGGGATAAATGTCTGGGAGTTAGAGAGACTGGAGGTAACAGGAGGAAAAGGGTGAGGGACTAGGTCCAATATGCTGCACTTTTCCTCTCTTATGATTAATAAATTGGGCACTCCTGAGGTGATGAGGATGTACTGCTAGTGTTATTCATTGTTAAGTGATTTGCACTTTGTTTTTTCCACTTCTAGCTCTCTTAAAGTCCAGGTAAAAGATACTCTGAGCAGGGAGTGAGGTAGCACTTTCAGTGGAAAAAATGTTGTGCTTGGGTTTTTTTATTGTATTTTTTTAAATTCCTTTTTTTAAAAAATTTGAGCTAAGTAGATATAATCTTAGAGCACAATAGCTAATAATGCAGCTGTGTTTGTAATTCATTGAGCTTTATGCTACAATCATTATACTTAGCAGTGCTCTTTACTCCGAGTTACACGTGTTCTAATAAGGAACATGTAGGAGGCTGAGGGAAGTGAATCAGTTTTGATGAAATCTGTTGAATGCTCCAAACTAGAAAAGGGATCAGGTAACATACTGTTCTCGGAAGCATTTTGGAACTACCAGTTTCACCTGACTGTTCTGTTTATCCCTTGGCCTGTAGATATGGACATCTACCACGAACAGCCTGTGAACCCAGACACTTGCGATTAAGGGAAGTAAAAAAATATTAGATATTTTCACCGGATATTCTGCAATGATTACATAATTGTGAGAAAATAAAAATGCATAAGTTGGAAGCAAGTTTAATGGTTTGTTTAACCCCCAGCACCATCAAACAAAAAGTGCTACTCGATCTTAGTCCAGAGGACCATGGGCTGTATTTTCAGAGGAAACTTGCTCTACTGCTCCATCTAGTGTTATTGGCTCCCTCCCTACCGTTAAAAGTAAGGGCTGGACCTCATTTAAGTAAACTGTACCTAACAGGAGCCTGATCTAGTGACATTGAACCTCATGTTCATGACAGGACACTTCTGCCCTTATGTTGCCAGAAGGTCCTCTGCCAAAGGCTGCAGTGGTTGATTTGTTTCATAAGCATGGTGGAGAATTGGTCCCAGGTTGGTGACTGAATTGTGTAGGAATACCTCAGGCAATAGGACCTTCCCAGTGTTTTCCCACTTACTTTACTCCTTAGTGCAAAGTAGGTAAGGAAAGGCGATATTCAAACAGAATTGATTTTTGTGGTTGCTTTTAGGTTGAGAAACATGACAGGCATTTCTTTTACTAGCAGCAGTTTTTAAAGTCAGTGACAAAAATTGCTGCTGGCAAAGCAGGGTTTGTGTGATGGGAGACCATCCTGTAGGAAAAAACTAAGATTCTGAATGTGTTTTAGCCTGACTACAAAAATACATGAAGCTGTGGTGTGTGGTTATCTGAGTTATTTTGTTTAAAGCATTAAATTTTGCTCTTGTCATGCAAATGACTGAAGTTCATAGCTAATGGCAGGGAGGCTGTTAGTTATGTGGCTGCTTCAGTCCTGCTTGGTGCCTGGATCTGTGAGTCCTCATTCAGAAATCCCACAGCCAGGCAGCGGAAAAGCAGCTTTACAAGCACTAACACCTCCGTGGGTGCGGGTTCAGAAAAGATCTCTGTGAAGGGGCTCCGTCCCTTGAGATGGGCACTGGGGATGTTCAGCTGATCCCGATGTGGCTGCCTTGTCCTCTTCTTTGCTTGCCAATGTCTGGATTTGTCCCTCCCTCAGCCTTCCTTTGTGGGCTCTCATGTTGTGCTGCTGATACAATAAGCTACCAGGTCAAACACACTGTTTTTTTTTTTAAAGTAATCTCTTCCAAAATAAGAAGTGCAAATTGAAAGTACAATCAACATCTTTTTGACAATACAGCAGATCATTAAATTTACAAATATAAAACTACAACTCAATATTTAGTCTTATTTAGGATTTTACATAAAATTAATCAGAAAAGTGCAAATAATAAAACGACATAACTTTTTTTTTTTGTATAAACTTCCATCATGCATTTGCAAACACAACTGATAGTCAACGGCAAAATATTTACAGTTTGGCGGTCTGTGAGTTGTTGGTAGAAGGTTCTCGAGTTGCAGGGGCCAGCACTGCTTTCTCACCGCTCAAGTTCTGCTTCCAGGATTTCTCCCCATGTGTCGACATCCATCGGATACATGCTTTTCTCTGGCAAGCTGTTTTGTGAAGGAATGTTGCTGTATTTCCTGCTCAGCCATTCTTGCTTCACTTTGCTTTTCCAGTAGTTTCTCAGTAATGTGATCTGATGGAAAAACAGACTGCTCAAATCTTGGAAATGAACTGATTTAAGTTGCATTCAGTACAAGTAAGTTTTGCATTGGAAGAGTAATGCTAGAAAAAGGCTTTGGAACCTGTCTCTGGATATCCATATACTAAGCCCAGGAAGGTGCACTGCTGCCAAGAAGCGGACCTCTGTCTGCTTCCAGCTTTTCTAAGATGGGTGGAGAATTACTTCTTGCCTCAGTTCTTTGAGGGTCAAGATGAAAACCCTAAGCCAGGAATTCATCTTACTCCTTAAAAGAGGTGCCTTTCACTTTCTCTGCCTACTTAGGTTATTTGTGACCTTTAACTCTTGTTTGGGCTCTTAATGCAGGCTGGCTGGATTCTTCTCTTCAGCCAGCCTTTCAGTGCAAGAAAATGCTGACATGGTGTGTTTCCGTCTACTTCAAATCCCCTCCAGATAAAGTAGAGAATCAGTGCAGGGAGTTCTGGAAACTCCTATGCAAGAGTAGCAGGATCTGTGCATTTGAAGGGCATCCACTACCTGCCCATGGGGTTTCCTCATAGTGAAACAACTACTGAAATGTCAGATTCCAGAAGCAAGTGTTACTGCTGCTGCTGCTGCTTTCTTTTCAACCCTGCACCGCCACCCTGCTCTCAAACACACCAGCTAAAATGGGGTGGGGATCACCCTTTGGCTGGTCGAGAGTGGTGACTGTGAAGCCAATCGTTTCCTGACCTACCTCAGCTTGCAGGCTGGACTTGACAGTCATACATCTCCTAGCATGTTCAGCTCCTAACTCCTCAGAGCAGCTGTGAGTGGGAGTGTGCGTGTGGAGAGTTTCAAAGTAGCTTCTCAGGGCTCCTGCTTGTTCCCTCTTCACTACCCCATTTTTTTTTTTTCCCCTGAATGCATGTTGCTCAAGGCGTATTGAGGCAGAGCTGCCCAAGGTGAATTTCTGGGAAGTCATGCCTCACCAGCAGGACTGCTCCCACAAAATACAACCAGAGAGCATACACTGCCTAACATTGTCTTCTCCCCGCTGGCCCGGTCTACTGCAGCCTGGGCTTTCTTCCATGTCATAGAATCATAGAACAGTTTGGGTTGGAAGGGACCTTTAAAGGTCATCCAGTCCAATGCCCCTGTAATGAGCTGGGACATCTTCAACCAGATCAGGGTGCAGACTTCAATGTGAAGAACATCAGTGCTGAGGCTGCACGGGCCAGTGTGAGGACTAAATGGGGTGTGCTGGGCTGGTCAGATGTGGTCCCGGGTAGGAAACAGGCCAGCCTTCATTTCATCTGTGTATTTTACCAGATGCCCAGCTGCTGGGGTGCACTACTGAGCCACGCTGTGGTTACAGCCATTCTCCAGTAGCCTGGGATAGATGAGATGTGCAGATGTCATTTCTTTATGTATTTTTCTCCTTGCTACAAGACATTGAGGTGCTGGAGAGAGTTCAGAGAAGGGCAACAAAGCTGGTGAGGGGTCTGGAGCACAAGTGTGATGAGGAGCGGCTGAGGGAGCTGGGGCTGCTCAGCCTGGAGAAAAGGAGGCTGAGGGGAGACCTGATCGCTGTCTGCAACTGCCTGAAAGGAGGGTGTAGCGTGGAGGGGGTTGGTCTCTTCTCCCAAGTAACAAGTGATAGGAGGAGAGGAAATGGCCTCAAGTTGCGCCAGGGGAGGTTTAGATTGGATCTTAGGAAAAAATTGTTCATGGAAAGGGCTGTCGGGCATTGGAACAGGCTGCCCAGGGCAGTGGTGGCGTCACCATCCCTGGAGGGGTTTAAAAGACACATAGATGAGGCTCTTAGGGACATGGGTTAGTGCCAGAGCCAGGTTATGCTTGGACTCGATGAGTTTGAGGGTCTCCTCCAACCAAAGCGGCTCAGTGACTCTCTTGCCCACCCCAGAAGCGCTGGCGCTGGCTGTACCTTCCAGGAGTAGCCGTTCCCGCGGTCGCAGCCGATCTCCCGCCGGCACACGGCCCGGGCGCTCAGGCAGTGGTGCCTCCACAGCCGCTCGTTGCCCTCGATGACGCTGTGCCAGCCCTTGCACGTCGCGGCCGCCCGGCACAAGCTCTCCACGTCCAGACCGCTGAAAATCCGCGCGCTCACCTCCGGGGGGAGCAGAGACACGAAGTCGGCGGGGCCGCCCCCTCTCGGCGCGGCTCTGCCGCCGGCCCGGCGCTCCCCGTCCATCCCCGCGTCACCGCGGCCCGGGCCGGCCTCGGCCAGCAGCGCCCGGGGCCGGTTCTCCGCCGGCCGGCATGTCCCCGCCTGCGGGCCGCTCTCGCTGACTACGATTATTATTATTTTTTTTTTTTTTTTTAAAGGCGAATCTGTCGCTTTTTGGGCCTCGTCGCTCCGGAGGCGAGTGACGTAGAGATTTACGTCATCAGGCGGCGCAGCCCGCGCGCCGAGCCGCGTTCGCGCCGGAGCGGCCCTGGGCAGCGGCCCCTCGGCTGGCGGCCCGGGCTGGCCTGAGGGCCCCGTGCGGCCACCGCCGCGCTGCGGACGAGCCCCCGAGGTCAGGGGCGCTTTGTGACTTGCAGCCCCCGGTCCGGGCTCGTTACCGGCTCCGTGGCGGGGGGGAAAGGGCGGGAGGAGCCGGCGCGGAACCGAAACCTTTCGAGAAGCGCCTGGAGGGGCCTGTTTGGGAAGGGAGGGTGGACTGAGGTCGGTTGTGTCCAGCTCTGGGTCCTCAGCACAGGACAGACACGGACCTGCTGGAGAGGGGCCAGAGGAGCCACAGAAATGATCCGAGGCTGGAGCAGCTCTGCTGGGAGGACAGGCTGAGAGAGCTGGGGGTGTTCAGCCTGGAGAAGAGAAGGCTCCGGGGAGACCTTATTGTGGCCTTTCAGTGCTTAGAAGGGGCCTGTAAGAAAGATGGGGACAGACTTTTTAGCAGGGCCTGTTGCGATAGGACAAGGGGTAATGGTTTTAAACTGAAGGAGGGGAGATTCAGGCCAGACGTGAGCAAGAAATTTTTTACAGTGAGGGTGGTGAAACACTGTCCCCGGTTGCCCAGAGAGGTGGTGGATGCCCCATCCCTGGAGACATCCCAGGCCAGGCTGGACGGGGCTCTGAGCAACCTGAGCTGGTGCAGATGTCCCTGCTCATGGCAGGGGTGGCACTGGACGGGCTTGGAAGGTCCCTCGCAAACCAAACTGTTCTATGATTCTCTTTGTGTTTTTCTTTGCGACAGAGTGAACAGTTTGGCTGGTCAGTGGGTGCCTTCCCTGTAATGCAAAAAGCCGTGGAAGGGGCAGCAGCAACTCCTGAGTGGTGCTGTGCAGTGAATACAGCAGTATTTAGACTTTTTACTAATCCTTTGTGTTAGTGAGTCAACTTGTCGAAGGGCAAAGCATTGGAGGAAAAACACTTGCAATTTCAGTGCTCTTTCACGACTGAAAAACGTTTTGAATGTGGTAGCTCAGAGCTGAAGCTTTTAAAACCAGCTTCAAGCACCTGAGTACGTGGTGTCACCTCAGAGCTGCAGACTCGTAGCCTTTGGTGACAACGAGAAGGGCTGGATTCATTGGGCATCTGGTCCTGAATACTGCATCTTAACATTATTTGACTTAGTATAGAACCAAATTTTGAGAAGTTGCACAGACTTACGGTAGAGCAAATCCTAAACTGTAATTTCAGCTTTATCAAAGTTTTGTCATGATGGCGGAGACTAGTATAAATCATGTACTTAAAAAACAAAACACAGTGCAGTAAGGGTCAGCAGCGATTCGAAAGTCTTTGGTTCAAAATACTTTCAGTGGAAGGTAGAAAAGAAGGCATGTTTATTTTTTCTGTTGATGTAAGAGTACCTTATGTTCAGTTTAGAAGTGTATTAATGGCAAATGTTCAGACCAACTTCTGTGTTTAAGTGGGAAGTACGTGTTTGTGTTCGTGATGAGTTTGACTGGATAGAAATTAATTTGCTTTCTCAGAAAAACATCAAGAGACTGATGCAGAAGAAGGACTGACTATTCGTCCTGTTGAGATGTCTTATAGTCCATTGCTAATAGAACCAACACATTCCAACTCTGAGATACAAGGAGCCACCAAAATGAGAAAAAACAACACTACTTCCAGACATTTGGTGGGTGCTTAATTTTGAAATTAATTTAATAGTTGTAAGCATGTGTTGAAGACAAAACGAAGGTGTTGTGTTTTCTAAACTTTTTTTTTTTTTTTTTCCCCCTGAGAAGTAAACTCTGGTAAAGTTCTATGCTTAAAGCATCTGTTATTTTATTGACTGGGATTGTATGCTTTACTAGTATATAAATATGTTTCTGTTACGTGTTTATGGTTATTATGCCGCAGTAATCGGTTCTCTGGAATATACAAAAATCGCGATTGCTACAGGGATAGCTGTACGGTCGCTGAGTTCAGTACTACAGAACAAAGTCCAGTTCTGGTCTCTGGTCCTTATCAGTAACTGCCCTGTAAGTACCTGTGAAGGCCTTGGGGAATGAGTGACCAGCCTAGAGGCCTCTGAAATTTCTATCTGGAGAGCCTGGAGTTGAACTGTAGGTGCTGTGTGCTGGCTATAAGTAATAACTGTTTATAGTGTACTAGGAGCCTATTTAATTTGAATAGTACAACTGTGGTGGAGTTGTGTTGTCAAGATCCTTATGAACACACAGAAGAATAACCCTCCAATTTTTCCTTGGCAGGCAGCGTCCTGTCCAGCAAAGCAAGCCTCTCTTGCTTTTTTAAATGT
This sequence comes from Caloenas nicobarica, assembly GCF_036013445.1. NCBI lineage: Eukaryota > Metazoa > Chordata > Aves > Columbiformes > Columbidae > Caloenas > Caloenas nicobarica. The sequence continues at coordinate 114,269,132 of NC_088247.1, forward strand.
TGCCGAGTCAAATGGCTTTCAGACAGTCTGATAAATGGTGTATGGAGCCAGTAGGATTTTTCTTAGGTGTTCTGTTTTGTATCCAGCAACACAGTGCTTAAAGAGACACATTGGTCAACATAATTGTATAGTAGGTAACTGTGCAATAAATGAAATGTCAGCCTTACTATCAAACTGATAGTATTACTTTCAGCACATAAGTGTGTACTGAATGTGACTTCGGTGTGTTTAATTTGTTTAGAGTGTGGTTCCTTTTTGGAGAAAGGAATTGAGAGAATGCTAGCAAGACTCTTCTGTTTTGTTGTGGTTTGTTTGTTTGTTTTCAAATAGGCATTTGTTTGTTAAACCTCCTCTTTCTCTTATTTTATGTGTGGAAACTCTATAGCAAGATGCTGATAAAGCTCTTCTGTGAACCCCAAAGGTCAAGGGAGGTGTGTGTGGTTTTTTTTGTTTGTTTGTGTTGTTTTGGTTTTTTAACTGAATGAAGGTTTCCATAGATGTTGTTTTTCAGAGTGGGTAGGAACCGTAAAAAAATTTCAGGCAATGGGCACCGTAATCTAGGCTGTGTTTGAAGGACATAACTGTGTACAAAATTATATTCTAGTTTTCCCACCTCTTTTTTTAACTGGAGAAAGGTACTAAACAGTAATATTGTTTCAGGTTCTTCTTGATCATGATAATGAAAGCGAACAGTCAAAATCTTTTCAAAGAAGGCGAGTTCTTCCATCGTGGATGCTGGAAACAGATCTTGTTCAGAGGATTTCTGAACCAGTAATGGAAGGAGGTAGGTTTGCAGTGTAGTACATGTGTAGTACATTTGTAGTATATTTATGTGCTTTGATATAATTTTTTTAAAATTATACAGGTGGTGGTACAAAGTATTAATTTCTTATTTCTTTTTCCATGTTCTGTGCCTGGCAGCTAACAGAGACTGACTTCTGTTGTCTCCTTTGTCATCAGTCCTATGCATGTGACAGTGTTCTTTCTGATCAGTTTGTTTTCTTTCTGTTTTGTGGTGGTTGTTTTTTTTTTTTTTCATGCCAAGCAATATATTCTCTTTGGACAGCTGAACATCTCATGTTCTGAAGCCCTTTCCTATAAACTTGCCTGTTTTGTTTAGTATGTAAATACTAGATGGTTTTTGTAGCTTTAATTCCAAGTCTTCTCCACGTTTAAGTCACTGATGTGTTGCCCTTCTAAATGTAGATTCTTCTAATTTCACAGGTTGTAAAGGTGGGGTTTTTTGTGTGGTGGCATGTGTCAGTTTTTTAACCGTGACTGAACCAAACTTGATTGATTAGTCCAAAGTTTCTTCCTAGGAGGAGCAGTTCATAGCAGTATAGTAGCTTCTTGCCTTTTTGAGGCTAAAATAGCATTGCATGGTCTCTTGGCCTTCCTGCAAAAGGAAACTGCTGAATGTATGATAAACTTCTCCAGCATATTATATTATATCAGTGGCAACAGCAGTAGAAAACTGTGTTTAGTCGCTATCAATAGGAGACACAAGGGTGCTGCATTGGCACAATCCCAAGAAAAATTTCTAGGATGTCTGGCTTTGGTCCCGGGAGCTTATAAAGACTTCTAAAGCTGCCGTTAGGCATTTTCTGACAAACTTATCACAAGGCATTTATTGCTCTGACTTTTGTCGATGAAACAGGAGGACTAAGGAAATGAGAGAGGGGAAGGTAAATGACTCTGTACATTAACACATCACCAGTGTTTCTGTCTCTCTCTGTGCTGAAGACAGGCCACCCCAACCTGCTTGCCGTTCTGGGGTGAGGTGGTTTAGGTGGTGACTGTTGAGCTTCCTTCATTAGTCGGTCCAAGTGTATGAACTGTGACTGATGTGTGCGTGTCTGCTTCTCTGTGTTCAACATTTATTATTTAATGCCCCTCTTTCCACCTGCTATTTGTATTGAGATGATGCAATGGAGGAATTTGACTCATGATGCCTGAGCAGACCTACAGAAGTGTTTCATGTAGTGTCTGACCAATTGCTTCTTATCTTCTCTAGCGAGTGCAGTGTCTGGATGGATTGACTTGGGCAATTGTGGCTTTCAACACCTCTGTCATATGCCATTGGCTACCCTGCCTATTCCTTTCCTCAAAAGCTAATTTTGAGAAAATTACAAGAAGCAGAAGAAACATTACTTCCCTCTCACCCCCAAATCTCGACTGTTCTCTGCTGGGTTATTCCCTCATGCAAAAATTGCATAATTGCATGTGCCAGAGGACTTCCACTGGCTATGTTGAGTTCTGCACTAGTGTGATTGTTTTATTATGTTTTGGTTTGGGTTTGTGTGTTGGTGGGGTTTGTTTGTTTTTCCTGTTGTTGGTTTGTGTTTTTTCTCCAAAAATACTATAATGTTTCTTATAGATGTGTATATAACGTTTGTTTCAAAGACTGAACATTTTGATCACCTAGATGCTGAGATTTGGAGCTGTGTGGGTAAGGGATACCTGTGTGATGTTGAAGGCCTGACCTTGAGGAGCTAGGGATACAGACAAACACTATTGGAGCTGTTTAAACATTCATTATGTGAGATAATGATTCCAGCTTAAAATGGGCTGCTTTAATAAAACAACCAATCTCTTCTGCAAATCTCCTATTTCCTTAAAATTGTGAAAAGGTTTGCATCTTTTTAGGGTGGCACTGGACGGAAAAGTAGAGAATAAAATGAAAAGGCTGCCCTTTTGTTTCTCATCTGTATGTCTTCCTACTGGAAAGGGAACACTGATTTGTTGTTTTGAAGTGAGACATTAACACCTGGAAAAATTCCTTGCTTCTTACAGATGTCTCTGGCACGGCTGTGTTTTTTTCAAGGGTTTTTTGAAGTCTTCACATTTTTGAAGTCTTGCAAAATGTCATCGAGTATCTTCCTTCTGAATGTGTTTTGCAGCAGATGGAGCTATAACAAAACCGGCACAATGGCCCTCACTGTCTCCCAACTACATATCCAGAAAATACTACTTCAGTAGAGAGAACTTAAAATTTTCTGAGATATTAAGCTTTCCAAAGAGAGGCACAACACTTGCTGTCTTTCTGTCAGTTAGTGGCTGATGAAATAAGCAACCATCACATGGCTGACTAGGCAAGTGGGCATACCCTGATTTTGCCATGTTCCAATTAATTTGTGATTGTGTGTATATCTGAAGTGATATTTACATGAAAGGTCGTCTGTGGTAAAAGTTGTCCTTGGACATTTGGTTTACTTGATCAGCTCCTATTGTGTAAATGAAATTGTCAGTCATATTGATACAGTCAGTCCAGAATATTCTTTGCCACATATTTATTATTTTCCCCCTCAAGCATCTCTTTTATTCTATTACATGATTTTTACTCCTATAATCAGGAAGTGAAAAATGTGCCATTGAAGCAGCACATGCACAACTGCTACTATTTCTCATGCTTTTTCCCAGTGTCCTGTTTCAATGTAGTTTTAAGATTTCTAATCTGGTCAGGATTTCACTGTAGAAGTTGCATTCCAAAAGTACCCTTTTATTTTTCTTTGAAGGTAATAGAGTGAAAGGAGGCCAAGGAAGGGGAGGAAGTGATATGGAGTCATTAGAAGTAAATGTGCAACAGAAAAGAAGATTAGCTTCTGAAGAAACTATAGAGGATTTTGAAGGTGAAGAGCAAGATCAAAGGAAAAGAAGCCATCTTTCCATCCGCGTCCCCTCATCTCAGGTAATTTTTTGGCTTGGGGCAGAACCATGGTATTTCAAAAAATGAGAATGTAGTTGGCAATGTCATGTTGAAGGTTGAGTCTACAACACAAATACGTGTTCTACTTGTGCTTTACTGTTTAAAATTTGTTTTGAAATGCCAGTCCATTGGACAGCTCAATAAGAAGAATCCTGGAAGCCTTCAGAGACTTGGTTTTTCTACACTTCTCCTGATCTTGAACTTAAGCCCCGAACATTCCACAGAAATACCAGACTTTCCGCTTTACAGCAAGAAGCTGGCATACATGGGCGAAAGTACTGGTCTTAGGAGTGGCTTGATTGGTGGTTTCTTTTCCTGAGAATCCTTTAGGGATAGGTGATGGTATGACACTGACGTAATGTGTCACTGGACTTTGCCCAAACTAGTGGCATTCTAGTTGCTGAAGTTTTATGGTCAGAGAATTATGGTATGTGGGTTAGCAACTGCTGTATTTTGAAGAAAGGTAGCAGGGAGTGTGCTTATGTCACTATCTCAAAATCTGGGTCAAAAAAAAGGAAAAAGAACAAGTAATCTGAAATCCAGAACGATCTGCGGCAGTGAGTGAACAGACACTTCAGTCCAGCTGCCCAGTGTGTCTGTGTGTCTTTAAAGTACAGTTGCATTTATAGGCAGTTAAATGCTTACTGATAGCACCCTGCTGATAATGAAAAGGATCATCATCAAAGACAAAACATATTCTGGTGAGACCAAAGTGAGGCTTTCTCTGACTTTTCCTTTAAGTGAACAACCTGGAGAGGTGTTTCTGATCTCTAATATTAGAACTGCCTGGATCCGTTATAGGATCTGATAAAATACTTAAAATACTATTATTTGGAATGCTTCATTGTTTTTGACACTGAAAACAATTGGGGACTTTTGTTTTTTAATTAAATCTTAATGTTAAATGGAATGATCTCCTGATGGAGGGCATGCCCTTCAGGGTAGTTTTGATACAACATAGTGGTATATTTTAATCTGAAAAAGTGTTCTGAGTGGTGAGCTCTGTCGTAGGTCAGGTACATTAATACTAGCTGCAATGCTGTTTTCTCTTTGTCAGATTATAAGGTGAGTGACTACATAATGAATGATTTCATTTTGCAGTTTCTAAGCATGAAGCCTTACTTACTTTCTCCTAATAATTTCATAAATCACTTTTCTCTCAAGCACAGTGTAAGAAATTGCTTTCAGAACTTTGCAGAAAAAATAATGGGTTAGTGCAAGCAAAAGTAATAATCAGAGAGAGCTCTAAAAGATTGGAATTTTGATATGAAAACCAAAATCACTCCTGCTGTCATATTTAAGGCAACTGAGAAAATCCGTTGTATGGTAGGAAGTAAAAAGAATCTTAATTCTAAGTGCCAGCAGCCTCCAGATGGCAGTGAGGTCACATACATGTTATAACCAGTGCCAATAGTGCTGTTGTCTCTGGTTTTCCTTGATTGCAACCTGTTTTTTCATCATAATAAACGTGAAAGGGTTTAAACTCATTATATACAATACAGGCAATGGATCGAAGTATGTAGTAGAGAAGCCACAAGTGGGAGTGGCAAATTAGAGTATTTTAGTCCTCCTTTTGAAAATGAGGACTTATTTCCTAAGCTGCAGTTTTTTTGCTGAGCCTTATTTTGGGAGTCTTGATAAAAGAGTCATTTGTGTCTCTGAGTTGACATACACTAAATATGCTGCTGTCAGGATCATTTGATAATTTGATATTAATGCTGACTTTGCCCTTTCTTAATCACATTGCTGCTCAAATGTAATTGTTTTGGTTAACATTTTGTGAGACTTGTATTGAAAGGGGCAAAATAAAGTAGGAGACCACCAGCTGATTTTCAAGCTCTGCCAAACGCATCCATGTAAAACTAAGTATACATTTACTACAGGGGGAACCTAGTAATAAAAGGTAGAGAGCCGAGACCTTTGAATAGTTCTGTGGTGTATCAGAGTAGTCCGGCCTTCCATATAGGTATGCTTCCAGGTAACGTCTTGGTTGTTGGGACAATGTTCCTGTTTTAGTTACGTATCTCATTTGTTTTCTAAAACACACATCTCTTATTTTAAGTCTACATATGTTCCAAAATTTAAAATGCAATATTTGTCCAAAGTGAAATTGTTGCCTGATGGTATCTACTGACAAACTCGTTTTATGATTTAGAGTCATGACCTGAAGCATTCAAGATTAATTGGGTTGGGATTGAGCTCAAGGTGTATATAATGAATTCACATATATCTCTCATGTATACATAAATAAGTACATATCCCTACACATTCGTACTTAAGGGACTGAAATTGATCCTTGTACAGGAATATACGTTCTTCTAGAGTCTGCTATATCTTCACATGTATAACCCCCATTCATTTTTCAGGAGCATTGGAAATTAATTTAAGCTAAAGGAATATTCGCGAACTGAGGTGGTAAGAGAGGAGCCTGACTGTGGTATGAGGGAACTGAAACTGAGGACAGGTGCTCTCGGATAATTTTTTCTTTAAATTCTATGTGTGCCTGTGTTCTTAACTTGAACCTTTCATTCAGCAGCTGTATTTAGGAGCTAACTTGAGTTTGCAAAGTGGAGTAGAAGATTTTAAAGGCTGGACCAGATGATCTTTGAAGGTCCCTTCCAACCTGAGCGGTTCTGTGATTTTGAAAACCGGAATGATGAGATGAGACAAAGTTTGACCTTAAAGCTTTTAATTCTGAAGAGCGTAAATTTTCAGGTCCTTCAAAATGTAACCTTGTTCCACAGAATACATCTGGATTTCCTCTTGAGAGTACCATGAGAAACATGGAAGGAAATGGCAAGACTGGAACAAAAAACCCTGGAAGTTCTCTGGAAAGAAGTGATAGGCAGCTGCATAGTAAATGTTCTAAAAGAATAGGTCAGATCTCCAGTAAAACAAGTAGAATTGAGGAAACAGAAAACAAAGAGCAGATTACTGGTTCTGCAAGCCAACAAGCGCACAGGGGCAGGACTGCTCAATATTTTGATGCCCAGGAAGGGTTTCTTGAGCCTGATGCAAATCTGGATTACAAGACTGAGATTTCTGATTCAACCAGAAGTGCAGATGCTTCAGAAAGCTCCAAACAGATGAAGCGTAAGAGGACACCTTGCATGTATGGAACAGGCTGTTACAGGTAAAACAAAATTAAAACTAGCTTAAGTTAGCTTATTATTAAGAAGTAATGTATTGGCTGTGGAAGAGAAAACAGTAAAGTTGTTACAAGCTTTGATTGGCAAAATTTTGGTAAACAAGAGACTGATGAGAAGCAAATGGCATAACAAGAATTTTAAAAGTATGAAAGGAGGAGCCAGGATGGCTTCCTAGCTGCTAATATAGCCCAAACAAGGGATGAAGTACTTCAGCAACTTTAAAAGATGAAGTGTTCTAGGAAATAAGAAAAAACTAGTCAATTTCAAAAAGAAAGTAAAAAAACCTGTGTGTACTGTGCATGTACCAGAAGGGAGAAGATATGTCTGTGGTTGAAATGCCCAACATAGACCCTGTAGGCTTGTTTTATTGGCATTTTTTTTCACTTTTGTGAAAGATGATTGTATTTATTGAGGTAATTGCATGTTTTGTTATTTGAATAATTAAAATACCTATTATTTGTCATTTCTTAAATAGTCAAGACTTAGTTTTATTATAACTTGGCCAGTTGGTGTTGTTGTTTTTTTTTTTTTTTTCTTTTTTCATTAGCTTCCACTCCTGCCCTAAAACCAGAAGAAGGCGTACTTACAAACTCCATGTTAACCCTTATCTGCTCAGCCTCTTTGGTAATACAAGTGAAGAACTTTTTTTTTTCTTTTTCTCTTATCCTCTCAATTCACAGTGAAAGATCTGTTATACAAATCTGTGAGATACAAATGTTCCAGTGAAGTTCCAAAACATCAGTGCTGAGTGCCTGATCTCTGGCTAGCTCTTTTTGCCCAGAAAAGATCTGGAGTGCCATGTGGTGATACATGGAGGGGAAGACACAAATCTGGAGGTGTTCTTGAGGCAAGCAAATGGCCAGTGACCTGAGAACTGCATTTAGGAGAGGGTTTTGAGATGTAGGTAAATCCATGTACATTGTAAGCACGAAAGATAAGGGTAATATAGGAAACAGAGAGTCCTGTGGTTTTCTTTTTTTAAAAAAAATTTTCTTCTGTTTTTTTTTTCCTCTTCCTCTGAGGGACTTGAGCAATGGGAAGAACAGTGAGGTTGCTATTTACTGTGCTTGCTTATTTTCTAAACTTCTTGTTTATGTTTGCTGTGCCTAATGCTGCAGATAACTGTGTAAATCAAAAGCGTAAAGCTGTTGTGTTAATGAACATATCAGACTTCCAATTTTTATGTAGCTTTCACATATCTCAGTTTTTGCCTTAATGAATATGATGAAAAAATGTTTTATTAGGCAGTTAAGCTGATCCAGTAGTACAAATGCAACCTCTAGTTTGCTTCAGCTACTATTAATTTTGCTCAAACAAGTTTTCTCCTGTATGGGGGTTAAGCTGATTAATGCTCTGATATGCTGAAGGATTCCTAATGTTTAAGAAGGCAAATTTTAGTTACAGGTAATAAGGAATAGGGGTCTGCATGTGCACATTTTTTCTTGGGTGTTTATTCCAAAACATTTGGCAGCGGTACTTTTGGAAAGTATTGCATTATAAGAAAAAATGCTCTGAAATAACACATTCCAAAATCTTATTTTGGAGAAATTTGTAAAGACGAAGTATCAAAACCATCCGTGTTGATCCTCAGGAAATGTCATGAAACTAAACCCGCCTGTTTGCAGCAAAAGAAATACGGTTTGTGATCTGTCTTAGCATTTGCTTTTAGTACAAGACCACCAGGTAGTCTTTCTGCATGGTGGGATAGCTCTGTTAGAGTAAAGCAAGTCATTGCAGTTACCCTTATTTTTAACAGAACATTTATGTAAGCATGACATGAACATCTGCTTTGAAGGAACACCTTGGTAGCATATTCAGTTTTCCATTGTGTAGTGTTTTCCTTGAGCAATAACTAGTTTTTAGAGTTGCTAAGGATGAGGAGCTTCTTTGATTGCTCTTTTGAGTGCAATGGGTAGGTGGTTTCCCTCTCCTTCATTACTTTAGCCTTACGAAAGGTGACTCCTGACAAGATGTGCAGTAAGCATCAACATCTTAAATGAGTGCTGCTTTGGTAACCATAACATTTCTTTAAAGTTTTCTTCTAGGTGACGTTTCTTGTTCACAAAATGTAATTTATCCAATAACTAAATGCTCTAGTCTTTATTTTGTAAACCCATATTAAGAAGTACTTGTCCTCTGGATATGACTTTGGCACCTTTGTCAGGTGCCTAGTAGAACAATACAAACTGAAAAGATTAAGCGTTAGTTCCGTTAATTCTATTAGATTTCTTTAACACATATCTTAAACATTTAGGAAATGGCTTTGTAATCCGTAGTTCAGTTTCTTCATTTACTAATTTGAAAGCGCTGCTTTGGAAAGAATCAAGCTCGATGCACACCTCTTGCTCCAGGGATTCTTCTTGTCATCCTTCACATCAGGTTCTTTTTCTCAGGTAGCTTGAAGCTTTACCTGATTCAAATAAACTGCTGTTACCACCAGGAGGCAAAGTGCTCTGTGTGTGTTATATGTGACTGTATTTGTTGTCAAGGAGCTTACTCTTCGAATAGTCTCGTGTTTGTTTTCCTGTCTGCTGCTTGTTTTTCCAAAGTTAGAAGAATAGGGAATTAAAAATAAATCTACACTCAACCCCCTTTTTGAAGAGCTACATAGAAGAGGTGCGGTAGACTGGGACTCCAGTCCCTAAAACCGTGGCTCACAATTCTTGTGCACAATTCTCTCGTTTTGCTAGCCCGCGATACAGTGCTCTGCTGAGTGGGCATGTGTAAATCTTTCCCGTGGCTGTCAAAGCAGGACACGCTCAACCAACTTTTGGATTTGTGCGTGCATTTCGCAAAAATACTTTGCTCTTTGTTTGCTTATGAAAATAAGTATTTTTTTTGTTTAACTTTAAACTTGTAAATCTGGCAGCTGCAGACCTGCGTCTATCTCTTTTTGAGTCTTTTACTAAGACTTACAATTTAGAACTTACAAACATCTTGCATGCAGTCGTGGCATAACTTCAGGCTTGAGTTCTTTTGCTTTATGACTAGTGCTGGTAATTCGTTACATCTTCACTACCAGTTTCTTTAGTAGCTGAGAAAATAGGCCCTGGAGATGGCAGAGGTCTTTGCATGTGATGAGGAGCCAGGGATCCTGACCCAATCAGTTAAACTTAATTTAGAAAAAGCTTTTAAGGTGCTTTTAGTAGCTGCACAGATGAAAAACTGTCTTAAATATTTCACTGAGCAATATTTGACTTCTGCTTGAGATGACTGCGTTGATTCTGAAGAACTTTATCAGTTTTATTTGCATGATTTTTATTTGCATCGTTTTCTGCATCATGAAGTGTGAGTACACAAATTCAGAGCTTCTGTGAAAGTGGCAGTAACTCTGTGTGTTTATGAGAAGGCAAATCTCCGATAAAACTTTATTCTTAATAGACTTTTAATTGGTTAACTTTTCTGTGAGGGAAGCTTAATGATTTTGATTTGATGATATGAATAACATTCCTGTGCAGTGAGGTTTTGTTGTGAAACTAATTAACTTTGGAGGGCAACTCATGGCATAATAGATGTTGTGCTCTTACAACTCAAATCTCTTGGGTCTATTAAAAATTTTGAAACCAAACACTTAATGAAAGGAAGAAGCTTTAGATTTTTGCAAGAAGGGGAAATGTTTGCTTAATATAAGCTATGTGCTTTTCTAATTTATTTTGCTGGATATCATTTTACAACACATAGAAGGGGAATAAGTACAAATAATCCAGATAAAGATAGGATGAAATATGATGTTTCTCTTAGTTGTGAGCATCTGAAGTAAGACATGTTTAAGATGCTCACAGGTAATGTACAAATTGAGGAGCAGCATCCACTGGCCAAAAAAATCCTGAAGCCTTGTGATAAGGAGTGTGCATCATGACCCTTTTGTTTCTCTCCTTCCTCCTGTACTACTTTTTTTTTTTTTTTTTTTTTTTTTTTTAACTTTTCTCTCCTCCAGTAAGGGCTGTTCAGTGTTGTCCAAGTAGGTTTCAAAGTAAATTTTTGAATGGAAATGGATATCTCGTAAAATACTCTAGGCTGGCTGAATGGCAGCTATTAGGCCTTCTTTCCCTGGTGACTATGGTACTACATGTATCTTATTGCAGGAATAAATGTAATAATTATTTCACAGAGCACTAGCTGCTTCTGTATCCTTTTGAGAAGATGAATTGTGTCTCAAATGACTGAAAATTCGTGCTAGTATTGCTAATAAGTTAGCTCTACACATTTAGAAAACAAAGCAAGTAGCCTCTAAAATGACTTGGTTTCATCCCATTAATTTTAAAATGGGAAACGAAGTAGGCAGCCAGCCTGAATTTGGCATAAGCGACATTTCCCGTGAACTTGTGGGAGAGTAAATGACTGGGAAAAGCAGCCTTGCAGTGATTTCTAGTGAAACAGTATTTACTTACCCTCCGGTTGCAGAAATTAACAGAAAAGACCAGGACAAGAAGTCTGTCACCTATGTAAATAGGTCCAAGGGACCCTAAGTTTCTGCTAAGTAGCTCATTGAAGTTTATCTGCAGCTTGCTTGTTGAGTCTCCTGAGTGAAAGGTACCAGGAAAATGGAGATTTAAAGTATTAATACTAAATATTGAATCTTTTTCAAATGCCTAAAAGGAGTCCTGAGTGGCACTCGCAGTGCTTAAGTAGTCGTTTTGCAAAAGCTGTAACAAAAACTTTTATTTTCTTATGGTGGTAGCTGAAATGCTGAAGTTAACATTGGCTGTTCCCTGTAGAGTTCATAAGAGAGAATTATGAATGTAAAGCAAAAAATGCCTGTGATCAATGAGGAAGCCGTTATGTGTGTAGCTCACTACATAGATGTTCCTGGCTTTGTGTTCCTAAATGCAGCTGTAACAAGTGTAAATTTAAACAGTAATTACTCTGTAGTTTAAAGTTGCCGTTCCTCTTGCTTGAGGTAAGCAATTCACTTTTATAATTTCCCCAAACACATTGAAGATTATGTACTCTGGGAATTAGTGTGGTCAGTCACTGAAGTATTTTGTGGCTGTCTCTTGGCAAATAATTTATTAAAATATCTCACATTTCTTGCTTTTAAATATTATGCTTGGAAAAAAAGTGTCTCTAAAAGAAATAATAGAGGGAAAAAAAATTGCTTTTGGTATCAGTATGCTCACTTTGATGTAATGTTTGTGGTGTGTTTAGATCTGTCAAATGAATTTCTCCTGAAGTTGCAACCTAGTTTTCTGTGTTCTCTTTAAGATCACTTACAGGAGTTTTAGAAATCAAACTCTTCTCTAAGTGGTGGTGTTTGTAGCTGCCTTGTCTAGTATGGTGTGTATTCAAACCTATTCCCTAGAAGGACTGGAAGTGTTCTTTTAATTATGTGTATATTTGTATTCACTGTTTGCTCACCTTGGATTCAACTGCGTAAGTGTAGTAGAGCAAAAAGTCGTGGATGCTCATAAAGTGCTCTCATCAGTAGCTTTGCTGTGACCCAACTGCATGCAGAGTTGTCGCGTTTTATGGTACAACTTCACGTCATCCTCGTAATTTGATATTTCAAATAAAACACCGTGGTAGCCAAGGCAAACTTGGCAGCATAATCAGTGTCCAGTAGCCTGCTCCATTTGGAATAATATGCTGGCAATTGAAGCATTCAAGTGAATAGACACTTGCATACAGAACAGAATAGTTGAGACATCACCTGGAGCTAATGTGCGATAACCCGAGGGTGAGGGGCGTCTTTGATACCGCAGTTGTTTGGCTGCCGTGCGTTGGCCCTTCCAGCTTGAGTTGAGCCTTCAGAAGCAGTTTCTGTAGCACTTTGGTAGCTCCAAGAGAGTCACCACTGGGTAAGATTCATGCTGTGTGGCTGCATCAGGCGATTGTGTACGTGTTGGAGGTCTGAAACTTGAAGCTGATGCAAATAGGAAAAATCCTGTTTTAACCTCTTTTGCAGCATGTGCTGAGACAAAATTTTTCTTCTGTTATCCTCAAAGTAGCTCTTACATTCTGCATAACATTAAATATTAAAAGTTCTTCTTTATGTAACCACAGAAAAATAAATTGTCACTGATTCAGTAACTCCTTTCTTTTCTCCACTCCTTGTATTTAAATGGAACAGTTAGTTCTCAATATATATGTGTCTTTTGCAGGAAGAATCCCATTCACTTTCAGCAGTTCAGTCACCCTAATGATGATGACTATCATGAAACAGAGACCGTAAGTCAGGACAACGATGATAACCGGCCTGAATGTCCATATGGAACGGCTTGTTACAGGTAAGAAAGACAGTACAAAATGGCTTTTCTTGTTTTACAGGTTGAGAATGTTCTCCCCTGGAGTTACTAAATGACAATAGAATAATGAGTGATTCTTGATGTTAAATCTTGAGCGTAACCTGTCATTATAGCTCTGTCTAAAGTCTTGGTGCCTTCTGAAATTTACTGTGGACAAACTGCTGCCTTTAAAGCACCAAAGACTGTGCAAAATATTTGTTAGTGATTTCAGCTGGTGAACAAGAAAACTTGACTTTTGGAACCTATTCAGTGACCTAGAGAGCAACACTTTTTCACTTGTCAACATGTAGAAAACTGTTCTTTTTTATATATATAAACAACAGTTTATTTTTAGATGCTGTTCTCGATATGTAACTTTTAGTTTAAATTTTGATAAAATATTTGTTGAGGTTTTGTATAAAAACTGTATTTTAATCAGTATTTCATTTGTTAGAAAGCATAATTTAGGCAATAAAATCCAGTTTATGGCTGACTGCAGTTTCTTTTAAGCATTGTTGATTTTCTTCGAAAGATTCTTTTATTCCAGTTTGATTCTCAGCATCTAGGTTTTCCACTTTTATTTAGCAGAGTTTAATGACTGCTGTGTAATTTACACAATGGACAAAAGGATATATTTTGATGCAGTAGCACTTCAGAGGGGGCATATTGAAACTAATGGCTGCTGTTAATAAGGATTTACCTGAGCAGAAACATTTTCTCCTCTTTCTTGGAAAGTGTGGGGGATCCTAAATGAGGGTAGCTTTTAAGAAAAAGCCATGTTATATTCTGCTAATGCAGAACTGTTTCTCTTCCGGAAAACATCTGTAAGATGAATTTCTCATCTCAGGACTAGAAATTTGGGGTTATGCCAGTAATTACATTTCCAACATACTTTTCAGGAGCACAGCAGATGCTTTGACAAAACCAAAACTGTCTCTCCTTCCTGATAAGAAAAACCTCTGTGCTGCATTAGCTGATCATTTCTTAATCTGTGTTTCATTCTTTGGAGGTAGAGGAAAGGAGTCATCCACAAAGCAATGATAATTCTTTCAACAGAGCAACAGATGTAATTTGAAGGGTTTTCTTGTTATTTTTGTTGTCTTTATCTCTTGGTGAGTACTCGAAGGGAGCATAATTGAATGATCTAAATGCTATGCCTTGAGTTGTGATCAAACAGTCTGATGATAATGGTAAAACACTGCAGTAGGTGATTTTGTTTGTTTCAGTACAGTTTATTTAATAGAAAGCTGTACTTCCTTTGTTTTATTCAGATAACTATCACTTCTAATGCACATGAAACGTACTTCCGAATAGCAGTAGCTATAGAAGTGTAAATCAACTCGAAGTGTGTGAATTTGTCACGTTATTTGACATAAAAATAAGATTTTTTTTACTGAAGAGTAACTGTGTTCTGTTTTCAAAGAATAAGAAAACATAAATAAGCAACTAGTTTACAAGGCAGCCTTCACAGCAAAGGTATTGTCTAAAATATACAAAAAAACTTCTGCAATTGCAGAAATTCATCTCAGGTTTCCAGCAGTGTCACATGGTATGTCAAATAGTGGGATTTAATTGTTGCTTATTTTCAGAAGCAAACATTAGGACAACTGAACTGGCTTTCTCCCAAAGCCACAGAAAATTTTAAATTTTTTTGCACACGAATAAATAGAATTGAAACTATTTTAGAATGCAGTCCTGAGAAAAGCCTCTTGTACCTGTAACATGACAGTTTAGCCCAATCTAAGTTGGACCAAGTTAAAACATTAGAGCAGCATTGGATAACTGGGGGGAGAGTGATAAATGAGTGTGTTAATGACCTGGCTCACAGCCTGAATGAGGGGAACATGTATTGCAGATCCAAGAGTAAGTTGACTTTTAAAATTTTTCTTTGATTACTTCGATGCTATTTTTTAATAGAAGACATACACGCTTGTAAATGGAATTTGCTGGATTGCAGCAGCGTACTGCAGAAATGAGTAATCTCTGAAGAATCCTTCTGTGGCCTCTCCCTGTGATCCTTCGAGACAAGCAGTTCTTTCCAAATCCTTTAATTTTCACAAACTACTTCCTTTGTAGCCTGATGTTGTAGAATATAGAAGCTATGCCTGGATGTCTCAGACCTGTGCTTGCATTTTTCTTAATGCACCTGAAGTTATGTTCTGGTTTCTTTTTTTAATGAGAGTAAATAACTGGAAAAATGCATCTTTGGAAACTATCTCATCCCATCTCTTATTTTCGATCAGCCATCTTTTTTTGAAGCTGAAACAAGAGAAATTCTTATTTAACCTGAATTTTTTCCACCCTACATTCTGTGAGCTGAGGCACTACAGTAAGGCACTGGTCACAGAATTTTATTTTAGAAAGAAATGAAAATTATCCATAAAATACCAAGGAGTTCTGGGTTTATTAAGTGTGGAACAAGATGTCAAATCAAGCTTTTACTGTTCTCTTCTTTGCAGGAAGAATCCACAGCACAAGCTGGAATACAAGCACAGTGCACCTCCAGGTAAGGCAAATTGTTCAAGATAGCTCAAAGCGGGCAGGGGAGGAACCCCAAAACCCAGGAACAGATACCAAAAGTTTGGATTAAAATACTTTCAGCTACTTGAAGTGAAAAACACTGCATTTGCAGCTTATTTTGTATTGACCTGCACCTTTGTTCTTCTTAAGTATGAGGCCTTGCCCTTGTCTGGGATGAGGAAGGTCGCTTGGCCTCTGTAAACTTGCCCTCACTTTTTCAAATGTTTTTCAGCTGAAGTGAGACACAATTGATGTGGTTTATATGCTTTGCATCTTGCATATTGACAAAAATGCTGCATGGCAAGTGGCTATTTTCATGAGTTTAATAGGTTTGATTGAAAATTACTCATGGTACAGTGTGATATTACTGGTTCTCTCTATTCTACTTCCCCCATTCAGAGCTGGAGTATTACAGTGTAAACAGGGAATATTTTTAGGTGTTACTGAAGTGTTTCTCAATATTTCAAGTGGATACTGCAGGAAATTATTTCTGTAGCTTTTCTGGGGGGCTTAGAGGGAATATAATTAAAACTGAATCTGAGTTTCTATTCTGGAATTTTCTAGCCTTTCGTATTCCAGTAACTAGACTTGTTGAAAAACATGGGGGAATGTACTGTTTACATTTTGTCTGTTCTTCAAGAATCCAAAGAGATACTTGGTATTTTTTGTGCTTTTTTTTGATTATCGGACTTGGAGATTTCTTCCACTTGAAAACCCAATGCAATAGACCATACTTCAGAGCAGAACAGTTATGGAAATGTAATGATAAGGTATTTTACTTTAAAGAATCAGGATTATGACATTATTAAGGAGAAATTGCATTTGTGGAAACCATAGTGTAAAACATTTAAATGCCTTCAAATACTTCCACTTTCTGCATAAAATAAACCCAACCAGTATTTATGACACTTGTCTACAGATGGCAGGGTTCGTAAGTGTAAGAACTGTTCATCTGGGTAATCTCTCAGGAGTCGTTCAATACAAAAAAAGAAAAGGATTTTTTGGGCAGCTGAGTAGTTTTTATACTTGTAAATACATCGTGGTCATTACAGCATTTATGTTAATAAATCAGTCTTCTGTTGTAGCAACCTCTATGACTAACCCTTCTGCGGGGCTGTGCTCTGTCCTGACTAATAACTTTCCTTTCTTTAGAAACTGGAAGAAGAACCCGGCACCGAACTTCAAAGAACGGTGAGTATGTTCTAATGTTATGAATGGGCACATCAGCATGGGACGCAACCGATCTGCTTTGGTTTTTGGGCATTTAGTAGTGCTGAAGATGCTTGATAATACTCACCTGAGGAGAAAGTAGTTGTTATTTTGGTAAAACCCTGCTTACTTTTTTACAAGTAATAGTGCTGAAATGGAATTTGTGCCAGGCTTCCTGGACGAGCATTCCTGTACTTCCCTGGAAGCAGACAAGAAAACAAACAAATGTTTTAAGGAGAGACACAATGCGGCTAAATTGATTCTTCCTTCCACAGGGGTCATGACAGGATGAAAGGAATCCAATATTTCATCCACAACTAGTTAAGGTTGCCCTGTAAAGATTGATTGCTCTTGAAACATTGAGAAATCCCTTCTGCGTTGCATTGACCTTTAAATAACTTTCAAGTGATATCTGTGCATGTGCTGACGAGCTTTTCTTATATTTACTATGAGGAATCGATGTTTCAGGTAAGGTACTGGCTTCTTGTTAGGACTGAAGTGTAGAAGAAGGTTAATGCCTTCGAGTTGAGGGCAGGTCTTGCTGTAAACTCTGCATGTATCCTTCTTTCTTTACTTTCTAGTCATCAGTGGGGATTATGTAGTAGCACAGGCAAGCTGTAGTCTCTCTTGATACTGTAAATTGTACTACAGTGTATTAATATCTCCTCTGTTTACTAGTGGAGCACCTAGCTTGCTTTGCTGCTGCCAACAATGTTAACTTAGGTGTTGCAGTGCATAAAGTCCAGTTTTAAGTATACTTTAGGTCTGTTTCTAGGCTTCTTCTGTCTCAGCTTCCAAATGTGAAGCTTCGTATACTTTCTAAAATAATTTAAAATTGAGCTTTAAAGAGCGGTCTGAAAGTTTGATAATAGGCTGTCTTCACTTTCACTGGCATGAAAAAGGTGTGAGGATGTGGAACTGCTGCATCCCAAGTGGGAATTGGTTTGTCTTCCTTGAGATCACCATGGTGTGGCTGGGCATTTCCTAAAGAAATCCTCAAAATAGAGACATCTGTCTTCTAGAGAAAACAAAATTGCAAATAGATGTAGTTAGTTTTCTAGGCAATGTGTTTTGCCCTCCATTTCTGTTGTGGGTAAATTCAAGAAGTTGCTTTTATACTTTCCACTGAGAAATTTCTTTCCGATCCCTTATTTCCTTATCCTGAATGTGTGCACTAGTATATTCTGAGGCATATTTGTTACCTGACTAGTTTGCTTCACAATGCAAGTACCAGCCCCATCTTGGTCACTGCCCCCTTTCTTGAAATCTGTGTTACAACATGGTGAGGATCGTAAGCAGCACTGTAAGAGCAGTGAGGGGTTAAGATTTTATAATGAAGTAAGCTGGACTGTGTGCATGTCTAAACTCCTTCTCGCTCTACATCTAAATCTTGAGGGCTTTACATTGCAGCTGTGCCTTTCTTAAGAATGCCTTCCTTACCCGAACAGTAGATTCTACGTGTACAGCTTATGGCAGGTGGCCAGCGAAGTGTGACTGTGGATGGAAAAGTGCTGCTCTTGTAAGCGTGTAAAACTTTGAACACGGAAGTGAAATTCAGTGTCTCAAATTCAACTCCTCTTACTAAGTATGAACCAGGGAGGAATTGATGTTCTGTGCACAGGGGAAAGGAAGGGAATTCATTAATTAAAGTGCTGTTCGTATTTGCTTTTTTTTTTTTTTAATGTCTTGTTGACTGGCTTGCTTAGCTCTCTTGAGGGCAAAGCTTGTAAAAGGTTGGGCTCAGCTTGTTCACATCCGAGGCCGTCGTACCAAGTCATGTAAGGTCACACAGACAGACAGGGCTCCATTAACCTTTCTTTCGTGCTGTTTGCCGTGACTGCGCCATTAAGCACAGCGGGATTCATTTCCATACAAGTGTATTTAAACTCCACCAGCCAAGAAAAGAAGGGTACTGCCTATGTGACATTTGACATTTTTGGTTTTTAACATCCTTAGCCTAATTGCTACCAGAGGGATTGCAAGTTGTCTGTAGAGAATGTGGTCTATGTTCTGAGAAATAATCTAAGGCTAATTACTGGGAGAATAGTTGTAAGGGAGGAAACAAAACAAAACCAAATCACACACACACAAAAAAACCCAAAAAACAAACCCAAACCAAAAAAACCAGAGTTATGCTGTCATTAAATTGTGACTCCTAAATGACCTCACTACGTTGTTTCTGCCTAGATGAATGATCTGCTGGGGCTGTGGACTATGCAGGATTCTTCTACACACCCTTTGTAGGTTTTCTAGCAAGCTGACCAGCTCACTTCCAAATACAACTCTTTGAAAGGGGTGGTCAGCAAGCTTTTTCTTCCCACACAAAGCAGATAATTTCAGAGAAAGTTTCAGGGTCATCTTGATAAATATGTTGGCAGGGAAAAGGCAGAATTGTGCTTAATGAGCAGCTTTAGAGGCTGTGGGGCTGAATTAAACCATAGTGGAAAGAGATGGAGTGTGAAGACATGAAAGGAAGTGCATCATTCACTGCTGAAATCTAGAAGCTTTGATGTATGGAGAGGAAAAATGTAGTATGCTCCTCTTAAATTTGTAGGGAAAAAAACAAACAAAAAACCCCAACAAACCAACACCCTAGACCCAAACAAACCATTTTGATAGAAGTAATCAGTGTTTTGCCAGAATTCCTCCTTCTGTTGTAAAATACCACCCACGGTGCTGTGAAAGTGAAGAAGAGCTTTTCTTCGCTAAGCAGATCTTGAGCTTACTATTGTTGTAAGCTGAGAAGAGAGATTTTGTTCTTATTGGAATTAGCCTCTTTGTTTTGACCTCTCCCCTCCAAGACATAATTCACTCTGCAGGACCATAGTCTATGATTCTTGTAAGAAATTCTGCTGGTACCAGTAAACACAGATGTGATTAATTTCCTCTGAAGTCTGGTAAACAATAAACTAGCAAGCATAATAGTGGATTCCAGCTCAAACTGGCAGTTGGCATTTTCAGGATTTTCTTCTAGGTGGTGCAGAGTTGGTCCTTCAAAGAATATGGATTGCTAGCCATAGGATTTTTCTCAATTATATTATTGGCTGTGTCACACATGGCTGACATTATTCTAGGAGGTCATTCAGTGCCCCTGTAGCACAATTCATCCATAAAATCATGTATCTTTGAGAAACTTGACTAATGCTGTAAATGGTTTTGAAAATCTTGGGTGAGAGTTGCTGTAGAGTATAAAATGTTAATTAGACCAGAAGATAATTCTGGAATAGTAATGTTCCCACTCATAGAAAAATGTAGCTAACAGAGGATGTGATCTAACTACACAAGGTATTTGTGTTTGTGTTTGTTCGCCACACATAGAGCTTGAGTGCCTGGGGCTCTGACCTGAGGTTGCAAGAGGCTGCTGAGAAATGCTTGTGGTTAATACAAATGTTAATGATTTGGACTGGAGTCTGTAGCTGGGGAAAAAAAATAAGAAAATGTGTTTATAGTTTCATATGAAGGATGATGACAAGAATTGCTCAACAGATAAATTATCTACATGAGATCATTGACAGGTTATCTCTAGATGAGATAAGAATGCAAAAATTGGAGGCTGGGAAGAAGAGGAATGATCACGGTTTTACTCAGGGATATGACTTAAGGGCAGAATAACACGATTGGAATATTAACAGTGTAGCTGGTTAGGAATTGTGGACAGGTAAGAAAAAAGGGAGACAATATAAGCTTGTAGAGCAGGGGTTACACACATCTGCCAAAATCAGGAAGCAGTAGAAATAAACTTGTTGAAGGTTCACAGCTGCTGATAAATAAAAGGAGAAGACAGTGCTGCCATGGCAGCAGCTTTGTATAGACACTACCAAGTCAATTAGATAAGGCTTCTTCAAATAGCAGAATTATCTGGCCTCTGGGACTTGGTTTAAATGTGCCAACATATTCAAGTAATTAAAAGAATACTGCAAAACAAGCTGTCTAAGAAGTTCAGGAACATGCTGGAACAGCATCTGTTTGTCGTCAATAGAGCTTTCTTAGTCTTTGTTTCCTGCCAGTACAGAGCATTGTGAAATACTATGAAGGCAGAAAGCAATTTGATCACAAAATGTAAGTTGTGAAGAAAATGGATGGACAGCAGATTAGAAGGCAGCACAATGGAATAGACTGAACTGGGAAACAGGCTGCACCCAGCTCTGGAGAGAAGCGTTTGTCATTTGTCATGGCCTTAACCTGTGTTCAGAAAGGAAGAACAGACCCTCCAGCATGGATCCAAGTTGAGAACGTAGGAGGCGAGTGATCCAGCAGATTCCCTTCTAGAACCTGAGGCTTGGGAAAGGAGTGAATGAGGATTAAAAGCTATGTCAGATTGCCAAGGGTATGAGTGTAAAATAACCCTGAGAAAGTATGTATGGATGAAGGCAGAAAATGTAGGGTCAAAAGAGCTGCATAGCAATAGCTAGAGGCTAAATGGCAAGAGATGAATTGTTTAGGTATAGAAATAGCAGGAAGATGACTGGGAAAATTGTGTGTGCCACTACTCGAGGAAAGAGGAGTTATCACAAAACATCTGATATTGTCATCTTCTGATATCGGAACACATTATCAGAAGAGGCCTGATACTGTTTTTCAGGCACTGGAAGAAAAGCCAGTAAGGAAAACTTTCTAAGTGATCAGACTGGTAAGTGCTGCAGTAGGTGTCAGAGATAGCACAGCTTTTCATGGAAGTCTTGAAAATCAAAATAGCCCTGGGTAGAGTGTTTTAATTGTTCCTCTCTCCTCTTGAGGAGAGAGGCTAACTAGATCGTCTTTGGAAAGTCTCTTTCTTTCTTTCTGTATTTATGGTTCCTGAATGTCTGACAGTTTTGTCCCTACAGGAAAAAGGGCTGTGGAGAAAGCTGATGACGATGATGAGCCAAATGAATATGAGCTTAATGACAGCTTTATAGATGATGAGGAAGAGGAGTGTGAACCTACTGATGAAGACTCTGACTGGGAACCAAGTTCAGAAGACCAGGATAACTAAGATGTTGAAACGATTTTGCAAGAGGCACATAGATTTGTTAAGACCAAAAAGTAGCTGCACAGAACAACCTTACAAATGTCCGATCTGGTTGTGTTAAAACATGGGTGCGCAAGGAGAGGAATTGCTTTGAAAACTCTTTTTTTTTCCTCAGTGATGGAGGCACTACAGGAAGATTTTAATGGGGACAAGAGGATTCAGCAACACCTTTCTTGCCCTTATGTATTATTTTGGTGGGTTTTGTTTTATTAAGTGGTAGAGCCAGAGGACTGAGCTCTGAAAGTGTTTGTTTTGGTTGGTTGGTTTTTTGTTGTTTTGGTTTTTGTTGTGTGTGTTTGTTTGTTGGGGTTTTTTACCTCATCTATTTCTTTTGCAATACTGTTGGTGTCTCACAGTTTCAAATCCAGTTTTAAAGTGTTTGTCTTCCTGTGCTTTAAATAAATACTGGCGTTAGGAAAGTCCTTTGTTTTGCTGAAACGCAATATAAACTGCAGTATCACAGACTAATTCTTGGCCATCACTGGGAATGTCTAAACCATTTTTTTAATGTTCTTTTGAGTTAATGCAGTCTCAAACTTCATCAGTTTGCCACTAGCTTTCCTTTTAGGCATCATTTATTTGATTCTCTTGATGTACAGTAGTTAAATACAGGTTGTCTAAATCACTTGGAAAGATCAGTGTATTGCACCACTGATTGTCTCAACAACAATTATGGTTTATTTGCTCTAATTGCAGTAGTACCTTTTTCCATACATATACATCACTGGAATTTTATTCAGTTCACAACAAAGCTGTAGTCTTGATGACTTTATTTTTGCACAATTAAACTTGTACCGCACTGTGGGAAAAAACTTGTAACTGTGTCTCTGTGATTTCTGAAGACTTTGTTGGAAGATCTTCAGTGTGTCCACAACGTTCCTGACTTTTCAAGAAAGTTAAGAAGTTTTAGTATGTTCGCAGGCAGGTGATTGGAGCCATGTGAATTTGGCACTTTTTTGGACACAATTCTGAAATTTAGCAAGGGAAGAATTCTTGTGTGGCTATGGCTCCCCTGTGAACATCTGCCCAATCGTGGTTGAAAATAGACATTCAAATACACTCAAGCTTGTCAGTTGAGTAGCAAAATGTTCTCTGCTTAAAATAAAATAGCCATTGCTGCAAACTGGCGCTGGGTTGCTTTTGGATGCAGGATCATCTTTTGCCAATTGTGCATCAGACTCTTCTCCTAAAAATTGTAGATACTGAAAATATAAACATTCTTCATGGGCAACTGTTCCAAATTTGGAGAACATCAGCTTCTCTTGGGCAGTACTTACTGTTTGCCAAAGTTTTTTCCTACAGGAAGAATCTAGTAGTGTTTTTTTACAGTGTCTGATGATTTCTGTGACCGTAACCTGGCATTCTGTATAAGAGCATTATTTTGGGAATGGCTCTTTAAGCTACTAGCCTTTAGTTTGAAAGTAGAAATAGCTTTTTATCACTGAAGACTCTCAGATGTGTAATCACAAAAGCAAATTTAGAAGTAGTTCTTGGTTTTGCATGATAGATTAAGTTTTGTTACTGATATATCAGGACTGAAAAATAAATGTATGACCAAAGCAGCACACTGGGAAAGTCAAAGCCATAAGCAAACTGCTCTATACTGGTAGACTGAAGTTATCTCTGTTTAAGTGTATTTTCCTGTTTTTGTATTCTTTTCTTAACAGCAGAGTATACTTTTAACCTTCTGGAGGGATGAGCTTGTAACCCCAGGATATTGGAATATTGATCGAAACTACTCTGTCTGAGGCGCAGATAAGACCAGACACTGCAGACCCTTAAATGTCAAGTTACACAATATTTTTTTCAGTGAATCAGGAATGCACAACAACTTAGTGGGCTGAGTCTAGAGATAGTCCCATGATTGGATTTATTCAGGCTATAGTTTAAATATATTAGTGAAATAATAAAAGGCATATTCTGACCATTTATGTCAATTGCCTCCAACAGGCAGAGTATAACATCTCACCCTGTAGTCTTTGCATTGTATTACCCTGTAATATATGCTTATTAGCGCTGAATAAAATAGACTGGTGAAATCTTTTCCACCTAAAAAAGTCATAGAATCATTTTGGTTGGAAAAGACCTTTAAAACCGTTGAGTCCAACCTAGCACTGCCAAGCCCACCTCTAACCCATGTCCCTAAGAACCTCATCTAAACGCCTTTTAAACCCCTCCAGGGATGGTGACGCCACCACTGCCCTGGGCAGCCTGTTCCAATACCTGACAACCCTTTCCATAAAGAATTTTTTCCTAATATCCAATCTGAACCTCCCCTGGCGCAACTTGAGGCCATTTCCTCTTGTCCTATCACTTGCTACTTGGGAGAAGAGACCAACCCCCTCCACGCTACACCCTCCTTTCAGGCAGTTGCAGACAGCGATCAGGTCTCCCCTCAGCCTCCTGTTCTCCAGGCTGAACAGCCCCAGCTCCCTCAGCCGCTCCTCATCACACTTGTGCTCCAGACCCCTCACCAGCCAGGTGTGGCCGTCGGGGCCGGGCAGGACTTGCCTGCGCTGAGCCCGCCGCCCCTGCCTGTCCCGCCAGGCTTTGCCGGTGGGTCGTGCTCCGCTCTGGGCGCCGCTTTCCCTCCGTCCCCGCCCCTGCCCGGTTGCCGCCGAGCGCTCCCGCCGCTGCTCCCGCCCCTCCCGCCCCTCCCGTCAGCGGCGGGTGCGCGCGCCGCTTCGGGCGGTAACGGCCGGCGCGAGGCGAACGGGACGTTGGCGCCAACGGTCGCAGGCGCGAGGCGCTGCCTGAGGAGCAGCCAGAGGCACGAGCAGCGCGGCCGGGAGGAGGAGGAGGAGGAGAAAGGCGTTTTCGGGATGACGTCCGCGGCAGCAGGCGCCTTGTTCCGAGGTACCGACGAGGGGAGAAAGCCGCTTTCCTCCGGGGCCTGTGCCCGGCCCTGCCCTGTGCTCCAGGGTGTGGAAATGGGCGTCATACCAGGGGTTTGAAGTGTGAGGTCCCAGCAGTTCAGAGGCTGAGTGCTGGAGACTGGAGACCTCAGGTGCTGCCTGTTTTCACCGTCAGAAGTGGTCATTACACCCCTGCCCTTGGCATCTGGAATATTGTGTCCAGTTCCGGGCTCCTCAGTTCCAGAAGGACAGGGAACTGCTGGAGAGAGTCCAGTGCAGGGCAACGAAGATGCTGAAGGGAGTGGAGCATCTCCCTTATGAGGAAAGGCTGAGGGAGCTGGGGCTCTTTAGCTTGGAAGAGAGGAGACTGAGGGGCGACCTCATTAATGGTTATAAATATATAAAAGGTGAGTGTCATGAGGATGGAGCCAGGCTCTTCTCGGTGACAACCAATGATAAGACAAGGGGCAATGGGTATAAACTGAAACACGGGAGGTTCCATTTAAATTTGAGAAGAAACTTGTTCACGGTGAGGGTGACAGAGCACTGGAACAGGCTGCCCAGGGGGGTTGTGGAGTCTCCTTCTCTGGAGACATTCAAAATCTGCCTGGACGCCTTCCTGTGCAACCCCATCTAGGTGTTCCTGCTCCGGCAAGGGGATTGGACTGGATGATCTTTTGAGGTCCCTTCCAATCCCTAACATTCTGTGGTTCTGTGAAGGGGCACATAAGAAGGTTCATAAATATATAAACACATTCAAAACCTGTTCTTCAGACAGAATTATTTGTGTGAAATAAACGAAGGCTGGCCTACGCACTGAGCTACATCTGGTGGGAGCTGGGGCAGAAACCAGCCAAGGGCTTTGTGCTCATTAAGCTCTAATCTTCCTGTGCTGGATGTAGGGAGAAGGGTCTGTAAATCACCCCCAAGCCAAGCAGGAGCTACCTGAGCAGGCTTAATTCTGGCATTGCCCAGCTTTGTGGTGCTTGACTGAAAAGGTAGCGTGGAGCCACCTTTCCAGAGCAGTGTCACAAATGTGCCTTTGCTCGTGGGGTGAGTGCCTGTTGCACTTCCATCCCTGCTGCTTGCAGAGGAAGGAGGGGACTCGCTTTCAGAGGGGCCTCCCTGCTGTCATACGTGCGAAGGTCTTGTAGGGTGTAGTCTAAAGTGCATTGCCTTGCTCATTGCTTTTGCTCTACGTACCCATTTGCAGAATTTGCTGTATTCTGGTGTTTGGCACCCCAGAAGGCCCTCCTTGGAGTCTTTCTCCATGCCGCGTCATTCTTCTTTGAGTCATTTGTTGTGCCCTCCTGGAGGAGCACTCCACTGCCTGACTTTTTTGGAGTACTTCAGCATTTGCCTCTTTTGGAGTGCTATGCGCTCACATTTTATTGCTGTGCCTCAATGCGCTTCTTGTAGTATATACTTTCCCTGTGTTACTTGCCACATTTTTTTCTGCTGGAACCAGCAGGTGAGCAGGTGGATGAGTTCACATGGAGTTTTGATGTACCTCAATGCCCTTTTGTGCTCAGGAATGTCTTTTTCTGGGGAATATTACCATCTTTGTGTCTTCCGTCAGTTTTACCCAGTCCTGGTTTTGAGGGAGGCGACTTCGTGCTTTGAGCAACTTTGTGCTCGATGTTGATTCTTAATATTCGTGATTATTTTGGTGGTTTCATGTCAGGTTTTGTCACTCATTTTCTTGTTCTGGATGGTATTAGGAAGGTCACTTTGGAATCTGCAGTGATCCCTCTCCCATCAGTGGTTTTGGGCCTTTTACTAGCAGCATGTTTTAGGGTAGAGTCTGTAGAACAGGATCCTAACAGGGTGTAGAGAGAACAGGAGCTCTGGTGAGTTCGGTAGTGTCTGACTTGTCTCAATTCTGCTTTATTCTGCTCGGTGGCATGTTTTGGTTTTGTTTGGTGGGGGTTTTTTTGTTTGTTTTTTGTTTGTTTGTTTGTTTGTTTTTTCCAGCACAGATTATATCAAGTGTTTGGAAGAGGGTAGGCCAAGCACCCAGCGAGGGTCACAGCCCCTGCAGGCACAGGGATTGAGGGAGAATACAGACACCAGAAGTGTTGCATAAGTGCCCAGGTGCCTGAGAGACAAGAGCTGAAGCATCTGTTGCTACTTGTTGGAGGCATGGGAATTGTGGGAATATCTGCATGGCCCTGTCACCAGGCTGGTGAAGTTGTCAGGGCTGTGCCGTTAGTGTGTGATGCTGTGCTGCAGAGGCAGCAGCTGGAGGGTGCTGTTGCCACAGGAAAGGCTGCCAGGCTGAAAGAAGGAGCACAGTTAAGTCTGGGCTCCTGAGTGAGTGGGTCAGTCCTCAGGGCAGTTTCATGTCCTGGCTGTTGTGGCCCACTCTGGTCTGGGGTTGTGCAGGTCGTTCTTCTTTGGTAGAGGGACAATGGTTGGAGTTTCTTTTCCTGCTATTGCTTTATTAAAATACATACTTTATTTTCTTAGTGCCCATTGCTGAGAATAACTTCTTTTTCTTCTCTTTATCTTCTCTTAGCTGTTTGGGATTGCTATTTTAATTTCTGGTTACACATGCTTTTCTGTTTTTCAGAGAGCCAGTGTGAAGGAGCTGGGACTGGATTTTACCTTCAGTTATCCCTGGAGGAGCTGCTGCAGAAGGAAGCGAGCTTGTGGTTTAGGGAGCTGTGCCACAGGAGGACAGCCAAGCAGGACTCCAGTGTGATAGCACCACATTTTTGCTTTTCGCAATAAAAGTTGGAGCAAGCCACAACTGAGGCATGGCAGCATATGATTTTTTCACTGCATGGTTATCTAAACCCTACTAACAGCTCTCAGGAAGATGCCTCACTTCCACCCACTCCTCATCCTTGATGCATCCCCCAGCTCCTGCATGGTGAAATCCTTATTGCTGCTGTGCCTCTGGAACTAATAGTGGGCAGTTGGCGGCTATGGAGGTCTCGCTGCAGTTTTTACTGCAGTCCAGTGGGTAAGAGCTTGTGCTGGAAGTGGCTGCTGGTCCACGACAGATGCTGCTTTCCTCCTAGCTTGCGCTTTTCTTTCTCAATTTAAGCGTGACTCTTGCAAGCGGAGCTCCAGGTAGGTGCAGTTCATGTTCAATTCCCTCACTAAATGTTGCCATTCAATGTAAGTGAGAAAGTTTCTGCAGGGAGGACCCGGGCAGGGGGCAGCAGGATAGTCCCCACCTGAGAGGGAGCTGAGGGAGCACCCATTTCTGGAGCACCTGCTGGCACCCACGTTCCCTAGCCTGAGTTGTGTGGGTACAAAAAAGCCTTTCTGTTCTTTTTTACCTGCACAACTCATTTAAGGTATAGGGAGTGTGGGGTCTGGCCCCTTCCCTGGCTGCTCTGGCTGGTCCATGGCCTACCTGCTCCCCTCTGCCTGAGGGAGCCACCCAGGTCAGGGCCTGTCCCCGCTGCACACTTCTACACTTAAAGAGAGTTTTTAAGTGACTTTAAGAGTCTTTTAAATTCTTCGTTTAAGTGCAGTCATGGGTGGCAGGCAGGCCCTGGCCGATGGAAGGGGCCATACCCTGTCACTCCGTAGATGAAATGAGTTCTGTGGGGACAAAAAAGCTTCATGGGGTTTCTGACCCCGTGCAAGGCCCTTCGGCTCACTGTCCTGGGCCCCTGGTTGCTGGAGGTCAGTTTAGGAGCAGGCATCGGTCCCTGAAAGTGAAGCCTGTGACCAGTTTGGGGGTGTTTGGAGTTGGTGCAGGTACAGGCTAGGGGCAATATGACTACTTGGCTGCTCTGATCAGGAATAGGGGACCACTGCCCTTCATCAGTGGGATACTCTGATTTCTCAAGATGCTGCTCACAAGAAATGCAGTTGAGGGCAAAGCACAACTTCTCCTGCTGCACTATCTGGTGGTTCATGCTGAAACACTGCTTTTCTGCTGGGAAGACCTCAGTGTGTCAAAATAATTGCAATGTTGTGGATCCCGAAAGCTAAATCTGCAACAGGCCTTGTTGCAGCTGCTGCTTTACCTTCACAGGGACAGGGGTGTAGTGGTGGCTGAGAACACTGGGCAGGCTGGATCGGAAGAGTTTTCTTGGAGCTCTCAAAGTGATATCCAGAATTTTAAAGCAATTTTTTCCCCAATTTTTGCTTGGTACTATATTGTATGGTGGGGTTTGTTGTTGTTGTTTGTTTTTTGTTGGTTTGGTTTGGCTTGGGTTTTTTTGTAATAACTTAGCCTGAGGTGGATTTCCAGGTGTGGAAAGTTGTCAGTTGTTTGGCTTTATTGCACAAAGAAAACTAGTAGATGGAAGGAGTATCAGGATGCTCTAATGACAGGTAGTATTGCTAGCTAATCCCCAGTAACTAGCACAGGTTTCAGGAGGTAAATATGGGTGCATGCAAGATCAAGCCTCTTGATGATGAAATACTGCAACTCCCAGGTCTTTAAATTTCATTGCCAGGCTGGGAAACAAATGGATTTAGTTCTTATCCCTATTGAAAGATGTCATTTTGAATAATTATTTCAGTAATTGTTTTGCCTAACAGAACAAATTATGAGATCCTCTGCCATGTGTATTTTTAAGAGCAGCTAATTGTGAGAGGACTTGAGCACTTTAATGGCTTTGAATATCCTTTTGCCATTAAATTTAATTGGTCAGCCTGGTAGTTTTTCTTTGCAGAAATGGGATAATTCACATTAGTCACTTGGGTAGGAAAATTATGGCTAGGGTAAAAATACAAAAAAATAATTCACAATGCTGGTATTGATTCCATGTTTATTGTTTTATTAGCAGGATTTGCTCTTCACTTTAATTCACAAATAGACAAATTATTTACAAAAGCCATTTACTCCAAAAGTAGGTGATACCACATACTTTAAACCAGGAAGCATTTGTCTTCACGATAGAAAATACTTGATTTCAATATATAAGAGTCTGTAATATCTTATGTGTAGTTTAAATGTGTAGATATGACTGCAACTGTCACCTGCTTTAGCACAATTATCGCTTAAGAAACACCTGTCCTGGAGTTGCACAAAATCAGAATAGTAAAAATAGCACTGGGAGAGGCAAGGCAGAATTCATCTTGAGTTGTTTCTTCACCTTTGACCAGACAACGAGCTACTCACTTCAACCAGTGACTGGCTTGCCGAAGCCTAGAGTCTGTCTCCATTGCTTGCAGAAGGGCAGATAATCTCAAGATCCTTTTTTGGCCCTACTTGTACTTTATTTTGAAGGTGTACACAGACTTGATAAGATGTCTAGACCTGGTTCAGCAGGGTGGGTCCTACTGAAAAACAAGCTGAAACACATGAAATTGCATCTGAACAGAAAGAAAACACTTTTTTTTTTTTCCTGGGAGGGCTGTTGAACACTGGCACAGGTGGTCCAGGGAGGCTGTGGAGTCTCTGTCCCTGGAGTCAGTCAAAGCCCAACTGGACACAATGCTGGGGAACCTGTTCTAGCTGACCCTGTTTGAGGAGAAGGGTGGACTGGGCAATCTGGAGATGTTGTTCCACACCTCTACGATTCTGGGATTGATTCTGTGAAGAGCTGAGTGACTCCAGGCAGCAAAGCTGGCCATATAGTGCCTGGAGATGAGAGAAGGGAACAGGTCACTTCAATATGCAGCTGTGCCATTTCCAAATACATAATACACACAGTAACACTCTACATAAAACTACAGAGTGGAATGCTGATAAAATATTTTAAAACAAGGTGTCACAAGAAGAGACTTGAGGTTTTCACTAGACTGTGAAGCAGTATTTAGCTTTGTAGAGAATGTGTCTTTCATAAGAGCATGCTGTACCTTGGACAGTGTAAAGCTGGTGGTCTGTAGACTTCAAGGAGCTTCATCATGAAGAGTAAACTGAGAGGACAAAGTGACACAAAGCAACGTGGGCTTTTTTTGCCATCCTTCCTCTTGTGAGCAGAAGGAAAAGGACACCAAATAGCTTAAAGCTACAAATAATAAGCTCAAAGGGATTAAGAGATTTCATCTAAGAAGAAACAGAGAGGAATCATTGCTAGGATCAGCAGTCAACTCCTCCATCATTGAAATATGCTTTAATGCATTCATAGACTTTTTTGTTCACCTTAAATTTTAAACAACTCTAAAATGAGCGTCTACATCCCAAATTTACAGATGGGTGAACTGAAGCACAGCATCAGTCTGGGTTACGGGATTATACAGCAGTCCAGTGAAAAGAGTTCTGGTGGAAATGCATAGTAGGCTGCTTTTCGAGGGCTCTCACCAATGGTGGGTATTCCCACAGACAAGGGAGAAGTTTCTGAGGAGGCGTTACTACCTCTTTACCTCCTCTCCAAAAAATGTGAGATTAAAACTGCAGAAAATTTATTTCAGTTTTATGCAGTCTACTTCCTCTGTGACAGGCATTGCACTTGTTCTCAGGTCTAAATCTGTGCTAGATTTGCTTCCTTTATATGTTGATCTCCATCTGAGCAACATGATCTTCTTGAAATACTTTATGGTGTTATTTTTTACAGTTACAAAACACAGGGTGTTTATCATGCTGTTACTCATAGCAATGCATTCAACTATGTAAAAAGCAGTAAGATAATGCTTCTCTTTCACAAAGATCGTGGGGAAAAAGTCACGGACAATTATTAAGCCATAGAAGGGTGCCCAGCAGAGAACATAGGC
This sequence comes from Caloenas nicobarica, assembly GCF_036013445.1. Taxonomy (NCBI): domain Eukaryota; kingdom Metazoa; phylum Chordata; class Aves; order Columbiformes; family Columbidae; genus Caloenas; species Caloenas nicobarica. Next base: position 114,300,433 of record NC_088247.1, read on the forward strand.
AATCAGGATGCACATCAGTACCATAACGGTTTTTCTTCTACATCGAAGCCTCTTCCTGATCTGTTCCGTCTGAAATCCTGGTACGGTTTTAAACCAAAGCTCCCGAGAGATCCTGGCATAACACAAGGTCATCGTAATCACAGGTGCGACAAATTCAATGCCAACAATGAAGAGGAAGTATGATTTGTAATACATCTGCTGGTCAACTGGCCAAATTTGACCACAAAAAATCTTCTCCTGGTTCTTCACTATAAATAACACTGTTTCGGTAGCAAAGTATGCAGATGGGATAGCTACAAGTATGGAGACGATCCAGACCAAAGCGATTAGGAAGGTTGCTGTTTGATAATTCATGCGTGGTTTCAGTGGGTGAACAATGGCCAGATACCTAGAACAGACAGATACATTCAAAATGAAGTCTGAAAACACTGTTAGTCAGAGCACGCTTCAAAATACAAATGGAGAGAATTTGGCAGAAGGAAATCGCTGTCATTCTTAAAGAGAGCCTGACAAATTTGTCCATGAGGAGAGTTTTGAAGTATCAGCCTTGAGCCAAGTTCCTAAATCTAGTCAGAAACTCTGGAGTGAGTGGCTGAAGGTCTTATTAGCACAGTGGGTACTTGGCAGTCTGAAAATCTGAGTGTATGGTAGGATGTCTGAAGATGGTTTTAAGATTTCAGTCTTAAACCTGTTAACAAGATCAGGCTGAAAAAGTTGTAACTTTGTATCACAAACTTCTTAACACAGAACCAGGTCTGGGAGTTAGGGAAGGCTGGAAGACGAGGAAGAGAGGGAATATTCCTATTACTGACAAATATGTTTGCAGGACCTAGCACAATATGCGGGTGAAGTCATATCCAGGATGTACCATGACATAGCATCTGGAAATTCTTTGGTGTTTGTACTGTTTTCTTGGTTCTTTCATGGGGTGAAGAGAGCTGAAAGTGGTGCTAATGAATAGTTAGAGCCAGCAAAGGACTCTGCATCCATTTTCTGCCCGTGCAAGTTTTGGTTTCATCTGCTGGAGGTGACTATTGCTAATTAATCTTAAATATGCTGCCTTAAGTGATGTGCCAAACCATAAAACTTGAGTTAGGTACTTGCACTCCTTATGGCTGTAAAGCTGCAAGGTGGATTGCAGTGTTTCACAAAGAAGTGTGGAGAAAGGGAAGTATATTACTTGCAAGATCCATCAATTGCCCTTGATTCAGTTAAAAAGGTGCTAGGGCCAAATGACATTCACTCTGATTTTTGGTTTTTTGTTTGTTTGTTTGGAGTTTGGGGGGATGGTTTTTTTAAGAAGCTATAGATGTAAGAAGAGCTTTCGTTAGCATACATTGTCCCAGAAAGATTAGGATATTTCTGCTAAAAAGGGATTTCTATCAGAGACATTCTTGAGCTCCCAGTACAATTGTATTTAACACAAAAGATTATTTGAAAAAGTGGAATTTCTCATTCATTCAGAGGCTTTTCTATGTGTTTATATTCTATGCATAAATAGCATGCACAGGATATATTAATTAGAAAATAAAATGGAAAGTCAGCAGCACTTTTCATCAGCCAGATCTTGGAAGCAGATGAATTGTTCATTGCTCTTAATAGTGCAGGCTAGATGTCAAGGGACAGCAGAATTACTCTGCCTCATCGTGGAGCTGATAAATGAATATTTTTAGATTGTGGCCTGTGGAGACAAGGTTGTGGGATAATGTATGTGTATACATTCATAAGTATGCATATGTGCTGAGCAGAACATTTGGCTGGATGGGGTAAATCTCTACAAGAGAGTCAGAAGGGAGCTTTTGTGATGGATTTCCTGATTGTCATTGCTTATCGCACTGGGGTTGTTAACTATGGAGTGGTTCTGGAGCACATGGACTGGGTTCAGATGAAACTGCCCTGGACGGTGTTCTCCAAAAATGTACATAGAACACACCAGTCACCCATGGGTGTTCGGTCCAGGGGACCCAGCCAGAGCTACCACCCCAAATATTTACAGCATGGACATTGAGCCCTTAGCATGTACTCTTGCTCTTCATATCCTCTCCTTTCACATTGCATTGTTTTCTGGTGTAGATGTGGCCTTAAATATGTGAGATTCTTATGTTTCATGTGAACAGACATCCAGCAAGATGAAAGAGGGCCACACCTGCAGGAAATCCCATGGGACAGGCTCACCCTCTGTATGCAAGTGAGCCCTTTTAAATTATTTAGATTTTGTTAGGAGCCCATTCTTTTTAGAAACTGAAGTCAATGATCCACATGACATAACCAACATGGAATGGTTGATTGTTAAATTAATGCGGTTTCTCTTTGTTTACCAAGTCAAAAGCTCACAAAAAAAAGGCAGTATAACCAAAACAGTGTGTTCGTACAACAAACTTCAGTGATTAATTATTTCCAGGATTGTTTTTAAAGATTGGTGGGGAGATATGCTAGAAATCTTCTGATTTCTTAGCAGGCATAAGGGCTCAGTGACCCATGTTACTTCATCAATTTAGGATGCACTAGCAGAGCTTTCCAATAAATTTTTTTAGAAGTGAAAAAATATAAACAATAGAAAATGGTAATGCATACATGATGGTGTTTAGAAGCTTAACCCTTAGTCCTCAGCTGCTGTTCAAAGGTTATTTTGTTAGACACTTGTTAAGGATTTGTTTCATAGGAGCTGATTTTCCTTTCCCACACAACAGGCAAACATCTCTGAACTTCCCCAGTGTCATTCCACAGACTTCTGCTGACGTCAGTGACAGCTGAATCAGCCGCAAACAAGCTGTATCTATACAACTATCGACAGGGTTAACTGTTCCTGAGCTGTCTTTTGGAACAGGTACCGAAAACTATGCAACATCAGACTAGAGCATAAAATGGTACATGACAGAAATTGGGTGAAAAAAGGGAAGCGGGGGGGGAGATGGGAATCATACAGTGTGTATATGCAGAGGGTATACAGAGATGTATATTGTGTTTGTACACAAAAGATGACTTGTTGTGATGGCCTTTCTGTAAAAAGTTTACTCTGCAGGCTTTCTGTGAGTCAGTCATGTCAGACTTATGTCAGCATGAAGCTGATTCTCAGTGCCTGGGTCTGTCAGAGCCTGCAGTGCATGAGGCTAAGAGAACAGGAGTCATAAGAAAGAATACAATTAAATTAGATTGTTAAAATTCCTGGAGTGAGAGGCAGGCGTTGAAATATCTCAGGACTGCAGCATAAAGCAGGTAGTGTAGCAGGTGGATATTATTAAGTTCTGCTTACCCCATTATGAAGGCCATAGGAAAATCACTGCTAAACTGGGTTGGTGCAGGATTTTATAATTTTCTGGATAATGCCATAAATATGGGTGTCATAAATGATGACCTGTGGGTCTTTCCTGGCTTGCCACTGTGCCATCCTCAGAAGCATGTAAAGAGAGGAGAGCGTGAGAGGAGAGTATTTTAATAGAGCGGAGAGTGCTGGCCACAGTCACTGACCAGCTAAGACCTCAGTACTATTGAGTGGTTAATGTAATGATTGTTGGGTTTTCTCAGTGTGGCATGACACAAAATAAGAACTCTATTTTGCAGGCAAGACAGAAGTCTTGTCTTTTACTCACTTTCACAACAAAACAAAAAGTGGGAAAAATACCCTAGAGGGACAAAGAAATATCCTGTAAGGCAATAACCTGTTGGAAACTCACCTGTCAAATTCTGTATCACCAGTCAATTGTTTCTCTCACTGAAGAGTATTTACGTAACTGTTTGTAGAAAAGGTTAGACTCAGAAAAGCTGTGTAGGTGTTGCGGTTTAACCCCAGCTAGCGACTGAAACTACAATAGCCACTTGCTCACTGCCACGCCACTCCCCAAAACTGGAGAGAATCAAAAGAGAAGGGAGAAACTCGTGGACCGAGGTGAACACAGTTTAATAAAATAACAAAATTTTACTATTATACCACCACTACTATACTATGTATAAAATGGAAAATAAAATACAAGGTAAAAGATACCCAATGCAATTCCTCATGAACTCTGTCCACACCAAGCAAGCAGTCCCAGGAAGCAGGACCCTGGTCATGAACAGCCAATTCTGGAGGAAGAGGGAAAAAGGCAGAAAGGCCCAGAGACCTCTGCAAAATGGCAGGATGGCAAAAGGCTGAACTAAAAGAAAACTCCTGAACAGAACTGCACTGAAAGGGAGCAGAACTGGAATGGGTCTCCCTAGCCGGAAAACCTGACTTTCTTTAAACATGAAGCATGATGCTAAAGACATGGAATATTGTTACTGATCATTCGGAATGTCAGTCAAGATTCTGCCCCATCCGTGGTCCCCTTCCTCTGCCTGCACCTGTGGGCAGAGAGCTCAGAAAAACCTTGGCTCCCAGACAACAACTAAGATAACAGTAAGCTCTTACGTTCTCTTTGTTCCAACTCAAAGACACTGTAAAGTTATTTGAAGAAAAACATTATTTCTGTCCTGGGTTGTTACCATCTTATTCTCAAACTAAATCCAAACAATGACTGTGCTAGCTGTGAAAAAGAAGAGTTTCTAACTGCGTGAAGAACGTTAACTTGCTTTCAGTCAAACCAGCATAGTAGGTCAGTAGTGAAGGTTCCTTAGAGACGTATGGTTTGGATCAGGATTATATAGTGCTGTTAAACACCCCCATCTCTGGGTGTTTCTGATTTCTTTCTCCTCTTTCCCTTATTTCATAAATCCTCTCCTACACTTGAGCATATCTTTATGAGAAAAACATTTTTTTAATAAATGAGCATTCTTTTCATGGGAAAAGCTCAATCAAGAAATTTCCACTGAGTTTTCTCTGGGGTGATGTCACGACCTCATGTAATTAAATTTTTATGAAACAAGATACCTGGTACCTACCTGGACATTAGCAAATCCTGCAGAACAGCCACGCACATTAAAAACCTAGAAATCTGGACAGCCAACCTCAGGAGCTCTGGCAATGTCCTCGTGCATTCATACCACCCCACTTACCTGTCAACGGCTATAGCCAGGAGGGCATTGGTAGAAACATAGAGGGAGACGGTCCGTAGGTAGTTGACTGAGGCACAGAGGACGTGGCCATGCTCCCAGGACAGCTGCCGTACCACGTAGTAGTCCATCTCGAAGGGGCAGCACACGATGGCCACAATGAAGTCTGAGATGGCCAGGTTGGCAATCAGCAGGTTGGTGAGGTTTCGCAGCTTCTTGTAGCGGGCAAGAGCAGCGATGAAGATGAAGTTGCCGATGCCACAGACCAGCATGATGCCAACCAGAGCCACCCCGATCACAATCTTGGCTGCAAAGAAAGTGCGGGTTTTGGTCACGTCATCTTCACTGTCCAGTGGCAGGTCGTAGTCGCTGTAGCTGAAATTGAAAGGGAAGGAGAAGTTTCGCAAGGAGGTTAAATCCCCATCATTGAGATTGTAGATTGGAGCAAAGTTGAGGTTGATGGTAGCATTTGGGTTATGTTCAGCTTGCTCCATGGCCATGTGTGTCTTCTTTTGACATGAGTCTTGGCTGGCCCTTGATTTCGTGTTAGAATTACCCAGGGTGGCAGGGCACAATGGTGGCAAGCGAGAGACCTCATCCAAAGTTTCTGTCTGAGCAGTGAGTCACCTTGTCTTTGTCCCCATGAGATTATAGAGCAACAGCCTCATTTATCTCCTTCTGTGGAAACAAAAAAGAGGCAAACATTTCCTGAGAGGAAATTACAGCAAAAATACTGTGCTTGAGGGAAAGCAAGACCCACCTTATTGCTTCACAGCAATATTGCTTGTTCTGCACAGTGGGAAGAAATACCCTGTGAAACGATGCTTCTGTTATCATAACATCCCCTGAGTTGCATAATAGACTGGTTGTTACACCCAGCAGTTTTGTTTACCAATTATGAAATTTTATTTTCAGCACACAGTGAAATGAAGTTATAGGAGTGTAAAATCCAGTTTGAACCCTGCCAGCCTTCAAGCCCATGGTGCTCTCAGCCCTGGGCAAGGTAAATAAAGTAAAATGAGATGACACCTCAATTTGCTGAAAAGTGTCTGATATGCCTTTTGGACAAAGTTTTTGCTTTATGCTAGATGTTTCAGAGCTATGTGGTAGGTGAGAACAAAAAGAGAGCTGATGTTCTGGCTTCTGAATACATACCTTAATTAAGTAAGAGTTGCCAAGACCCAAGGAAATAGCAAAGCCAGCACTTTCCCTTTTGGCAGCCATTAATTGAGTAGGGGGACCAAATTTTCAGCCAGCATTATCCATTATTGCTTCTCTCAAATCAGTGGAGCTCTGCCAGTTTGCACAGACAAGATTTTGAGCCATGAACCAGCTTGTAGGGCTTTGCTGTGATGACAAAACTGCCATTCACAGGGAGAGTGCTTCCACAAAGAGACTCTTGAAATGAAAGGGAAAATCTTCATTAAGCAAGATGAAGTGCCTTGAATTTTTGAAGGAGGAGCAGGCTCCCCTTTTTTTACTACTGGTTGTACCAAATGTTAAAAATTGATTTATTTTCCACACTGAGGGGAAAAAAAAAATCTAATCTGCTTCCTAATTTTGCCTCTATTCTGTATCAAAATGCTGAGAGGGCTGTCTTCTTGCATCTTCCCCTGCCACATCTGGGAATCCTCACACCAGACTCCCAGCTGTCAGGACAGTCCCACCCCATCCCAGAAGAGAATTAGGGGCATTTCCACTTTTTCCGCATCGAGGCAGTAGGTCTTGAGAGTGTCAAATGCTATTGAATAATGTCCACCATGGCTACAAAGGACAATCTGCAGAGTGAAGCTGTTGCCCCCCTTCCTTCCCTGGGAGCACGCTCAGCTTCTGATGTACCAACGTCTAATAAATATCTGAGAGAAACTCTCTTGTACAACTTCTGTCTTCAGAAGTTGCTTTTCAAACTGAGAGTTGCAGAACAACAGAATAACAGAAAGCCAAAGCCTGAAAATAAATGACAGTTCAAACAATTGACTGCTTTACAAGACATGCCCGCAGCTGCCTGGAAATTTGAACATTCATTTGAGAGAAGTATTAAATACTTGGATGCAAAATCTGTATGTTGGTCAAAGCAAGATGAAGTACCTGTTTCACACAGGTTTCCCTGCGAAATACCGAGAGTGGGCTTTAAAATAAAGACAGACAACCCAACCATCCACAAACTGACATAACACTATCAGCTAACTGTACCTGCAGTTGCTCTCATCTTCTTGGAGGTCTCAGGCACCCTGGGGATACCCTTCAGGTTTCTCCCCTGCAAACGTGTCACTGGAACAGAGAAAGGATCATTGAAAGCAGCCAGAGGACTTCGCTGAATATCATTTCTCTCCCAAGCAGGTTTGCCCTGCAGCTCAGGGGAGGATGGCTCGCTGTCTCTGTGCATGCATCTAAAGCCTTTTCTCAGTGGGAGGCACCTTGAAGCTGTCCATGCATTTCTGATTTTAAAGAGGCAGTACAATACGGAGACAATAGAGACAGCCTTTTTCTTTTTTTTTTTTTTTTTTTCCCCACTGAAGGCATCGAATCAGCAGAGCAGCTTTGTTACCAGGTCTGAGCATGAAAGGTGTAAAACCCCAGTCTTCACTTGCTGTTTGAGTTTTGTCTGTTCTGGGCAGCAGCTACCTACACCTGATGTGCTACAGAGGCAAAATACAAACCTCCCAGTGGAAAAGAAGGGGAAGAAGGAGGGGGAGCTGCTTTCCCAGGGACCTTTCTCTGCGGATCTCTCCTGGGCTATTGTCTATAGATCTGCTGCTGTGGCAGCTCCGGCAGAAGGAGGGTCAAACATTGAATAGCCATAAATCAGCTTTTCTTGCCCTCTCAGGAAATTACTGAGAGCAGAAAAGTGGCAGTGAATCCTTAAGGACTTGGCGTCCTTTGCTAATGCTGCTTCCTTGTTGCTCTGAAGCACTTGATCCCCAGGGAGCAGTTCTCTTGCTTCTGAATCTCCAGAAGGAAAGGAAATGCACAGCAGATCCCTTGTCCTCTTCTGCACCTCCAGTCTTATTCACATTAGCTGACATATTCCAAGATGTGTAGTTGGGACACATTATGTAGTCCCCAGGAGATGAGACCATAGGAGGCTGTAGAGGTACTTAAGAGTGTAGAAGGTCTGCGGAAAACTTAAAATATGTGGCCTAAAATGCACACTCACAAGACTCTACTTTCATAAGCTAGTGGGCACTTACCTCTAGAAGGACGAGATAGATAAGGAAAGTAATGTGCAATATGTCTGGGGTAAAAGGGCCACTAATGGGACATTTCTTTCAGAAAACCTGTGGAAGGCCAGAGAGTCCCCACTGTCTGGAGGCAGCAGACAGCATTAAGAATTTCACAGCAAATACTTCACTTGGCTTTATTTTTAACAGCCAGTGTAATAGGTGGAAAGCCGTTAAGGGATTTTTAATATCGTGAAAGGGTGCAACCAGATGAACAATGAGGAAATCAGATACAATCCACTGGTTGAATTCTGTTACAAAAAACATAAATATAGTATGTATAAGGAGAGGCAAAGTGAACTTACAGTGTACAACAGAACCACATCTAAAAGATCCCTAAAATGAGCCACATAAACCTTAGATATCTCTCAAAGAAAGCAAGTACATTAAAAAGAGCTCTTGCAAGCTTTACATTAGGAATGTGCATGATCTCTTTAAGACTTTGTTCAGCTGTCTCACATTAAGTTATCTAGTGAGTTAAGTAATACGATATCCAAATATTTACATTGCTTTAGGCCAAAAACCTCAGCTGCTGCAGAACAGTCTATCCCCATTTACTCAAAGCAAGTTGACATTGGAGCCCTGATAACTACAGCCCCTCCAGACCTGCAGTTCATGCTTGGTATGTAGCATCTGTATAGCACTTGTCCATCCATCGTGCTCCAAGTAATTGTACTATATGTGTTAAGCTGTTCCTCAGGAAACGCTAGTAATATTGCGAAATGATGTGATTTGCATGTGCTGTGCAAGGTAGTGCTTTGGAGTAGTTGAATAGTTGTTGAATAGACAGTGAAACCACTGGTCCGAGAGCTGCCTTTACAGCCACAAGGGCGGAGTGAAAGCTAAAAGCTGGGTTTAGAGCCTCAAGAACTGTCCTGATAACCTGCTCCACTATAACAAGGGCTGCGGCAGTAGCGAAAGGACTCTAAAGCTATGGGATATGTGCAGGAGGATCTCCCAGCTGCAGATGCTGCATGAGAAGTCCCATCAAAAACAGTAGTCTCTTGTGACTTCTGGTGTAAACGTGCTGAAAGAGCAGCTCTCTGGGGCAGCCAGGCTGCGTTATGGCCTGGGCAGCTGTCTGTGCACAGCTGGGATTTTCATTGTCCCAGCATTTCCTAGCTGAGGGGCTTTGCAGCCTACAGGTCTCCTCTTCCTGGGAACTGAGGAGGCTTCCTGGCCTTGCAGAGCCTGAGATCCTACCCCACAGCCCATATGTGACATCCACTTATCATATGATTACACTCTATCACATTGAATTTCAAAGTCTCCATGATGTTGTAGAGAGCATGTGATTCTGATGTTGGATTTCTGCATAGGACAAGGTTTCTCCTTGATAGTGGTTTTGGTGGTTCCTCAGTGTTGTCACAATATTTTGCACAGCATCACAATTACCAGTTTGCCAAATTCAGACTGAGAGAGAAAAGTTGATTCTGAAAACTTATCATATAAACAATTTACATTCCTGGTTGGTTGGTTTCTTTTCATTAGTATGTTCACGGTTTGAACAGGGAAGTTATTTGCAGGCTAAATGATGTAAAAAACATTGCAATGTAAAGTGTGTGTTGAGAAGCTTTCAAATAATGAATTTCTAAAACTAGCATTTAGACTGGGAACAGACCTGAGGACTCTGGCCTTTCATTTCAAAACAGCAAACTCATCAGGTACTGTCTGTTTTTTCCTAATTGCTAAATAAATTGGGCTTCAAGCGAGGTAATTAATCCTAGGGGACTTCCATAAGCTTTGCATAAAGTATGGCTGGAGTTTTACAAAGGTCGCTAATACAAATCAGTTGATGAAATGTGACAAAAGCATAAGATATACTGTGATTTTTTGGAAAAACAAACAAAAGAGCAGCACAACCATGCGTATTTCTGCTCAGTATTCCAATCAGATATTCAGCTCAGGGGCTTTACTAAATGTAAGAATGCGTTACTGACACTTATGTTCAAGAGGACACTGGACTTGCTTACATAAAGAGTTAGGTGTATTTTTCTAACGTGAAAACATGCCTTGTGGTACTAGAGGAAAGTGATTTTTGGATGGGGTCTGGCAAAAATGTGCACGCAGGAGTAGTCCCACCATACTCAGCTGTTCAGTGGTGACTTGGACCCTGGAAAAGTCTTGGGAAGGAGAGAGCAGAGAAGTGTTTACTTTATTAATGGATTATGTCATCACATTAACTTTCCTCTTACCACCCTTTTCTGCTTTCTTACTGAGCGTATCACTTTTCTGCTTGGGAAAAGAGTCAAAGCATCTGCAGGAGCAGCAGAGCAGACTGTCAGCAACCGTAGTGACACCACACAAAGATGGCTGTCAGCCGTTGGTGAAGAAATATTATGATGTAGAAGTCATGTCTTCTGTATGAGATTATTAAATGTTTCTTAGCTGCACCAGATAGAACTTTAACGGTCCTGCTTTAAATTCCTCATTTTAATGTCTCTGATCCAGGTCTGGAGTCTGCATCTGGCCTCCTCCTCAGGAACTGGTTTACTCATACACTGTCTTCAAAAGCCTTTGAATTTAGAAACATCTAAAAGGAGCTTAATGCGTCCTATATCTTAGTGAGCCTTGTCACTCCTTTGGATTTTCAGAGACAATCTTGTTTATTTTGGATCTTACTCAAAGATACACTTAGTGCATCTTCTCTTGCAGTGGGTGCTATGAGCTGCAGAATGCTTTTGGAAATGAAGCAGCTTTTTAATTGAAGTGTCTCAGTAGAAGACATCTCTTTCTGAAAACCTGCTGACTTCTTTGGTGGTCTAAGTGGGAGAAGCTGGATGCTACAATTCTTAAAAATTTAACTCTCATCCATAGTCTCAAATTTAAGCTAAATTGTCAGCAGTTTCCTTTGCCACTACTATTCTCTGTTGACAAAGCCCTTTGATTTGTATTATCATCTCTTCAGTGTCTTCTTTTTTCTGTTCCTTTTATTCAGTGAACATTACTTTCCATTCATTTGCCAGACAGAATCCTGCTTCTTCATGTCTCCACTTTTGAATATTGTGATGGCTTTGCCATTGCCATTTGTTATTGGCAATTTGGCATTTCACTCTGTATTTCCATGGCAGGCAGAATGGTTCCAAGAATTTCCCTTTGTGGTTCCCCTAATTCCACTTTTACCTAAAAGATGTCCTCCTTTTCCGTATTCCTACCATCTCAACATAAGCAGATACAGACCAGACCAGAGTGTGTCACTACAAAGCACTTCTGCATCAAGCAGTGTGAATTGTGGAGGTGTGGCTTGCTTAGGCACATGCAGAGAGGGGTCCCCAGCTTCTCCCCATAGCAAGACATGAAGTATTTAAAGCTCATGTTCCATTCTGCCACCTGAGTAATTTTTTGGCGCTTCATTAAAAGTAAATACTTTTCTTTCTCACAAGTTATTTGAGATTTAAAGGGCTGTCAGAGTTCATTATCAATCTGAGAAAGGGATTAATATACTGTGAAAGCCTTATTGCTTGTAACATTGCTTGTGTGCTGCACACACTTGAAATCAATTCTAACCCAATAGAATAATGACTAATAGTAGTTTTGTTTGAAGCTACTCAGACCATGAAACCACAATCTTGGTGTCAGGAGGAAGCATGAAAAGCTGCTATCACACCTTATTTTGGATTTCAGAAAAGGTTTTGTGGTTCTTTGATGTGGTGTCAAAACTGCAGGGCCAAAGCAGCCACCTTCTCAATATTTTTGAAGCCTGAGAGTAGCACTATACAAGTGATTGCTCTGACAGGAGATGAAAGGTATGTCCGTGCTCACCAAACTAGGTGCAGATGAGGCAGATCCATCCCAGAAGGTGCACATCCGTGTTTTGGAATGATGGCTGTGCCCCGCAGGCACCCCAAGGCTAGCTGCCGTGGGTGAACCTGTATAAGTGCAGACTCTGCTGTGCTGCCCTGTGCTCCACCTATAACTCGGATTTTGTGACTGTGTTGTGCTGCACATATCCCCTGCAGCAAGACAGTCTCGCTTGGCTGATTGTAACGAAGGAGCCTGCGGGCAGTACTGGCAATTATACCACCTGTGTGTCCTTGTCTTTAACTAAGATAAGAATGATAAACAGAATTGCTGTCTTTTCAGAAAATCCTATTCAAGTTCAAAAGACCAAAGTGGGATAAGCTTTCTACAGATGGCATCAGCATGGTGTGCTGTGCCATGGTTGGAGACCCATCCAACACCACACAACTCAGGGGTGCCACAGCCTCAAAGGAACTAAGATTATCTATACCATCCTCTTTGTAATGTTAGCTCTAATGAATGGTATTTTAGGTAATAATTAATAAAGTTTGAGTGCCTTGCTCACTGGGATCACAGCAAATTAGCACCTCCTGGTGTCTGCTTTGCATGGAATATTTATTAGTAGAAACTACTTGGACAAATTAGAGGCAAAGGAGAATGTGGCATGGCTACAGCTGTGTGGGAAGGGGCAGCCCTCAGTTCCTGAATTACAAATCCTTGAGGAGTAAAATGTAAACTAATTCCCAACCTTTTCTAAGGCTACTGTTGGTTATATTTGATAGAGACCAAAATTTGCAGGGAATGGTATTGCCCTTTTGAAATCAAACCTCATTAATTGTAAGCATCTTAGAAGACCCACTGTACAGGGGCTATGACACAGTCACGACGCCACAAAACTAACTCAGGAAGGATGGGCTCTTTAGCCAAAACTGGCACCTTTCAGCTTCATGGATTAATCAGCTAGAATGCAATCTCTAGAAGTTTTGTAGGAAGAAATGTATGTGTTCAGAGGTTATTTGAGCTTGGTGACTACTGATATTGAAGTAAATCGGTAGGAGCTCGTGAAAAATATCGTCCTGTGGCATATAATGCACAAAGGCCAGCGTAATGGATCTAATGCTGTTTGTGAATCAGAGCATACTTTAGCTGCTGTGAGATACCCTTGGGAGGAGTTTTGTCCATGTCACTGGAGGTGGAAGCAGGGGAAATAAGCCCTCCCAGCCTGGTACATTAGCTCTTGGGCTGGGGGATATACTAGGGTAGCCTGCTGTTGGGCAGCCTGCTCTTTCCTCACAGTATTCTTCTAAGCAAACTCTTATTTAAATGAGCTTGAAATTTTAAGCCCAAATTTTTCACAGAAGAAATATTTAATATAAGCTCCGCTGGTCTTTTCAAATGAAATTGTTTATTAACCATTTTGTTGTCATTAGCTACCAGGAAGGACACCTGTAAAGATACTTACCTGTATAAAAAATGTATAGTTTCCAAGTACCCTAATTTATGTAATTTTGCTGCAGGGAGTTCATTTTGAAGAGAAAAGGATGACACATTGGGTATTTGAGTACAATTCGGAAGGTTTTTTAAGGCTCATTTCTCTTGCAGACTTACTAACCCTCTCTCAAATCATTGCAGATTGTTTTCTATCCAGTACCTGAAATGTTACCACTGGAGGTTTCTACCATACTATTTTCTGCCTTTTGCTGCTTTTAGAGCTAGTTGCGTATTCAGGGTCTGTAGCTCCCTTTTGAACCTGACACGGCCTTTAGCCAAAAATAAATATAATGAAAGAAAGATGATGAAAAGTTGCCACCTTCCAACTACACAGGGACATAAAGCAATGTCCTTTCTGCCAGGGCAAATGGATTTTCCTGAGCTGTCTGCGTTGGTTTCCTGGGCCGAGGAAGATGTTTTGCTTGTGTGTTTATTCTTTTTGGCTAATTGAGTTATGAGGTCATTTGCTAAAGCCCACAGAAAACTAGACCATGTATAAATTTATTTCAGCCCAGTTAGTGAGAAAGGCAGAGACATGATGTGTGAAACATTGCATGAAGGAGACCTTTGGGAGGCAAGGAACCTACTTCTGTCCCCTATTAAAGAAGAGCAATTTCAAAGTACACTCTGAAAGTCAAAGGACCAGTGCTCCCCAGAATACTTCAACTGCATGTTGTCTTCAAGGTGTGCATTTTTTTTACAGGGAGACTTGGCATCCTCCAGCCCCGTCTAGTGTAGATCTGACTAAAGAGATTAAGTCAGGAAGTCTAACATCAGTCAGATGGAGATGTGCCAATCTGTTCCTACGAATGGAAGCTCCGCCTCAGCTGCATTTGTACCAGCCATAGGAAAGTGTGTAGATATGGCCAACAAGTCAGCCGGAGATATACAAGAAAATATTGAGAACCCTCAGCTATACCAATAACTGGTCCCAAAGCCAGTGCCACTTCTTATACATTGGGGCTATTCAGAACAAAACCACCCTAAGATAATTTTGATCATTTTAAGGGTTTTTGGAGCAGTGCTTTTGAGTTCCTTCCTCTGTTTGCAAGCTCTGCATTGCTCCAACACTCTTTTTTTTTTTTCCCCCTGGAACATTAGTAATGGGAAGAGAAGCAGACTGCTGCTGAGCTCTGGTGCACAGGTCCTGTTGCCTCAGGTAGCCCTTCTGCTGTTTTTTTAAAGAAAGTCTCCAGATGCTGATGGGATAGTCTAAGGCTCGAGCCTTGATGCTGGCAGACAAGAGTCTTAAACACATTCTGCAAATAAAATGGCAGGCAGCACAAATTGGCAGTCATTAAAAACAATGCTTTTCTGCTTCATAAAGATGAACTATTGAAAAAGGTATAATCTGGAAAAAATTAAAAATTAATCAAAGTAATTGGATTGCCTGGGATTGCTCAGAGATGATAAAACTCATTAGAAGTCACACAGACAAATCAGGTACTGCTGAGCTGGGGGTGGGTAGAGGGAGGTGGAAAGGGGCTGTTCTGTTACAAGTGCTCTGTGAATGCTCTAGCACCAGTCTGCTGTAGTTAATTTTATATTATGAAATGATACATTTGAAACCACGTTGAAGCCCTCACTGTCTGTCAATGCCTGTTTCACTGCACTGCCAAAGGAAGCAACAAGATCTGTCTTTAAAAAATTGATGTGATTTAAAATTTAAAGAAAAATTGTTTCAACTCTTCTCCAGCAAATATCACACAATGGATTTCAAGAATGACTCAGATGTTCTTCATGAGATTATGTGACTTAACACATAAAGGGAAAAAACCCCTCCAAACCCTTGGATTTCCTGTAAGTTTCTGCAAGTTGTCAATACTGAATCAACCATTTCTATTTATCTCCTGAAAGGTCAAATTTTACTTTTAATGTGATGATACCTCTTAGTTCCTGACAGATCATTTCTGTTAATTGGTTGGAGTCAGGGTTAATAGAACCTATGGGACTATATCCAAATGGCTGAAAAATTTCACCCCTTTACACTCCAGCATACATCAAGTATGAATTTCCCACAGTACCAAATTCAGTACTCAGGTATGCATAACTTTTAAAGGTTTTCTATTTTTTTCTCATTCATTTGGTGGGTGTAAATGATGAATGATGGGACAAACTTTGTAATTCTCATTCCTCTCTTTGTTAGAGTAAATAACTAGGCTAAGATTTCTCAGAGCAGATGGTGATGTTGATCACTTTGAGCATCAAAGCAAGCAAAGAGACACACTTTATAGGATCCCCCCACTGCTCTAAACATAAATCTGCTCTCGCTGGAAAAAGAATATAAAATCACATATTTAAATTGAGCTCCTAAAAAAGAGTCAATGAAAAATCCTAATGGTTGCAAATGTTTATTCCATGAACTCTGTAGGCACTAATAGCTCCAAACGACCCTGACTAGCCTCACCTGGAGCCTTCACCCTGCTGTGGAGCCCAATTTCAGCTCAGTCCTGGGCACACCTGGACCAGTGTCTCTTTGCCATTTTGTCTCTGGCCACATCTCCTGGATGGACATTAGATTTATGTTGTAGTCTTGCTTTAGGATCTATCTCTTCCTGCTCTTGGATGGGCCTTGAGAATATGTCTGGAAAGCTGCCCTTGCTGGAGTATTTGTTTTGAGAAGTGTGGTTTGGAAACATGGATTTAATGTTGATTCTGATCTGCAGGATCAAGAAGGATTCAGGTACTTCTTTGTTTTAAAGTGGTTTCTTATCTTACATGGTCTCACGTATAAGTGAATGTGAAGTCACATATATATGCTGGGTTTAGGAATGGTGGATAACAAAACACTCTTACGGAAGAATTGTGATGCTTGGAAAATAATAGTTATTTTTGGGATAGATATGAGGAAAAAAAAAGTCTCTAAATCTTAAAGGGAGCTCAGTAAAGCACACTTGATGTTATTGTAATCTGGCATGTAGTTTTGCTGCGAGGCAAAAACTTCTCCCAAATCAATTCCAAAGTCTGCACAACAGGGAAAGTTTACAAAAATATGCCACTATGTGTCTTGATGTATGAATCAAATAGCTGGCCAAGGGTGAGAGCAGAGGCTCAAATACTCATGCCGTTAGTTCTGCTGTTAGTATTAGAATTTAAAGGTCACAGAAATCAATGTAGACTCCATCAAAATAGTATTTCCAATAATCTTTGTGTTCTTACATGCAAAGTTTGGGAGTGGAATTTATAGAAGAAGAAGGTTTGTTTGTTTATTTACTTATTTTTAACTTCGCTATTGACTTAGTGGGTGCCTGTGGTTAACCTGCACACTTCCTTGCTTTTCACCTGTGAAACAAAAGGATACCAGTGTCCTCTGGAAAACGTTTTGATATGTGAAGATGACAAGCATCACACAAGGCAGTCATGTTATCATTTATACCATGAGGAATTACCGATTATAGCTTCACAATTAACAGGTTGAAACACCTGAAAAATCTTTAGAATTCATCTAACTGTACAGTTCCCTCCTACTGATGCTGCAGCAGTCAGTTGGTTTGTGCTCACTCTTGTTTCACAGGTCTGTTGAAAGTAGTTCCCCAGGTGTCTAAGGAGATGCACATGTTTGTAACTGTGGAATTTGCTGCTATGGTAAATTTGTAGTTGAAGGAACATAACTCAGTAATGTCCCCTGCAATACAAGCATCCCTTTGTGATTTTCAGAAATGAGCAGGAGTAGCCTCTCGCTACAGATTTTTAGGAGTGATGTTCAGATATCTTTATGGAAAATTGCTAATTGGAGTATACGACAAATATTTCCAGGCATACAGTGTGGACACGTGGAGGTGGTGGTCTTGCGTTGCTTGGTGGAATATTTACCGAGTTGTGTGTGCGTGTTTTTTGTTTCTTTGGTTATTTGTTTATTTATTAAACGCTGCTGTGAAAACTGTCAAATAAAGGTCCTGAATCTTTCAAGTAATGCATTGATATTGCTTTATACTTGAGTAGGTATTTCCTGATACAGAGATACATCTGTGTGTGTGTATTTATATACTCATATATATGTAAATGTATGTAATACACTTACATTTCTCTTTGAGGGGGGAGCACTTGTTCCTCATTGTTTGCAAGTTCAGGGCTTAGAGTGTAACTGAGCCTGACTGGTTTGAATTTGGGAGGTAGTAGTAGCAAGAACAATGTGCAGCCTTACATAATTGTATTCCGGTGGGGGATTTCTCTATGGCTGGTGGAGGAAAATAAGGAACATGGTAAAACACTGGCCCGGGTTGCCCAGAGAGGTGGTAGATGTCCCATCCCTGGAGACATCCCAGGCCAGGCTGGACAGGGCTCTGAGCAACCTGAGCTGGGTGAAGATGTCCCTGCTCATGGCAGGGGTGGCACTGGATGAGCTTTGAAGATCCCTTCCAACCCAAACTATTCTATGATTCTATAACGTTTTATCAACTCTTGGTCCCATGTGGGTGCAGCTGATAAGTGATTAACCTGTGTTACCCATGGGAAAGAACAGTTGGCCTAAAAAGCAGTGACTTATGTGGAACGGGATCAGGTTTGGCAATGCGTAGAAGTGGGTGGCATTCAAATACAGTTTTTGAATTGCTGCAGTATCACAAAAGGGAGGTATCGATTGTTGGATAATATGCTGAATCAGACCAATGTTGACCAACATATGAATCTGTCTGTAAACCGTTAGCTCAGCAAATGCAGCTCCTAGTACAATCTGTACAAGGCAAGCATTTAAATTGATTTAACATTTATTTTCTAATAGTTTGGTGCCACAACAGCCAGAAATGTCTCAGCACTTGTTTTTCTAAAACTGGTTTGCCTAGTATAATAACACACATTATTCTGTCCTTGAGATTGAATTAGTTTACCACAATATGCAGAAGCAACTACTTTTTCTTTTGAAAATAATTTTGGAAATTTACAGAAGCTGTTCTCTTGAAGTTCTTCATGATCCTTCAAAGCTTCAAATTATGGTTTTTTTAGTTGAAATAGCCCTTTAAAGAGACTTTTAAATGGATGTGATGACTAGTATTGGAATTGGTGTAAATGCATTATGAAGTCATTACAAAATATACAGAGATGTAACATTGTTCAACCTCTGGTGGTGTGACGAGTTGCTGAAATGCTCTGGTGTAAATGCCAAGGATTTGACAATGTACTTCTTGAACAGATCTATTGAAGAAAACAACAAATATGTAAATTAAAAGGCAGGGATGAGGATGCAACAGAAGGACGTACTGATCTAGCAGACTATTGTTCAGCTCTGTTGTCCATACATAATAGAAGACAGTCTTCCCCAACACACCCCCCTCTCGCCGCATTTACTCTTCGGGGAAAATCGTTTTCACCTTGATTTTTTTAAATGTTATAGGAATTAATTTAGTTGATTGTTTAAAAAAGAGCTGTAGGAATTCGGCCGACAGAACAGGAGAACTAAAATCAGCCTCAGGAGAAAACTGAGCAAATAAGAGCTAGTGACTGGGACAAATTCTGTTGTGAATTTTACACTTAATATTTTGCTCACCATCAGAAACTGCCTTTCCAAAATCTCCTGCTGTGCCTTCGCCTTTCACTGTTGGGTTGTATTTTCCATTGGAGAAAGAGTATTCACAGGGAATGGTTTATATTTGGGGGAGGAACAAAAGCTGTGCACCTTAGTGCTACATCTTATGCTCACTGAGCCCTTTTTTTACCTTGAAGAACTTAAGCTAAAAACATTTTCAGGCTGTCATTAAAAAAAAACCAACAAAAAACCACAAAACAAGTGTGGAATGGGGACTACTGGGAGTTTGTGACTTCAGGACTGCAAAACAAGCAAAATTATAGGTGATGGTAAAAGGCAAGTTCTGTTAGCGTGAAGAAACCAAAAAGACTGAGCATATGGAAGAAAGTAATCTGCTTTTGTTTGGATTCAGATTATCTTCCTTATCGCTGAAGTATTTTAACAGGTATTATGTTTTCACAATAGTCACTAGATGTAGCTAAAAACCCAATAGTTAATTAAGCCAAAAGCAATATTCCACGAGAGAGCGTCAGCTTTTGGCTCTAAATAGCCTCAATATGTTTGGTACAGGCACTTGCGAAGTGTATCACTCTGTACGTCACTGTCAAAGTGATCTTGTGGTTGGCACTTTTGCACCTTTCTGTAGATCGTACCACACACAGGCGTTGGTCGCCATTGCTCAGGGCTCAAGTAGTAGCTGGTTTGCCAGTGATGCTGAGTAATCATGTGTGTGCTTCAGGTATAGCGAACGTCCTGATCTGTGGAGATCAGAGCTCAGTTCCTGTCTTTGAGTAGCATCAGGAAGGCTTTGGAAAGCTGCTGGCAATGAAAGGTACTTGTTACAGCAACTTCAGAACTCTGCTCTACAAATGTGAAGTGGAGGTATAGTATAAAGGATTAGAAAAGAGAATTTCCTGGGGAATGAATTTGGCTTTGGATGAGATGATTGGTCACGTGGATGATGCTTGAACAAGTGTTGTTGCAATGAAGCAATTTTTAATCAATATTGGATGGTGCAGAGTGGTTATTCCTTGGGAGTTGGAGGTCTCTCCAAGTAGAATTGATCCAGTATAAATAATGACAAATGCTGCTTAATATAGACAATATGAAAACAGTATGTTTTCTCTTTCTTGCCAGGGGAAGTAAAATAGTGCCCATGCAAACCAGGCCCGTTTTGTGACATTCGCTCAGCTTCAGAAATAGTAGTTTTGTACACTACTTTAGCATAACACAGATAGCTCTTTATACCTTGAATCACTGAAGTTTCCCTGATTACACAGATTTGCCTCAAGTAAAGACGTAGGTGCTCTAAAATTATTCCTCACAATTGCCTCATCTCCCTTTGCCTATTAGTTTGAGATCAGCACTTGTGAAAAAGTGGTCACCAGGACAGATTAAGAAGCTTGGAAGAATGTCACAATCCTGATCTCAGGAGGACTAAGCCTAATTCAGCCTTCACATCGGTTTATGATGCTGAATAAATAGTTATGTACCTTTAAAAAACATAGCAGGTCATAGAGAAGCCATTTTAAACAGATTATTTAAAGGAGAAATCAGAACATCTAGAAAGGCACTGTTTTAAAAGCTCTTTAATGAACAAATGAAACAAAACTCAAGGAGCAGGTAGAAAATCGTTTAAGCATCACTAATCTCAGAGGGTGATTTGTCAGCAAATGAACTGCATGGGAGATAAATATGGACAATGGAAACATCAGTGTGGCATGAAAATGGGGACAGGCTACAGTTCAGGCTGAAGACTCAGAATCCCACTGAGGCAGATGAACTGCAACAGAAGTTTTCATCAATTAAAACTTCTAGTATGCTACAAAGGTGACCTTGAAAATTGCATCAGAAAAAACATTTTGCTCCTAAGGTGCTGGTAGCTGTATTATAGGGATAGTGTCTGATGGAGCCAAATGAAATATCCATTGTGCTTATTGCTGTATGGCCCAATGCCAAACTGCTGATTGTAGCTTTTCGTCATGTGTCTATTTTCCAAACTCTAAAATGTCAGACAAACCATTTGGGGTCCTGAACAGCATTTGCCTTTTCTCCATGAATTATTCCAAGACTTAAAAATACTTATAGACCAAGAGCATCAGAGCATATGGACCTGCCATTGCACTTGCAGTGCCCTCTCCAGTTGGTTTGTAGGGGTTTGTTAAAATAGTGAGATCCCCAGTGTCTTGTCATCTGCAGTGCGTTTACTCTTGTTCCCTGTGATGGTGAACACTACCCTGGCAGAGCAGCCGCATTCTGTCCTCAGCTGCTGCTGCTTTTCCTTGAACATAATTAAACAGAGTGAAGACATAGTGAGAATCAGCCTCTGGAGCCATATTTGCAGCTCTGAATTAATTTGCAAGATGAGAAGTCAGGAAATTTATAGAATCATTCCAACGCTCTGAGGAAAGATTAAGAAAATCCATGATGCCGTAATGTTAAAGCAAATTGCAGTCCTTCCCAAGGGCAAAGGGTTTTTTTACAATGCATATGCACGCACCCTGTAAAATTAAGAGAGTGTTGATAGATAGTGGTATTTAAAACCTCACCAGTACTGGAGTCTTTTGAATTACTTTACTTATCTCTAACTTCAAATGCTGGGATTAACACAATGTGATCATGAACATGCAGTAGTGATTAGAAATGTTGTAGGTGCACTTGGT
Organism: Caloenas nicobarica; assembly: GCF_036013445.1. Classification (NCBI taxonomy): domain Eukaryota; kingdom Metazoa; phylum Chordata; class Aves; order Columbiformes; family Columbidae; genus Caloenas; species Caloenas nicobarica. The sequence continues at coordinate 114,321,978 of NC_088247.1, forward strand.
TGACTGAAGGAGTTGGTGTAGAGCTATGGGAATAAGGGGAGTTTTCAGTGTGCTGAAGACCTTGTCTCCCTTTACCTATTTCAGAAAGGAAGGTTAAGATTATTTTAGCTCCTAAAAGAGATTAGACTGTGCATAAATGCCAACTCAGAAGGCTTCATGCAGGCTAAAGAAAATAGGGATAAACAGCAAATATTATTTGGGCTCTTCTGATAGCATGTTTCTTTTCATGAAGTGTTTTCTGTGCTGTTTAGATGTCTGGTTGGCCTGTGATAATGATGTCACAATCAGGACTGTGGTGTTCTTACCGGTGTCTGGCTGTGCAGCTGTATCGTTTCCTTCTGGGTGAAAAGCTTGCTCCTGTCATCCCTGCCTCAGCTTCACTGGTGTTGTACAGGTATACTTCAGTTTACTTCAGGCTACACTTGGATCCATTTAAAGTTAAATCTTCACAGAGAATATGGCCGTTCTTAATACTTTGACAGGCTTCTCCTCGTGTCGCCTGACTTGACACTGAGTAGTTCCAGCCAGTTACCTCGTGTTTCAGATGGTGAGAAAATTATTTGTCTTTACCTGTATTTGCATTTTGAAACTGCTCCCTTCCTGCCTGGGACCCCAGTTTGAGTAGATGTTCCTTTCCTTTACAAGAGAAATGCCATCGGAAGAGAAAGCTCCGTGACCCTGTTTTCAGTTAGGCATTTAATCCCATAGCCCAGCCGTCCACTTAGCTTATTTAGTCACTCAGCAGAGCTGAGGGCGGAAGGACTGCCAAACTTTTTGAGTATTGAGTACAAGAGCAGAGCAGATATTACCACATTACCCGTACTGATCTGATGGTCTTGGTCCCAGCTGCATTGTTGCTTTAAATGATGGATAGTTTTTGTTGCACTTGTCCTTTCTGAGAAGTATGAGCAGGTTAAGACTGTGCCACGAGCACACAAGTGGCAGAGTGGTAAAGACATGGCAGTGAAATTTTGCATTGAGAAATTGTGCATGTGGAAAAACTGCCTCAGGGAGTCTTCTGAAACCGTTGTCAATTTTCTCTAGGTCAAAACCAGCAGTACTTCTTAGCAGGGAGATGTTCTTTACAGGGTTCAGAAAAGCTACCACAAAAAGGAAACCAGTTATGTGGGTTACATGTTTCTGTATAGTTTTGGTTCTTTTGGATGGGCTGAGACGTGTTGAAGTTTGGCTAAAACTGTAGTTCCGAATCATGTCCATTTAGTGTCTTCTGCCAGAAGGGAGAGAAGTAGAGACAGAGCCTGTTCTGGGTGCAACACCTGCCCTCCTTCCGCTCTCCTGGGGGTCCCCACGTTCACCAGATCCCAGTGAAGAAACTCCTGGTCCTTTGGCTGCGTGGGATGAGGCACCATGTGGGATGTTTCAATGTGCTGTTGTTTTTCTACGTGAATTTAAGAAGCTTAACCTTCAGCTCATTTAAAGTGTGTGGTGCCTACGCAGGTCTTAATGAAAAAGCTTAGTCACCTGTCATAGAAAATATGTGTGACTTACTGTCAGGTAATTACACCTTTTGTGGTACTCTGAGGTTGGCGCTGCTTTAATCTGTGAAAATGCTGCTTTGGAAAGCGTATGTCAATGAATGAACTCATTGAACTTCTAATTCACTGAAATCTGTTTTATCATCTATTTTAAACCTGATTTACTGGATTGTTTGTGAATGGCGCTTTTCAGTTTCTGAGTGTCTCGTGCTGTGAATCCCTTCCTTGTCTGCATCCATATGAGTGCTCCTAGGGAACATTCACGTAATTGGTACAGCCATTTCATGGAGGAAGGATCTTGAAGGATCTTGTGAATTTTGTTAAATGTGAGATAAACTACTTGGCCCCCAGCTTTGGCTTTCCATTCAGTAATGCACTGCATGTGCTAACTGTGCCGCTGCTGTGAATTTAATCTTAGGCACCAAAAATACCTCTGGTAATGTTAAAGTAGGTTGATTAGTCTAAAATTTACATTGTTTACTCCTGCTGCAAAAAAGAATAATGTCAGTGCTTCATCTCTCTTTTAATCTCATCTGTGTATTTGCTGCACCTCCAATTAACATTTTTCAAATGTTAGCGAGAGGAAACATTTTGTTTTCTTTTTACTTTTAAAGATAAATCTGTTCTGTGTTTTAGAGCTGCCTTTTGTGGATTACTGGATAGTTAATCAAAGCTGAGGCTTAACATTTCAAATCCAACTGTTTTTGAGCAGCAAATGCCAGTGGGTCACTAAATGCACTTAGCTTAGATTTAATATGCCTTAAAGCAATTCTCTTTGATTCTGCAGGAAACAGTTTTCAAGTTAGCATTTATCTTCTGTATATTCTAATACATGATTGTAGAGGAAGAGGGGCAAATCTTCCAGTGGTGTAAAACCACTATTGATTTGCGCTGTTTGCAAAGTTACATAGCAGTCTCTTTACTCTTACTGAAATGTATGGTTTTTTTACTGCTGCTAGTTTTATGTGATGCCTGGAAATATGAGCAACAGAATAGGGTTCTGATTTTCCTTTGTGGTTTAGGATTTTTCACTGGAAGACTTGCTGTCTTTTAGTTAGATATCTGTCACTTAGTACAGCGAAGTCTGTACTAAATTAAATAAAATTTCAGCTTATTGGCGAGAGAGTACAGGCTAGGCTTCAGCACTTAATTTCCAGCATTTGGGAATGTTGAGGCTTTGTCCTCTTTTATTTACTCTTTTTAAAAAGGCAGGTTAAGACTTCTGTTGCTGAGCAGAAATATTCTTCTTCATTTACTGGGGAAAAAACCAATAGTGTGCCAGTCTTTCTATTTTCTTTTCATGTTTTTATAGCTTTGCACTGCTATGTATTGCTAACCAATTTCCGCTGATCTTATTCCTGTACAGCTAAAAACATAACATGAAAACCAGAGATAACAGCACAAATCCTTTCTTGCTTTTCCACATCTATTATATGAAATGTGATGCTGCTCCCTGTTCAGCTGGTAATGCTTCAGATTATTGGAGTGAGAAGCTGTAAAATAGATCCTTGATAATGCATGTGTGTGAATTTGATGGTTATGAGTAGATTAACCTTGATCCAAGAGGAGCGACAACCTTGTCTGGATTTATAACAAGTAGTTATCAAAGAGATTTAATTGGCTTTGAACATTCTTCTTTATATATGTATGGAATTGCATTAGTTGCTGTACCCTTCATAGAATAATTGTCAGGGTTTCTCCAAGTAAACATGAAATGACCTCCTAAACAGATAGCTGGTTCTATATAAGTCTCAGCATTTACTCCATGTTGGAATGTATGATATAGATGTTTGATAAATGCTCGCTGTTTCCTTAAATGAAGTTTTATATGTTCAGAAGCAAGTTATATATACTCAGAGTGATTAAGTTTTGTTATCACTGTTCTGACCTTTTTCTGAAGAAATATTGCTTTTCAGAAATTATAGCATTTTGATTACTCAAAATACTATAGATAGCAAGAGCAGTGTAAAGCTAGAGGCAGAGGGATTATATTCCCTAGTAGTAAACAAGTCTTAGTGAAAGAGAGCATTGAAACAAGACATTAACTCTGTGACAAGCATCAGAAGGCACCTGATTGTACTGCTGTTGCATGGCAGCTTGAATACTCAGTGACCTCTAGTTTTAAGTAGATTTAGAATTTTAAAAGCCAAAATGTTTTCCCTGGACTAAACAGGCTATGTTTTGAAGCAAAATGTTATTGCTTATGTTGCCATATCTTCACAACTGATAACTGCTTATGGCTTCTGTGTTCACTTGCCTTTTTAATTCTGCGTGAAGTGTGTGTTGAGAGGAATAGCAATAACTGGAGAATATCTTGGGCTCCTGGGATAAGAACTGAATAGCTGTTATTAATCTCTCTCAATAGCCATATTTTCAAAGATCTCATTTGTTGAAGTTCAGTGAATGGCAAATTGCTTTGAAATGGTAGAAAACAATTAGGAATGCAATCCATATTAAAAGAAATAACTGGTGATAGACGATTTTACTGCTCTGTTCTTACACTCTGAAGTTATGATCTAGATTTTTACAGCCTTATTAAAATTGAAAGGACAAAGTAGCACTTTTAGAGTTTAGATTTGAGTACTGTTCCATGTTACCTGAAAATAAAATCAAACATCAAGCACATAATGGATACATTTAATTTCATTTGAATTACTGACTGCACCTCAGACAAGCTCACATTGCAATTTCCATCCCTTCTGAACAAGAGTTTACTTGGCAAGAATTTGAAGTTGCTGGTTATGTTTTTAACTTGGCTTTCCACAACCAGACAGATTCAGTAGGGCTGGAAATCTGTGCCTGCTGACTGCTGTGAGATGCAAGGAGGAACAGGGGAGGAATAGCTGGGAATTTACTGGAGGGTTGTGGTTTTGTGGGGAGGCCTAAGATGCTCCCAGATTTCCTAAATGCTTCTAAGGCTCAGCATGTCAGAGGCTTATGTGTCTTTTGGTGGAAGATCGTTAAGGCAACTGCATCCCTCAATTTTCTATATAACTGCAGAAGAGCCCCGGTAACACTTGCTTCTAACTTGAAAGTTCCCTAAGCCAGAGTACATCTGGCAGAAAGGCAAAGTGTTTCTGGTATAGTGAAGTAATTTCAAACACTGTGGAAGTGTACCGAAAACATATCCGATCTACTTTTTACCTAGCTAGCTCTGAAATAAGCAGATGTCTTCGTACTGAAGTTTTCCTTATCCATTCTTCAACACAGCTTCCTAATGATGACTGGCCAGTATTAATATTTCAATAATTTAATGTTTAACATTTCAGCTTACTTACTTTCCCTGTTAAGTAACTGCCATATGCTTTTCTTTCTGTTTATTGCCAACATATTGGTGTATCCATTTCTTCCTGATCTTACTGGTTATTAGTTGCAAGGTCTTGTGTATTTTTATGTATCTTCAACTTTTTTGCTTTTCTATGTCTGTCTCGCAGTCGACACCATCTGCATCATACTGCACAGAAGTCTGTCTCAGAGAGAGATGGGTGCAGAAAAGGTGCAATGCAGAAAACCAGATTAGCTTCCATGCTGCTCACTTTGCAGCCTTGTGGCCGGGGACCCTGCCTGCCAGGGATTTTGTTCAGCACAGGGACATCAAGTGACAGCGTTGGGTATTGCAGTCGTTGCATATCAGCAAGAGTGAAGTCCTGAGTCTTCTGAGCTGTCTTGGCTTCTTTGGAAAACAGATATATCCTGCGATGTAAAAGAAAATATTGGAGCTTAGCTAGATCTTTAGAGACGAAGGGCACAAGTCTTCCTTATTCTGCAGTTATTTAAGAAGGTTTGGGATTTATTTGGAATACAGGTGATTTACAGAATACCGCTTTTCAATAGCACTTGTTTGCCAATAACTCCATCATACACCAGAACTGCAGAAAAGCAGTTATGTGACTGTGGTAATGCTTCATCTACAAGCTCCAGGTGAAATAAAACTGCAGACAGTCTGTCTATAGAAGTGTTATTTACATGATCATCCCTGATAGTATTTTAAAATCTGCTTTTCTTCTGATGTGGAAAATTTTAAGGGATGTGCAGATGGGACCTTTTCACAGTTGGATGTAGGCAGAGCACACTGTTAGCACTTCTGGCCCCCGTGCAGTCTGCAGAATGGCTCCTGTGTCCTCGGGCAGGGCACAGCTGCAGTTGCAGTGTCTCCTGCGGGCTGTGGCTGTGCCTGGCTGATGTGCCCTGCGGTGGGGACCCAAGGTGTCCCATGTCCTGGCTGAGGAAAGATGTGGGCACTTGTGAAGTGATGCATCTGCACAGCCTCCTATATGGGGGTCTGTGAGCCTCTCCAAGCCTTTTCCAGGTGGATGACCAGAGCATGCAAACATCTGTTCCGAAACACGAGTCTTGTGACAAAATTCAGGCAAATGGGAAGAACTTGTTTTGTTCTCTTACCTACTATGTATTTGTCTGGTTTCAAGCATATATTTTCATTGTTCACTTGTTCTGCTGCTTTATAATTGTGATGATCTTTGAAGCTGACTGAACTGGATTGCTTGTCCCTTATGCATGAGAAAACCTACGAATTATTACCTGGCTTAGAAATGGAAGGGGTAATAAACTTATGAAAAACAGTTCTTGTGGTTTAAGTATAGTTAATGTTGCATGACACATGATTCACCAGTATTCCCTGTTTTCTGCTGGGCTCTGTGAATCTAACTGGGTTTATGCGATGTGGCTGTGTAGTCAGAACACTGTCTGTAAGAGAGAGAAATCCAATCTGTAAATAACTTTGTTAAAATCACCCTTTCCATGCTTGAATTCCATGACTGTATACTCACTAGTTTGGTTACTGCTGATGGAATTATGAGAAGTTAGTAGGAGAGAACCTGCTATTTGAGGGGGCAGCAGTGCTGTTAGGAGGAAGCAGCCCCATCAGCGCTGTAATTTGAGATTTGTTAGTACTGTTGGAGTGGCAGACCACCTGCATCAGGCACATTACGTAGATGGTTTCTCTCCTTTAACCTGATGTGATTTCCAGCCACTGTCAAGTGTATGCTTTGCGAAACTTGTGAAAAATAAATCGCAGGTGTTAGTTTCCTAGGAAAATGAATGATCCTGCGGCTATAGAAATGTGAGATTAGAATCAAGTGAGGAAAATATGTATAACAGTGAAAATCATGATAGTTTAGTACTCATGGCATTCAGAAATAATTTTGCCTTGACTAGGTAATAGAAGTTAATCTATTCAGTTGTAAGTGTTGTTTTTTTTTTTTAAAAAAAAAGTAAAATCCATGCTGGCTGCAACGTCCAAATTAGACTTCTCAGATAATTGTTATGAAAATTATCTAAATTGTTTAAAAGCTGAGGGCTTCTGAATAGAATATACTTAGTCATATGAAGATGTGTTATTTAGTAGACATCGTTAGTTTATTTGCAACCCTTCTTGTTTCCAAAGAATTGTGCAGAAGAGACCAGCTAGTGTCCACTGTTTGCTCCTCTTTAATACGTGTAGATGTTGTATATTGATGGTGGGTAACTTGCTTTCATACAGAAAAGATCCAAAATAAATTGATCTTCCCACTGATTCATCTTCATACTAGGGCAGTGAGCAAGACACATTTCTTCATGATCCTCAGCTAACTGCTCCTCTGCTTTTACTTATCTATTCCTGCAGCTGTAAGATAACTTTCCAAGCGCTTCACTTGAGCTAATCTAGAGTGTACATGGACCAGGGAATGATATACGGTGCTTTTGCTGCCTGCCAGACCTGAACAGATCACGCTTTGGCACACGTTTCATCAGGGCTGACAAGTTTGGCATGCGTGCTCAGAAGGAGTAGCCCAGATAGTGAATTGATCCTGAATGGCGATATGCTCTGCTTTTGGCAGTCATTGCAGCATCCGCAAGGATGGGTTGATGACATTCTTTCTTGCTGAAGAGGGAACGGGAAACAAGGTGGGATTTCTAGTGTGTTCGTTTTAGTGCTGGACCTGAGCCATGAGGACTGGTACTGTATATGTAGGCTGAGAACCGAATCCAGGGAGGGAGAGAGAACTGATAGAGTCTGCAGAAACATCTCCAACTGCTAGACAATCAAAAAATAACATATTTTTTTTTATGCATATGATAATGTCACTTTGTTTTCTCAGGGAGGCTGAATTTCAGCACTTCATATCTGCCCAGCCTGCTCTTTTGTAATGATCTGATTGCTGTTGATTACTTGTGATTGTCATGAAGGGCATGGATACAAAACCTGTGTATTTTGTCATTTGGAGAAGATAATCTGTTTATCTCTGAGGGCAGAAGAACAGCTTAAATTTTCACATAATCAGAAGCAGAAAGTCATAAAGTTATGTCTGTATCAGGTTAATTGGGATTTGTGTTTTGAAATTTTTATATATCTTGCACACAAGCGTTTGGAGGAAGAGCTAGGATTTTTTAATGAGGGAGGCAGGGAGGAATTACTGAGTTTCCTCTGGGTTTTCTTTTTTTATGGGAAGGAAAAAAAATCAACCTTTCAAATATAACCTTTATTTTTCTGCCTTGCCAATTTTCATTTAAACAAGTGAAATCTTGAATTTTCATATTTGCATTTAGATTCTTCCATAGGTGTTTCAGGGGTCATATGAGTAGCTTTCCCAGAATAAATCCTAGAAACACACGTGCTGAAATACTCCAAGTTACTGGGATGTCACTGTGCCTGACAGGTTGTTGCATCAAATCCTGTACACTGGTGAGCTTCTCCAGCAAAAGAACACCCTCCCCCAACCCTGACTTTGCCTCATAGAAGAGTTGTTTCAGCTCTTGCCCATCAGAAGTTCAGACACAAGGATTTTTCAAACAGCATGGGCTGCCATGCTGCACATTTAGTCTTAAAAATAAGCTGTGTTTTTTGGGGTTTGTGGTGTGGTTTGTGTTGTGTGTGGTTTTTTTTTTTTTTCCTTAGGTAGGATGAGAGTATTTAAAGAAAGAATTGTCAGCCCTGAGGAAACTGTTCTTGCTGGGAGTGCCTTTCTTGTGCTAGGAAAATCGAGTGGCACAATATAACTGGTGGTGGCTTTCTGATCATTAACAGAATTTTGATTTTAAAAATTAGTATTTTTGGTGCTACAGGTACCAAAAATTGCTACACGCAGTATCTTTTTTCTTCATTTAATTTTTTTTTTTCCACAGTTGTTTTTAGTCACTGCCTTGTGCTGTCACTAATGAGGATAGATTGGAAGGAGTGTATCCCAGCTTTCATGTAGATTTACAGGGTGCTTGCATGCAACATGCTGAAACACTCCGATCAGAAACTCTTACAATTTGCAATGATTAAGGCTAGAATGATGCATGTGCTTCATTGTAGCTGTCATGCTATTTCCAGGATATTAAATCTTGATGTCTGTTTGTTATGAATGATATAATGCTGTATCCTTGACTGTGCAATTAAGGCCTTTTTATCATCATAACAAAGAGTTACCCCAGAATGGTGCTGAGAAGATTGAAGCTTATTTTATCAAAGTTTTTTGTCTTCTCTGCAGTTCATGACTGTGAAACACACATGAACTGCAGGAGCAGTTGCCTCATGCATTTAGATGAAGTCAGTTTATGCCCTTTGCTCAACCATTTCTCTTTTAGACTCAAGCTGGATGATAGATGAACGGAGAGAGTGGGAAGGCAGAGAGAAATTTGGAACTTTGGAATTAAAACACAGGTTAGAGGTAGTTTCTTTTCTCAGTTGACATTTTTATTAACAACACTGCAGGGTTTTTTGACAGCCTGGAGTTCTTTGCACAGAAGTCTGAGTTATAACTTGACAAACCTGTTGTTTTAAAGTGAAGCCAGAGAGTCCTGCTCTTTTGGTGAAGTCTTTCTGTGCCATCCATATGTGGTAAAAAGCAAACTAAATAAATTTTGGACAGAAAAGACGCAGGCAAGACCTGCTCTTGAACTCTTCAGCTGCCATTACAACTACTTGGTGAGAGATCAGTCTTGATCATTTAGAATGTTGTTCTGAAGAAGGGTAAACCTTTTTGGTTTGTTTTCTGGCAGAGGCAGGCTCTGTGAGCTTGTTTGTTTATTTGGGGTTTTTTCATCAAATAGCTGCTACAATGTGAAAAAGCCCCTCAGGGCAGGAGCTTTTGAACTGCAGAGGCAGGAAGGTTTCTGGGGTGCAGCTGCAGGATGGGGCAGTAACGATGTGCAGTACGAGGTTGGGTGCCCTGTCTTGCCAAGACTGTCTGTGTTTTATACAGTCCAAAGTGACAGTTCAGGTATTCTGTTTTGGTTTGTTTTTGTGGTATGTTCTTTCTTTAGCTTTAAAAACTAGATGGCATTTTTGCAAACAGAGTAGTTCTGAGGGTGGGAACACATTTGTTTGACTGGTGCCTGGGCTAACGTGCTTCTCAGAGATATATCCAGCGTCACTACACACCCAAGCATGATGGACTGCTGTTATGGGCCCATATGATACTGGCCATATGCTTTCTTATAGCTTTGAGCACATGGAGAATACCACAGTAAAATGCATGTTGTCCCTGGAGGCAGATTTGCTGTGCTCCTTGAGCTCAATGCAAACATACTTCTGCAGGCTCAAGATCAGCAGCAGCAAAGATGTAGGTGAAATATGCATTGTAGGGAGTGAGGCAACACTTTTTATTCCACCAGTTGGTGGAGGTAAGGAGAGACAAGCTTTGTCTTTTCTGGATGTACCAGGTAATCTAGTAGAAGAATATTGCTGCTTCCTCAATCCTGCTTGTGGAATGCAGAAACCAATTTTAAAAAACCATTACATGTTTCAGAAACTTTAAAAAGAAAAAAAATGATAGGCTACTTATGAATGAGACATGACAAACTTCAGTGTGGGCCACTTGTATTGCACAGTCCCAATTACCTGGTCTTGTATTTTTTTTCTCCCATAAATTATCTATTTTTGCATTATCACTCAAGTATGCTGCATCATCATATAATTACATACAGTGAGATACCAATTAGTAATAATGCTACAGCAGATCTTTACAAGTTAGTTTGACAGGCATTTCTTCTCTGTGCACATTAATTATTGGCATAGTATTTCTCAGTGACACTTCTGTTGTCTAAGTGACAGCAATGCAACTCACCAGTTCGATATTTCTGTTGTGTCTATACAGAAAAACTGCTGGAAAAGACAACCTATAATTTTAAAATCAGCATTGGGGAGTTCCTACTGTGTACATGTGAAGTTATAGCAGAAACACTGAGAAGAGCGACGCAGCTGGAGGCAGGTCCATAGCAAACATCAGATGCCAAGCAGTCACTCAAGAAACAGTTGTGGGAAGCACCAAAACAACGTACTTTGCAACAGGAATACCTATTGGCATGTTCTTTGAAAAGAAGGTAGGACTCTTTTTTTTTTTTTTTTTTTTCCCATTAATTATTAGCTAATAATTTATTATATACTTAAGTGTCTGTATTTCCAGTGAAGAATGCAAGCATGTTGGCTAACAAGTAATGATGGGGTTCAATGATGTGTTCACACTGTTCTAAGAAAAATTGCTCAAATCTCAACTCAAAATATTATAATGTCCAGCTCTGTAGCCCAAAACACTTGCTACTTCTCATTTACTGGAGGCTTCTGGAGTGTGAGTGTTCTTTATACATGAGATTAAAATGTATTGAAACAGGTGGGGGTTTTTTTTCCTCCAGTTATTTTGTAATCATAGATGCTAAAGTAGTAGTAGAGCTCAATCTGTTTGATATAAGTCGTGCCTTTTTAAGGAGAGAATGTTAAAAGGAGGAAATCTGTAAGACGTTTATGAAAGGTGCACCATCCAGACTTTTGATCCAACCTCATTTCAGCCCGTGTGAATCATTGCAAGTAGTCCATAGAGATGTATACAAGTGGATATGAGTGACTACACATTCTCGGGCTTTATTTGTACATCAAAAGGGTAAATAAAGGCCTCTTCTGTGTGCAGTCTGCAGGGTGAATAGATTTTATGCAAGGATTTCTAAATTTGTGCTTCTGACACAGCCTGTACCTTTTCTCTTTGTGAGACTTGATATTTTATATTGCGAATAATCAGATGGGTTGATTGAAGTTATTTCTACTTTTGAGTGAAAGAATGATAGTTTTAGGAAAAGATTTGAGGATGTAATTGTGAGGTGACTGCATATATAGAAATACTGATTACACTTCTTTTTTAATGAACATCTGTGTGAACAAAATCATTCCTTCTGTAAGTGTTTCTGGTAACAGCAGCAGCACATGGATTGTGTCAAAGTGGATGGTTATGGATGTTGTTCATTTTAAGTGTTTCCCGGGTGTGAAAAATGGTACAGAACAGCTTCTCTTGGTCTTCTGTGGCTCTTCAACGTATCTAAGATAACCCTTGCAAATTAGGTTAAAGCAGCATGCTTTGAATAGGAGATTGGTCTGATATCACTGCCAACCTAAATTATCTTAATTCTTATATTTTTGGGAAATGCAAGTATATCTAAAGCAGCCCCATCACTTATTCAGGCCTTTCTAGTGCCACTTCATCAGCTAGACCCAATGTTAGGATGCTTGGATGACAGCTCTGTAACAACACTGAATTGAGTAGTTCTCTGTGGGGTTTTCTGGTGGGCAGTATCATGCTCTGTTAAGAAACTTCTTGTGACTTTAATAAGAAATCTCCAAATTGTTTATTTGCTATGGCTTTCATTTTATTACTCTGATTAGAATGTATGGTTTTATAAAAGCGCGTTCTTTGTGTTTTTTCTTAATCTTACGCATTCCTGTTAAAAAACAAAAAAGCCCCAAACACACAAAAAAAATGGCAACAAAAAGCAAACCATGACAACAAAAATCATTTAAAAAAAAAAAAAAAATCAAACCCAACCCCAACCAACCCCCCCAAAACAAAACCCAAACAAAGCCAGAAAAACCCTACCTACAACATAAATCAAAGGAACGTGTAATTCTGATTTATGGAAGAGAAAAGAAAAAAAAATACAGAACAGGCAACAGAGAAAAGAAAGGAAATTAAGAAAAATAGTGGTCTTTTAATGAGCTGGGTGGTACTGAAGCAGACAAGGGACTGTGCAGATAAAGCTGAATAAGTTATTTTATAGCAGTGGATAGGATGATAATAAAAATGATACGCCTTGAGTCCCTCTTGCTTAAGATTTAGACTGCAAAGCAGTGGAGCTGAACTGGCATAAATTAGTGTGAGACAGGAGGTGTCACTGGTTTAAAGGACTTCCCATTCTAATTGTGTGCACTGCTTTGCTGCATCACTTGGGAGTAAACTCAGCTAGAAAATATGTGGTGTTTCATAATTACCTTTTCTGCCAGAGGAGCAGCTCTGATCCCTGCAGGCTTAGTGCTGTTTGGTGGTGTGATGGCTGGGTTTGGGTTATCTGCCCCAGCGTTTTCCCTTTGGAATAAGGCATAGACATTAGATGTTTCTCTCTAAACCTACCAACAGTCTTTTGCCAAGTGTTGACTGTACATTTGCTCTCTTCAGTAGTATGACCTTGCTAAAATGCTCACTGGATGTGGGAAAACTTCTGAAAGCTGGCTACAGCTCAGGATTGAATTGTTCCATTTAATCCTTTACTCAAGTAAGAAGACAAGTTACTTTTATGATTAATTCTTTAAGAAAGTCCGTTATCCTCCTTCAAACAGATTCTACAGAAACCCTACTTTAGTTATGACATTTAGGTCTCAAAAAGCACAGCTTATAGGACCATACCGTGCTTTGTTCTAAAGATAGGCCCATGACCCTTAACTCTAGAAATATTTCATTTTTCATTGCTGAACACCTACCCTTTGTAACAGCTTTGTCAAAACTCAAGTTTTCTCCAACCTGCACTCAATTCTCATACATAAATCAAGATTTTACTACAGTTCCTCAAACATTCAGGCACCTCAGCTGCCTTCCTGATGGAAAGACCCAAGCTGTATAGACAGCTATAGGCTGACTACAGTTCTGTTTTTGTTCAGCCCTGCAGCTGTTGACTCTTTGTATACATAGATTTAGGCACATGAGGGGATTTTGCTCTTACTTTCTTGTGTGCATGTGACATCTGATTCTCATGCCCTCCAGACTCTCGGCTACTACAGTAATATAAGGTTCCTTTAAATATTACTACCTCATTTTGATGGATTACCATAAAAAGACTTGAGTGTAAAGTAGAATCCATTTTGTTGTGATGTTGTTGGGAATTAAGTCACTGTAAACTTGTGATAATCTTGTTCTTCTATTCAGATTTGTGTAGTCATTCAGAAGGGAGATAGAGCTATCTATCTATCTACTTAACTTTCTAGAATGGATACTTGAAGCCTGCACTGTAGGAGTCCAGATCCTACAGTGCTGTGCCATTTGCTGGACCTGTTCAGTTCTGAGGGGAGAATAATTTTCTAGCAGAGAGGGCTGGAAAATAGTAGGATCTGTCTGACTCTCTAGGCATCCAGATATGTGTTTATAACTGCATGTCTTGTCTTGTAGAGAAGATAGGAAAGAGTTAGCAATGCTGTTACAAATTGCTGCTTGAAAGGCTTTGAGTAGTCTCATGTTGTTGAATTTCTTCCCGATCTTGTGCTCTGTTGGTTGTGGTTAGGACCAGTGTTTGGCTCTCAGAATGCTATTGAGAGTATGAGTGTTTGCAGCAAAGTTGAAGGATTTAATCAGGGTAAGTGAAAGAGTCCTTCAGATTGGCTTGCAAAACAGGGTGAGAAAGAAACCATAAAAAAGCTGGATAAAAACAAGGCAAAGAAATGTTGGTATCAGATGGCTATCAAAAGTTAAAACAACCTTTCAGTGTCTGTAGAAAGCACTTCTGTACATGGTTAGAATCAGCCTTTATTTTCAGTGAAAATAGCTTATGAGTAGTGTAGTTATTTTCTTATTATCCTGGTCAGTGTTCTTCCTCAGGTTTCACTTGTGAATTTTGTGCTAGCTTGCCTACTGCTGGGTTAAACCTGGAATCCCACATGCAAAAATTGCAAAGTTTTAATTGCAAAAGAATGCAGAATGTTAACCACTGATCACGTCCCCAAACAAGAAGAACCCCAGAAACCCAAGCCCCAGAAATGCTTTTGTAATTTCCCCATGTGCCTGCTGTGAAAAAGCCAAGTACGTTAGCCTGAGATACTTGTAAAGGAGTTAGGTTGTTTTTTTTTTTTGTCTTGACCTTAATGATATCAGCTTTCAACACTCAATATAGCAGATACAGATAGTGAAGTAATATCAGCCTACCAAGCTGAGGCAATAACTGTTCCTCCGTTTTCCAGTCATTTTATGCACTTAATCTCTTTATTTTATGAACAGTCTTTCATGCTGATATTAACCATACTTCCACTTCTGATAGTCATATCACAACACCTCTATTAATATTTTCTAGAAATTAAAATCTCTACACCTCTACACTTTCAAAATTGATGTAGCATTTTGTGTGGATAAGATGCAGACCAATTTACAATTTGGTTTTTGGTATCTATTCATATAAAATGTCATTTTTTATTCAATTATTTCTTTTATATGCTTTAGAAGACAGTTTGAGCTTTGTGTTGACGTCAGGGAGCTCATTATTTTGATCGCAACAGTGGTAACCACTTTATGTGTAAGAAACAACAGCTGGCCACAATGTTTTACAAGTATACACAATTAAAAAATATTAAGCACAGAACAATGATTTCTATAGATTTTTGTCTTGCTTTTTGTCATCTTTCAGAGGGTATTTCAGCTTACTTCATTCACATTTGTCAATGCTTTATTTTGAAGAAAGGAAATCAGTGACATTCTCTCAGTTGTGGATGTGCTGAGCTGACTCCAGCCAGAAAATCGGCACATCAGAGCTGCTACTGGGGAGCTATGCAAATCATTCTCAGCATCATCATTCTTCAACAAAAATGTAAACAATCCTCCTGATTTCACAGACATGGTTTCTATACTCCTTGATTTCACACACACGAACATGCTGCAGTGCTTTAACTGCTGACTGTCCTCTGAACTTTGCAGTTTTATTAATAACCAGGGAAAACTGTTGACTTGGTAATTGATCTACTTCATGATGATGTGTGGCCACTTTGGAAAGAAAACATGGTTGTTTGAACTGAATGCATGTTTACTTAAGCAAACTGACAACTAGATTTTAAGAGCGAAACTAGTGCAATTTCCCCAGAATCCACACTAAAGCAGGTGGGAAATTTGCTTCTGCATGAATACTGGTCTAATCTTCAAACCAAAGCTTGTTTGATATGTTACTCTGGCTTTAGGTGCTTGTTTTACAAGCCACTTTAGTGTTGCAGTATCAGCACCTTAAAATTGTGATAGTCACCTTTATCCTCTTTCTTCATTCTGTTTATTTCTATATTCACAATACCCTTTGAAGAATTTCTTTGGCAAGTCTCTGTGTGAACCAAATGTCCTTCAGTTCTGGGAAACTGCCCTAGTAAAATTGTGCTTGTGATGAATGGCGTGTTGTCCTCTGTCAGTGCCATGTTGGAAGATGCCCACAAAGGCTCAGGACAAGAACATAAATGAGAGTATTTATTTACGGAAAAAAAAAAAAACTAACAGAATATAGATACTTTGATCCTGATAATCCTTATCCCAATTGTGATTTCTACCCCTGGTCATATTTGGGAGTTTTCTTCAGAAAAATTGTTTTCTTAAAGTTCATAATCCAGAACTGAAGCTTTCTTTAGTGCCTTGTGCGGGAGTCTCAGAATCCCTCTGGGGTTGGAGGATATAACACTGCTCCTTCATTTTATGGAAGGCTACAGGTGACTTGCTGACTTTCTGTGGTACTTTGTGATAGGGCAGCGACTGATATCAGATTACTGCACTCTCACTGTCCATTCACCACTGATCTGACCTTCCCTTCGTCTAATGATCTTGATGTTAAATGCACTACTGAACGACTAGGAGAAGAAAAGAAAGCAGGAGCAGCAGGATAGCGAAAGAAAAGAAAGAAATAAAAAAAGCCCCTGATGAGATTTTATAGGGAAAAAAAAGTTTAGAAATGTGCAAGCAACACAATAGCAAGTGTCATTTCAAGTTCATGGTCAATAAATTAAAGAGATTGTAGTTTGGAAGAAATAACTTCAGCAGCTTGGGTACCTTACTGAGTGTTAGAGTAATTGCAGTCTAATGATATTTGTAGTATCAGTGGCTCCCTAGCTGGAAGGGCTTGCCACATAGACAGCAGCCATTGAAGAGCAACAAAATGAGAGAATGCATGAAGGGTGGGAGGGAGATACCAGAGATTTAATGAACTGAAAGTATAGCATTTGAAATATAATTACATGAAGAACATTTGTTTTTCCTCTTGCGATTAGGCTTGAATAATGAGGACTGCAGTATCTGCAAAGGAATTGGCAAGTAAATAACAGCTAGCGATTTGTTTTCTTTATTTTCAAGAAGCAACATGATTTAAAGTGTAGTATTTGATTTAAATGGTCTCTCTCTGAATTTGAGAAGTAAGGGAAATTAACCAAAATGTATTTAAGTCAGAGAGACCAGATCCCTTGTTAGTGTGTACACAGATATACTTCCAATTAATTTCAAAGCTGTTGTTTTGATTTATACCAGCTGTGCTGTGCAACAGTCACAGGAGCACTGGGCTGCCTTGCTTGCATGCAATTGCCATTTCTGCCTGGTGTTTAGTAAACCGTGGCCATGCATCTCAAATGAGGAAATGAGATTTGCCACATAGCCTTTGGACGTGAGGTTGTGTAGCAGGGGGGAGAAAGGGACCAGGCAATCAGGAAAGGATGCATTTCGCCTTTTTCTGTCTTTTCTCTGAGTCTGAGTCTTCCTTCCCCTGTCACCAAGTGCAGTGTAACCAAAGAGCAGTAAGGTGTGAGCTGCTGTTCTGTGCAGTTGGTCTGGAAATTCATTTGAGATTGGTTTAATTATATAAAGTATGCTGCTCTGATATACTAGGGTTGTTAGAAAAACCAATATTCTCAGAAAATAGGTTGGTTTTCAAAATTGAATGACTGAAAACAGCAATTCAATTAAAGCTTTAGTATTTCTGGGAAGGGGTTTATGATGTAGCCAGAAAGACTGAGTTTACGTTGATCTGATAGTTTCCCCCCCACGCTGGCTTGCGGGGACTGATGCGTGCCGAGTGCCCCCCTGTATCCCACATGAGGTTCCTTCAGGCGTCCTGCCCATGTCCCAGCTGTGTCCTGGAGGTCGCCCATCCTGATGGTCCCTTGGGTGCTGCTGATCAGGCCTGGCCTGCTCTCCTCTCACATGTGTATTGTGAGTGAAATTGGTCTCCCCTAACCTTATACATGTCCATTAAATGCCCAACCCTAAGCAGGCTATCCTATGCTGGATATTTTAGCCAAAACTTAATCTCATCCCATCCTCATGAGACAGTAAAGATGAAGCAGCCTTTGCAGGTGCCCTTTGAGTTGGTTGACCCTGAAGAGGGCAGGTCTCTTGCTTTGTGAAAAGGTCCATTCTCAGCCACTGCAGAGCAGCTTGGCAGCAAATGTCAAGATGCTTCCATGGCAAATGCTCTCAACTCTTCTCTGTGGAGCTTTAAGTGATTGCAAACTGACGGTGGGGTATGGTGGGCCTGCTGGAGGCTTAAATACTGTATTTAGTGTTCACCCAGCACAAAGTAAACTTTTTTCCTTCAGAAATGAATGTATAATATTTACCTCTCTGATTTTTAAGGAGGATGATGCTTCTCCTAGAGAACCATAAAGGCTGAAATAAGTTATTTTCAAACTAAGGTATTTTCATCTTCGGTCTTCTAGGCGCCACTCATATACAAAAGGCAGAAGGTGTGACATGCAGGCTGTCAGCAAACGGCACCTTTAAAACCTCTTGATCTGTTTTAATACTCAAAGGCTCTTCTGTCACTTGGCTGTAGCACATAGTGCTGCTTGAAGACTGAACATTAGAATGATTTTCTTTTTTTAAATTACAACCTCTTTTCCAGCAGACCAAGAAAGCTTTTATCCATTGTCACTGAGGCTGGTGGCAAAATCGATAACTGCAATTTTCTGGCAATGTGCATTTTCCTTAACTTTGCTTTCTAGTAAGCCAGAAACTTTCACCCTTTTTTTTCTGTGCCAGTTCAGGATCTTGACATTTTCTCTCCTATGCAAAAAAATGCACTTGATCTTACTGCAAATTAGTAGAAAATGATGAGCTTTACTACTCTTACCAAGCCTTGCCACACGTTTTTGTGCTTGCGGTTGTGTTAGACTGGAGCGAGACAATTTCCTGCCTGAATGCACAGGGCATTGAGGCAGTTGAAAAGGCCCGGATAGAGGTGAAGCTGGCTGAGCACCCAACCCAACGTTTGCTTCCTTTGGTCTTTTTCTGTCAAGCCTTTTGTAGTGTTACAGTTTTGCAGAAATGCAAACAAGGAAACTTTAGATCTAACAGACTTGATCAACAGGGATTTCAGTGCAGAAATGTTTGTAGCTGGAAGCCATCTGGGACCTGAATTACAATGACTAAAAAATGTGGAGAATTTTTTATTTTGTTTTGTTTTCTTTTTTTGAGGCTGGGGTGTGTGGATTGTTTGCTGGAATTTCTTATGCTGAGTAACAAAGAGATTAATTGTAAAAGTAATACAACTGCAGTACTATGACTAAAGATAACATATGAAAATAATAGCTAATGAAATCATAGCATTGATTATGAATGTTGAAGGCAATGTAGCCTGAATAGGCTCAAGGATTCTCTGCTGCCTTCTTTGGTTCCTCAGGGTGGTGTCCCTGGACTCTGCAATCCTACTTCTGTCAACCCTGTTAAGATGGCCTAGAACAAACAAAACTGCTTTGTTCTAACAGCAAAGACTGCTGAACATCTCTGTATTTCTGTGAAAGATATTTAACGGGGCTGGCAAGTGTTAATTGGGTCCAATTTAACTTCAATCTGGCAGATCACACAAGCCTGAGGGCATGTTGGCACAGAGCTTTTGAAATAAGGGCCATATCAGTCTCACGCATAGTGTCCTCAACTTTTCTTCACCAAAGAAATACTGTTGCTATACTCTTTCCACTGATCTTCTCATGCAACAAAAAGCCTTGAGGGCAAAAAGTCCTGAGTATAGCTGGGAGGAGCAGTCTCTTTGACAGTGAGGAAATAATACAGTGCATTATGTGGTCTTGCATTTCATCCCATTCTAGAAAATCACTAACTTTTTTTTTTTTTAATACACCAAAAATATTTTAATTTTAAAAAATCTTGTTCTCACTTATAAGGAGATGAGGAGTATTTACTTCCTAGATATGTAAAGCCCTTGCATGACTTTCTCTTACGGTACCTTCCAAAATATTGGGAGTATTTAGAGTGGGTAAGTTTTACCTATCCACCCCAGCAGATGACAGGAGTCTTGCTTGATCTCTAGTTGCAGAGAATCAGGGAAAGAATAACAGAAGTATTTATCTACTGAGTAGATATAGTATCCTCTGTTCAGCACAAGCTGACATTGATTTCTGAAATTGTTTTGAGGAGATGTATTTATCTGTTGTTGGTATTGCCGCATTGAGTATTTCCTTGAAATGGCAGCACTGAGGCAATGATACTCTTGGTTTCCATCAACGAACAGTTCATGACTCTTAGTGGACACATGAAATGGTAAATGCTCCCTGAAGAAGCCACTTAACATCCTTTAATTCTCTGATTACGCATTAAACTCTGTGTGGATGGAGCAGGACCTAATGCCCCAGAAGACAGGAGCATTATGGTATTATAGTAGTCAGAACCGACTGTGTGACATATAATAAACAGGTAGTCAGGAATGGCAAGGTCAAAAAATTTCTTGCACTTGTGGACTGCTGCCCGCTAAAATACCTTTTAAATTTCACCCTCTGCTTAGGTAGAAATATATATTTTTCCATCAGCAGAACTGAAAGCCCTTTGCCAGAACGGAAAGTGCCAGGGATCTGCCAAAATTCATAACTCCATCCTCTGAGGATCAGGGCACTGGAGTCAGGTGCCAAAGCTCTGAAGAAGGAGGGGTGTTTTCTGATGCATCCCTACAGTTAGCATTTATCATGGGCCACTGCTAGCCCTACAGCTCCTCACACTTTCAATGAATTACAGATGGAGACTCCCAAGTTCCTGGAGCTACATCAATGCTATGTAGCCCAGGAATGCTTCTCGCTCTGCTTCTCTACCATAGTTTCTGGTGATGTGGATTTAGACAGTGTCTTAAGGGCTGAATGGTGGCAAAAAATGGGTTTGCAAAAGTAATGCATCCAATTTTACTAAGGAATTCATCCTTCCTGCTTGTCCCTGGCATGGAGCAGGTAAGGAGCAGGCTGTGCCTCAGCAGGAACGTGTGGCCAGTCAAACATGTGCTCCGTCCAGTTTCTGATCTTGCATCGGCATGAACCGGTTCAGTCCAGAAGCTAAATAATTGGGTTGGTGTGGCACTGTGCCTGAACAAATGTGTTTTGTCTCCCATCAGCACAGCGATACTGCCGTTGCGCAGTGTGGGTGCTGACAGGCTTAGAAACAACAAGTAGTGAAGTGCACTTACCTGTCCATCCTGGAGGGTGTCAAAACAACAGGGACTACCTGACAGCCCTTCGGAATTGCTTGGCTTACTTTCCAGTCATCTGTGAAATGCCCTTGTCGATGCTTGGGCATCTGTGTATGGCTCTAGCTTAAATCCTTCATATTTCTTCTTTTTCCAAAGCATGTAGATTCTTCAGGCATTTAATACTATTGATTAAAAACCAACAAAGCTATTTAAAACCCCAGAACACACTGACAATCAGAGGGATTCAGGGTGTCCTGCTGTTAATCATCAAGGTTGTGTCCAACCAGATTCCCACTGAAGGATGCCCTGAATGTCTTGGCAGAGCTGGACTGAGACACTTGGAACAGCAGACTCTAACATGAGACACACCTAGGTTTTTCATGAAAAATCAAGAACATAAGTAAGCCTAGCATTAAACCAGCCACAAAAATCAGGGGGTGTTTTACCTTATCACCTTTGCCCCCACAGTATGTTCCCTGCTGGTTAAAGCACCGGATGAATCCACTAAAGCAGTCTGCAAAGAATCTCTATCAGAAATGGATGAAAACTTTCTGTGCTGCAAGTTCTGCCTTTAGCCCCTGTAGCTGGCACTGATCTTTAGCAGAAACCAGTATTTTGAAGCTAGAAGGGTTGCAGTGCGGTTATTTTTGCATGTCCATGTGATGCATGGACAGTTAAGTCACAGCCTTCATGGATGCACCAACCTGAGAGAGTCCTCAAGTCTGCAATGGTGAGTGCTGCAGAGAGGAGTTAACCAGACTCAGGTTATTTCAGTCTTAAATAGTTTTACATCCCCTTCCACCCTCCCCGGTTTTAAATTTTGTTTCTGTTGTTTTCAATATTCTTTAAGCTGAGCTGCTTTGATTTACGCAGCCACGCTAAATAGGTGTGCGAGTGATAGGGAGTCTTGCTGGTCAGTGGCAAGGCTTGAATCACATCAAAGAGTTGCAGAATGAAGCGCACAGTGAGATCTCTTCTGGTGTGTGTGCAGTATTAATTAATGACTTGCAACCCCAGGAAAACAAACAGGCTGATGTCAGGAACCAAAGTTGTCCAGGATCAAGGGTATCTTAGACAAATCTTGCAACAAGTAATGTTGGAATAAATCCAAGTCCTGAGCCTGGGCTTCCTTCTGCAGAGGAGAATTTCTCTGTACTCAGCTACTGTATACAGAAAGTGCTTGGGTGAGGGAGGTGCTGACTTCTTGTCCCATCCTGAGCTGGGGAAGGGGGAAGAGAGGAATGTAAGTAGCCTTTGCATCCATAGTAGAGGAAAAGTCAGTGTTACACTTGCAAGTCATGTTTCTCTGAGGATCATTGAAAAGTAATAAATCATTCACAGACTTATTACAGCAGCTGCCTGCGGCATGCCATCTCTGTGGATATAGCTCAGCTAATCTTTATAAAACCAGCTTTTTGAAAAGTGGGAATTATTCCTAGCTATCATAATGCTTGGTTTCAAAACTGTCACTTCATAGCTGATATCTGGGGTTTTTCACCAGTCTTTTTAAAAAGTCCTTTCTTTTCCATCTCAAATTGATGTTTTTCATTAAATGCTTTAATCGCTTTTTCTTCACACAAGTCAAAAGACAGATATCGGTTCCTTTGGAGATCACATATTCTTGAATTCATATTCAACAAAGTACTTTTCCACATCTTTAATAGAGTAGGCAGAAACATTTTTCTTGTTTTTATGATGCTTTAATTGAGGTGAAAAGTCAGTGCTGAGCGTTTTCATAAAATGAAAATTTTAAAAAAATCTGACTAGGCTTGAAACATTTTTACTTTAATTCTGCTCTCATTTCTAACATTCGTTTTCCTTTTAACCAAAAAGTGATTTCAAAGCAGAATGGAAGCAGAGTTTATCAGAAATATGAAGAGAAACTGTTTCTACAGCTTCATAGCTTAAAGCTCGAATGAGAAATTCCTTAAAACTGACTTTTGCTGTGATTATTGGATGTTGATTTATTTTTAACAAAATTAAAAACTACTTATTAAAATGATTGTGCACTAGTAAAAGTATCACAGCTTGTGCTTGTGCATGGTCCTCGTGTTTTTCAAGGGGCCTCTGCAGAACTTTCTCCGTTGTTTTCCATGGGGACTGATCCCGTGCATGTTTCAGATGCAGTTTTCTGTGAGTAGGAAAAGCTGGGGCACACTCTAAATGGAGATATACAGGATCTGTTCATTGCCATCTGATCTAAAAGGCTCTTCAGCCCCAATGTACTGGTGGAATTTTTCACAGGCCGTAAGGTCCGTCCATGTAGCAGCATGTGCCCTGTGCCCTCAGTGAGTTTGGTATGAAGAGGCATGTAGCAGCATTAAATTAACTGAGGGGAGAAGAGCACTTTTCTTTACCTAGATGTCATTGGGCATTTCTAATGCGTTGCACAAACATGAATTACTCTTTGCATTTACTGAAGAGATGATAAATTATCGCTATTACAAAGCCAACGCAGGGTAAGAGCTGAGATACAGTTATTACTTCTGCTATTTCTCTTCCAGACACAGGGCTTATTCCTATTAAGCTGCAGTAATCCCTATTAATGTGAAACTTCATCTTCCATCAGAAAAATGGGATTTTTCAAAAACATTCAGTGTCTGTCTAAACTGCTTCTGTTGAAGTTCTGCCAGTGCCATGTGCTTCAGAAAATTAACTTGAGTGCTTTATACTTTGGGCATCTTGGCTGGGAATGAAATGGGATAAGAAAACAAGAAGCAATGAGCTGCATTGCCAACCCAAATGACTTCAGCAGAAACCCATAGTGTATTTGTCAGAGCACTCTCTCTTAGAAACAGAGACTCATTTTTTATTTAAACAGGACAGAAGAAATTTTCAGCTCCCAATCCTTAGAGCTCTGGGGGGAGAGTAATTATTATTTCTAGAATAGTGTTTTATACAATTTTTTAAATCAGTCATTCTTATGGCTTCTGTGAGGAGTTGCCCTCTTGACTCCTCAGGGCTAACAATTACTGTGTCTGGAGAGAGGGGATGGAGAAGCCAGGTAAGCTTATCCCTGAAATGAGGGAGGAAAAAAAGAGTGCTGTGGGGCAAGGGGTGAGATGCAAAATTAGGAGCATTGAAAATAGATGAAGTTTATTTAAGTGGAGACTTTTGCATGCTGAAAATCTACCTATATTTAAAAAAAACCCCACCCTACAACTGTATGATGGCTCTTGACCAAGGCTGGCTTCTCAACAGTAGTCTAGACTTTACAAGGAAATTCAGGCCTCACGGAGTAAGGGAGAGTGCAAGAGGTGTAAAATTATGAGTTGGAAGTGCTTATCTGTATTATCTGTTCAATTAAAATCCACTGTTATAAAAGATAAGTAAATCCATCTGCTAGAATGCATGGAAAGTAAACCAGCTTAGAAACATTTTTTTGAGGCTGCTTAGATGCAGCTTGTGTTGGTGACTGTCCTATTCCAAGCTAGAAAAGTATGAAATGATCAACATTTACCTAAACAGCAGGTTAATGTGCAGTCTTGAGTCTGGTTGTGTTTCTTATCTCTAGACAGCAGCAAACATCTGTGTTTTTAACCTCTAAAATTAAAGGTTCTATGTATGGATGGGCACAAAAGTTTGTATTCTCGCTAGAGCCAGCTCTCTGCTGACAGCTTGTATTCAACATATAAGAGAGACTAAATCATGGAGCTGTATTTATGGAGAAAAAACGCAGCCTCATCTTCTGAAGTTATTTCATCGGGTAATTCTTTGCTTTTCTCCCTCCAGGAGTTTGCGGTCTCTGTATTTCTGGTTTTGTGCTTTGACATCCTGATAGTTAATACACATCTTAAAGCAATGCTGGTTTTCTCTGTCTTTCTGGCCGTTTCAGTAACAAATGCATAGAGTATCATTCCTTGCCATATCGCCATGCGTCTATTGCTGAGAGCTAATTTTTTGTTTGATTTTTTTGGTTTCTGTGGTTACCATCTAGTGTAGAGAAACACAGCAGGAACATGAATAACATACAATGATGTTAGAAAAACTATTATTAGTGATTATACAGTTTATACTTTTTATGTCTTGAAAGTACCCAATGCATTAGTTTCCTTAATCTAGATTAAGATACAACAGAAAATAAAATTATGTTTGTTATCTTCTTCTTTCTATATTCTGGAAGAGGCCCACAGCTGCCTACACCTTTCCTTGTCTTCACATTGCATACCACAACCCGCTGCAGTGTCTCCATCTATAAAATTGGGGGAATGACCCCACCATATATCTTTAAAGCCATAGGAAAAAATCCAACGTGTTTGAACGTTGAACTCAGCTAAGATGATGGGTGATGCTCAGAAATGAAGAAAAAGTAAGCGGGGGGAAAAAAAGAAATAATTGGAGGGTGCCTTGTGGTAGGAGGTTTTTTAGAGTGCCATGAAATGAGTGGAGGACTTCCGTGTGGTCTGGCTTTATTAATCTTGCGGGTTGAGCGGTGCTGAGAGAAAGTGATTGTCTGGTAGATATTTGCCATGACATCAGTGGGACAAGGTTAGAAGCAATTAAGCTCTTTTTAACAATACAAATATGAGAAATAAAGAAATGAAAATTGCTAGAAATAAAGCTCTTTTGTTCCAAATGAAGGGGAACTGTACAGTGATTTAATCTGTTTTATATAAATTGGTCAAACTGACAGAAATGCAAGTTAATAAGCTTAAATCACATACACACTGTAGTTTAATCTGGTGATTTCATTGTGTAAAAACTTCTTTCATGCCAGATAGGAATAAAAAAATGAAACTACATTTAGCATCCTTTTAGATGAACCTGCTGTAATTTACTGAAACTTATTTTTCAGTGCCTCAGATATTCATTTGACATGGAGATCCTTCAACTTTGCCTGCCTGGTTGTTAATCGGAAGTGGGGATAAGCTGGTTTTTTTGTTTGTTTGGGTGTGTGTTGTGGTGTGGGTTGTTTTTTGTTTGTTTGGTTTGGGGTTTTTTTGTGTGGTGTGGTTTTTTTTTTCCCTTGAATGAGTCTCTATTGATTTCCTTTTGGCTTCTCATTATTAGCAATAAGTTGTTCTAATAAATACTTGGGGCTTATGCATAGCAACAGGCGAAGAATAAACAACAGACTTTGCAACAGTTAAATATCCCAAGACCCTGCAAACAGTAAGCGGTCTGATTCCATGTGTTTGTTTTGTGCATACTTCCTTCTTATTATACATTGCTGTTTCACCATGTGGGGATGTGTCCAGCAGAGCACTTGGAACACTCAGAGACAAATCAGAGGCATCGTCCAAATTCTACTGCAAATAATGCAAGTGTCTATCGACTAACTAGATTTTTACTGTATTTGCTACAGTAAATCCTATTTATCTGTGTATTCATGAAGAAGTTCAAGGTGATATCCTGGGTCTGTGTAAATCAGTTGGAATTTCACAGCTATCTTCAGAAGTGTTCAGATTTCTAGACAGCAGCAGTGTGGGGAGCTTAAGAAGAAGTCCCAGCTGCCTTGAAACATGATGGAAGTTGGTACCTAGACTATACGTTGTTGTAGCTGAAAGCAAATCTCAGTCGCAGAAGGCCGTGTGTCTGCCTTTCCTGGGAAAATAGATGTGAGAAAGGCACGGAAAACAGAACAAACGTTGTCAGTTATTTTTCCCTCAGAGCACTTAGATAATTCATGGTCACTGTCTACAGCAGACAGAGCAGATCCACAAAAAGCAATGAAGCTGAGTTGTTTCATTTTTTTAAGAAAGTAGTGAATGGGGAAAGTTGATTTCAGTTGTATTAATTAGATTCTTGCCACTGTCTCCAAGGTAGACAGATATCTATCAGGCTTGGTTTGTAGCAACATTTAAGCTGTGTTTAATTGCTTTGTCTGTGTGTTATCTAGGCACCAGGTGACAGCTTCCACTAGCACCATTGCAGCCATAAAGTATGTGATTTGCAGTAAGCAGAGAGCCAGGGAATACTAGGAACAGCACTTGGGGAAAAGGTCTATGAAACCTGCCCTGGCTGGAGGCCCCTGTGAAGGTCCTTAGGATCAGATTCACCAGTGCTCCAACTCTTTTTGTGTTGCTTCAACAAAGCAGCTACAAAACCATCAGAACTAACTTTACAGCTACTGTGTACAAATATGAGACTAAAATTCCTGACTCTAACCTTTAGCCATTACAATGTTGTGTTTTATTGTTTTTCTTGTACTGTAGAAAAATCAGGAGAATTATTGCCCAGAGGCTTAGGGAGCCCAAAAGTCATTCTACAAAATGTCATGTGTGTGCTTCAGGTATGAGCAAAACACGGCCACAACTGGGTCCCTCCGTGACCTCTCTTTGCTGGGAAACGAATGGCCGTGCAAACCTAAAGCGGTGGCAAGTACTCTTAGCATGAATGACTAAAGCCAAAGAGCATCTCCCTCTCCTGCTCTGTGCATATGTTGTACTGGCACGATGTAAGGGATGAGGCTGTTGGTGCTTGGGCCTGTCAAATCATGAGGCAGGAGGATGTTAGTAGTTTTGAGTGATTTCAGTAAGAGGTTCTGCAGAGCTGTCGTACTGCAATGCAGTAACAGCGTGGGACACAGGAACTGTAGCTGACTGAGCCCCAGGGCTGTGCAAGCTACCTGCGCCTCTTAGCAGGAAATGTTGCCATACCTGAGCAGCGCCAATGCTATCTGAGGAAACACCTGAAAATTTGTTAGGTTTATCTGTGAATAAGAGCGTTTCTTCATCCGTTCAGGATCCCAAGCCCACTGCTGTGACCAGCTGATGAGTGTCTTGTGGAGTCTGCCCATCTTGTTGCATACCTGTGCTGTGATGTTTGCTTCTGCTTGCTCCAGCTTTAACTCATAATGCAGCTCACAGGATGATTACTGTCTAAGACCCTGTTATTAATTCAGGGGCTTGCACATTGTCACATAAAGCATCTGAGCCATGGGAACTGACAGCATGTGTACCGTCAACCAGCAGTCCTACTGGTGGAGGCTGGGAGAGCGCTTGGGAGATTCGTATTTGCTTGCCCTGACCTCCTCCTTCTCCCAGGGCATCTGATTTTGGCTGCAGTCAGAGGCAGGGAAGTGAGCCAGATGGCCATCCTTTGGTTCTCGAGGCAGCAGAGTGGTTGCAAGCAGTGTTCAGCTTTTCATTCCTAGAGGGCATGACTCAGATGACATTTGCTGAGGCTGAAGAGCACACACAAGGATAGACTCCACAGCTCAGGGCACATGCGAGTGTGTGTAACTCCATTGTGCGTCAGCCCCTGGAGGTACTGGCCACAAAGCTTGGATTTTCCAAATTACTTCAGTCTGCCTAGCTCCAAGCCAATGGGGTTACCTTTTAGCTGGTGTAATCCCACGTAAATAGATTGATAGATGCTCCTGGGAGTGAGATCCTAGTCTGTATAAAACCACACAGAGCTATGCTCTTTTATACAAGGCGACTGTATTTGAGGCAGCAGGAGGCAGTTGGGAGGTATGTGTAACCCTGGCTCGGTGCTCAGTTTGGCAGAGGGCTTTGGCTGCCGTCAGAGATGCTTTTGCAATGAGTGTGTGCATGGCTTTCATTGCTGCTTGCCTCTGCTGCATGCATTCCTTGGTACTCTGCACTGGTTGTTTAACTCTCCACTAACTGTGGAAAAGCAGCTGGCCCAAACTGTCTCAGCTAAGGGAAGATTAGCTACAGGGAAGACTTCATTTAAACAAAACAACCCCGAACCTAAAATCTAGAAGAGTGGTTGGGAAAGGGTGGTAACTCATTTAAGAACCTAAACACTTATTTAGCAGTCTAAAAATTCATTTAAAAGCCTAAACCTTATGAGCCTGCAAGATATTAGATTTTTTTTTTTTTTCAGAAACAGCCCATTTAGCATTGTTCTGCAGTATTTTGAGAGAGAGGTATCCTTGGTGCATTCTGGCGTTCTGGAAACCAGAACAAATACAAATTCCTCCAAAAGAAACGCCATAGAATGCCTGATTTCTCATGCAATGAAATACTAAACAAATACATTTCAGAAAGATTTGAATGCCAGGTTCTTGTTTTGCTGCATCAGTCTGAGTTATCCATCACTTTAGTTACCTTCAGGAGGGAAGGAAAGGGCAAATATCTCTCATGTTGAAGGAGGCTCATGGTTATGCTTAGCTGAAACTTTGCAGTTCTTCCTGCTGGGAAATCTCAATGGCACAATCACAAAGATGCAAACTCAATCATTCAATCTGACTCTTTTTTTTCTTTTTCTTTTTTTTTAAAGCAAGGGTATGTGAGCTGAAAAATTAGGGAGCAGGTGATCTCATGTTGCTGCAGAGGAAGCCTGGAGCATAAGAGAAGCTGTCTGGTGAAGGAAAGGCAAGAAAGTGAGCTGCTGCTCGTTTTTTTCTGATAATGTCTTACAACACGCTCCTCTCCTTGATGGGTTGGGTTTCTACTGTCTTTACTCAATCTCATGCAATGCAAGGAAGTGCACTGTTTTCACCATCTTTACCCAGCTCAGGAAGGATTTAGTATGTATCAATCATTATATTATTTACTTATGAGCGTTTTCAGGTTTACTGCATGAGTTCAAGGGAACCAGGAGTAACAGCGCTCATCACCAAGCTCCCAGTCCTGCTATTATTCCTCTGTGCCTGGAGAGATCATGGAACAGATCCTCCTAGAAGCTGTGCTAAGGCACGTGGAGGAAAGGCGGGTGATTTGAGACAGCCGGCATAACTTCACCAAGGGCAAGTCCTGCCTGACCAAGCTAGTGGCTTTCTACTGTTGGTGGATGAGGAACTGTCTGGATAGTTGCACCCAGAGAGTAGTGGTCAATGGCACAATGTCTGGATGGACACCAGTGACAAGTGGTGTCCCTCAGGGGTCTGTATGGGGACCAGTATTGTGACATCATCAGTGACATAGACAGTGGGATCGAGTGCACCCTCAGCAAGTTTGCAGATGACACCAAGCTGAGTGGTGCAGCTGACACACCTGAGGGACGGGATGCCATCCAGAGGGACCTGGACAGGCTCAACAAGTGGGCCCATGCGAACCTCATGAGGTTCAACAAGACCAAGTGCAAGGTCCTGCATCAATACAGGCTGGGGATGAAGGGATGGAGAGCAGCCCTGCTGAGAAGGACTTGGGGGTACTGGTGGATGAAAGATTGGACATGAGCTGGCAACGTGCGCTTGCAGCCTAGAAGGCCAATTATATCTTGGGCCGCATCAAAAGGAGCATGACGAGCAGGTCAAGGGGGGTGATTCTGCCCCTCTGCTCTGCTCTGGTGAGACCCACCTGGAGTCCTGTGTCTAGCTCTGGAGCCCTCAGTACAGAACAGACATGGACCTGCTGGAGAGGGGCCAGAGGAGGCACAGAAATGATCAGAGGCTGGAACAGCTCTGCTGTGAGGACAGGCTGAGAGAGCTGGGATTGTTCAGCCTGGAGAAGAGAAGGCTCCGGGGAGACCTTATTGCAGCCATTCAGTGCTTAAAAGAGGCCTGTAAGAAAGATGGGGACAGATTTTTTAGCAGGGCCTGTTACAACAGGACTAGGGGTAATGGTTGTAAACTAAAGGAGAGGAGATTCAGGCCAGATGTGAGGAAGACATTTTTGACACTGAGGGTGGTGAAACACTGTCCCAGGTTGCCCAGAGAGGTGGTGGGTGCCCCATCCCTGGAGACATCCCAGGCCAGGCTGGACGGGGCTCTGAGCAACCTGAGCTGGGTGAAGATGTCCCTGCTCATGGCAGAGGTGGCACTGGCTGAGCTTGGAAGGTCCCTTCCAACCCCAACTATTCTCTGACTCTATATCCTGTGATTCTATGATTATAATTTACTGTTGTTGTTTGCATGTAATTAACATTTATCATGGTATTTTAAAAGATCACATTAATCAGCCAGGAAGATTTATGGTATTTTTCAGTGTCATTACTATCAGCATGTGCAAATAATTACTTTTGATATTTGATGTAATTTTTTTCTTGGCAGATCAATAAGGCAAAAGGCAACACTTCATTGATTAGTAGTTTTTCACCTTCCTTCTGCTTTCTTACTAGATTAGAAACCTACGGAAACACTTACTAGAGATTGTTGTATTTATTGTGACTTCTCTTCTTTTAGCTTCCTCATCTGATCTGAGAATCAAGCTGAAAAATAGTGGCCACTTCATGTGTAATACTACAGTCAGGTTCCTAACCTAGACAGATGTCTGCTACTACTCTTACTTTACTAAATTGCTTGTTGCACCTTATCTCAGACTGTGCTTTAATTCACAAGGAATTATATCCTTTTGTATGTATAGATTTCTAAGTTCAGAAAATTATTATCCATCCACATATTTTGATGTTTTGTTGCGTAATTCTCTGTTTCACTTTTGCTAGTTGCTGCCTTCTCAGTCATTTATTCATTATTTCACATTTTCAGATGTTAAAGAGAGGAGAAAGGGAGCATCTGGCCCCACCAGAGTGTCATGTATGAAACAATGTTTTGCGAGTTCTTTTGGTCTTTGACTCTTTCCGTACTTCGATCACAGTTTTATGTAGGGGATCACTCAACGTTGTTGAATTGTAGGCTGCTCATTCTGTTGAAACCATCTAACCAAGTAGCATTCTTGTGATGTAAAGAAGTGCTATAATCACATTTTTTTCAAATAGAGGAATAAAGCACCTACCCACACAGACAAATGGCAACAGATGCAAACCCAGATCTGCTCTGTAGTAATAAACTAGAAGCTGTTAAGTGCCTTGAGGTATTGAAAACTTCCTAGGAGACGCAACTGCTTTTCTTTGGAGGCTCAGCCCTGCTGATACAAATGCTGGATACTTAAGGGAAAAGATCTTTACAATTCTGCTAATGAGAAACTGTGTGGGGTTTACTAAGAAGTAAAGAGTTTGCTATTAAGCAATAACAAAGTGTACTGAGAGGCAGTGATTTATTACATGCAAATGGTGCCAGAGCCAGTAAGCCTGAAGAGGCATATCCAGATATAGTCAGAAGTGTCTGAACCATTTTCTTCATCCTCATGCAGGTCTTTAGTACTGGGCGTACTGTTCATGTGTAACTGTTGATCTGTTGTTTCACAAATATGATATTTCAGTGGTGCAATCCCTGCCCTTAGGTCTGCTTCTGCAAGGCCTTTTTTAGGACTGGATTTGAAATTCTATTTTTTCAGTGCAGGGTAGAAGGATACTTCAATGTATTTATCAAAAGGAGAATGTCTCCAAATTGGATGTGCAAGTAAAGAGGAAAAATGTTTTTCAGTGTAGTAAATGGCTTCAAAGGTCACAAGAAGAAAGAGTTCTCAGCCCTTTCAGCTTAAGAAAAGCAGGGCTCCACACTGTTTGCAAAATTTGCCATAAAAGCTCAGTTAACTCGGAGTTAATTAACTCAGAGTTCGTCAACTCAGAGTTAATTAACATGCCAAGCAACATGGTGCTCTGGCCATACATCTCCAGCAGTGCCATGATAACTTGGACATGTTTACTTCAATGATGGCACTATGGACTCATTCAATAAGTTCATCATAGTAGTAACTCTCTCTTTTAAATGCTAAATTGGTTCCGTTTCCTTTCTTTCACATTATAAAGCACATTGTCTGGAATCTGCAGACATTTTCTTAACTTACTTCTGAAACCTTCCCATGGTTGCAGCGGCATGAACGTTAGAGCTATTGCTTACACACACGTAATAACACCCCTGTGGCAATTTGACAGTCATCTACTTATACAAGGGGTTTAGTGACGGGAAGAGGTTGATGAGGAGAAAAGGTGGAAGGGGTTTTTGTAACTGCTTTGTACATTGTTTCAAAAGTTTAAAAAAGGAGGAAAAGTTTTTAATTCTTTTGACCTAAAAAAATGCTATGTTTCAAGGAAGGTATTACTGTGAAATTTTTCATTTCTTCGAAAAGTGTAATTATGCTTGAATGCCTTGATGGTAAGTCTTCAGTGAGCTCCGACTATTGATCAAATGGCTGAAAGCCAAGAGTTATTTACTACTCAAGTGTTACTTAGGCTGTAGCACACAGTCAAGGGCATTATCCCAATTGTACAATGATTATTTTGGAAGAAGAATGTGCCATTTGAATCCATAAATAATGCACTTCACCATCTTAACGTTGTGAAGGGGGGCACTGGCACTGAGTAACTGCAGACTTCTGAGAAATTACTTTGGGGAGAATTTCAAAGATGCCATCAGGGAGGCAGCTGTCTGGCTCCTGGAAGTCAGATGGCAAACAGATATAATTTGTGCTTAAGCACACTTGATGCCCGGTTGCTTCTGGGTTGCTGCTTTTTACCAAGGACCACTGTTGCTGCGTGGTCTTTTGCATGCTGCAGAGTAAAATGGGGACTCAGAGTTACAACTGCTGCTTGGACCTTCTCTGTATTCCTGGTGAGGGACACTAACAGGTGTTCTCTGGGCAGACTCATGTCTGTTTGCACATCTGTGCAGACTGACAATGTTGGAGGAAAGGTTTTCCTGGGGCTGCCTCCCTCCTTGCTCAAAGCAGCCTAGTGCAGTGCTGGAGGTGCCAGTTATCCCCATGGACAGGTCAGTATCATGTTGCACCTTCCACCTCTGCAGGTGGTTGCTTCTCCCTGCTCGTACCCCTGACTTTGTCCTCCAACCAATTCACAGCCCTTTTACCAGCTCATCTTCCTGAAACCAAGACGCATCACCCAAACACAGCCTTCTTTGTATGTAACTTTATCTCTGCTAGTGATATTGTCCTCTTCAACTCCTCCAAAGCCAGCATCCCTCTGCTTTCTGGGTTATTATTATGAGCTTTGTGGGTACTGTGTCCCTCTCCTAGAAAAAACAGGTTTGTGCACACAAGCCTAGCAGAGAAGGAAGAAACAGCCTGTGGAAAAGCTTGAGCCCATATTGTGTTGCTTGTATCCACTGTCTAGTGACAAAGTTGTTTTTTCTCATACCGAAGTAGCTCGTAGCAAAATGTTGTCACCCTAAATAAACTCATGCCATAAACAAAACATGAATTCATAAAACATTCTGCAAAATAAATAGATTTTTCTACCCAGCTGCCTATTTACAAGCTTAAGAGGTGTTCAAAACCTTTGCCCAAATTTGGCTGATACTGGGAAGTGAGTTTCTAAGTTACTGGGAGAAAGGAAGAAGAGCTGTGGCTGGCAGCCTGGCAATCACACATAGGCAGAGCAGTTTTAAGAGCTTCATTGCTGCAGGAAATCATGCGATAATCTGACCCCTCAAAGTCTTTGTCAGAATTTTATTTCATGAGAAGAACAACCTCTATTTTTAAAATTTAATACTTAAGTGTTTTTATTTTTTCTTGAATTTTTTACAGAGTATAATTAAAAGAGTAAGTACAATGAAACATGTCAGAACACCACGATGATAACTCACCATTCACCATTTTGCATTGAAGTGAATGTCAAAACTAGTTTCCTATGTTCTGAGCTAAGCTAAATCCAAATTGCGATATTTTGAAATCATTCACATAGGAAAACTACTGTCTCCGCATAGCAGCAAATCTCCAACTTTATTGAAACATCGGAATAAGTGAAATGCTTCCCTTTGCTTGAAATGCCTAGTAAAGTTCCAGTAAATATATAGTGAGCACAGCTTTGAGGAAAGGCATCGGGACTGATGCCAAGAGCAGCCGGGCAGATTTTGCTGTACGGCTGAGTGGGAGTGAGAACGTCCTCCCCAGGGAGGACTTGAAGGATCATGGGGTATCCTTGAGGGTACCTCTATTTTAGAGGGATGCTAACGGGAGGACAGGACCTCCCATCTGGTCCCAGCACTGCCTCTTCAGGTCCTGCTTGTTGGATGCCCAGACTCTGGGGTTGTTCCTTTGCTCACAGTTTGAGAAAGGCAAGGCTGAGTGAGCCTTGAGGGTAAAGTTTGCTGAAGGTGATGGGAGAGGAGGAGCTGCTGGGAAATAGGTATTATGAGGTTTTCTCAAGTTTCTGCTTTTCCAGTATCTGTCTTGTGCATTTCATGCCTCAGGGCTGATAATCCCGTACTGTTTGCAAGCCCTGAGTTCACGGAAAGATTTTAAAGAGCATTTTGCAAGAGGATTATTGGGTAGAAATCATTAAAGAGAAATGAAAGATGCTTTTTGTGATCCTAAAATTGAATTTATTACTGTTGCTCTTTGTGTCATCAAGTACGCTACCTATATGTACCCACAAATGCTAGCATCAGTTAACTTTTAAATTGCTCAGTGTACTGATTGAGTCAATGAGTCAGAAAGAACAAGTGAAAGGGGTTTTCTGCCTGACTTCCAGCAAAAGTATTTTGGAGGAATTCTCTATAAATTTTCCCAATTCCCCAGGTTTGCCTGGTACTACGTTTAATTTTCTGTTACTTGAACAAACCAAAAAACTGTGCCTCCGTGTAAGGTTCTGTGAACTATAGCCAACAACAAAAACTTGGGTTAATATAAATTTTAGTTATCTATTCTCCTCCAAAGAAAAACTAATTGTTCTTGATTGCTTCTCTTTGGGCACAAGTATTTTTAATCCATAAATAAACAAGAAACAAACTGAGACATCTGAAACAGTAATCTCCTGAGATCACAAAGCATCTATATTGTAGGTATCTGTTATCATTTGTCTTACAGTAGCAGCTGAAAGCTTCAAATGAGATTAAAAGCAAAGTTCTGTGCTAACATGCCATGAGAGGCAGGTCCTACCCTGAGAGATTTATGATTTAAATAGAGATGGGTAAATAACACAGCAAATGTGCAAGGAGCCTGTGGGGAACATGGAAATATTTCAGTTTAGAAATGTGACCCTCTATAGAGCTGAGCACTCCCTGGGAAGAGCTTCCAGCAAGTCAAGAACAACCATCATCTGTCATGGTGCTGCTAAGGAGTGACATGGCCCTGACACTATTCTTCAGAAAACAGGAGTTTGAGTGTTGACTCTGTAAATATCTCCCTCCTCTAAATATGAAAACTGCAGCCTGCTGCTATCACTTCATTATTTTTTCTCTTGTAGTCCCATTGATTAAAAAGCTATATAAAATGTTTTTCTGCTTAGGGACTCTAATTAGTTTTAAAGTGCTAGCACTTGAAAGATGGCTGTAATGTTTTTCACATTCACATGGGACATCAGCTGAGTTCTGTCACACTGCTGCTGGGAACGTGTTACAATTTAGGAGCAGGGCATATTCATTTTGATTTTTACCACACGAGAAAAATCCAAGATTTAGCTGACTGGCAGTGAGAGAATCAACATTGATTAATAGTGACTGAGAAAGGTCCAGCATTTGAATCTCGTTTGCAGGCTATAAATGCTCATTTGCTTTTGCCCTGTGCTTGTGGGCCACTTAATGCCTGCAAAAGGTTATAGCTCAAGCAAGAAAATATGGATTCTTCTTGTGCTGGGAATGCACTACAGAAAGCTGTGAGCAAGGGGATGGACTTACAGTGCATGTGAGGAAATATCTTTGAGTAGAAGGTGCCTTATTTCACAACGGGCGCAATTCAAAGGGTACAAGAGTGGTTTCAGGATAGTTTCTAATACTGTGAGTCACCTGTTGTAGTTGTAGATGGGTCTTGAAAGTACCCATGCTGAGATAAGTTTGGGGCGAGAGTGGCTTCTTACATTATAGCCAGAGGGACAGCTGTACGAACTGTGCAGTTGCTGCACCTCCCTCATCTGTCACCATCCTGCAGCTTGTGCAGTGTAAATAGACATTTGTAGCCCATTTCAACACAGTCCAGAACAAAATAGCATCATTTATTGCGTTTTAGCCCCAAAGTGGATTTTAAGCCCTGATACTGTCACTTACTGTAGTTGAGTACCTTCTTAACTGCACAAAGATCTGATTGCATAGAAAGGCTTATCCTGACTGTAAGTCCCATGCTGACCTGTCCAGATGTGCCTGTAGCATCACAGATGTGACTTTCAAAAAACACATTTGGAAAAGGCAGGGGGTCATGGCATGTGGTACCTGTGTTGGAGTGAGTGCTGGAGCCAGATGCAGCCAGCTAGGGAGTTGGAATGAAGAGCATCACTGTGGTTACCCTGAGATCGATGCCAAGAGCCATTTCCAAGATCCAGTGTGACAGGAAGGTCTTCAACATACTTGACCTACACAAGAGAGCAGACCCTAGGAAGAGGAAACCCCTGTGAGATCTGTGAACTCTGGTCGCAGTAATCAAAGACGTCATAAAAGATGCTGAAGATGCTCAGCCTTCTGCAGATCCTTCTAGTGGTAGGACCAGACTCTAACCCTGCTGTGCAGCTCCACTGTGGCTCCTACACTGAGTGGGGTGGGCACAGAGTCACCTTCCCTTTTACAAGCCCCTGAAAGTGAGGTGAGCATCTTTATGCACTGCACCCTCTTTCCAGTCCTGGTCTCCAAGTTTGACTTGTGATCCTATGTTGGTGTGTTGCATTGCCGGCTAGGAGAGACATTACAGAAGCTGAGGGTTTGAAACCATTGCGACTCCGTGGACAAAGACATCCTACTGGAAGCTGAAGACCCTGTGAGGGTATATGCGCTGTATGCCTTTGCTGTGAAATTCCTGTTTGTGTCAGTCTTGGTGTCTGCAGTTTCTTTGGAAGTCAGTATTGTGGATTTTAGCAAAAGCTGAAGATGATGTTTTTCTTTTCCAGCATGAATGTTACTTTTCAAATGGTAATCACCAATGTAAACTGTTTTTTTTTACCTGCTGCTGGATGGCAAAATCAACATGGAAAAGTAATATGGCAGTTAGGACTAGATGAGAAAAGAGTAAAGCTGGAATGAAAGGCATAAGTCAAAACTGTATATGAGGATAACATTTTTTTTCTCAAAAGAAATATGTGGAAACCAGAGAAGAAAAAATAGAAATGGCCAAAACTTTCATATTGAGCAAGGGTTAATGTGAACCACTGACCAGACTTGAAATGTCTTTTACTGGCTATTACAAATGCTTTAATTATTTTTATTTTTCTGGCTATTATTGCTTTGCCTTTCATTAGCAAGGACAGTGAACCACAAGACATTTAACTGGAGTTTGTTTCCATGAGATAACAAGTTTACTTATTCAGTTTCAAATTTGATATAGCGTGGAAAAATATTTGTCCTCACCTTGTCATATTTAGTTGATATGTATTCCCAAAATATCTTTTGCTATGTACTGTTGTGCATAGAGCTCAGTCTCTGGTGACTAACACATCCTGTTTTAAAAAGGTTCTGACTACACAAAGCAAACTTCAGAACCTTGCGGATCACTCCTTGACTAG
The DNA here is from genome assembly GCF_036013445.1 of Caloenas nicobarica. Taxonomy (NCBI): domain Eukaryota; kingdom Metazoa; phylum Chordata; class Aves; order Columbiformes; family Columbidae; genus Caloenas; species Caloenas nicobarica. The sequence continues at coordinate 114,360,029 of NC_088247.1, forward strand.
CAGGAACAAAAAGTGCATTTGTGTGCTTTCAAATTCATATCTATAAAAATGTGTAAGTGTAGACAGTATAATCCATTATACTCTACTTGATGGAGAGAAAGCATTTGCCTTCTTAGCACAGTGGTAGCAGGATGATTTTCTGATCCGACTCTTTGCATAGTTCCAGGAAGCTGTGCTGTATCTACGAGGGTATAAAATGTCACCAGGGTTTAGGATCACATCTCTGAGTTTGTCTCTCAAACTCACTTTGATCCCTTTCCTTCAGCAGGTCTAAATAAGTTAATTGATCATCTGGCTTGTTTCTTACATATGAAACTGCTTACTGGTGTGAAGTGATCTATCATTTTGTTACCCTGTGGTGATACAATAAGAGGATTAGAGCCAGACATTTCTCATCCATTTATATTTAATTAGAAATAGCCATTAGCAAGTTTGAGACTTTCAATAATTGTGTATTTTTCGCTTGCATTTATTCTTCCTTATCATTGCTTTCCTGTAAATCTTACATTAGCAAGTAATGACGCACTAATTGATTGTGAGGTTGTAAATAGGTGGTCAGAAGTGGTGAGTGCTTTTGATTCAATACAGGAACAGCAGGACTTCTGATAACTGAGAAACCCTGCATAATACCAAATTCTTATGTGTTTACTCAGGCTAAATTACACACTTTTGTTTAGGTACTTCAAAAGGCATTGATGGACCTTAATAACTATCTTGGAATAAAATGTCTCCTAAATGCCAGTTAGAGTGTCAGAATCCCAGCCTAAGCAGCTTACCCAAGACATTTGTACTTTCTGAAAAGTTCATTAAAACATTGAAATCAATTCTCATAAATTTTAGAATAGTGCATTTTTATTTCAGTAAATGTGAAGCACCACAAAGAGGTGAGTTGCTGTTAGCAATTACTCTAAATCAGATTGGCTTGGATACCCTTCAGAAAACAATTTGCACTCATTTCAAAATAGTGTTATAATGAATTGCATTAATTGTTAATGTTCACTTTCATTGTCATTACAGAACACATCCTAAATACTTCCCCACAGGACAATCAATTGGCAGTATGTGCAGCGAAGAGAAATGCAAGAAGCCTGAGTATAATTATTTGTTTGTAATGGCTCAAGCCCCATTATTTACTTAGGAGAGTGATTTTTGCTCATGTGCTCAAACTCCTACAGCTCAGTGACAGAGGTCCCTGGCAGAGTTACATGAGCTGCTCACTTTGCAGCAGCAAGATTTATACAGACCAAGTAGCTGGGCCAAAATGACTTAAGGAGTATCAGATATCATGTTCTGACACTGTTCAGATAACCCATTGGCCTTTTTAAAAACTGCAGAAGGTATTTGTCAAAAGGTTATGATGTGTACTGTCCTTGGGGTTCACAATGTTGGTCTTCATGAGATGAAAAATAACTTCCAAGCTTCAAAGGACCTTTCTGCTCTTGGTGGTTAAGTGTTCATTGATTGTTAAATGATTGATCAGTTCGTTAAGAATTCATTGTTTATTGGCTCCGACCACATCCATGAGGGCTATCCATACACACAAAGCACAAGCAGTTTAGCAGCAGAGAAGTGTGATTTGATGGTTAAGTCATAGGATCAGGATTCAGGTTCTACAAGATGTTACTGCACCTTCTTATGCTTTAGTTTTTCACTTGAAGAATGAAAGGATCTCAGGAGTCTTTCAGCTGGTAGTTTACGCTTACAAACCATGTTGATAACTGTATCCAGGACCAGATCAAATAGAGCTTTCCATTCTAAACCTGTTTGGAAGTTCTAGAATTCACTAGATCAAAATTAAGAACATAAAAAATATGTTCTGTTTTTGCTAGACGTCTAAAGTTTCTAAGGGAAAAACTTCTTTAAAACAGTTTATATCTATCAAAATCTTTTGCAGCGCCTCTGATAAGATTGCTGTATTGGTTGACTCTACTGTACCCTGACTGTTTGAATTTATGCTGGTCATCATAATAAAAAGCCTGGGGAAAGCAGTGAAACGTGAATGTGAGATGTTTCCAAAAGCAACTCTTCCCATGAAACTGCCAGATAACAACTTTACAGAGTTCTGCTCTGCAAATCAAAGGTTGTTTATTCAGGAGGGCAGATGGGTAAGGGAAAAGACGGAGTGACATTTGGAAAAGGCAGGGAAGATGGAGCAGTGAAACAGAGGATGAAAGAAAACAAGAACAAATTAAAAGATGAAAAGTTTAAACTTCCAAGAGAAAAATGAGGAGTGCTGCACTATTCCAGAGCTCTTAAACAGCCAACAGGTACCTTTAAGGCAAGGATTTCAGTCCCTTTGATTAGATGGCAGGGAGAGCCATATAAAGTAAGTAAATAAGGAGGGAAGCATGTAGAAAATATTAAAAAGTCTCTTCTTTATGGAGGAAATATAAGGCAAATTCACCTGCTGGTGCGTGCCAGCTGCCCTGGACAGGGAGGACAGGAAATTCAGAAAACTGCCATAGCACACCAGGGCCACAGGCTGCTCTGGAGCGTTGGCTCTCACGTTCCCTCACATTGAAGCTGGTACGTTTTCCAGAGTGGAATTAAATATTTGCAAGGCAGGACAATATATAATCTTTCTTTCCTTTGGGTTGTTTCTTATAATTTATTGGCTTCTATTAGCACACATAAAACCATTCTTCCTCTGCCTGCAGAGCTAATACCCTGAAATCATAGCAGTTAGTGACACAGCAAGACAGGCATGTCTCACTCATCATTAACAGAGTCATGCTGGTGCCTAATTGTTTGTTGTGGTTAATACACTTCTTTGCAGACTGCCTGAGGAATCACAGATGGAGACACCAGCTACCAGATCCTTGGAGTGTTAAAATCTTGCTGCACATCGTGATAGCAGATGCTCGTGTACATTGCACGAGTCTCATTGAAGTTGTTCTGGATACAGGATGTCTATTTCAAACAACAGCAGTACATGGGTAGGTGCATCTGAAAATTGTTTCATTCTTTTGCAGCTGCTTTACACCACCTGAAGGCCCTTCACATTCTTGATCTATATAATTATCCGTATTCATTAGGTTAGAGTAGAGTATGAATTAGCTGAAAGATATGGGGCACATTCAACAGATGATGCAGTGTTGAGCTATTGAGGGCCCTGATGTGGCTCATATGTGTAACTCAAAACCATTCCTGTTTCATTTTGGAAAAATTACACCCCGGGGGACTAGTGACTGAAGGAGACAGACTCAGTAATACACAGTGAACACTCTTGCTCTAATGCGTGCCATGATTGGATTTAGGGTGGGCTGCAAATAACCAGGTATCGTAAAAGCTTTTAGTCAAGTTGTGAGTAACATGGAAACCCTGCAGTGTCAGCAGCACAGTTACATTAGCAAAGGGAAGGTCAGTAAGAGCTGCAGGTGTTCAGTATCTCCTGGGGTCTGGCTCAGGTGCAGCTTTGGAACAAACAGTCCGAATTTACCCAAGGTCTTGCTCTTTTTCAAGCATCAACAGCCATGTCTTATCTTGCTAAAACGCAAATGGCTAGTGTTGGGAGATGGCAAGCACACATAACACACAACTTCGCTATTCAGAATGACCAGAAACATTACAAGAGAGGACTGGAGCTGATCATTATTCAAATGCTCGCCCAGTAGAAACCAGTTTTATTTTCCACTTTGACTGGGCGCTGTGGAGCCTCGATATGCCAAGTACCTCCTTTTGTTACAATCTGAACTCAGTGTGAGGATGTACTTACATCTACACTGAAACAGCAAAAATACTGCCTCCTGGGTCTTATGCACCTTGGTTTACCCTCCAAACAGAGATTTTACATCTCCTGTAAAATCTATCATGATTTTACCTCCTGGCAAGTGATAGCCTTAGGGCATGCTCTGTTCTTATAATCTGGAAGTACCAGTTCCTCAACCAAGAGGCAGGAAATTGCCTGTAAATTATCCCAGTCTGCTGTGAAAGCAAAGCAAAGTAGTCTGCTTTAACCATTTCCCTTTCCTCAGCTTTGCAAGGAGCAACGTATTGCTTTTCAGCAGTAAGTGATAAAATCTCGTTTTCTCCAAGGATTAGTTGATATTCAGGTATTTTACAGGAAGGTGGACAGTACTGAACTTTTTGGACCAATGAATCTTTGATTCTTTCATGGAGAGAGCAATAAACTTCAGGGTGCTCTCACCTTCCCTCAGCAAATGGGTATCCCAAGCATGTGGAAACTACATTTCCTTTGAATTCTCACCACAAGGAGCAAGGCGAGATCTGATTAGAGCTTTATCAAGTATGTTACCTTGAAACATTATCTGCCCAGGTCATTGGTGTGCTCGTGGATCTTTACTGTGGGGAAAGGAAAGAAGCAGCTTTCAAAGGCTGTTAATAATGCATCTTACGCAAGAAACCTAACCTCAGCAGCACGCTCACGTGTAACCTTATTTTCAGGGGAAATTTTCTGCATCTAGCAATATTGAGAGCTAGGAGGGCAAACATGCGTCTGAGTAAATTTCTCCAGAAGTCTGAGTTTAAAAATATGTATGTAGGGGAGAGGTCCCAGTTCCCTTTCCAGAGAAGTCTGAATATGTTGATCCAAATTGCCTGGAAAAACTTCCAGACCCCTAAGAAATGCTAATACTTGTCTTAACATTTTCAACACCTTTCATTGGTGACGTGATACAACGGAGATGTGACTCAGCCATGAATTTACTGGAGGATGGGGAAGTATCACAAAAATATCTGTTTTCTGCCAGCTCTTGGTCTTTGTGGTAGACAGAATGACACATCATTGCCTAAGGAGCCCTTTTTTGACCTTATTTGCTCTCATGGTCAAAGCACTCACAGCCTGGCTGTCTCGAGAACATCAATGATGCTTTTCTTGGTGACAGCAGTTGAGGACAGGAGCAGAACAAAATATGAAGCATGTTGATTAAAGCACAGGACAGAGAGACAGCTAAATAAGCATCTCAGTTTAGCTTGTGTTTCAGAGAATGACTCCTGCAGGTAGCTAGTGCCCAGGTTAAAGCATCAACTTTGGGATGAATCTATTTTGTTTTGTGCTGCATGGGAGAATTACAGGCTTTATAAATCTGATCTCTCCCCCTGGAAAATCCAGCTGCCCTCTCCTCAAGGCTTTGTTCTCCAAAAGGACCTGTGGGAAAGCTCCAGTTTGTCTGCTGGGTCCTAATGGCATTGAGCCTGCAGCCTAGCTATTCATGAGGTAAGGAATTCACTTGGACATAAGAAATTGCAAATTCATTTCCTTCCTCATTATGAAAAATTGAATTTCAATTGGCTTTCCTCCCTCTCTCTCCTTGGATGGCTGCAGCAACTGAAAATATTCTGCCTTAGAAATAACATTTTCCAGCAGATCAGACAATACTGCCAAGCAATTATCAAAAAAGAGCCCTTGGCATAGATAGGAGAGCTTACCTGTACCACTGGCAAGGCAAACTGCCGTGCCTTCTGGTCTGCCTTTGGTACCTCTTGCCACATCTTTTGATCATGGCTCAGCCAATGCAAGTATGTATTTATAGCTGAAAGGTTGATCTGAGTCTGTTCAGTTCACAGAAGGGGAAATCAAAGTGTGGGGTTGCTGAGAAAGATGCAGCTGCTACACCAAAGCAGAGAAATAAAAAGGAGCTTTAGTTCAGGGAAGGAGACTGGGGAAACTGACCTGAGCCAAAGGCTTGGGGAGACCCGCCCTGGAATACTGAGGGGAAAATGGTGATGAGAGCAAGAAAGAGGGAATGGGCTTGAAGAGATTTCAAAACCTTCAGATCTATGTCCAAAGAGATAAAGCTTGTAATAAGCTTGCCTTTTTTTCAGTACAGTTTTTCAGTACAGTTTTATTTTCCTCTAATATTTTGCAATGCATTTAATACTCTGGAACATGGCAACCATAAGCTGTCATGTGTGCCAGGGCTGAAACACGAATCAAAATAAAAATTCACTGAATGGTCAGGATTACAGCAGCTGTTTCCTTGTGATTGCTGCTTCACATCTAACTAGTCCTCAACAAGTTTTAAGATCATTCTCAGCTTTGATGAGCATATATTTGAAGGGGCTAAAGAAAACATTGTGACTCACTTTTACAGGACCAGAGGCACCCTGCTTCAGAGTGAGGCTCGTCATGAAATGTGGTTCCCTCTGAAACAACCTCAGAGCAGCTGTGCTGGTGCAAACCTGTGGTTCAGTGTCAGCATTGTCACCATCAGTGGCCATTATGCAGGTAAATAGAAAAGATTAAGTACAAAGCTCACATAAATAAGACTGTCCCTAATTCTCTTCCAGCCTACAGCTACTTCATTTGGGGCTTTTTATGAAATTGTTGGGCTGCTTAAGTTTTCCTGGTGCATCTCTGCCTTTCAAGCACTTAGCCAGTCACAATTAAAAGAATTTTGATATTATAAAGCAATTTGAGAAACAAGCGGTACCTGAAAAGTGTGAGGACAGACTGTGAGTGCAAAGCTTCTAATAGGAACAGCAAGAAACAGAAACCTATGACTAAATCCAGGTTACGTGTTGGTGGAGGGCTAGTCGGGTCATTTCACAAAGGTTTGCTATGCAGAGAGCAATGCACCCATTCCATATTTGCAAAGACAGTCAACTGCTTCATGTCTGGGTGCTGCAACTGTGCAGCACAGTCAGTTGCCAAGAGCTTCAGAGGATGCTAAAATAAATTCCTGTCTTTCCACGGTAATACAGGACCTTGTGAGATACTTTTCCTTTTCTCCCTTTTCCTGCTTAGTTTTAGTAGACACTCCAGGAAACTTAATACTCATCCCTTTCTTGCTTTCTCCCCCATGCCCAGTGACCCTTATGTAGGTGTAAGAAGTTTCTTAAGGGAGAGAAAACAAAAAAGTGATTCTTTATGTTAACCCCCCTGCTTCCAACCTAGTTTTGTCAGGCTGTTAAACCTGTGGAAAGCTGATAAACCTCATAAAGAGTCGGCTGTGGTTGTACCTCAAATGGACCCATGTGTTTCTCAGCAATTATTAGTCACTGATGTTCTACTAATTTCCAAGAATTTTACCACCTAGGAAATGTGAGGCTGAACATGACTCTTGGGTTATTAACACATTTAGTGAATGGTCCCTTGCCTCGTGGTTAAAACTAAGGATATAAAAATGAGAGCTCTGAGATGGAAAATTGCAGACGGCTAAATTGGAAGTTGCAAAGGAGAAAATGAACTTTTATTTCACACAATGATGCCTTTTTTTGGCCCTTTCTTTGACCAGATTGCTTTGACGTACTGAACTAAAACAAGTTAATCTTTTGGGCTCAGAAGCTGCAAGAATTTGTTGTCCATTTCTGCAGTGAGGTGTCTTGAAGGTTCTTAAATAGCTTATGGGAGATGATGTATAATGAAGAGAGTGAAGACAGTGATTTTTGCACTTTTATTACATGGGTTATTGTGCCTTATCCTCCCACATAGCCTTAGGGATTGACTTCAAAATCTCAGGGATGTTGGGTGTGAATTATGCAAATTTCTTTCATGTATCTTTAGGCATCTGTCACCTTTGGAAATCTAGTAATCACATTAGACTTGTTGATTTAGCTCACAAATCCTTCTAAACGTTATGAATTCTATGTTGAAATCAGTAAGCATTTTGTCTTTAAAGGCGCTAACAGAGCCTGTCCTGGTATCTTCTCCCAATTTCTTCTTTGTACTTCTGTATCCCTTATAAAAGCAAAACAGAAAATGACTCTTACATACTTCTCATTAGCTGGTGTATCAACTGATGTCTGATTTTTGCACTGTCTCTTTAAAACAACAAATGCAATCTGTTCGTGCTGTGCATCTTTCCAGAAGCTGTTACAGTAGAAGTTATCATATTTAGCCAAGAGTAGGCATGAAAATACACCTGTGAACAGCTACCATCTTCTAGAAACAACAGACCACAGATTCTGATCCTGCTCATTTGAAATGGCTGAAAATTGATACAGTGTTCACTAAAATTAGGCCAGTTCACAGGGAAAGAGAAAGCAAGAGTATTACATTATCCTCTGTCTTTCAAATCCTGGGGCATACTTTATATCAAAGCAGTATCAGTCTTTACTAATACAAGTGCTAAATAATAATAATAAAGTGCTTAATATCTGTGTTTATGGAATAGGACCTGTGGCACTGAGTAAGGTGACAGTTGTCCTCACAAGAGGTTTACAGAGTAAAGGCCAGTAGATAGAAATCTCTGGGAAGTACTTGGATAACTGGGGAGGGAAAGGCTTATAACAGACTTCGGACACCCAAAGCCAGGCATATGGAGCTCATTTTCAACTGCCTGGGAAACGACTTTCCCAAAGCTGTAATTTTGAGTCTTATGATTGCTTCATGCATCCCCTGCAACGTATTTTAATGTATCCCAATAAAATGGGAAGTTTTAATTCTTTCATTTTGCACCTGCTTATTAAAATATGAAAGGCTGGTTCGTGTAAGCGTTTTGAAAAACTACCAGTTTACCTCATTATGGGTGACTAAGCTGTATCCAGACTATTTGAAGTGTTACTTTCCAATCGTATAAAAAAATTCCTGTGGGACCCCTTTTGCAAGGGCAGCCTTTTCAAGTGCGACAGTCGCTTTTATGTGTGCAGGATGGATCTGTGTGAGGTATCTGTGAGGTACTGAATGGTGACAGTAATTTTGCCGACAATAGAGAAGTGAAAGCTTCAAAGGAAAACATCAGTGACAAATATGTGAGAAATACAAAGTACCAGCTGGTTGGTCCTCCCAGGAGGCAAACTTTTTTTTTTTTTTAAGTTAAAAGGCTTTACTCTTTAGGTGGTCTATTTCTCTGTCATAATTTGACAGTATATGAAAATGACACTTGAATTTATTTTCCAGAAGATAATTGCCCTGACATTTCATCTCTACATTATCTTCTAAATCTTCCCAAAACTTTACTCTTCTTCTGTTCTTAGGCAGGTTCTACATCTCCTAAACGAAGTGGTATTTTCCCTCACACAGACAGTCACTTAGTGGCTGTCACTAAGAGAAAATACCTGCTTGTAGCAGGAAGTAAGCGCAGGAAGGAATAAATACAGCAGACAGGAAACAGGGCTTGCACAGCATGTTTGGAAACTCTCCTCCAGTACCTGAGGACTCTGTCCAACACACTTTCAAAACCAGGTGAAAAATGAGACTTCTTTGATGCCTGGAGAAGCGTTGCTGTGTAATGGGTGCCACAGAAACAGCCACAGAGGTCTCAGAGGGCACTGGCAACTCCTAAACACCAACCCTGGCCATCTCTTGGCCTCCAGTCCATTCACCTTCATGTCCTCCCATACTAAACTCACTATAAAGGAAGCAGCATGGTTGCTGGCACGGCTCTGGGATACCCAGTAGCTTTGGGAGGGTGCTCAGCACCCACCAGAGTCTTGATTGTGCCAGTTCCTCTTTAGTTCACGACGATGATGTGTCTGATCAGGCACTGAAGGGCATTAAGGTTACCCCCAGCCACCAAAAAACCACAAAACTCACAAAAGATTTCGTTTGGCACCAGACACCAAAAAGGTTAATTGTCGTAGCTTTAGACTGTGAGCATAAAAAAACCCACAAAACTGTGCTACTGCACTCAGAGGACAAAGATAATTTGGTGGTGAATGGTGTCAGTAACTGAGGATCTAAGCACACAGAGTAATGCACTGTCATTGACCTGTGCAGGATTTGCCCCATGAGACATTTTCTTACACTTCATTATTTTGCCATTCCTAAGTCAACACATTTCTCCTCTCACTCTCCACCAAAATTTTATGACATGGAAATTTTACTAAGATCATTTTTGAGCCTTTTGCAATCAGTAGGAGTCTGGCTTTCGGGTTCAATATATATTTTATTCAGGCCCCAAGTTCTCTCTGCAAAAGCCCTGGGTAGTATATTCAGAGACTTCCTTTTCAATTGTTATCTTATACTGGATTACATTTTGAAAAATGTTTGATGTTGGCAGTTGGGATTTGACATTAAGAATGCTCAGCTGTTGTGTCAGCTTTTTAGTAGTGTAGCAGAATTTACAATAGTGCTCAGATTTGAGCATCTGCAAATGTAGTTTCCTTATTTTTTTTGGTAAGATCAGTTATGCTGCTCTGAGGCTGTACAACCTGGATCCTTTATGAAGTGCCTTGGTTGGTGAAGCTGGACCGTGAACCCCCAAAAGCTGGTCCAAAACATGCTGTGATTTCAGTTTTGCTTTTTAAAGCAAGCAAAATTAGCAGGATTGGTCCAGAAAATGGTTTTCTTTCAAATATGGAGGCAGGCTATTAATATTTAGGAAAGTTTTTAAAATTACTGATATGTTTATACTCTTAGATGCATACATTCTCTTGTAGTTCTGTAATGTCATAAGCGATGTCTATTCTTAGATGCTTGAATCACTTTGGAATCTAACACAAATGCACTTTTGAACTTTTATCTTGAAGTCTCATTAAAAGTTATTGGGACTCCTAAACAATTTTTGAATGGTAGAAAAATATTATTCCTGCAATTCTTTTAAATACTCTTACTAATTGCACATGTCCTTCTGTCTTGCTAAAGTCTTTCATTAGGTTATTGAGATGTTTTAAATTTGTGCTGTTCTGTAGAAGAGATCCAGGGATATTGGATTCTGCATTTTGTTGGATCCTGCTAGGAAACAGCTGTACATACTTTTCACATCTGTCACGGCAGGCTGGAGAGATCTTCTGGTCTCTGTACTATTTTGGTAGGTTTATGTCCCAGAAATTTTTGTAGGTAAGAGTGATATGAGCATGTTTGATCATGATGGGCTTTTGTTTATCTGCAAATGTATCCTGACTCGTGTTTGCCACTCTCAAAAATGTCTGGTTTTATGGCTTCTGTGCAACAGGTTTAACTTAGGACAATTCTCTGCAGTGTGTAAGATGTGGAGATATAGATGTGTGAGCTGTTTGTGTATGTGATGCGCAGAAGGGATCCAGGGATCCTCCACAGCTTGAGCAGCATCTGCTGACCTTCTCATGCGAGCAATGACGTGAGGATTAGACAGGAAACTAACGCAATGGGGACGTGGGGAAGGAAATGGAGAAAATTAATTGGAAGCCCTGTAGCACATGCACGTTCTCTCTCTCTCTTCTACTTCTGCAAAGAAATGCTTGTGGGGAATGTACACAGAAACTTCTCATTCTGCTCATAGTTCTTAGCAATTCTACCAGGAGCTGCCTTGCATGCAAGCAGTGAGCTATAAAATTCTAGCTGTAAAACAACAGAAAAAAGAATAAATTTCATGTTGAGCAAGCTGGTTACTCATCTGTTAGTGAATTTTCCCTCCTGACTAGTTTCACAGCAGCCTTTGGCCTTTCTTTGCTAGTTTTCTCTGCCTTTTTCCATAGCAATATGTAATTGCTCCCTGTCTGCTATGCTGCAGGGAAGCAAACTCTAGCCCGGGGCAGCAGGACACCGTCCCTCGTCTCTCAGCCTCACAAGGGAGTTTTAGTCCTAAAATTGAAATTTTTGTTTTCATCAAACTAGAATCTACTTGGAAAGTTCATCCTCAGACAGAGTGGGTTGGGACCACTGCCCTGGATTGCAACTGTACCTCAGTAAGGAACAGCTGGCTGCAGCAGCTTAAATTTTCAGAAGAGCACACCTCTCTCACTGCCTGGGAAGGTACATGAACTCAGAAACTAATGGCCAAGCAGGTATCTACAGAAGCTCAGCTTATTCCCCCAATTTTTAAAATGGCTCTGCTCCCTATGAAAAGCATTTCAGAAGCCACGAGGTGGAAACGTTACAGTTGACAGCCCAAGTCTGTTAAAACCAATGCCAAAATTTCCCCTGACTTCCCCTGCCAGGGTCTGCAGTGAAGATTTTGACTGCAGTCTATTGCACACCAATACATTCAATACAGCTTTCTACTGCTCAGCTTTGGTATTCAGGAAACGCATGTCTGCTTATTGCAAAAAATTAACAGATTAAACTATGTGAACTCCAGAAAGAGTAGGCTGCTGTTGGAACCTTATTTTATTTTGATAACATCCGGTTGTCTCATCCCGCTTCTTTTAAAAATATGAACTTCAACTCATTTTCCTCAAAAATTCTAGTTTTCAGAAACATATGTAGGTGATTGAAAACATTTCATATTGCTTTCACTGAGAGTGTAGGGAAAGAGAAACTTTGAAGGCAGAAAAATTAACAGTCAAGGCAAATCAAGGTGGAAGTAGAGTGCCATGTTCAGAGTGTGTGGCCACCGAGGTGACAGCCTAGCCCACAATCGCTGCTTTCTTCCCATCCTTTGGAAGGCTTTTAGTCTTCTGACAAGATCTGACAGAGGTTCATCACAACGTGTTTCCAGCCTGAAATGCTCCGCAAAATACCCTTTCTCTAACATAGATTGAGGTTTGTGGATCAGCTTCCTAATGGGAAGGATGAGGTGTTCGTAGTGGGAACTCTTCTGCTGTTGCTTTATTCTGTCAGTATTGCTATAATTCTGAACAGGCCTCTGGACTCCTATCGAAATGTATTATCTGTCATACTCTGAATTTATTTTTACCACAAGGAACAGCGATACTCTATTATGGCCAGCATAGCATAGCCGCAGTCAGAGTGTGTCTGTTAATTGAAAAGGCATACCCAGACACCAGTCCTGCACCTCTGATGGATTATTAGTGTGTAGCCTGCAGTGACCACCTCCTGGATCACAACACACTCCTGCGAAAGAGGCTCAGACAGCAGCCTTCCATCTCCAAATGCACAGCCCAGCCTGGCCGTGCCACAGCTCTATTCAGGGAAAACAACCCCTAAAGCATGTTATACTGCACATTATGGATCAGCTGGAATAAAAATGCTCAAGGCAGGGTAGTGCAAAGGTGGCTCATCTTCTGGAAACACCTGGTTGAACCCAGCAGCTGCAGTGCGGTGGTACTTACTGAATGACAGAAGCTTTAATGGGAAGCCAGTTCAATTAATGCCACCGTGACCAGCAAACTAGCAGAGAGCTAATCTGCATGGAAGGGAAGGGGAGGAGTGAATTAGACTCAGATGATGGTAATTAATGGCTTGCAGAGAGGTGTTTTGTCTGCCCAGGAGCTGGAAATTGTTTATTATACCTAAGGTCCCAGCACAGCCCAGGCAAGCCAAAGAAGTGAGCCGCTGTTTTGCTCTGTTCGATGTGCTGCAGAACTGATAGGTAAATAGCACGTGTATTTTTCATTTTCACGAAATATATCCTTCCAGATGCAGTTACAAGAAATTCACCTTGGAGCTCTAACAGTATACTTAGTCCTGAGCTGGAAGCAAAATAAATATTCTTATGAAACATCTATGGGAGATCGTTTTAGCCTTTGGTAAAACAGATAAAATATGGATTTTGAGCACTAGAACTTTGCTTTCTAAACAGACATTTCTTTTGTGATCTTCTCCACATATAGAAGACTAATTTTTAAATGTTGCTGAAATTACCCAGGTTTAATTTCATCTTATGTGGCATTACAAATAAGTTGATCCATAGAATCAAACTTACTGACTCTACCTGTTAAAATTCCAGAGTCACTCTCCCTTAGATTTTGACAAAAGAAGAATGAAACATTCCTAAATCTCTCAAGACCCTGGGCTGGCTTTTCTGCTGGGAGTAAACAGGCCAAAACCGTACTGGAGCCAGGCCCAGAGGAGAGGATGGAAGGGAACTTCTGGGATTTGAGGAATAAGGACTGTAGGAGCTGGGTTGGCATAGCTGCAGGATCAGTGCCTGCTGTATCCTCTTTCAGCAGCCTCAATTACAGGGAGGATATTTGTGGGGATCCCCCTGGCTCCAGAACCTCCTACCTGCATCTCTCCATTGCCAGCCTTATCACAGCACTTCCAAAACTGCAAATAATAGTCATTTCAATGGAAGAATCCTGTAATTTGACGTAGTTGCATTTTAAGTTACCATGTTTGCTTCTGCAAGGTCCCCTGCCACTTCACTTAGAAAAAATTATTGGTTATGATTTCATCCCTGACTCACTAGTGAGGGAACCGTCAGTCATGCTACAAAGCCACCCACCTAGTGTGCATGGAGAATATGAAGAATTTTCTCTCCTTCAGCATTAACGGGAGACATTGATTTCTTTGAGGTCAGTGTTCTTGTTCACTTAGCACAGTGCTTAGGACCTCTGCTGAGCTTGCAGCCTGAATGTCATACAAACATACAGCAGAGGATGGCTTATTTACTATTTTTGTTAATGTAAACTTTACAAGGCAGAAGATACATATCTTTTTAATCCATTACGGTATTAAAATGCTTTTTGTAATATGATGACGTGCTGGGTGCTGCTTCCCTCCTGCCAGCTCCAGCCAGTTCAATGGTACAGCAGGAGCTGCTAACCCAGGCAGAAGATGGCTCCGATGACTGTCTGTTCCTTTTACATTTGTTCTCTTAAAGCAGTTACAAGAAATTGCCGTGCAAAAAGGCAGCTCGAGTTATTTTGCCTGCAGGCCAGGGTCAGTCCCTGTCTGAGGCTTGCTGACTGTCACGGTGTGCACAGCGTGTGTCGCTTCTCAAGTGCTTAAGCACACAGTGCTCCAGGAAAAGTCACAAACACCGTGTGTGATCTTCAGGGTGTCAGGAACAAGATACACAGGAAGTCAAATATTGTAGTGTTTTGAGTCAGGTAGATGAAAGACAAGGCTTCTTTAATCAAGGGATCTGCCAGACACAAAATGCTACTTTTGTGCTACTGCCGTTCTCCTTATTCAGCTCAAGAATGTTGGCTGTTTGTCAATTGTTTCTCCTTCACCTGTTTACATAAAACATGGCATTAAGCCCAGATAAGTTTTCCCTTCTGTCCACTCTTCTCCCCCTCACAGTAAGGGACATTTAAAGACAGCTTTATATAAAACAGCCTCTGCAGAAAGCAGCGTACTGGCACAATGCACCCGTCCTGTCATGGAGCAGTGTCCTTGCAAGCAGAACTTCTCCCTGCAAGATGCTGCAGTCAGCTGAGATACAGGAATAACTCAGGCTTAGGTACCACCTAAGGCTCAGCATTGCACAGTTGGGAAGCTCAATGGGAAATACCATGTAAGAGCTGCAGTCTTTTGTAAGCTAAACATGAATCCTGTTTTCTTACTACATAAAAGCAGTTTTGCTTCCCAAAATCTGGAGAACTCGGGATCCTCTCCACTTTTAAGGAGAGGCCTTGTACAGATCCAGAGCTTGCCTGGTTCTAAGCAGTCACTGATGCTAGCTGGAGCTCTGGCAAGGTACTTTTCTGAGTTAGCCTGGCCAAATACAAATAAAAGTCACAGACCAGCCTCCTAGGTTCAACTTTAAGGCAAACCACCAGAAAAACCCCACTAACCTTTCACAAGCAGAGCCTGCTTCTCCCTAACACCAGGCTCAGCTCACAGCCTTTTAACACCAAGTCCCTCAGGGCCCTGAGGTCCCTGACAGCTTCATTACTCTGAGCAACCTCACCTGGTGCTCAGCCACACCTGCAGGCTCTATTTAAGCTCTGCCCCAGACACCTAGAACTTTCTCTGACATGAGTTGTGCTGTATAGATGCTGCTCCAGCCGTGTTTCCTGGGTGGACCTTGGCCAAGCTAATGGTGTAAGTCACTTTTTGGTTTGGGGCAGAATTTCTTCTTTTTGATGTTACTGCATTTCAGCACAAAGGTGATGTTTTCGCCTTGTAGTAACTTGCCTGTGATAGAAGTAAAGCTTTGCAAAGCATTGGGCTTGAGCCTCACAGCAGGGAAAGAGAGGAGTTTGTTTTTTCTGATAACTCATCTGACTGCCTTGTGTTTGATAAGGTGCATCAAAGAGAATTGCATAAATTAGCTGCTTGTGAATTTTGAGCTGTTATCTTTTGGTAACGTATCTGGAATCCCATGGTAATGCACATGGTGTATTATTATCTAGAGAACTGACTTGTGATCCAGGGTGTTGTATAACAAACAGCTCAGCTTCAGCAGCATAATATTTTAGTACTGGTTCACTGATAAGCCCTGACTAGTCTAATTTCATCGAAGGAATCTGCACTAACTTTTATTTAGGGAAATTGGACAACTTGTGTAGTTTCCAGAGGTCCTTTTGTGTGTATGGTTTGTATGGGGGGGTGGGTTTGGGGAGTGTTGAGGTGTTTTGTTTTTTGAGGTGGGTGGCAGAGCAGATTTTTCTCTATGCTGTCTCAGTGTATCATCTGCAACACAGAGATCCTGGTCCCAACTCACACTTAAGGTGAAGTTTAGGTCATTTGAAAATCACTTTTATATCATTATATCTGAACGAAATATACTCCTTCTTCCAAAATAAATGAATATGATAATATATGTATGGTCTACCAGAGGCTAGAGCTGAAAGATTCGAAGTCTGGGGATCTGAAAGTGCGGTGGTTGGAGAAAGGAATTGATATGTGGCATTTACAGAATTAAAACTTACAGCCTTGTAACAACCCTGAAAAGATGGGAAATGAGGAACAGTGCAACATGCTGAGGAAAAGTTAAGTTTTTTCACTGGACTCTTGTGTGCCAAATTATTCCTTAACACAAACCCTCCTGTGTTTGCTCTTTATCAATGTCTGTGAATATGGACTGTGTTCAGACCTGTAACTCTTTTTCTTTCTTCCTCCTGTGTCTGGCAGGTGTCTGATTTTTGAGCATGAGAGGACTATGGTTGTACTGTAGTTATTAACTATGGATTAATCATATTGCAGCTCTGTTGTTACAAGGTTCTCAGGCCATGGCTAAATTCAAGGAAACTAAAAAGAAGCCAGTCTTCTTAATTGATTTATTGGTAATGCAATTCTGATGAGAGAGAGAATTTAAGTACCACGTACTCTCACTGCTCTCCCTTCTCTCCCCCCTAGAGCTGATTTAAAGATGAAGGTATTGGTGAAACAACTATTTTCTAGTTTGCTTCTTAGTGTTCTACTTTAAGACAGTGTTTTTTGAGCTGCGTTTTCATGTCAGTATGAAGACTCAAATGAAATTTGAGTTGAGTCTCAAATTGCTCATGTCAATAAAAAAAGAGGTACACAGGCTAACATGAAGAAGACTCCCCCAAGTTTTTTTAGAGAAACTGAAAACTTACCAATAGAAATGCACTTTTCCCCTGTGGCAGTGGAGCACAGACTTTGTCCTAGCAGGAGCAGTAGATAAACCCACAAAATAAAGGTGGCACCTGGTAGGTGATATCTGAGCAAGGAGAGGTAGGGGAGGAAGGTGGCCTTCCCTCTTAGGCACTCAGTTATGGACTCTGATGCAGAATTTAAAAACAAATCTCAAAAAACTTCACACATGGAAGGCTTAGTCAAAGGGATTTTTTTTTCTTATATTTACTGGGAGAAACAAATTACCTTGCAGCCACATTTCGTGTAGTGGGCAGCATTTGAGAGATGTCTGAATGGTTCAAGATAGCGCTGTAGCAACATTAACGAATGATGCGATAATTGGGTTCAGCTAAAAGCAGACCTTATTGTGACTCCGTGCTTACGAATGTTTCATGTAGACATGAATGCAAACAAGGACAGACTGCTCTGCAGAGGCTGCACAAACTGTAATAGGACCAGTGCTGTCAGGGAAGAAAAAAATCATGATCTCTAACAGTTGACTAATACAACATGACATCTGCCAAGTGAAGAGCCAGGCCCTTTGGTGGTGCCAGCCAGCCATACAACTGCAGAATTGCCTCTGCTCGCTGCTCTGCTTTGCTGCACCAAGGATGGGGCTTCTGTCCAGAAGCATTAAACTGAAGAACACAAATCCAGTCAGACAGCATCAGTGAAGCCATCATGAAACATGAATAAGGGTGTGCTGGTCCAGCACAAACCCAGAAACGCTTCATTAAGGGATATTTTTGTTTGCCAGTGCCACTGCTGGGGAAAGCTTTGTTGCATACCTTGGAGAGGAATGCCAAGCATGGGGTGCATTAGGCTGTATGTAAAACTTTGTCTGCCACACAGAGTTGACTTTTGTGCATCAGTGAGCAATGCACAGTATTAGCTGGGTGACAGGCAGAGCAATGACACATGTTAATGAACTTCACTGGCAGGCCCAGGACTCAAAGCAGCCCCGTATCCAACAGTGAAAATGCGTTATTTCAGACCTGTGGGTCTCCTCCAGGAAGATGTGAGGAGCAGGAACCCAACCCATTGGACCTTGAGATTGTCTTACTTGCCTGTGCCTCTGAGCAGCTGCGCTTGAGCTTTGCTTCAGAGTGAGGTCAATCACCACACCTTTGCCAAGTGTTGGTTTTTTTCTGTGTATGCGCATGTCCATGCAATGGGTATTTTTTTTTTTTTTTTTCTTTTTTAAATGTTAATTCACTCTCCACCACACTCTCTAAAGAGCAAATTGCTTCAAGGCCTTCCTACTGATGTCTTGACAGTAGAAGAAATAGGCTGTACACAAGGTAATTTAAAATACTGAGCTTTAGAAACCGCTAGTATTTGTAGTTCTTGTTGCAACAGCACTGGCCTGTAATTTCTGCCCCTGTCCCTGAGAAACACCTAACTACAAATAAGCAAACGTCCCTCTGGCTGTTCATCCAAAAGGGAAGGCTCGTGACTGTTAACAATCACCGTGATAAATGTGATGCAGGTATTAGAGACTTTACAAAGGGAGATCGGGAGGAGTGAAAGCAAATACTTCCCATAACACTTGTTCCCATCAAATAATTGATGAAACAAAAAGGGGAAAAAAATAATCTCAAAGGCACTCTGAATTAAATGCATAAATAATTTTTGACATCAGGAATGGGCTTAGTAACTGTGCGCTGCGAGTATGGTGTTTTAGCTGAGCACAGGTGGGGATTAGTGGTGTGGAAATATGTGAGGCAGCAGCAGCCTGGATGTTCAGCCGTGGATGGACATCTGCTGTTAAGCTCCTGGCCTGGTAATTAGCAACCCAGATTTTTTGGAAGTGTTGAGTGCCTGACAGCTCCAGCTGGCTTCTGTTGTAATTATTAGGAGTTCAGTGTTCAAGTTCAGTGCCTTGGAAATATTTTTTTTGTTTAGCCCTGCATTCAGAAATCTAAGTGTTGGCAGCAGTTTGCTAAACAGTACACAATGGGCAGAACTTGTCTGCTGATCCTGAATACATAGTATTGTTTTAAGAACTGGAAGTGGGGATGGTGTGCTAAAGCATACGGATGGATCCCTGCATAGAAATGGGTTTTAGTATAAGGGATTCATATGCTGCTCTGCCACGTGTCAGTCATTATCTCCTTCATTATCTGCTCTTCATAAGGAGCTTTCAGCTTCAGTGCTCTGATTCTGGTTCCTATAGTGGAGAGGGGCAGATAAACCATAAGGTAGGCAGGCAGAGATGCCATAGTATAAATGTCCAGAGAAAGTATCAAGAAAAAAAAAAGAATTGTTGTCAGGTTTTGATAGACTCTTTGAGAGAGACTTTTTTTTTTTTTTTTTTTCTTTAGTGTCAGATACTCTTCTGTCAAAGTGTTGCTGGTAAGAGCAGCCAGTGACTGGTTTGTCAGCTCTTGGCCATTTATTGGTCTTTTACGTATTCCAGACAGAAAACTCAGATTCGGTGAATATCTTAATAGAAAAGGGAAGGTGCTGAAAGGAAAAACAGAGCTTGATAATTTATTACAGAATATACTTACTACACTTAGACTGGTAAGATCCCTGTTGTTAAAGTTGCTAATTATTTCCCACTATAATACTCTAGTTGGACTTACTTAAAGTTTGGTTGAAGTTTGTAAGAATTTGAGGTGAAATTTGCAGCGTGGAGCTCTGAGCCAAAAAAAAGTCCAGCAAAAAATTTCTAAGTTGTTTGAAGCCAATATTTTTACTGAACTTCTTAAATCTCTTTTTTTGCCTCACACAAAATGAAAAGCCTTGGAAATTTACAGGTCTTCTCTTGTTGGAAGGCCTCGACTTTGTGTTGAGATAGCTGAGTTGAAAGCTCCTGGAGTCCTTGAGCACTTCAAGATCTATTGTTAAGAAAGAACAGATTATTACTGAGACTGTCTGAGACCATATCTGTCCAACTTCACTTTTCCTCTGTGTATAAAATTAAAGCTGTAATGAATTGTAATGCAATTATGAATGGCTCTTGAGTACCTGGCTTGTGCCATCGTTAATCAAATTGGAGGTGCAGAGCAGTCGGCTGTAACCCAGGCCAATTTGTTATGCAAGGCAGAAATTGGAATAGTTATTCTTCTGGTGTCTCTGGTGGTTGTGTCTCCTCTAATGCATGATGAGGAATGGAATTCTTAATACCACCTCACAAAGTTTGGAAACAAAAGTTCTGGTTTTCTGCACCTCAATGACAAGATGTGAAACTGCACATTGATTTCCAAATTCTTACTGATATCAAGTATTCCCTAATAGCTCCTTGGCACTGTTCCCTCAGTTTGGACAATAAAACAAATTTGTTGCTTGCAGCCTTCAGAGACTTAAATTAAGATAGCGGAGGCCAGTTATGTTTTTCAGTATGATGCAGTTACCAGTGCTTCAACTCTTAAAACTGGAATTCAGTTAACAATTCTGTCATCCTAGCCTGAGCACTGTAGGATCTCATTGGTTTTGAAGAAAGATGATTAATGATAGTGAGAGCAATTAGTTATAAAATGGCATTATGGAACATATGCAATTTCAAGTGTATTGTGTCTTGGTTATTGGACACAACTCAGTTAGTGAACCACAACTGTAATCATCAGTGTCAACAGATCTTGCAGATGTAAGAAGTAAACTTGCAAACAAAAAGAAGGGCAACTAAACTCTGAAGGAAAGATGAAGTAACAAGCAGTAACCTCCAAAAAGTTCAAACTTTTGGCAAAGTTATAAGCCAGGTAGAAGCAAGGTCCTTCTGTATGGAATGTCAAATACCTTTTGATAGGAAGTGTTTGTACCTGAGTCTGCTTATAACTGGATTTGAGTGAAATTTCATGAGTGCAAAGCTCATGAAATATTTGCATTGGCTAACACAGGAATTTTTTCAGATGTGTTAGTGAATGGTTGAAAGATTCAGCAAAGGATGACAAATGTCAGACCTGAGCTGAGCTAAAACATCTCTAGAGAGATGCTATGGAAAATGGTAATAGCTCTTGTCCCTTTTAACACCTTCAGTAGCGGACAAGATGAGAAAGTATGGAGTGTGGTGAAACTGCCCAGGGATCCTACAGTGCACCTACCACTGCAAATACAAAAGTTAATTCAAAAGGAGATGAAGACTGGCAGAAGATGGTTCAGCCTGGAAAGGAGTGGAAAATCTAACCCTGTGGAGGAGGCAGGTGGAAACAGAGGAAAACAGTATGAGCTGGGAACTTCCAGAAGACTGTAGATACACATTTACAGATTTTATTATTGGGAGGGAGGGAGCTGGAGACACTGAGAGAAGCAAATCTGTTTCTCTTTCGTAAATATAAAAGCATGTAAATTGAATACACAGAAATGTCTTGCAGCAGGAAGCAGGAGGGAACAGAGAACTGTTTCAGCAATGGCGTCTTGCATGGATCACAAATTGTCACAAGTCCCTCCCTGCAAAGCAGTCACCCTGCAACAACACAACCGTTTCTGGCTGTTTAATTACCAGGAAAATACTGACAGGCTGGAGGATATGCTGGGAAGTGGAATAATTACTTTGAAAGGCCTGAGAGGAAAACTGACCTATGCTGAAGACCTGGGAAGAAGGAGGTTGATGCCAAAACCCAGATCAAGCCACCAGATCTGTGACTGTTCTAGATGGTAACATCCTCTGTAGATCCAGTCAGTATTTTTTTCACTACATGTTAATGTTAAATTACTTACAGCTTTCCAGTACCCTTCGTACTTGCTTTCCTGTCATTGCTGCATCTGTTTGAAATTGTCTTAAGATGAAGTTATTTCCTGGAGGAATTATTTTACGTTTTTCTGCCAGCAATTCATCATTCTTATCTGCTATATTCATTGTCAGGAGGAAGATGATTTTTTTTTTTTTTTTTTACCGTACACTGAGCAATTTAAAATACTCTTTCTCATTCTTCTCTTTGGAGGATTAGTGAATAACTAGCTCCTGCCTGCTTCTGGTGTTAAACCTTTCTAGAAGCTTGACTTAATTTGTTTCTCTTTTTATTATCATCCAGATACCTGGCATGTTTGGTTTTTGTTTGTTTGTTTGGTTTTTTTTTCCAGAGAATCTGTTCCTGAATTCCTCTCTCAATCTACTTGACTGAAAGGATGCAGTGGAACCGATTACTGCATTTCAAGTCCCACTGTCTGCATCAAAAGAAAGCAGAACATTCTGCTAATTCCATCTTCTATTTGTGAAACAAGGGAACCAAAGACATGAGCTGTGCGGAGTATGTCCTAGTGTAATGACACATCCATCCAGATGTTCCTTCATCAAACTGGAGACATCCATTCCATGAGATGCATGTCAAGACAAGCAATATGCTTCTTGCATTTCATGTGAATGCTTGAATATCCCGCCTGTGTTTTGAGTATCTTCCCTGAGAGGGCATAGAGGTCACATTATTCCTTTTCTATACAGAAATCCTTTTCACATGTGGAATTTTTATTGATTCCCCCTCACTGCTCCAAACATCTAATGCTCTTGCATCATGTCCCTATCTGATGTTTGTCTTTCTTACGAACTGGAGGATGTTGCTGAGTCCCTGTTGTTACCATCAATCCTTTTATGCAGAACTGTCAGCCACCTAATTGTTCCTTGTTTCACTCTTGGGTAGATGATTATTGCAAACTAAATGTACGATCTTTATTTGCCTTTCTTTTTCCAGTCCATTCCTGTAACTTCTCAAGACCGTTCTAAATTTTGGCCTAAATAGGACTAGAAAAATAATACAAAATGCATTCTGAATGCAGAATGAGAACTTTGAGGAGATTTCATCACTGCAGAACAACCAGCGGAGACATCATTAAGGGGAAATGGAGGCCCCAACAGTGAAGCTAAGAAACACTCAGCAAACCTAATTAACTGTGGAGCATATTTGATGAAATGACATTTCTAAGTAAATAGTAACATTAAAAAGAAATTTAAAAAATAAGCAGCAATAACAGGATACATCATCAGAGGAGAAAAGTCAAAGCTGCAGTCATCTGCATTTTTAGATGATACTGGTTGAAAGTTAAGGAAACGGAAATAAAGGCTCAGTTGCTAATAGAACTTGTACTTGGAATAAATCAAGGTAGGCGTGAAAATATTGGGGACGAATGACATTTATGAGAAACCTTACATATAGTGGCCTTGTTAATGAAGTTTGGAGTCATGGTGACCTTTTCTACTTTATGAGAGTTTGCTTGCGATGGCTTCTTGAATTGCAACGTGTTCAACCTTATCAGCAAACAGACATGGGAGGAAAAATGAAACCCCTCTGTTCATTGGCAGCAGTGGAGATCCAAACTATACTAGTGGAAGAGGACCAAGCTATGTCTTTGCCAAACCTTAGGCCATGTAGTGAAGAACTTTCTCTAAAACTGCAGAATATATAAGCAAAACCATTGATTTTACCCCTAAAGATAAATGTAGGTGACTTCAGTCGTGTCTACTGAACCACTGATATTGGTGTAACTTTACTACACAAAGTTAGTATGTCCAGTGTAATCACAGTCCCTTTGTTTAGCTGAAACAGGTGGGGGAAAAACTTCAGACTTCTGAAAGAAATCATCGTATGCGGTCCCTGCTGATATCTACAGGAGAAAAGAAAAGATTGAGGTGTTTATTGGCTTGTCATTCCTAATTTATGGGTCTAAAAGCTGTTTGTTGTTGACAGCGTTATTACTTGTTTTCAACCGATTTAATTTGTGGTGATTTGGGGTTTGTTTGGGCTTGGGAAGGAAAGACATCATTATAATAGTCACAGTAATTGGTCAAGAAGAAACAAATTAATGTTTCATGGAAAGAGTGTGCAATGCTTTCTTTTGTAGAAGAGCTACCTGAAGAGGGCTTTAGGTGTGTCCTCAAAGGCAAGCTCCAGATCTACTCTCCATTGCAGCTTTTATTTTTCTTTCTTAGTTTCCCAGTCTGTGAGGATGTGAGCAGGCTTGGAAAACACAGCTCCAAAAAAAAAAAAGTCCTCACCTTCATTTCACCTGCGGTAGTAGAACACCAAAATTATGTTACCTGAAGAATACAGTTTTCTGATGCTAAATAGATAGATACTTGTGATATTGGAGAGATGCTGACGAAAGAGGGAAGGCTTAAATACAGGTATAGTTTTCTTTTAATAGAAAGCAACAAGATTTTCTCAATGGAGGAGAGAAACAGAAAAGTCAGTTCAAGTAACTTGTGCCTGAAGCCTTGAGGGCAATAGAGTGGCAGCCTAAAAATGGATGGAAAGCAAATGAAATCTAATAGCTTCCAGGGCTATTTATCAGCTAGGACCAGGCAGATTTGACTGCTTCTTATCCTGCAATCGATAAGGAGTGAAAAGCAGAAGAGATCTTTTTGGGATGCACTTTTCGCACTGCAAATCCTTCTGACCTTTCAAGAGCTGCTTTTCCTCTCGGCCACTCCAAGATGCTTTTTTCCCCTCCCCTTTTGTAAGGGTATATGAGAAGTTGTGAGTGCACCTGCTTCATTTAGGCTGTCTGAAGTTCAATGGGAATAATAAGTAACAGCAAAAGTGATAAACAAGCACAATGATGTAAACTGGGCAGACTAGTGACAAAGGACACAGTATCCAAGACTAAAACTTCTGCCACTGGTTATGGGCCACTAAAACTACAGGTGTAGCCTTGAAGAAGTTCAGCCTGGACTTTGTAACTGACAAGAGGGAAGGAAGATTAATAGGAACATTATGGGATATGCAAGGGGAGACTGTGGGACTATGCAAAAATTTTTAAGGAAATCTCCCTAACTTATATACATTTAAATCTGAGTGTGTCACTACAAACAGCAGTAGCCATAAAAGGGTGTGTCTGATCAAAGATGCCTTGTAGGTGGTTGTACCATCAATAACAACCTATATTTGTAGGAATTACTATGCATTTATACCCAGAGTGATTCTGGCCCACCCTTTGATTTGATTGAGCTCTGCCTCAGAAGCAGCTAATAAATCAAGAAAATGGGAGTAGGATCTGCTGATGTGGATGTGCTGCTCATTTTGAGTGCATCAGGCTGTGGCCTCCGCAGCGAGGGAACAGAAAAAGATCGCAATTACCTGAAACGCAGCCCTGTTTTGTGCATGCTGGGAAGGGCAAGGCAAAGGGAACAGTAAAACCTGGTAATTGCTGTAGCAGAATAAACGCTGAACGGTTTTGCTTTTCACAAAGATGGGATGGTTGGAGGGACAGGTCATTCCCAAGTGACAGTGGGATGTGACTGCTCCAGATTTAGCTCTTCCCACCCTGCACAGCCCTTCAATGTTTGATTACCATGCTTGGACCCCAGTGAATGCAAAATGCAGCTTGGTCTTGTGCTGTAAAGTATCACCGGGGGTGGCTTTTGATACAGCCACCAGATGTACATGGAGTACTCTGGATACTTCGAATCGGAAAAACATATTAAAAATTGCATCTTCTGGCACTCATGGACCATTTTATGCCGCAGCCTAGCAGAAAGAGCACCAGCTCTTCCACAAAGGGTAGGAGAACAGCTGCAAGATGTGTAATATTCCTCATACTCATGTGTAAATATTATTTTACTTGCACAGGAATAATATTTCCTTTTGTCTCTACAGAAAACTACCAACTAAACCTTGTCATGCCTCGGAATTACCTTACTCTCTGGTGGAGGGCAGGAAACCTGGCTCCTGGTGAAGGCAGTGGTAGGTTTCGCATGTGTTTGTTTCGTTCGTTCTTCTTCTCAATTTTTGATCTTAAGGACCCCGTGCTGGAGTTGCTGTTGGTGAAACTGTTCTGTGTTAACTCTGCGTTTTGGCATTAGGCAATTCTAACAGAAAACAGCCCTATGGCTAATAAAGTGATAAGCAGAGTGTATTTACGCACTGTTTAAACTAAAAGCAGGACCGTAAACTGCCTGTTTTTCCTGTTGAAGAGCTGGCCCAAGCAGGGTAAGACGGGCAGCTGTTGCCCACGCTGTGATGACCTGAAGCATTGAGTGGGAACACGGCTTTGTGCAATGTTCACAGAGATGATTTCTTCCAGGAACTGGGGATACCAGCGACTACGCTCTTACTGCCAAAACATGGTCCCTGGTCTGTTTCCTTATTTTACCCTGTTGTCCTGAACCCAAGAGAGCAAACTGGAGCAGTGCGTATGAAATCTCTGTGTACGTTCAGGCATGCTTTTGTCATCCTGGAGCTAGATTCATTTATGTTATATAACATTACCTTGCAGCTAGCTGGACATAAATTGAGAGTTAAGCGTAGCTATAGGCAACTAGCTTTTTGTGCACAATTGCAGTAATAATTTAGAGTAATTTCTTTTGCTGCTTTGTTATGTCAGATTTTTAACATTTATAAGCCATTTAAAATGAAAATACATATATGGGGAAGTTTGTTATAAACATGCCTCAAGATTTAGAATAATTGTGATGCTCTAGTCCTGCACAAACATTTCACAGGGAGGAGATAAATACACTTTATTAAAACAGGAGATGTCCACAGTGAACACCAACATTAAATGACTGCAGGAAGCAACATATAAAAATCACTTCTTTCAAAGTTCACTGCTTTTGGTGACCATACAACCTCCACCCTGGCGTAATTTTGCCTGGAGCACTGGATACTGAAGAGAAGCCATTTAAGGGAAAAAAAGTATGAACTGTCAATTATGTATGAAAATTGGAGTTCACTACTTCATGACTCAATGCTTTGATACTGTAGGGGGTGCTTCAAGATCAGGAAGTGACTGGGAAATAAGCGGTCTCTGTGTTTATTAAATGTATGCTTCTTTTTCTAAACAAATATGGTATATTGAAAAACTGTCCTGTGAGGAAGTAGCTGGCTATGATGATGTATAGTGGGACCTGATTTGCTTACAGGTTTTGATTTGACCCTTCTTTTTATCACTCAGAAAGCTGAAATCCATTTTGAGCTGCAAGACCTTTACTTCAGTGAAACACAATGGAAGAGCATTTCAGCCACGAATCTTTAATCAGTGTTAGAAACTCATCTAGGTAAAAAGCTAAGAGAAAGCTTTTACTCCAGTTTTGTTATTGCAAGACCTCTTAATAGTGCCAGGAACACAGATGGGTCACAGAAAATGTCAATGAAACTCCCTCTAATATCTGTTCTGTGATTTTATGCACGTTACGGAAAACTGGTCTTAAGTTTTCACATCCTTCTAGTTGCCAGGTAGAGTGGGTAAAAAATCGCTTTGCAGTAGTAGAAGGGGTAAGATCATGACATGGAGCAGTTCAGTTCAACCTGGTCCCTGTTAGATTTGAAACTTTAAGTGAAGCTGTTAGATAAATTACATGAGACACTGGAAGGAAAATGGTATGACAGCACCTGATTCCTAATGATTTGTGAGATTTACAGTAAAACATTACTAATGCTAATTAATTGTCTCCTTTCTGAAGATGGTAGCCATACTTTTATATAAATTATTTTGCAGAAAGAAGTTTGGTTTTTTTTTACATAAAATGTCCATGCATAACTGATACTGAGAGTAGAAAACGAGCAGAATTCAGAAAATTGAATCATAGTTCGTGGTTCAGGCTTGGCAAATTGTGAAGTTACAACATTGCAGTGGATGTGACAGTAGCAAGGCTGATCGGAGTAATTGTAGCAAGAGTATACATGTGGAAGGTTGCAAACAAAAGCAGCGAGTCCAGCCCTGCACCAGAAGGAGGCTGAGTTTCAGAAAGCAAAAGATAGGGTCAAAACAGAAGCTGTGCAGTCTTAGAGCAAAGAGCACATGGACGAGATGGAAGGAAATATGCTAAAAATAAGTGACGACAAAAGGATAAATTGGTCAAGACACCTCAAGACAACTGAGAATGTGTAACTTAGGCACAGTCTGTTCAGATGTGAAGCAGGAGCAGGAAGACAGGAGAAATGCAGATAACAAGTGACGTGGAAGCATTCCCCTCCCCTGCTCCCAAGGACAACATGGGTACAACAGTGACAGTCAGGGCAGCAGCACAAGTGTCTGTAAACACCAGCGCTGCTGAAAGATCCTTCCCTAGGGAGCTGTAACCAGTGGTGGCCATGGCCGAGGACTGCGACAAGGGAAGAGCTGTATCACATGCAAGAGAGCAAACAGAAGATTTAAAGGCTGCTTTGCCCCATTATCTCCCTCAACTCCATTTTCTATACACAGCAACGAGAATTTATATTTTCCTGGCAGATTCTTCCTAATTCCTTGATTCAACCTGCCAAGCATCAGAGGGAATTTGTGGCATCATGGAGAAAATGAGAATTAATCCTGAAATGCATCTTGTCACAGGGTACTTGGTGTCCTTTCTTCCAGCTGGCACTGGGAGATATGTCTGTTCCTAATATACCTCCTTTAAATCACACAGATGATTGCGTAGTAATGACCACTTTCTATATTTATGTTAGGGGGTCACAAAATAATACCACTTTTGGGGCATCTGTCAGTGACCCCAGAGTAATTCCACATGACCAGACTTGGAGAATATGCCTTGAGTGTTTAGGAAATCTTCTCTAAATGTTGTTGCAATGGATTCAGAGTAAATTTTAACTGGTTTCGTTTTGCCAGGTACTAGACTCTGATAGATTCTAGTATGGTGCAGGGTGCAATTATTTCATGTGATTCAAGAAGTCAGACTGTTTAAAGCACTAACCTGAGACCAAAACTTTGCTCCATGAAAAATACTTGGCGTTCAGGCGGAGTCAGTACAGGACACTATTGAGTAATCCCGTAGTGAACGCTGGGTGACGTTTTTCCTGCTTTGGAAAGCAAAGGCCGTGGCATTAGGAGCATTACTTCATGTGACAGCGCCGCAAAGTTCGGCATGTCTGCTTTGATGCTTCTGCAGCAAGGGCAGACAGGACAGTATGGCTCTTCCAAAACAGCGCCTCCCCTTGCTGGAGATGTTGGCATTGCTGCCTTGTCCCTCCATTACAGTCTGCGTCATATATTTAATCTGCAGGATCTTGGTATTTGGGCCTTTTTCTCACTGCCACCCGCAGAGGACTGAGGATCACAGTCGTCTTTACTCAAAATCAGTGCCAGTGCCTCTCACATTAATTCAAGAGGCAACTGGTCCCTTACTAGCTGCAAACAGCCATAAATTGACCCTGGGATTTATTTGTGTAATGATCTGACACATTTTGTGCTGAAAAGTTGGTAGCAGCCTTTTTGGATGATAATGGCCTGTGTGAGCCTCTCTGTGCACCTTATTAACTTTGTAAAGACATGTAGCAGATGATGATCTGTATGTGTGTTTGTAGTCTCAAAGCTGGATGGTTTGTTGTGACACAAGTAGTTTCTCTTTTAACATATTGAGCATTTTTTATGTTCTGGAAGATTTATAATTAGCAAGTAGTCACACGGCAACTCATGTTTTAGTCTCATCAGGGAAACAAGTAATTATTTTTCTCAACAGTGGAGCAGTGATTTGAGTGTGTTTTCAGAATGTGAGAGGCACCTTAATAAGCCAAGTTAGAGAAATACTTGTATTCTGATAGTCTGTTTATTCACATCTCTGATCTTGTACGGAAGGCTGCCCCCTTTTTAAAAAAACTTTTTATTATTATTTTCTTAAAGAAACAGTATTTGTCTTTTCATCTGAGGGATCTCAAAAAGGAAAGAAAACTGTGGTGTTTCTCTCTGCTGAGATGATTTTCCCTGATTCTGACTGAGTTCATTTCAGAAGCTTGATCCAAAGGACAGCCACCTCAGGCTGCTGTCTTGCTTTTTGCTATTGCTATTTAGATGCAATCGAGACTGGTGGCTCGATGATAGCCAAAGGTACAAGCAAGGAAATCTCCAGTGACTGGGGCCACAGCAGCGTTGGCATAGGGCAGAGTGGATGAAAAGCAGCAGATCACTTAAGAGGCTAATTAGGACCATGCCCTCCAAGAAGGTATTTTCAAGCACTGTTCTGAAGCTAGAGACAGATCAAGGCATGTACTTCACAAGTGCTACTCCTGAGTTTTCCAACAAGCACTTGGTTTGCAAAGTACAGTGGCTTTGAAGTGCATTTTAGACAGAGAGAGAGTTAAAACAGAGGTGTTCAAATAGATGATTCATAGCTGGCTGTGCTAAGACAAAAAAAACCTCAAAGTGGCCATTTATTTCTGAGATGAGCAGGCAGCAGTCACCAGGCAGGGGAATGAAATATCTCCTGGCCATGCTGACTCTTTCCCATCTTGCCTTCAAATACCTGCCCAGCTCAGAAGTGAATGCAATGAGACGTTCAAGGAGTGACCCCTGCTCTGCGTTGCAGAAAAGTGATGGGAGCTTTACACAGCAGCTGAGGGTGGGAGGCACAAAGGTGAAAGCCCGCATAGAGGTCTGTGCTGTTTCTTTGTGAGGACCTGTGAACCTGCAGGGTGATCTTTTTCTTTTCATGCCTCTGTGTGCATGCTTGGGGGTTCCTAAAAAGCTGTATCCCAGTGATACAGCTGCCAGAAAGTCCTTGTCAGCCGTTGGGAGGAAGGAGTGGCTGGAGAGCCTAAGAAATACTTGGTGTCAGCAGGAGCTCGTTCTTTGAGTACCCAGAGACTAGTCAGGCAAGGATTGTCATTGTACCCCCAAAATCTGAAATAGCCACTCAAACCCTTCATGGTAAGCTGCTTCCAGCAGGAACCAGTCAGAAACAGGCTGTGAATAAACAGGACTCTCATTTTTTACTTAAGTACCTTAGTGCTGCACCCATGGCCAACTTCTCCCTGATGTAGGCAATCAAAGAGATGAACAAGAGACTTTGTAAATGGCTTTATAACATGAAAAGCCTTGGATTTATGGTGATAGCTGATGTTTTCCCCACTTTGCATCAACCTGACTCATTTCCTTCTATAGTTGTGGCCTATATGTCCGCTAACCAATCTTACACCATAGCAATAATAACAAACTGATTGCTGTACCATTACAATCAGCATTGATGGCAGTTAACAGAGGTATTGTTGCTTCAACAATAACAGAGGTTTAATTTCTAAAAAAAATACCATTTAGCTCCTTTAATCCAGTCACAGACATTATCTTTTTGTTTTCTGAACTTTTAGTGAGGGAGAACTAATGAAGTGCTTTATAATGTTTTCTGTTTAATGGGTTTCATGGCAAGCAGGACTGAAAAGCAATACAGACAGAAAGGGAGATGATTTTACTTTCAGCTCTCATTTACTCAAAATTCCTTAACTTATCCTTCCCCTTTCATTTTCAGTGAAAAGAAATCAGGAAAAGAGTAGAAGAAAACACCACCCCTGAGCCTAGTGTGGGTTTCTTAAATCTTTTCTTGGTTTGATCGTGTTCATTACAATTGGTGAATTCTCAGTTTCCTTGTCCCCAAGACACAAACCTCCGGGTTGTTTATTTCTCTCTCTCAAAATTTCGGTCTGTTGCTAGACTGCCTTTGACAGCTCTGAGACGCTTACTGATTGCCCAGAAAGACAGTGCAGGTTTTAAAAATTGCTTTTTGAATTAGAAGTTGTCTAGTTCACTCTAGTGATGATGCACTGAAGATGTGATCCAGTAGAAATCAATCCTGCTCAGTACATTTCATTATATATTTGCTACCAGAGAGAATTCGAGCATCTTATCTAGTTTTATTAACTTCCAGGAACTTAAGACAGCATTTTAGCACTTATGTGCTAAATATTCAAGGGATTTGGAGGGAAGAAAAGTCAATGGCATGTGTTTAAAATTCACAGCCTTCTGTCTGCTGACCGTGTGTAATGCTTCATTTTGGGGCTATGTTTTCAGCTCCAGCATCCCGATGAGACATCACTGGGAAGATGTGTCTGACAGTAGCTCCCTGAAGTGAGCTAACACTCACTGTGTGGGTGCTGTTAGGAAAAACATTGTCATTTGCCAGTTGTTTGGGTTCAGACTGTGGGTTCCTGGGCAGGGAAAAGCAAGAACAGCTGCTGGCATCAGGGGCAGGGAAGGGATGCTGTGTGCACCCTGGTGCTGCTAGGCAGGGAAGGAAGGGACCAGTGTCTGACCTCCATCTTGCTCCTTTTTTTTTTGGGTCGTGGGGGCAGAAAGGGCTCATCAGCTCTGAATGCAACTTTAACCTGGATGGCAGGTGACTTTGGTGGCTGTGAGGACCAGAGGCAGCTTTTCAGATTTGCATGTGCTGGAATATATGTGGATTGTAGTCCCTCTGTGAAGGTGGCTGAAGGCAACTGTCTGTCCTTAACATGATCCTCACCCTGAGTGGCTGTTGGGGCAGGACAGGAGCAGGGATTCAAGCTGTCCTCCTCTCTCTCTCCCAGTCTGCTGGAGGCTCCTGGTCCCATTTGCCAAGCTGGACCTCCCACCACCATCACTGCTGGGATGCAACCAGCTCTACATCACCAGTAGTAGCACCACCAAAGAGCCAGGTTGGCATATGCAGTTGGCTGTTTTATACCAGCTCAAGTTAAAGTTTGTCCTTTGGCCCCTTTTCAAGCTCTTCTCTCCTTGTTTTCCTTCCCCAATTCTGCCACTTCATTCATTCAGGGTAGTTTTTCCAGCAGAGATTGCACATCTCCTCTGGCTCCTGTTTTCCTTGTTCTGTCTGTTACAGGAATTCTGATTGTCACCTACACGGCTCAAGTGGATTCAGTTAAACTGCATTTTCTCTCTTTCCCTTGTATCAGGGATGTCAAACTCATTTTCACCGGGGACCACATCATGTTACATTTAGACAGTCCTAAAATTACATTTGACCCTTTGAAGGCAACCACGAGGCTGTTGTTGCCCCCGGTGAAAATGAGTTTGACACCCCTGCCTTATAGGAAATCAAACAAACACCATTTCAGAAAACAAGAGTTTCCTACTCTTTTTCCTGGGTGGAAGGAAAGGCCATATCGTTTCTGAAGCATGCTGTGGCTTTCCTTGTATTGTGAACTCTTCAGGGAGAAAATAGTCTTTATTTTTTCTCTTCTCCAGTGTCAAGTATATTATTTGCCCCATCAAAATTAAATAATTATTAATTTTAATGTTTTTCTCCAAGAACAGGAAATGGGGGAAAAACTTAAGCTTGCATGGGAAAATTTGGGTTGAAATATTTTGTTCCTAAGAGACACTCTGAAAATGGATTGGTTTTTGTTCTTAAGTATCAAGAAAATAGTTACAGTTTACTTAAAGTTTTCTGAATCAACATCTTAACAAACAAATGTCTATTCTACAAAGGCAAAATAGGTACTTCCATTTTCAGTAGTTTTGGGATGAAAATTTGCAGGCAGAGAAGCTAAAAAATGTTCTATTCTTCCAAATAAGCAATATTTATTTAATAATGATAGAGGCCATTCTGTGCCCCCCGTCAGGAAATGTTGAATGCTGAAAGGATCATTATTTGCAATTAAATCAAACTTTTTCCTCACATTTTTCGGTTCAACTTTTTCCCAGGATTTTGAGGTCTAAGTGAACTGTCATCTTCCAGAGATCTCATTTCTTTTTGACGCATTGTCCTTTGCAGTTTTGTGCATTATTCAGAGAGGGAAAGAAGAAATCCCAAGTGGTTAGATTAAATAGAAAGTAGGAAATGAAAACCAAAATCCTGAGAATTTACCCCATTTTTGTCTCTGATCCTTTGACTGAAAAGGTGTCTTTCAGAGTGGTGCTGGTTGATAGCTGAAATGAAAGGGTAAAAAAAAAAAATAAATTTCTCAACTTAACTTGGTAGAACTTGTCTGCCTAACACTGCAATTGGGAAACTTAGTTATTATTACACACTTGCCAGTACAAAACAGACCAAACGTTTACTGTCCTTCTTATTTTGTTTATGATTGCTACAGAAAGTTAATGATACTGTTTACTTTAATCTGATTTCTCATGTCATGCCCAGCTCTCTGAAGAGCACAGCCTAACGCCAGGTTTGTGCAACAGATGTTCCGCTGACCTGATTTCACAGTGGGAGCTTAGCAAAGGGTCTGTCCCAGGGCTGCTCTTATTTTTGGGGTCTATATTCAAGATGTTTTTGGATGGTGTGTGTCCTGAGCAATGCAGCAGATACTCAGTTTTACAGTAGCACATTCACCGCTGGCAGGGGACTGACCCTGATCCCAGGGGAGTTTGATATGCTTGAGCAGAAGCAGTGTCTTGTTGCAGCACATATACTCTTGCAATAAGGACAAAATCCAGCTGGTTTTATACTGCAGAGCAAACTCTCTGTAGGAATCACTGGTGTTCCTTATGTTGGGAACTGAGGTGCTGAATCTCCAGCCCACAGCCTCCTCCTGCTGTAGGACTACAGCCCTCTGGTGGTACCTAATCTTGTATTTTGTAAAGAGCTGCATGATGTTATAACTAAAACTCAACTTTGAGCCCTGACCTTTATGTTGTAGCCTGGAGGGACAGGAATATCTGCAGGAAAAGTCCAAAAATCAGGGTGCAAGTCAGCATCCAGACGTGATGCGCTGCACAGAAATGCCCCACCAGAGAATGATTTCTAAAGCAAATACGAAGACTGCATGCAAGGGCACTTAAGAAGCAGAAGGGTATGGATCTCGCAGGATTGGGAGAGACCTCAGAAATCATTGCCAGGGCCCCAGGAGCACTAAGAGACACTTAAGGAACACCCCCTGTAGTGTCCTGTAAACTTTTTCCTAAGGGAGGGTAAACTGAATACCCCTCGATCCTAGGCAACGTTTGCTTAGGCTGATCTTTGAAGTGCTTCAGTGACTGAGATTTTGCAATCTTTTATTTCCAGTGCTTCATTAGAGGAGCACTTAGACTACTTTCCTCATGACTAATTCGTATCTTATATTGCACAGTTGAAACTCGTTATTGTCCTATTCACCACAGACATGGAAAAAAAAAAAAAAGAAAAACCTTTTTTCAGTGCGCTGCACTCTTTCATGTTTGAATGTACGTCAGTTCGAGTCATCCTTAAAACTAATCAGCCCAAATTAATTTAATCTTCCTTATCCGTCATATTCACCAAGAAGATCCAGCTCTGAATGCCTTCACTGCAGTTCTCTTCAGCCCTGTGATGTGATGTACTTGGATATGGCCTTTTGAGAATTGGTTCTCCAAATGAAGAATAACCTCAATTTCCATCTAATGAGACCTTGCCATGAAATGTTTGTGACACATTTTGTTAGCACACCTTGCTCTGAAGTTTCAATCCGGACTGCAGAACAGGAAACTTTGGGATATCGCATCAGGCTCTGAATGATGCAAAATAACTTGAAAACACAACAACAGTGAAACAAGTGCCTCAGCTGGACTGTACAGGTAGAGCTGCATGGTTGTTTGCAGTCAGTTCGTAGCAGCTGAATAGACCAACAAGCTGTCTTATTATTACTGAGCTTGGAGGATTAATTTGAAAAACCTGAGCAGGCTGCCTGTGGGGATCTGTCTCGGGGCCATGCAGAGCACCGCTAAGGCTGGGCCTCCTCTTAGCAGAAAGATAAAGTTTCAACTGGATTGTTTTATTGTATTTGTTTTGATTTAGGATGAGAAACTCATGCTGGTTTAGCTAAGTGGGCAGGAGTACAAGCAGGTTGATGGCACTGCCAAAATATACTCATATTGTGCGTAAGGGATATAGCCAAGTTATTCTGCAAAGAGTTTACAGCAATACAAGCAATTAGAGAAGAAACAAACCACCCACTGTATCAGGGATTTATTGAGTTGTGCAGTGGTAGGTAAACACCCATGCTGGTGCAATGGTGATGTATCATGTAGTGCATTTAAACTGCAAAGAGACAGCCTTCGGGTTTTGTTCTCAGAAGAACAAGTCCCACATACTCTGGGGACAAAGAGGGAAAAATAAAAGTTGTTTCTTTGTGTTCCTTCTTATTTATAATGCAGGCATTAGATTAAAAAGATGGCATATTTTGTGTAGAAGTGGTTTTGTATATATACTCACTGATTTAAATCTAAAAAGCTTCCAAGCAGTGGTTTGTCAGACACTTCATTAGTGTGTGTATTGACAACCTTTCAGGCTTCAAACCTTCTCTAAATAGGAAACAGTGTGCAGGATCCATTTGTAAGAAATTTACCTTGGTGGTCCATTAGATGAGCCAAATAATTCAGTGCATGACAGGAGCAGATTGATTTTTCTATGTTATTTTTGATGCTCTCTCTTTGAAAAGAAGAATAAGATTTGCAGTCTAGGCCAAACTGTTTTTCCTTTCAGGCTGTTTTATTCCGGTTTGCTGCATTTGAGTGTTCATGAGCTGTCTGGAGGCCAAGGTGTCTCCTTAAGGCACTGCCACTGCAGAAAGTCACTAACACAGAGCCTGAGTGGTTGAAGCTTTGGGCCAGTAAAGCTGCGTCTATAGCGAGTCAGCAGAGGAAACAGCCCAAGGTGAGATCTTGGAATCAGAAATCCCACCTTAGAGAAATGCATGTAATAGCAACACATGCTATAGCAAACCCAGATTTTTCCTAGTTGAAACCATGGGATAAATTTTAATAACCAAAATTAGCACTGCAAGGGTTTCCCTGCGGACAGGCTGATCTGTTTGGGGATGTGGTGGGTCTGTACACAAACTTTAATTTTATTACCTAAGGAGTTATGGTGCATGTTCAGCATGGAGTCAGGGCTGCTTCCAGCCTCAGAGAGAGGGATGGGATGGTACTCACATAGGCTATTATTGTACTGAAAGGCTATCTAAAACCTAAAAAACTCTTGCCATGAAAATACACTGTCCACAATCCAGCAGAATCTACTTTCTGATCTCTTCTGGAAGACTAACTTTGTAAAAAGCTCAGCTGCATTGTTTGGCTGGGCAGGCTTGTCCAGCCAAAGAGCTGCAAATGCCAACGTGTTTGTACTCGTGGAAAACAGTGCTTTCATGTCCATTGCTATATAAAGATCCCAATCATTTGTAAAAAATCTACCTCTGTTTTGCTATGTATGTAGTTCAGAAGGTTTTGTGGAGCTGCACAATGTGTGTGCAAAGCCTTCTTTGATTTTCTGGAAGATCATTTGATATTTCCTCGTTGCATTTCCAAACAATCTGAAGCAGAATAGGAAATATGCAGAAAACATCTTACGATTTTTTTTTTTTCCTTTTGATGCAGATTTGATAACAGAACCCAAACTTCAGAGTCATCTGAGCACCCAGTTTCTTTCTTCGCCTTTGCACTTGCTGTCAGTGAGACCGCTCTCCATTAAGGTTCCAGTACATGACGTTTGAAGAGTCATGTAAGATGTGTCCGTTAAAAAATGGGTGACTTTTACATAAATTCATTATTAACAGAGATCTCAACATTGGACTGTCTTGATGCTGGGCTATTTCGGCTGAGCAAGTAGACATGTTTCTGGAAGAACACGCCCAAGAAGCAGGATTTTGTAAAAGGAAAGACTAGAAAAAAAATACTAGAGGATATACATACATCACTTTCCGAAAAGCTAAAACCTCTCAGGGAATGGCAGCACACAAGACTCCATTACAGTGGGAGTGAAGGGAAGGAAGGAAGGATGGTGGCTGCCCATGGGATAATATGGAATGTCCACAGGAGGACATGGCATGTTGCTATCCTCAGGGAAACTGGCCTCCCAACAGGGCCCTGTTAAACATGGGGCTTTTAGTACCACTGCTGCTTTGATGCCTCTCATGCAAGGTAGAAATAACCTGCAGAAAAGATTGACGTGAAGAAGCATGAAATGAGAACTGAATGGCAAAATCTTGCACTTGGAGCAGGAGTCACATTGACTTTTATACACTATTCCATCAACCTAAACAATCGCAAAACTGTCAAATAACAAAAATCAAGCTCTGCCATCTGCTCACACCAAAATCCTGGCTCAGCAGAAGGCCTCTGCACACAGCCCTGGGGACACCACCATGGGACAAAGCGCTCCCCCCAGCAGAGCCATGAAAGGCTTTGAGCTTAACCTCCAAAACTGCAAAGTGCTTGTTTTGTTGTCCATGGATAATGCTTTAATCTGCCGGGTGAAAGCTGGATGTTGCTCTCTTTTATTCTGGCCATACACAATTGCAACGCTCAAAAAGAAAAGCCCCTCGCCCCCCCATACCCACTGCTCCTCTGAACTGCTGACGCCTGGACAGGCAGCCCCAAGGCGGGGCCATTGGGATTTATTTAATTCACTGCTGCAGATGATGCCTTTAGTGCCACAAACTGCCCTGGAGTCAAGTCCTAATCATCTGGGGGGGGGGGTGATTATGTTCAGTTCTTCCTCCCCAAGCCCCCCAGACATAATTCAGATCCAAACTGGAGAGACAGGCAGGCACGCAAGAGGGGAACCCGGCACTGCACAGTCCCCCCGAAGCCATGTACAGGAGCAGCTTTCTCCGCGAGGTGCGCAAGGAGAAGTACGAGAGGTCCGATGCCTACGATGAGCTGCGAGGCTCCCCCGAATTCGACAGCTTGGCCCAAGCCCGGGGTCTGGAGAACCTGCAGGAGCTCAACGAGCGTTTCGCCAGCTACATCAACCGGGCGCGCGTCCTGGAGCAGCGCAACACCATCCTGCGGAAGCAGCTGGAGACCTTCCAGCGCATGGACGAGCTGGTGGGCTTGGACGAAGCCTTCGCCGGGCAGATCGAGTTCAACCGGCAGCGAATGCGGGAGCTGGCGTCTGACCGGGCCAAGCTGGAGCGGGAGGAGAAGGACGCCCAGCGCATGCTTGATGAATACCGCAACAAGTAAGGCTTGTGAGTGGAGGAAGAGAGATGGTATCATTGCCATAGCTAATCTTTGTAGTAAGGATGGGTTTGGTGTCACCAGCTGCTTCTCGTGCATGGGTGATGCCTCTCCACGTGCATCAGACTTGTAGCCAGGAATAGCATATAAACCTATTGTGAAAAGCAAGGTGCCAGGACTTAAGGAGCTTCAGTTCTGCATTTCATGGTCTCACTGCTACTACCGTTTCCCCAAAAATAAGACAGGGTCTTATATTCATTTTTGTTCCACAACTTATTAGTTTTTTACATGTATAGCTGCCAGGACACTATTTAAATTGACTTTTTAATGAACTGTAACTAGGGCTTACTTTTAGAGTAGGGCTTATATTTTGAGCATTCTCAAAAATCCTGAAAAATCATGCTAGGGCTTATTTTTGGGGTGGGGCTTATTTTGGGGGAAACAGGGTAGATGGGCAATTGCCCTCTCCCTTCCATGGCAGCAGCTCCTTGCTGTGGCACCCGTTGGTTGCTGTTGCTCATTAGTTCTAGGAGGATTGTGCTCTGAGCTGCAAAGAGGGAATAACCTAACTAAAAAATAAATGGCTTGAAGCAAGTCTGATGTCTGAGCAGTAAAGTTACACAATCCCAGATATTTCCTGGGATGTGTGGGAGATGTCTGACAAACTCTTATTTACAGGCATTGTGAGGCACATGGGCCAGTCTGTGCTACCAACTACAGATGTGGAATGAAAAGAAAGTAAATAATTTTTTTCCTGGTTTGTGAAATTTGCCTAATTACCCTCTTCTTCCTTTCATGCTGCTATTTGCATCTTGTGTTACTAAAGCAATAGCTGTAAGAAAGGGTTTCCCCCACCTTCACCTCTCTTTAACCTCCATGGCACCACGATTCAAAGAGCAAGAGCCTTAGGGGGTGAAGCCCATCAGAGCCTCCAGACACATCTAATCTCTTCCCTCCAGCAACAGGCAGTTTTTGCCATGTTGCTTAATTAATTACACAATGAGACTTGGTGAGTATTGCTCTTCAAAGGTCTGCTCACAGGAGGGAAGGATCTTGGTTTCCTCTTACTTATGGGTCACGTTTTTTTTCCCCCCAAATGTCTACCCAACTCGTTCATTCAGGAAAATTTGGCAGCAGCATGAAGGGTGAAGCGGAGCTTTTAATCCTGTCCACC
Source organism: Caloenas nicobarica (assembly GCF_036013445.1). NCBI lineage: Eukaryota > Metazoa > Chordata > Aves > Columbiformes > Columbidae > Caloenas > Caloenas nicobarica. Next base: position 114,399,691 of record NC_088247.1, read on the forward strand.
AAAGTGTGAGGGATGAACTCTGTATAATATGCTTTAGCTTAGTTAGAAATAATTCTCACTGATAGTGATGGGAAGGAAGGAAAACAACCAACCAACAAACACTTGATGGAAGTACAGTCAGTCCCAGACAATACTTACCACACCCACCAGAAATATTTTTAGTAAGGCAGAAAGTGAATCATCTGGAGTGCTGTCTTGCTACTGCAGAAATACATGTCCCTCAAGACTTCATCCCTTGTCTCCATCACAGACATTTTGTCTGACCTTACCCAAATGACATGACTTTTTGTCTGATCCTTTACTGATTTTCCCCTTGTCTGAACTAGTAAGACTTGATAATATTTTCCTTTTCTGTCTCCAATCATTTTTCAACTGGAAAGAGCCAGAAAACAGATGCACGATAATTGACATTGAGGCCGTCTAGTGTCTGTCGGCCATGGTCCCATGATGTGTTGCTATGAGCAGCCCTACAGTCCTAATGCACGCTCATCCTGTTCTCACTCCTGCACGCTGCTTGGCACACACCACCCAATCTCCTGTCCTGCCACAGATATTTCTGGGGCAACCCTGAGATTTGAAGCAAGAAAATGAGCTGGCTAGAAAAAAAAGAAAAAAAATCTCCAACCCAGTTTGATGAGCTGCCACACAAACAGCCCATGGGGGCTGTGAGCTGTCACAGCTATAGAAATGCCAAGTCCTGATCTCTCTTTCTCCTCTGACAGCAGAGAATTGCCCATCGAGATGCACTGAGGCTTAGTGCTGGAAATGGTCGGATGTCCACGATGCCCTGGCTCAGTGCCAGCAAATGATAAGCACCTGATTAAGCAGTTTTGTGTAGCAATATTTATGAGCAGGAAGTTCAGTTACGAGCCAATGCTGTAATTTAGCTCTTGGCACTGATACTTGTTTGTGTGTTTTTATTTTTCAGCGTCCATGAGATTTTGGCTAAACTCCGAGTTTAGTCAAAATTAAATACTTAAATGTCTAGCTGCATATTAGTTAAAAATATCTACAAACTGTATAGAAACATGTAGTGTTATGATATAGATAGATGTTATCTCTGTCTGGAGTATTTCAGGCCTCTCTCTTTGGTTTCAATAATTTGCAAGAAAAACTGGCAAGAAAACAATTAGAAAAACTTGCCAGAAATAATTAGTTTGTGACAGCAACATTTTAGTGGATTCCTGCATCCACCTGAGCAGTCTGTGGATTATCTGACTGTATGGCTCCCCAGCAGCATGATTAGTGATCTGACACAAGATAATTTACTTTTTATTAGAGGTGCTTTATGCAATCTGTAAATAGGTGGGGAAGAATACAAGACATTGAAACTCCTAGCGGGGAAGCACCCAGAGAAGGGGGTGTTCTTTTTTTGAAAGTGAGACTTAGGGCCTTGGTTACAGGAGTAGTTAGTGACTCCTTAGAAAAAATGGATGGTGCCTTGTCATACAATCCTGGAATGGGTGCTCAGCAGTTGTAAACAAAAGTAAAAAGGAAACTATGACGATATCAAAGCCAACAACCTCGCAGTTTAAAAATTAAAGGTACACAGGGCCATTACAATGGAAGGGCAGTGGCTACCTTTGAGACAAATTCCCTTCAGTTTACGTCAAAAAGTGAATTTCAGTTTTATTTTTTCCTCTTGGGAGCTGTGGAATTTGACCTGAAGACAAACGTGAAAGGTTTTTGTCATCTGAAAAAAATTGGTTGGGTTTTGAGTTGCAGCCATTAAAATAAAGCCAGTGCGCTGACACCATATGCTCTGCCTTCTCACCCTGTTTCTAGTTCAAAGCCATCCTGATGGCTGTGATTTAGCTAGTTAAACTTATAAGTAAAGCTCTCTAAACAAAATATGGAAGGAATAATCTCCTGTGCTGTGTTAGGGCCTTGCCATGTTGCTGAAACTAGGACTCCTGTGCTGAAGAGCTGCTCTCCTAGCTGGGCCTGCGCTACTCTGGCAGATGCCTTTCCCTGTACTACCAACATACAGGTTTCTTGCTTCAGTTTGAAACATTGAAGTGTCTGCTTTTCACACACCAGGACTAACAAAATCTCTTAGAGTGGAGCATTGTGTACCGATTAATTGACAAATGACTGTGCCCTTCACTAATGCAAAGAATTTTAGCTCTTACAACTATTTCTTTTACGCTCACGATTTGGGAAATAGATTTATGTCTGTAACTAGACCTTTTAAAGCTACATTTAAAAGCAGCAGGGCCTGGGACTGTACAATTAAATGTGCATGAACCATTGAAAAGTAGGTCTTACATTAAAATTTATTTTTAAGTCCTCTATAGGCGCATTCATAGCTTTTCATATCAACATGAATAATTCAGACTCTACCAATGGAGAATTCTTTCCCTTGAAGCTGAAAAAAAAAGCATCACTAGGAATTGTTTGGAGGCATCTCATAAAAAGACTAATTATGCTAATTTTATTGACCATCATTATTATAGCAATGATATTAGGAAAGATGCAGAAACCCAGACTTTAGTACTCTTGACTGAACAGGATTAATTAACTTTAGAAATTAAAAGTCTTACTAATTGATTGTTTCATTTAAAATTCATTCACTAATCTTGTGGGTTTTACATGTGATATGATTCTTTGGAAGTAGCTAGACATAGAAATTTGCCGTGTTCTCCAAGCCGTGCTGCGTGGTGATGCTCAGAGGAGCTGACACCCTTCAGGACCACAGTGGAGATCCAACACCTACGAGGGGGAACAAAAACAAGTAGGAAAATGTGATAGCTGGGATCTGCGGAGCAGTAGGGACTCCGAGGCCAGTGAGCATTGGCAAAGCCATTTTTAAGAGCTGTGTGCAGGGGTTGTGTCCATGCTGCTTCTCTGGTGATGTGGAGAGTTTAACCTGCTGCAGCTACAGGTGAGGAGTTCCTCCCTGCCTTCCACCCCCTCCTCACACTGATGAAATCTTGCCCCACATCTGTCAGCTGCTCAATAGCAGCTTTTTGATAACACAGGTAGCAATCACTTCATAAATCAGTAGAGCCCTCACAGGGCTCATCCTAGCTTCTGGTGTATAACAAACCAAGCACTACTGTCCTGTCCGTCATCCTTGTAGGACCAGCATTTTGCAGTTTGTGTTCTCTTTGGCACACAAATTACTGTTGCCTCTATTGAGAAAAGGCTAGAGAAGTGCCTCAGGGAAACTGAAAAGGAGAAAAGTAGTAGGAAAGTTTAACCTGGGCTTGCGGCAAGCCAGGTTTCATATATTGCTGGTAGAGTTCAGTAGGGTTCAACAGAGAGACAACATTTCTCTTTATATTAAGAGCACAGGCTTGACATGGAATCGAGTATCTGGCCATTGAGCATCACGAGGATGTGTTATCACTGTTTTCTTCGGAGAGGAGCCAGCCCTTGCACTGCAACAGAAGCAGAGTCTGAATAAAGAGGGCCCTGCCCTGAGGACCCCATGTCTTAAGAGCCTGTCTGTCAGCGAGAGATGGGAAGAGAGATGTACAGTGCTGCTGGAGCCATCCTTTCCAGGTAGAGGAACCGGCCTGGCAGCGGGTTTCCCTCCTGCATGCCTGCTGCCCTCACCAGCCTAGTGTAGTGGGGTCCAAGGGGTTTAACAAACATCTGTGAGTCTGTTAGTACCCCAACAGAGGGCTGCCAGCCTAAGAGAGGTGAGGGAATGGGAACCTTTAAAGTGTAATATACTTTCCTGGAGCCCAGCATCCCCCTCCATTCCATTTTTTTTTCCCCTATGCAAAAAACCAAATAATATCCTTTTTTTTTGGCGTGTGTGTTCGAAACAGTCTAAAAAGGTTTGTTGCAGCCCTAAAGCTGCTTGACTAGGTGAGAAGGGTTTATTTAAAAACCAACCAACCAACCAACCAAAAACAAACCAAAAAACAACAAAGCAAAAGCAAACCTCATGGTTCTTAAGGTCCAGGAAAGACAAAAAGCTTCACCTCTTTTCAACGTGTCCAGGTAACTACTTGAACATGAAATCAGGTTTGAAGCATAACAGGGCTGCAATTTGTCAGCCATTGCATTTACGTAGGCAGATTTCAGCAGGCGCAGAGGCATCATGAGGTCTCTGAAGCATTTCTAAGAAGTCCTTAGCCCTTTTGCAGTGAGCTTCTGGAGCAGATTGAACATCACTTAAAAGCAATCCTCCTTTAAAGAGTAAGCACAAAATATTAACTCTCTCAAGGCTGCCAGGTGGATATATGGCCAGGTGACACAGCAGGTATTTGGGTGACTTGGGAGTGAAGGAAAACGTAGCTGAATATTTTGGTCATTGAAATAATTTTTGAGTGAGGATCTAGCAACTTGGCAGCTTTGAGCAGGTCAGAATGACATTAGGGCTGAGATTTAGACCCTGACTCTGTTTGGGTGATTGTATATTACTAGGCGTGTAAACCCAGCCTTTTATTGTAGCTATATATTTGATTTTCACAAGCTGCCACAGAAACTGAGTAAACGAAGTGTTTATTGTCCACTGCACACAAAAATTTTATAAGATAGATAGAAAATTGGTTGGAGATAAGCTACTTAATAAACAGCAGAAACAAAGGCAATCTCACTTTTAAAGCTGAATATTCTTGGTTATATCCTTGGAAGCAAACCCTGTGTTACTACAATTTGGCAAAAACACATTGTTTTCGTTTTGTCAGAAAATAGCACTTCAGTTGAGGAGGCCCAGCAATTTGTAGGAGTGATAATGGAATAAAATCTCATCATTTTCGCTTGTTTCTTTGCTGTTCATCGTAAGAATTGAAAATAGGCTAGCGACCAACCCTGCTAATATTATGAGATTTCAAAAGAAGAGAAAGTTGGGAAACCAGAGCACTAAGTTGAGTCCATTTCTTTGTTCTGCCAAGTTCTTTCTTTGTGGTCCTGCTCAGTTCACAAGTGACCCCATCCCTTCAGATTTCCAAGACATATTAAAAGAGATGAGAATAACATTGGCTGTTCATTCTGCAGGAGATAAATTAAAGTGGGGTTAACATGGCTATTATAATTTGATCCTTGATCTGTTCAGTCTAGGAACTGACAAGTTTCCTGTTGACTGGAGCAAGTCCCCTGGGTGCCACTAGCATGTGTGGGCTGAATTGATGATTTCAGAAGACAGACAAGGGCTTATGTTCAGTTCTGAATTTCAGCCAGGGTTCGTGCTTATGTTGATGTCCATCGTTTGTACTGCAAATGAAGGACATTCACCACCAGAGCTGACTTGTCAGCCACTGTGAGGGTTTCTTGTAGAAAGTAAGAAAAGGAGAGCTTTTTATATCTCTGTATATCTATTATTTTAAGGAAAACAAAGGGATAAACAGGACTAGACTGTATTTACCTGCTTTGTCACTGGAAGGAGATGGAGTTTGATGAGCCACTTGTTCAGTACTGATGGCAAAGCCTTGTACTATAAGATGCTTCTGGCTGTCTTTGTGGGTTTTTTTTAATGGAGTCTCATTACACTGTGTCTCCTATTTTATATATAGTTTATTTAGGGAAAGAAATAAATGACACTAATGAACAATTGGGAAGTTTTGTACTCTGCGACTAAAAGCATTTCCTAGAAGATAATTCTAGAGGGATTTTTTACAAGGTCCTGTAGTGACAGGATAAGGAGTAATGTCTTTAAGCTGAGGGTAGGTTTACATTGGACTCAGTACAGGAACATGGGCATAATGCACTTATGGACATTTTGTAAATGCATAAGAATATTTGGCTGAATGTAATCCTTACTAAGATTCATATGTGATTTTCACCAAGCTAAAATATGAATTGCTATTAAAGGGGACATAAAGCTTGATTTATCAAAGCACCCTAATACAACATTATTCATACATAGTCAATATGTGAAATTGCAACCTTTGTGTTTCATGTGTTTGTCATGAAAATGCTTATTGAACAGAAAACCAAGTACAATGTAATTAAATGCTAATGTGCCAATGTAGCAAATACTCACATAGTAGCCACTGATGAATGGCTGTCACTATAGTCCAGTGCCAATCGAATATACTTTTATTGTAGATAATCTATTCTCGGGCTTTCTCTGAAAAAGTGATAGCAAATGCCTTCCATTGTCTTCTGCTACATAAGTTGAGGACAATAAGTTAGTCAATTCTGGAATTACTCTTAACATCTGAGACCAAAAAAAAAAGCTAATGCCTAAATAAATCTTTTAGGCCCTTTCAAGATTCATATTCTGCTTCAGTGTGAAGCATATGTTGTGCATGATATTGCAGATGACAGTGCAGTTTGCAAAAGGATGAACCGTTGACATTCATCTCCTTTGTTCTATTTGCAGGTATAGAAATGAACGTGAATATCAGCAGAGGCTAAAAGAAACCCTTGAACGCCTTAATAAGGTAAGCCCGGGAAAATGGAAAAGGAAAGGTCTTTATCATTTTTTCCTCTGATTTCATTTACTACAGCAATCTTACTTGAACAAGCAGTGGGAAGATAAAATGTCAGAGCAAGACATTTCTTGTCGTGATGCACTGATGAAAAGTTCTCCTTCCCCTCCATCCCCTTCCCTAAGCCTCGTGCAAATGGCTGAGCCTTGGTGTGTGTGTACGCACTGCGCAGTGCCCTGCTCCGGACAGCTCTGTTCATTTTGGTCATGTAGCACATGCCATCCACAGCCCACAGCCTCAGCTGTGCTCAGGACCTCATTAATTTTTCAATAAGACCAAGGACTAGGAGGATCTACTGCACAGCACTCCTTTAGAGCATCAGCAGATGGCTCCTGCATTCATTTCAGGACCTGGAGTTGACATATGTGTTGCTTCTTCCACATCCAATGTTAGCTTTGCTAATTCACCCTTGCTGAAGACCCAGCACATGCTTAGGTGCCTTTAATAATTCTTTTTAGCTCTTAACACATTGGCTTTTTTAAACTCGGAAGACAATTTCTCTGAGTTAGAGTCTACACACAGAGGTAGGAAGAGCCCGTTTATTAGTTGTAACATGCAGTAAATACATGTGTCTAAGAGTCTGGAATATGATTGGAGAAAACATGTTTGTTGCTAAATACCTCTTTCCCCCCCGCCTCTTTTTTTTAATAAAGCTATTGTGTTAAAGTATATTTAGAACTGATATCATGGCATGAGAAAATGATGATTGTGTCCAGGTCTTGAAGTTTGGTGGGTCTCAAAGCTCCTCAGTCCCTTGCAGGATATGGTCAGTCCTTCCCAGGACAGACCCACAGCTTCCCACCAGGCTTCCAAGCAAAAGAAAAGCTGCAAAACCCCCTGATTTGTTCCTTTCACAGTGAAACATGCGGAGTGTTCACCTTGAGCTGCACTTTCCTGAATCAATGCTATGGGAATATAATAATAATAACATTATTATCATAGCTTGAAGAAAATGTAAAAGTTTTCTAATATATTTAAGAAGTTTCCAAGCCAGGTCTATGAAACTGAGAAAGCCTCAGTCATCTGCTTGCTACTTGCTTTCATCCAAGTGAAGAAAGTTGTATGGTATCTTTTCCCAGTTCTGTTTTTCACAGCTTATCCTTCATCTTCTGTTTTGGGAAACAATTATAGGTGAATTAAGTAGAGACTTTTTTTATTTCCCCACTACAAATGGCAGGAGCCATTCTGCTTGAGCACTGTCATATCAATGCTATACATGTTTTATATTAAAAATAAGTGAGCATTTCAGCATTTCTGTCTCCCATGAGTTCTCGACATCCTGCATTGCTGTTGTTTTCCAGTGTGCTAGCAGGGCTCTTGGACACCCTGCAAACTCTTAAAAAATATTTGTGGAGGCAAATATTTTTTAAGGGGTAGTTGGAGATAGTGGGTCCAGCTTCACTGTTCCTCTCAGCCAATCTGTAGCTAAAGAAAAGTGAATTAATTTGACACCACCAGGCACATCTGACAAGATATTGAGCCATTGGGGGTATTTTTATTCCAGGCTGCATCTGGGCTGCCCGTGTTGCAGCACCTCCTTGTATTGGGGCACCAAATGCTGAAGAGAACACAGCTGATTTTCTGTACGGTGCCCAAGACGTAGCCTGAAACCTGCATGTCCAAATGTGATTTTGCATCTTTTCTGACAGACGGCGAATCAGTTTGGAAAATCAGCACACAGTGGTTCTAGAGATAGCTGAGGGATTTCTCTTCCAAGGTAAATGAAAATGCTGCTTCAGCACATGGATCAAGGTTCTGGAAACAGCACCTAAAGCAGAAAGGTTTTTTGGAAGTTGAGTGAATAGCAAATACTGCAAAATTCAGAAGAAGGCACTGCACTGTTCTGATATAAAGCATCATGAATGAAGCTGGTCTATCTCAAAGAAGAGCATAAAAACAAATGTAAGTTTCCTCTTTGAAGGAACATTTGGAAAGCCAAATGCTGCTTTTGCTTATTACATGCAGAAATATTTGCTTGTCTGTATTATCTAAGGGTTTCGGGGCTTTTTTTGGCTCCCCCCAAAACCTGCCAACATGACCATTGTCCTGTTGATCTTCCTCTCAATAGGAAGGCAGAGGATCGCAGAAAAGCAGCGGGCATTCCTGATGACTGGCTCGGAATGTGCTGGTCTGGATGTGTCTGAATCAGCCGCTGTCTCACAAAGCAGAGAGACCGCTGGAGAGGCTCAGCGGCATAATGAGACAGCTGACATCTACACATTTTTGGAATAGCTCATGCTGTGCATGTGCAAAAAGAAAAATCCCCTTCCACCAGTCATATGCTACACCCATAGATTTCAGTCTTTTATTTCCAACCTGTGATCCACTCACCGAGATGCATTTACAGCTGGTAATTTTAATTAAATCACAGCACATAGGTCATTTTAAAGGGACACCTTTAAATTCCTCCCCATCCCCCCCCTTTTTTTACACACTTTGAGTTAAATGCAGAAATCAATACTTTCTTGAGGCAAATCGCAAGCTGTTGGAGGAACTTACAAGTTTTGTAGAGTTGCAGGGAATAATCATTTGACAACTTTCAAGATACTTTCTCAAAAGTGATATTTTACAGTATTAGTTAATAATAAACCTAACCAAGAAGACATGCATTGACTAGAAGAATAAAGCTGTTCCCTTACACTTACATATTTGTAAAATATATTGCCAAGTTCCACGGAAATTATTCTATATTCAAGGGCTTGTATTAAACAGCATAACATAGGAAAAAATCTAAATTAGACCTTTGAAAATGGAGATGTCACTGGATTTAAGTACTAGTGCCACTCACACCTGTGTACTTTGAGATCATGACTGCTAGTCATACACCTTGTCCTCTGAATTAATTGGACATTATGAACTTTCTTCCTCACAAACCCCAATATTAGGAATTTCTGCAGTGAACTGACTTTTTGTAGACTTGCTCATCTGTCATTTTTGTTCTCAGAAGTGGCTCCAAACATGACAAACATTTGTGATATTGAAGAAGACACCAAAAGAAGAGAAAATACTTCGGACCATCCTGTGTTTTTTTCAATAAGAGATTATTTACTGGGGTTATTAAAAAGTTGTCAGGATACCTCAGGTTCTGCCATAAACCCTGGAGAAATCAACACTTTAGTCTGTTGATGTCTTCTGTTTAAGATTCATGCACCATTGCAAGCTTTTATTGTCAAAACCTGATATTTCATAGCATCTATTACTTGGTTCTCAGCATTCATAAAGCATATGGTAAACATATTTTGACAGTGCCAGTGCCAACCTGTATCATAAATTATATTTGTACAGAAAAGCAGCATGTACAATAGGAGAACATGATGAATAAGGTGCCTGTTGTTTGTTGATTCCATGATACTTTTGTTTCTGTAGGCTTTAACTCTCCACACAGGCTTCTAAGCATGTGGAGTGATCCATGTTATGGCCAAGTGGCTGCTGTGGTTTTGGTGCTCCAGCTGTACAGACTGACCGTACTGTGTGTCTCTGCGTTGCAGGAAGCTGATGAAGCACTGCTGTGCAACCTGGAGCTGCAGATCGAGTCCCAGTTCCTGCAGGATGACATTAATGCCACAAAGGACAGATACAAGAAGGTAGCTGGCTGAATTTGCCATTTTCTTTGTATCTTCCTTCTAGAGGCATGTGTGAAGCTTTCCCTTCTCCGCCATCTCTTCCAGCGGCAAATTAAAGCAAATCCCATATGTGTTTTGGTGGGTAAATATAACACTGTATATTTTCAGTGGGCACAACAGCTGAACTGTGGAGGTCAAGTCCAATGGCTGGCTGGCTGCAAGTGTCTGAATTGACTCCTACAGGGTCTAATGTCTACAGCTGTAGCCATGTCTTGAATTTGTTAACTTCTTATCATGATTTAACCCAACAGGCTGGTAAAACCGTCCTGTGTTTCATGCTAAGAAGCTATTGCTTTCATCAGAGGGAGATACCCAGTTTTCTGGGACGAGCATTCCAGTTAATCAGCAGACGTGAGCCTGTGGCTGTATGATTAAGCTGCAGCCAATTAACATATGCAGCCTCCTTCTGCTTCCTAGGAGAGCTGTGAGGCCTGGTATCGGGCCACTGTCCCATCTTTGCTGCTTTTGAAAGAAGAGGCTCACTTTTTGCATCACATGCAAAGGTTTTGTGGTTCTCCTTTTGAAAATCTCGTGTGAAATCGGAAGTCACAAAATCTTTAATTAAGACTGTGAACCGTGTTGTCACTTAGACAAGTGGCTGTAATGTACCATTAGCATGATTAAACCATTAGCACACATGCACTCAAAATCAGGTCTAAAACCACATTCCAAAACCAAGTCTGAACAGGAACTGGACTTCTATGTGCTGAAAGATGTAAATATCTAGGAACAAGCCCCAGAAGTGGAGCACGTTGAAGGGAGCACCTTGCTATGGCATTTTCTGATGAAGGTGTTTTCTACTTCTCCACAGAACCTTATGGAAATCCAGACCTATGTCAGCGTTTTGCAGCAGATCATCCAGACAACCCCTCGCGTGTCCCCTATAACCACTGGTATATGTGAGGTAAGTATTACTGTTGGTAAATACATGCTGCTCCAAGTAAGAAAGAGACAATGTTTACTTCTAAAGCATCCCAGATCCTCTAACTCCCACTCCAGAGTTAAATGAAAACTGTAACAGCTATGAGTAAATACTGAATACTGAATATAAGAGAAAATACTACCTGTAGTTTTGAAAAACGGACTTGATCAGGAGAAGAGAGATTGTGTTAGTCAGGTGTGCTCCGGCAAATGTGCTGGCTCCAAAAATGGCTAGTTCAAAGGCAGTGGAAGTAGTTGAGCTGCCTACCTGAGGAGGAGCTGGCAGGATATATCGGTATTTACAGAAAGAGTAAATCTTGTCCTGGAGGGGCAAGATGTGGTGAAAATTTGTAACTCAAATAAATTGTTACAGACTAGATGAAAATTTGGTGATTCCCACCAGTATGAGTGGCTGTGCAAAGAACATTTATTAGTTGGAAGAAGATATGAACAACTACATCTACAGGATCTAATTTCAACATAAGCTGTATTTCTATAGTCCTGCTATCTGAAAACCTTTATTCTTAAAGCCATGCCACAAGGGTTTACTTGAGGTTCAATACATATCTTTTTCATTGTCTTTTGTCATTTTCTATTTGTCTTTACAGTTTATTTCTAGTAGTAGAATATCTTTTATCTCTTTTTAAAAGAGCGAAACATACTTTCCTGTATTCACTTTTTCTTCCAACCAGGAAAAACTGATAGCGGAGAGAAGGATCCCTGTTCTGCAGAGCCAGCTGGAGGAATACAAGAGCATCCTCTGCCAGCTACAGGCACAGAAATACAAACTGCAGACAGAGGTACTGCCATAACTAGCCACAAACACCGCTGTAGTGCTTGTGAACTCTGCTCTTTTTATGGCCACATGGTCTTTAAGAGGCTCTGGTGAACTCAGTTGGCTTGGAGACTTGGAGGTGTGTTTTTATTTTAGTTTTCCACCTCTGTCTTCAGCTGTTTCATTCCCTTTCTCTCAGTGGCCCAAATCATCAGGTTTAGATGGCCAGGGAGGGCTGTAGGTATCACAGCCACAGCGAAGCCGTCCTGGCCTAATGGAGTGGCTGCTGGGAGAAGGTTTCCACTTTGCAACTGGGTTCCTGCAGGATAGAGTCAGCAGGAGGCTGTGGATGGAAAAGTCACATGGGGCTGGTCTTGCTTGCTTTCTCACTGAGCTCAGGCTGGAAATTGGCTCCATGAAAAAATGACGGGGGACCTCCAGGGCTCCTTTCTGTCAGTGCTGAGCTTGCTGTGAGAAAGACTGGACAGACTTGGTAATCAAAAGCGAATGTCCTTTGAAATAGGTGTTAAGATACATTTGGCATCTTGCATTCATCCCTGTCACTACTAAGCACTAAGTCAATGCCAAAACCACCTACTTTTTGCCAATTCCTGATTTGCAGAAAATGACTGGTCAAGACTTTCATACATTGCTCCCGTCCATCTCCCAGCCAAACTTGCTGTAAATTGACCTTCCTCCTCCAGCCACTGTCTCTGAGCAAGCATTCAGTGCTGGGACAAAGGCTGCGGAGATGGAGGAGCAGCTAAAGCCTACAGTGAAGAGAAATCAGACCTGGATAATTGCCAATGGCAGGTCTGCCTCCATGCAGTTCAATGTTTCTTCGTGGATCCAGGGTGTGAAAAATCATATACTGGCGTAAAACGCCTTTTGGTGGGACTTTGGACTCCTCTGGACAGCCATAGCAGTAGCTCTCAAATTCCTGAGCATAACTTCTCTCATTAGGGCACTTGGGGACAGTGCTACCGCCAGGTCTTTTTCCCTGGTGTCTTTCTCATGTGTGATGCTTTGGTGGAAAGGATGGATGTGCTCTGGGAAGGACAAGAATCAATATACTGATAAGTGAGATAATGACTCAATATAAGGACAAGGGGAGAAAATCAGCCTCCTGCTGGCAGACATAGAGAGGCGCTCTTTGGGGAATTAATCATGCTGCTTTCAAAATCAAATCTTCATGTCCCATTTAGAAAGAGTTTACTAATATATTAATTCTCATACCTTGAGTTTAAAAGGGTGAAATAACTTTATGAGTGGAGGTCGATGGCATGGTTTCTTGTGATGGTGAAGGCTCAAGCTGATGACTGAGGTGTCCTGGAGCTCCTTTGCTGTCCTGTGTCTGAGCCTGATAACCATGTTGGTTATCAACCCCACCTCATGAGCACCAAACGCTGAAGGAGTTTGTGGAACCTGTTGGTCCCCTTGTGCTCTGCAATATAGCCAAACTAATACCAAGGGACTTAGCTCCTAAATTTAAGCCCTTAAAAGGTTTTTGAAATTCTTGCCTGTAACATATAGAAATAAATCAGTTATTAAAGAATCCATTAGTCAGTTATTGCCCCATTAGCTTTTTGTGAGTGCATCTCTTTAAAAGCTGTTTGAAAAGGGAAAAAAAATCTCAAGTGATAAAGTAACTATAATAAATAGCCGAAGATAGCAGAAGAAAGTGAGAGCAGAATTACACTGCCAAAATATCCCACCTGTAACTCCTGGTCCTTGTTTTTGCAAGGGACTCATCGCCACCTCCTGGTCAATGTGCACTTCAGTGACTGGCATTGAGGCTTTACTGCACAGCAGTTATTTTTGCTACAGTAAAAAAGCTGAGGAATTGAATGCACAAATGAAACTGCTGCTGTGTTTCAGCAGTGCAGCCTCACACATCATAATAAAATGTCTTGCCTTTAATTACCCTTGAAATGTGGGGATGCTGGATGCTTCAGAGCTGCTTCTTTCACCCACCAATTTTGTTTACCAGACAACCATGCTAGAGCAAGCAATTAAAAACACCCAGGAGAGTTACGACGATGAAATTCAGCTTTACAATGAGCAGATTGAAAACCTTAGGAAGGGGATAGAGGAGGCCGAGAGGACCTTGGAGAAGTACACGACCGACTGTCGCCAGCTGGTGATCTACCAGCAGTCCCTGGAGAACGAGCTGGAACGGTACAGGCGTATCATCGAGAACGAGGAGAGCCGGTAAGGCTGGATTTCTGGGCTCTCCCAAAGGGGCCAGTGATCTCTTTTATCTCCTTTCAAAAATCTATGTTTAAGGACATTTGACCACCCAAAACTATGGCAATTTCACACCTTTCACTGGTAGATATCCAGAGACAGGAATCTAAATAGATGCAAAATCTGGTCCAGCTTCTGCCAAGGAAAGGGTCAGGGACATTTTGAGCTGCTTCTTTCCATACAGCCCCATTTCCATAGGCTGTCCTGTTGTCAGTGCACAGGGGTCAGGAGCACATGAAAACAAACTGAATGCCCTCTCCACGGCCCAGGTGTCAGCGAAGCTGCTGGGATGTGACAGGCAGGTTGGTCTTGCAGGGCTCAGACGGGGAGAATGTCCTGTAAAATGAAACACTCTTCACAACGAGTTGGGGGGAAAAAGAGGAGACTGCAAGAACTTTACAGGGATTTAGGTTGTGTTTAAACCTACGTGAGGAGCACTGGCTCCCTCTAATGTCAACCGTCAGCCTCACACAAGGAAAGGAGCTGGGCTGTCACAGCAGTGCCCAGTGCTGCCTGCGCGGGCAGATGCAGCAGGACCAGGCTCCTGAACACCCAAACCACTGCTCTGGGTTGTCCAGAAGATGCAGGGGAAGGACATTCACTACCAGTCAATCTCACACGTGGGGAACAGATATTGCACCAACTTTCAGTGTCTCATTTTGGACACTGCGTTCTGGTTAGGAGCATCCCATCAGGGTAATTCTCAGCACCAAAAATCAAAACGTGCATCTCTTGTATATCTACACAGAGTATATCCTTCCTAGAGGCTAAAATGTCTGAAGTTCTGGCAGAACAGACTGGAAAGGCCACAGGTTTGCATATAGGCCAGCCTCTCAGTTATAGTTTTTAACCCTTAATACCACTGACTCCTCAAATATTTACCAAGGAAGACTGCTCAGTTTTCTTCTTGCCCTTCTGAAGTCAGGCATATGCAGGTAACATTGTAATGGCTACCAAATTTCTTATTTTACTGGCCAGCATTTATAGCTCTTGCTGACCTCTGGTAGGCATGGATTGACTGTTTGCCCATCCAAAATCTTTCCATCTTTCAAAGTACTGTGCTAAATTACAAACCTGTTGTAATGGCTTTTAATTACTAGAGCAGTTTACCTAATGGAGCATCCCACATGTCCTGCTGGTGGAAACCAGCCCAACTCCTGCAAAGGTGCTGTGGCTGTGTCTATTTTCCCCAGACAAGAAACAGGCTCCCAGTGTTCTTCTTGACTCCTCACCACAAAGAAATACATTTCTTTAACCTCCATGCTTCATTTTGCACAATTTCACTTGCTCTTGATGGAAACGAGGGGGAGAGATCTGACCGATGCGCGTCTTCTCCGGCAGGTTAAACTCTGCTATAGCAGGAACGCCAGTCACACTCTTCACGCAGATCTATAGACCTGTCCAGCCTCAAGCTTCAAGGGGAAGAGGTAAACCTGTGACATGTCTTCCTGTGTCTGTCAAGAGCAGCATCATTGTATTTTTAAGCTGTTTTTCCATTTGTCTTCCATGCAAACATCAGCCATGACAGCTTGACTCCAGGCTTGCTAAGTAAATGAAACAATCTCAGCTTACCTCAGCTGGCTTTGGGACAAGCTGTCAAAGGCCAAAAGCACAAGCAAATTAGTTTCTTTGTTAATTTTGACAACTCACCACTTAAGCCAATCAATAGAGTGAAGTCAGAAGGCACCTGAAACTGTGGCAAGACTGACTTGTTGTGAGTTGTCGGCCCACACTTCAGTTCTGTACAAGGAGAATCAGGGCATGTTGAGCGCTGCAGGCATGCAGAGGACACTTTTTTGGGCCTTTTTATGTGCCATGGCCTGGTTTCCTCTGAATGGTGTTTCTTCTGTGTTGTATGACTGCTTGTTAGAATGAGGATGCTCGTAAACCTGGTGACAAGGAAATGGCCAAGACTAAACTAGCGAGGCTCCTCTTAGCAAAGAGGGGAGCTGGTTTATAGAGAGGTGCTCTAGGTACTAACATATTGGATGGCTTGCTATAGCTTGAGTCCAAGGCTCACCAGGGTTTTACTAACAACAAACTGCCCCTGAGAATAGAGATAAGCTGTCAGATGAAGTTTTTCTTTGGAGATTTTTGTAATTTTTCTAACTGCCCTGTGAACTGTAGCAGTTTTCTATGATATGGGTCCCTAATGCCTGAGGCCAAATCCTCAGCAGCTGTAAATAAATACTGTGCTGTAAAGTGTTGTTTTATACCCTCTGAGGATTCGGTCCGTCTCTTACCACACCTGCAAGGCAAACAGGGTGTTTTATGTGCATTACTGCACCTGTGACATGGGACAAAACAACTGCCTGCGGGAAACCGTAGTAATATCTGTCTGTACCTTTGTGCCCCTAATTCCCAGCACCACCCTCTGCCTCCTCTGTTCTAACTGTGCATGCCATGGAAATCAGCAGCCTGCCTGCGCTCCTGCTGAGCTGTTGTGGGGGCTGTGGTTGCTGACTGCCCAGGAGACCAGAGTCACAGCCTGTGGGCTGGGATTTCCTCTGCACGGACCTCCAGCTCCTCAGCGTTTGGGTGATGCCAAAATGATGTTCCTCAGCACGGCGCCGCTGGCTGGGCAGCTGCTTAGCTCTGAGCCTGCCAGCTGCTCACTGTGACACACCTCCCTGCATCTGCCCGTGCCCAAAATTGCTGGGAGGAGAGGTGCCTGGCTCACTCAGCCCCCCTGGACACCAAGGCAAGGTGTCCCCATGCTGCGCCCATCTTCAGAAGCGCTGGAAGAGCTGGGGATGACCCTCCCCTTTCCCGTCAGGCCTGGACTGCTCACCGAGCAATGCTGCATTCAGTGGGAAGGTTTCAAATAGGGCTTTTTTTTCTAAACCCTAGCAGGAGTTGTAAAAGCCAGAGAAGCTGTTTCCTGTTAGTCCTAGTGCCATGCCGCGCCTCCTACTTTGGGCACCTGGCTTTAGTCTCTGCCTTAGGAGATGAGGTTTCTTGTCTAGTGAACAGGGCCAAACCCTGCCACGATGCCTGGGAGGGAGGTGCTGAGCCCACCTGCGGCGGCAGCCAGAGCTGAATGCTCCTGCTGAGCATTAATGCCGGCCTGAAAGGTGAACTTTTTGTGCAGCTGCTTCTCATACAAGCACAGTTGTTCTGTCCCCACACTGCCTGTGGCAGTGGCGACCTCAGATGCAAAATGGCTACTTAGCCAAGGGAGCTCAGGCAAAAGAAGAGGCTGTTTAATGTGCTGACAGAAGCTGTGCTCACATGTGCTGCTGCATTCAGCTCTCCACCTGCAGCAGTGAGAGCAAGAGGAGGCTCTAGCATTTGCAGCAACTGTGTTCAGCTCTGTTTGTTGTTTGCTTTGTTTTTTCCCTAGATATCACCCAGGCCATGCAAGACATTGCCAGCGTGAAGCCCAGACAAAAAGCTCTGACAAAGAAAATTGCCAGGAAAAAGGAGCTGATGTCTAGAGACATAACTGATGGTCTCTCGCCTGAAAGAATGTACGAGAGAACTCTGGAAGGTTTTGACCAAGATCAGCTGGAGTTCATGCACGAAGGCTCAGTCACATGTGAACCTGGGCAGGAAGGATTAGAACTTGCTGAAAAAGAAATGGGCCCAGAGGATGTACCTGATGGAGCCCAGATAAGTAAAGCCTTTGATAAATTGTGTAACATTGTGAGGGAGAAAATAAGAGTCTGCAAGAAACCAGAGCCTAAACCTGAAGCCTATCCCAAAGGGCGTTATGTGCTGGTGACAGGGGAGGAAGGCTACGAGGAACCTTGCGTCTTGGCCCCCTCCATCCCACCTGCGGGAGAGATCACAGTTTCAATCAGCAACGGGAAGGTGATGAACGGTGGTGAAGTGGAGCCCATCCCAGAGCTGCCCGAACCTGCTGAACCAGCAGAAAAAGAGAAAGAGCTTATCTGTGAAAGAAGGGAAGAGTTTGAACTCCAAGAAGAAGAAAAAGAAGACATGCTTGAATGGGGAAAAAAAGCGAGAGGAAAAATTGAGCAAATCATAAAGTATCCAGACATCTCTGAGCCTGAGACAGTTCCTTCCCCTGGTCTGGTAAGCCCAGCCGAGCCAGGAGTCCTTCGGGAGATAGAATATGACCGAGAAGATAAGCAGGGCCTTTTGTTCCGGGAAGCAGGCTTGCCTGGCTCCATGAGCTACGAGAAGGTGGAGGTGGTGGAGTCCATCGAGAAGTTTTCAGACGACAGAATTCAGACATACGAAGAGACAGCGATGATTGTGGAGACAATGATAGAGAAGACAAGCAAGAAGAAACCAGGTGACAAAGGCTCTTAAGTGACACACCCCCCCTTGATAGTCAACTTGTCTGGCATAGTTATTAAACGACTGTTTTTTTTCCTGACCGAATGATACAGTAGTGAGATTTTTGCTGTTTGGTATGGAACAGATTGATACCTTGATGGCAATTCTGTCTGATGTAGGCTCACCTTTGGTGCAACGACCGTTCGAGCACTCCAGGGCAACAAGTAATAGGCACATCCTATGCAACTGATTTTCATGATTAGGACAAGTTGAAAGGAATTATTATTACGGAGCTGCCTGGCTTTCCACAGTATCTGGAACAAATTTGCGTATTCCTCTACTGCTCCTATAGCTGCCGTACGATTCCCCATCTCTCAGACAGCTGCAAATGTTAACTTGTGACATCTGGTTCATTTAATAAAGGTTTTGCCTTCTACCGAAGATCCCCGCTGTGGGTTTGTGTTGCCTTTACCATTGATTAATAGTCCCTACTAGTAAAAGTCAACTGACTGGGTGTACAGGATGCCTCTTAAATAACCTATTCCAAATCTCGTGATTTACAGCCCTTAAATAGAGAGGAGCTTGGCAGACCTTTCTTTTTGGATCTAGAGACAAACTGTATTTGAATGAAGATCTTACTGTGTATCTTCTCAGAATAAAACTTGAAATTCCGGCAGATGGGAGGATAACTTACAAAAGATACTAAAGGTGTTGTCCTTCACCAATGCCAACAACCTTTTGAGCAGACTGCAGCCAACTCAAAAGACTGTGTGTTTTGGTATTTTTTGTGAAGTAGTTCCTTGGCCTGTAGCAGTTTACAGAGTTCAACACTGCTGTGAGATCCTGCTGCAGCCCAGGCACCTGCGGTCCCCCATGGGATTGCTGGAATGAGTGGTGCCTTTCCATGTCCCCATGCCCAGGGACACAAAAAGCAATACTTCTGCAACAGCCTTTTGCAGCTTCCAGAAATCTTCAATTCAGGGGAAGAAAAAAAAAAAAAATCCTTCACCTGTCTATGTGCAAATACCAGGCACTATTTAAAGTGCTGGTGCATCATTTAGGCCCCAACTTGACTTTAGATGTACAAATAATCCTACTTAAGGCAGGTACATACTGATGTACTTTCTTAGTTTGGGCTCTACCCATTCCTTCTCCCATCTCAGTTCTCAAAGTTTCCTTTTTCAGCTTTTGGCATTGTTACGCCTTTTCTTTTCTGGCTGATTACTCCTGTAAATGCCATTTTTGCTGACAAGCCTGGGTGTCATGACTATCTTCTCATATCACCCAAGGCTTTCCTTTGATATCGTTGGTGTGTGTTTTATTTTTTATTTTTATTAGTGACATCCAGTGCAGGTGTAGTATCTAATCTGCTCTATCATATCTGCTAAAGTGGCACCTTCTTTGAAACAGGGACAGGTGACCCACAGTCACATTTTTACTCAGGATCATTGACACTGTTTTATTGAAAAGCTGCATAAAGCCTGGTAGGCTGCCTCTGTTGCTGTCAACTCTTGGAGAATCATGTTTATTTTCTCAGTATGCATGGGCTACAAACGTATTTATTAGAGTAAAAAGCAGAGGTGTAGGAACTCATCCCACATTTGGCAGCACAGTACCGCCTGAGTACCTTCGGGTAGGCAATGATGATAGGACCTGCCAGTTTACAACAGCTCTTTATTTTACTCATATTATAAAACATCATCACAGGGCTTTAGTTAAACAGTGTTCACCTGTTTCAAATCATGAGCTTCATTTTCCCCTTTATTATAAATACTAACAAATTAACTTTATTTTCCATCAGCAATACCATAAAAAGTCTAACTGGACATATTTTTTTCAGTGATCCCCTGATGCAAAAATCCTGAAGAATTTGAAGTAGATCTCTATACTGTATATACACTTAATTTTATATATACTTATATCAAAACTCACCATTTCTTTATATCACTCATTATTGTGATCTTTCACATAATAAATTATGTCAGCATTATGAAAATATGAACAACCATCTAGTTATTTTGCTGCTTTATAAGATATTTAATGATTGAACAGAGAACTTCAAAATTACATGAATGCAATGGAAAGTCATGTACATGGTCATTAAAGATTTCCACATGGACTTGTCTTATTCCAAAACTTTTCCCGCATTTTAGAAAAAAAAGCTTCCAGTTACCTCCTCTTTGAACACATACACACAAAAAGTAATGATGTGCGTATATGCATTATACATTACATACCATATGTAATTCTATACGTATTTATAAGCAAATATATGTGACATACTCTGAATATACATATCGTATGTAATATATATATAGAGAGAGAGAGATACCACAGGTGTGCCATAAGCATTTAGACATACAGGTGTATGCATATATATATATATATATATATATATATATATATATATGGTAAATTCTTCCCTCTGATATGTATGTGCTGCTCTTGCTGAGAACTGGGTGCGTTCCATGGAAACCCACCCACACCAGCGCGATCCAGTCACTTCCAAACAAAGACACAAGCAAACCTGTCCCGCACCCATTTATCTCCAGGGAGTTTTGTCTCGTGCCTCATGAACTACAGTTCATGCTTTGAAATGGGGCCCTCTTGTCCCTGGGTTAAGTTTTAAATCAACAAATTAAACACAGTTGACACTGTGATGTATTTAAACAAATAACAGAGCACTTAAAAAATAAAAATCACATGGGTCCTGATTCTTTTCCTGGCAATGCTTGTCTTATCCCAGCGTGACTCAATCGTCTAAAGGGACTGTGGCACACACACCGAGGAACCTGTGAGTAGTGCGAGGCTTCTTGGCTTTAGAGTGTAATTCACGTAGACTTTGAGTAGGTTTAGCTGTTTATTTTGCATTTGGATTTGTAAACGAAAGAACAGGCCTCATGGAAAGATAAAAGATGGATATTCGCTGGAATAACAGCACGGATTATACATTCTTAAGTGAAACATGTGCACCATATAACCTTTGGGTTACGTTTTTAATTTGTTAGATAAATACTTAATGCGTTTCTACTACTATGCACCTGATCATCCAGGACAAGTCTTATTAAAACGTTTTAGATTAATACTTTGCATATTAAAAATACATAATACAATTCTGAAACTAGTCACTGCTAAAAAGTAGATCTTAGATCCTGCAAAGATCCGAAGCACCTGCTTATTTAGCATTTGAATAGGTCCACTGATGGCCTTTACTGTGCCTAAATATTTGCAGAATCAAGACCTTTTATTATTCAAAGGTTAACTTTTGGATCTCACACCTGAGAACACAGTGGTTACTACCATGAGTAATCCCCACTGAGGAGGATGTTACATCTTGCAGCAATAGCTGGCACATACTCCAAGGGCAGGAGAGACTGACTTGACTCATGTATGAGAAGTGAAGGTGGGACTGACTCTTTAAACAGCCAAGAGCAATGATTACCAACAAATCTTCCCAAACATACTACAGTTTATTTCCCAAGAAGGCCAACTTTGCATTACACATTAATAACTTAGGCAAATTTTTCTCCTTAAATATATTTGTATAACATAAAAATAACTAATCTCTTTTTAAAAAATGAAATTTGAATTAAAAATTGCCTTGAGACTGAAACTGCGTATTTCAGATTTCCCCCCAGCAATTTACTGACAGCTTGTAAACCCCAGAAAACAGGGGTCTGTGGTTGGAAATGCTGACGCTGCCTCATCTCACACCGCTGTAGCACATCTCGCTATAGAGACTTTTGCACACAGGTTGCCAGAAATCCTGCAGCTCATTGCCCATGTGCTCATTCTGCTGTAGGACGGGAAATTGATCTAAATTGCCAAAATTGAAAAAACCAAAACAAAACTGAAACTTGTGCTTCTAGAATGCCCTGACCCTGTTTGTAAAGCACTTCCCCTTGTCATCTGGCTTTGGAATTGCTTTGCCTTCCTTATTGCATGCCTGTCGACCTGTTCTGTGGCTGAAGTGTTAGTGTGTGTGTTGGTACAAGTGTATATATTAAAGAAAGCTCTCAAAATAATTGGATTTCTGCAAATTGGATTGGTAAATTTTCTTCAACTCTGGATTATTTATTTTTGTAGGGTCTAGTGCTACTTTGGTTGAACCCAATGGGGAAAGTCCCATTGAAGTCAGTGATTTAAAAAGAGCTGTTAGATGTTCAAAGGCCTCTCCAGCCAACCTCTTTGTGATTCCCTCTCTCACAATAATTTTTTTAAATGTGCCCATTATCACCAACTGCCAATGTTAAAATTCAGTCTTTTTTTTTTTAAATACAAACAACATTTACCACAAAAATATGAAGGTAAAAGCTACCACCTTGTTTGCAGGTTATTACCTATTCGTATGACACAAAAGAAAAATCATTTACAGTCACAAACTGTACATAGTATTTGGTGGGGGACTATATTGTGGTTTAGAGTAAAAAAATGATTGCTTCAGTGGTAATTAAAATAATTATTGATGAGATATAAGACTTTAAAATCAAGAAAGTGTGATAATTCGGCTACAGAGACGATCATTGTAATATGTCTAACACAGAGGTTTGGATAGTAGAAAGGTGAGCAGAGGGATCTGGGGAAGGAAAGACACCGTCATGCAGAACAGCATTAGTTCTTGCTCAGTATACTCTTCAGGCTTCTCTCCACTGCTTCATCTAATTCTTCTTCCAGCTCTTCCTTCTTGGACATGGCCAGTTTGGACTGATAATCTTTTACTATTTGGTCTATGTATGGTGCGCTCTGGGTCCCGTGCAGCATCAGTGTCCACTCCTTCAGCACCCCCCGCTGCGGCAGGCTGCCCACAAACCCAATCTCTAGAGCCCAGGTGCCTCGGGGGTCTTCTCCCCAAGTGTGTGTGGTCATGAAAGGCCATTTGTCAAAACCCACCTTGGAGTCGTCATCCCTGGGACGCCGGCTCAGCAGAATGGACTTTGTTCCCATTGGCGAGGTCATGTTGATGTTGAGGTCTCCTCGCCTGGTAGAATTCACAGTTATAACTGCTTGGACGTGTTCAAGGTATCGGACAAAGTTTTCCTTCCCCTCACAAGCATCAGTTGTAAGTGTGAGGACCAGCTTGCCACTTGGTGGTATCTTTCTGCAGGTCAAAAGATAATTAAGCAAATTAAAAGAATATAGATAGCATGATATGCCTCAGTCTAAAAAACTACTGGGTTTTTATGCCTCACAGAAAAACCTGTACTATATTCATTGTTAATACATGGAAAAGTAAGAAAACAATAGGGGAAAACTTAGCCAGAAAAAGAACATTCTGTTTTTAGAAAATGATATCAAAACCTTAATTTGAAATTACATTATGAAATGTACACCTACACAAAGAGAGAAAGAATACAATTAAGAAGTACATACTGCTATTTAAGAAATACTAATATATATTTAATAGCTGCCTTATCCCTACTATATTGGGTAATTTCATAATAATGTGTACATTCAGTGGCAGAACCGTGAGCAGCCGTGTCAGACAGTCAGCTTAACAGACAGCAGCGGGCGGCTGTCTGGAGTCAGAGGAGCCAGTTGCACAGAATTTTGGTGCAGTCACACGCAAGCCTACATCCTTGTTTTAATTTGGAAACCAGCACAACCATGAGATCCCAGTTTCAGCTCATTTGAAAAATATTTTTCCACTAAAATCGCTATCCCTGAACTGCTCCCATACAGGAGGACACACAAGAAATTGCGCTTCACTGAGTTGCCAAAGTGCTGCACCTCAAAGTCACAAGTTCCTTGGTGGTTCTAATTCACTCCTTATGAAGATGAACTCACAATAGCTGAAGGACATTTGTCCCAAGGCTCACCAGAAGGCTGAATCCACAGATGGACACGGGCCCGAGGCTGCTGAGCGCCTGCGAAACCCTCGGGGGTCTGGATGACACTGCCAATTACCAGTTGCCTCAGAAACTGGCTGGCAAACTACACCGAAGTATAACCACAATTTTCTGCGTCTTGATCAGCCTGCTGTGAGCAGTGTGATGCCTTCCTCTGTCTAGAATACTTGGAAAACAAGAATTACTGTGATCATTAAAAAAGGGAGTGAGTCACAAAAGACTCCAGTCAGCTTGTCGTTACCTCTTCCGGTGGCTTCTCCATGACCCAGATTTTGCAGTAAAACAAGAGAGTCCCTTTTAAAGGGCATTAACCACACTGTGGTAATGAAGCCCTTCTTTTCAAAAGAAAAGAAACGAGTATCAGCCTTTCCCTTTGCTAATGAAATAGTGCATTCTTTGGAGACCAGTGAAAGCGTTTCATCCACGCTTAGCTTCCAGGAATTATTTTCTTCTTGAGATGAGCTCCAGGTATTACAGCTTAGTACATCACTAATTGGCTCAGGCCAGCCTCTTCCCCGCTTTCATACAGTATTGCCTTCTTGGGAGTATTTGCAGAGTATAAAGACATTCAGGTCCAGGTCCTCATGGCATTTAAACGCCTTAAATGAAAAACCTGTGGTGTTCTGAATCGTACAGGTGCCCTGGAGCAGAAGCTGGTATAACATAAATATTGTATGGTTAAAATATCAGAACGTGTGATACCCTCAATATTTATTTTGTGTGCCAAAGCACGAGGAAAATGCACTGTATGCGGCCAGAGGTGAAGGATCATAATCCCACAGTTGCTATACACTTGCAATTTCTCTGCATGGGAAGCATCATCCTCAAAGCAACCTGAATTCATGTCTCACAGCAACCTCACACAGCGGACAAAAACATTTGCCAAAACGTGCTTCATTCCAACAGTTGTGATAAGCGCTTCTATCTCCTCAAGTAAATGAGGGAGGACACCACAGCGTGAGCCTTTTCTGTCTAGCAACACCAAAACGCAAAGAAATAAGAGCAGTGTTATCACTCCGTCTGCTTTGCAGACAGCCTGACAGCTGCAG
The DNA here is from genome assembly GCF_036013445.1 of Caloenas nicobarica. Taxonomy (NCBI): domain Eukaryota; kingdom Metazoa; phylum Chordata; class Aves; order Columbiformes; family Columbidae; genus Caloenas; species Caloenas nicobarica. The sequence continues at coordinate 114,424,786 of NC_088247.1, forward strand.
ACAGCTTTTCTCTCCACCTTCATAAGTGCTGCAGTGCAAAAGTTATCTCAGCTTTCAAACACATGAGAAAAGGTTTGCTCTGTTTCCCCCTCTCCTATTAATTAGAATCCAATACTCTCTGCTTTGGTAGACTAATTACTATAGTCCAGCTGAATTTCCCCAAAGAAACAAAAAGAACCAGGGGCAGTGGAAAAAAAGCCTGCAATGAAAGGAGCAGAAGAGGGTTTTCCACACCCTCACAGTGCAGCACTGCCCAATTGCTATATATGTGTATAAAATATAGTCATTTTTGCATGAAGTGTGGTGCCCAGCTAGAGATGAGCAGGGCGAACTCAGCACTCCCTGGAAACACACTCTGGTGCTCCTGGTCCTCAGCTAATCAACTATGATGTCCTACATCATCTTTGTTCAATATCTCCCTGAAACAGCCAGATTCAGACTGGTCCATTTTTTTTCTTTTTGCTGGCCCAACAAAAATCCCTTTTCAGGGACAGCTGCTATTACTAACGAGTGCCTCTACACACAGCAGAGAAATGCTGCACTAAATACTGATTGCTTTCAGCACGCTCTCTGTTCTAGGCTGTCAATTATTTCCCGGCCTGTTCCTGCTAATTGACAATGCTGCTCTGGTACACACCTCTGCATCAACTACTCACCTACCTAAATCAATATTGAATATGTATTTTATATATACCAATATCTATACTTACATAACCATATAGAGAATGTATATAGAAAATGTTGCTCCAGCCAAGCCAAACCAGAAAAACAACCCGGTTATCCATGGCAGAAGTGCAGTGTAGTTTTAATTTCCAAGGAGTCTCTGGAGATGCTGGGACTGCACTAGTTTTATTTACAATGTAATTCAAAAAATGTAGATATTGCAAGTCATGATGCTTATTATCTCCTGTCAATGACATTTTCATTGGGGGATGTAAATATTACAGCAGTCCTATTAACATATAGATGTGTTAGGTAGTTCTGGGGGGCACCCATGAGATGACACTGCAGTCAAGTTAGGAGGTTGGGTGGTGACAGACTTGGTCGAACTTCACAAATCTGCATGAAAAAAAGCCTGTTCTGGGTGCTGCTCAAAAGATACCCATACAAGGCAGCGTACTTCTCAACCATGGAGCTTGTTGGGCTTGTTGGGAAGCTTTACTGCAGTTCCAGATCCTTGAGCTGAAGGAAATGCACCATCACTTCTGCTTTTCTATCTGTTCAACAGCAGAAATGGGACAGAAAAACAAAGGGAAAGGAGACAATACTACTGCACTTGCCCGGCTCCGGCTCAGTCTGCACATTGTCTAATGCACAGAGCCAAGCCTGCAGAAAGAAATTTTCTTTCTTCTTCTAGGATGATCCTCTTTTCAGTAATCGGGGCTGCACTAAGATAAATGCGGTCATTTGTCTGCATTTAAATTATGAATAAACTAGAAATAGCTCAAAATTAGCTTCTGCAGTTTCTCATTTGTTTCCTACCTGTGAGCATGCGTAGGTCAGATAAATGAAAACTCAGATCTCTGCTGTGAAACCTTGGATCCTGCAAATATAAACCCATCTGGAAGGCTGGGAACAAACTTACACTTTGCCTGGCTGAGCTATGTGCCAGGATGGCACAATGGTTTGCTTTCTTTTTCCAACAGAATAATGATGCCTTCAAAAATGGCACTGAAAAGTCATATTTCAAATGGTATAGACATAAATTGGCCACTATTAGATTAGTGTTTCAAATAATTAAATTGAACTATAGCTGTTGTAGTCAATTAGTATTAATTCATTCACTTGTTGACTCATTCACTTTAGCACATGAAGGTAAATCGGAAAATAATTTGACTACCTAGCCTGCAATTAGAGATTTGAGGAACATAAACCAAACATAATTAAATGCTGTAGTGTTCAAACTGAATCACTGGTACCTGTAGATGATTGTTTCAGTCTTCTGGAGATAAAACTGTCTGCTGGGATATGTCACAAGGAGATATGACCCAGCTGACAGATACTTCATGTGGCAGCAGTTTATGTAATTTACAGTGCCAGCCTCCCAGATTTTCACTTGTGCACAGGCTCTTTATTCACAGGAACTTTGGCACAAACATACCCGTAAGCACACAGGAGAAATGGATGTAGCTGCTACCACTAGTGGCAGTAGCAATGAGCTGTAGAATGCACTCTTCCAGCAAACCGGGAATTGAAAGACCACGTAGTTGATTTGATCAACTTCTTGAAATAGTTGGAATGCTACCAGTAACGTTAGGCTTTCTTAGGAAAAAAAAGTCCTTATTACGTTTCTTTAACTCTCTATGCCTTTGTCAATGTCTTTGCATGCTTGTAGTCTCCTAAATGCCTGGAAGAAGCCAAGCGTATACTAAACCATTCACTTACTCAGGTTCCTGTATTGACCCTCCAACGCAATGGAATCTCTCGGGAACAGTCTTCCAGTCTTTCGCCATCTTAACCATCGCTCCTGCATCTAGGACACCGTAGCCAAACAAATGGTTGAATTCCAGCCCAACGCCGTTTCTACGCCATTGATGAACCTCGTCGTGAAGCTGGTTCCTCTTGGAGGTGAGCACTGTCAGATGCTGCATGTCTCTCCATGTCAGATCCACACTGGGGAAGAGCAACATGGAAAACAGCACAGCATTTCCAAGCAGATATTAAAAAAAGTGTGTTTGAGTAAGTCTTTTGTTAAAAGTCTGCTTCTCTGAATCACACAGAAGTTTTATCTATAGACATATCAATAACAAAGCTTCTGTTGATTTCAGCGGGAACAAGACTAGATTTTAATGGTATAGTACTTCCCCAAAATATACTCCCCAAAATTGCAAAATAATTTCTGATTGATTCTCTGTTCTTAAAAACAACTGCTTTTAACGACACATTATAGATCCACCATGCAATTTTTAAGATAATAAAATGAGTAGGATATTAAACCAGATCCTGAAAGGTATACTAAAAGAAAAGGACGGTGACAGAACTTCACCTAGCCTTCTTCTTAAACATTGCCCTCCTCCTTGGCTGCTCATGTTTCCCATGGGCTTTCCAAGGTTCACCCAGAGGAGCCCTGACCCGATGAAGCTGATGAGCTATTATATAAAAGTCAAGGTCTTAGTAATTCTGGTAGTCTGGTAATACAGATATATGTGCTGCGGGTGGCTGTAGGTTTGCGTTGTAAGGTATGGCAGAGGTCTATCACCCGTGATACTTAAGCATGGATGGATGCAGTAAAGTAACTTTTGTCTAGATTTGCTGATTATTTGTCATCATCAGCTCTTGTCTTCCTAGATGTGCAGTGATTATGCTGACAGGAAGGGCACTTATAAGTTATTATTCTGGAAGCGTTAGAACTGACACTCTAATGCTACATAACTAAAGCTATTCCAGTTGTTTCATGATGAACTCTTTCAACATTACAATATGTCTGATTCAAACCATCAACCTCAAAGGATCCGCTTTTCAGCTTTCTGTGCCCCAAGTAATAAGCATGTGTGCATGCTGAATGTACACCAGAATAGCCAGTTACTGTCATCTCTCCAAGGTGACACAAGATAGCTGAAAACCAGATATCACTTGCATCATTCTTATTGAAACCTTTAAAGAGCCGCTACATATTTTAAACCCATACTTTCCATTTCACAGATTGATGTGGTTTTAGAGACATGTCAGACATATATTGTATATGAGCTGAGGGACATATGACAGACAGCAGTTGTCTGCATGGACAATGGTGAACCAATCCTGCAACTGATCCCAGGTAGTTCTGTACTCATGTGGAGGTTTAACAGAGCCAGCCTGGAAGGACAGGGGACACTGACGGTTCTTTGTGTCTTCTCCTCCCTGCCCCTGCCCATCTTCTCAGCAAAGGCTGGAAACCCAATCGCAAACCAGGGGTATTAGTCTGATTTCTACTCGTGATAGTTTGGCAAGAGTAATTCCGGTCTTCATGGGCAGCCCAAATGAAGAGGGATGGTAGTTACTACTGAGATACTAAGGTTGTAGTCCACGTTAAACATGCAGTGGTCAGAAAATTAATTAAATCTTTACATTTTTATGGCCATGATTATTTATTACATCATGGATGTCCCACTGAATGAATTCAATAGTAGAAGGATTAATCATCCAAAGTTAAACACTTGGCGTGTGTGTTTTACTTTTACAAAACCTGAAAAATGAAACTTGGTCCAGGTCATGCTCTGAGCACAACAATCATTGCTCTGCTAATGATAGAAACTTTGTCTCCTCTGCCAAATCTTCATTCTTCTGCATACTGTTGAAGAAAACTTTGTACACAGTGCATGCTGTGGTTACAGCAACTGAAGCTGTACACTTGAGGAAATGTTGTCTCACTTCATAAAATAATTTGACACGAAGTAAAACGATGGTATAGGTTATTGTAAGGAAAACTCTTCTGAATCATTAGAGAATAAGATAATGAAGCAAGATATACAAGAGGTCTCCAGTGCCATGAATGCCATGGAGATGATATGGATATTTACTCTTTCACATAACAGAGCAATTATGTAGCACAGAAGCAAATTACCAGGAACAGGTTAAGAAAAACCAAAGGAAACATTCCCCACCACCAGCGCCAAAAACTATTATTGCTGTAGAACTGATTGCCACTGGATGATATAGGTGCCAAATACAGACAAGCTGAAAAGAGTCAAATTCAAGGAATATAAATCTGCCTGTGGCTATTAAACAGGACAGGCTGACTGCTCTCTCTTCATGCCACTGATTGCCAAAGCTGTTGTTCAAAGATTGCTCCTAATCCCCATTTGTTGTACTCTCCCCTCAGCATCACCACAGACAGCATGTGGCACAAGATGAACTCCTGTTTGATACCATAGGTTTGGTTTTATATTTTTGTAGGCTGGGCGTTCCACACTGGATATGTGAAGAAACAAAATCATCTCTCCCTCCAAACAGTGCTGGAGAAGACAAACCCCTGGAAGCAGTGGATAGAGAGAACACAGAGAGAGCGAGTCAGCCAAAATCTATCTGCTCTATGGCTTTGGCGAGACTGTCACTGCATCGGTAAGATGCCACACACGTCACTACGGCAGCAGGCAGCTTGTTAGCTGCTCCTTCTAGCCCCGTGCCACAGCCGGACAACTTGTCTGATGAACAACGTGAAAGAAACCGCAGGCGCTCTCCTCTCTAGAGCTCACAAGGAATTTCCCAACAGCATACTTAGCCTCCAGGGCCAAGGCGAACACTCCGGCTGCTTCAGGGGCGGCTGCAGATGTTCCTGAGTGACGCAGGGTGCAGTTGCCATACAGATCCGTTGTAGCCTGCAATGATATTAGATGCAATCAATGAAACCAGCTAGTCCATTTTTCTTGCAGCTACAGACTCAGAAAAATACAGAAACTGGAGTTTGTGCCCTTGCTCTTCAGAGTAATTGTATGTTTGTTCCTGGATCTGTTTTCTTTAGAATAGTGTATCAATTTAAAACCACGGTGAGACATAGCTACAGAAGGTGTGAATGCAAGAATAAATCATTATGTAGTAAAACAGTGTTTATTACCACTTAGAACTCAAACTTATATAGATGTCATTCATTTTCTATAAACACAGTTTAAACAGAGGCCTTAAATTACCTTGTAGTTATCGGAAGGATTTGAAACTAGAACTTTTAACAGTATTGAGCTTCCTAACATTTGTGCAACTCTAGGACCAACAGTAGTACCAGGCTGCTATCTTCTATGCAGATTAATCACTAGAAGAGACTAGAAGGAAGCCTTAGAAGTACATTTTATGCTCATAATTACAAAGGTGCCACAGATCATCTTGGCTGATATCAGCACAGAGCTGCTATCAAGACAGAAATCAGTATTTTTCCATCTGCTACTGCACAGGGTCATTTGGAATGCTACAGTTTGTCTTTGGGGTTTGAAACAGGGCCAAGAAAAATGTACAGAGGCTTTTAGCAAAGACTGACCTTGAATTACTACACCTGAATTTTCCACTCTGTGAGTTAGACTGTCCTGGCTAGCCTGAAGGTGCTGAGGAGCAGTGATCAATACACTGAAAGAGAATCCCAGTTACACTTGAACAGAAACTGCCCGTTTTCCAGGAGCAGGTACAGCCTGTAGAGGACCTGAGTACAATGCTCTGCACTGCTCAAGATAAGACTGTGTGTCTGAGGGTAAATCTGAGCCCCCGCATTTCCTCTGTGGGTGACTGAATGTCTTTCTGCTGTGTGCGGCTTCTAGCACAGCAGAAGTCTGGTTCATGACTGCTCTGCCTGTACCACTAAGTGTGATCTCAGATATTGACACTTTTCATGTAGATTTTTACAGAGACCTTTTGTCGCACTGTCCTCTGGAAAGAGTGCAATCGAACTTCTAAATCTGATTTCTGGCAAAGGAAACCACGAACTATATGAAGCTCTAAGAGATGGAAGATCATTGCTGTTCTCAATATGAACCCCACATCTCCTCAGCTGACAGTTTTGGCATGATCACGTACTGCAGATGAGAAAATATCCATCTCAACAAAGGACCATCTGCTGCTCCGAAGCAAAGAGAGTTGTAATAGGTCATGGGAGCGCACAAAGACAGCAGCGACAGCACAATAATATCTGGACTCACCACGCCAGCCTCCGGATTTCTCTTCCTCCCGTTACTAAAGGTGGAGGCTAAGGTTGAAGAGCAGCTTTCATCATATAGGGCTGTCCGTCCATCATTTATAGCAGAATTGATGGAGATTGTCCACATGCTCGATGCATAACCGTCGCAGTTACAGTCATCATAGCTGCCCCCGTCTCCAGAGGCCCACACGTAGATGCTTCCTTTGCCACCCCGGCCCTGTGAAAGGGGAAAATCGACTCTCTTGGGTTAAATTGCAAATAGGAGACAGCAGCTACTTTAAACTGTACATCTCATGGTAAACCTAGGCAAATATAAAGGAGAACACTGGTCCAAACAAAAAATACATCAACCTTAAGCTGAAATAACATGGACTTGTGCAGGTTATTAAATCTGGTTAACTGGCAGCCACAGGCAGTTCTGCAACCTTATGTACACAGAGCATTTCCATTTAGCTCCTGTTTTGCTTCATGCCCTGAAGGCTCCTGTGCCAGATGCAAAGACATTTTATGGATTCATTAGTGTTTATGTCAAGGTCTAAGTGCTAGAAGGAAAGCGTTCTTTCAAAAGGGATACAGGTCATCTCACACACTGGGTTTGTAAGATCCAATTAGGTTCAGCAATGGGTAAAAAACTCTGTAAAACTGGCACCTTTTTCTCTCAATAGATTTTTCTCCAAAGGTATCAGTGACTCACAGTTGTTTTTCTGACAAACCAGCTTCTACTATTAAGCAGACCATATAAGTCATCTGCAGAAAGATGGTCTACCAATTACACCGAGAAGGCGAGAGATGGATGGGAGAGGCTGAAGCTGAAGGGCAGCTAAAAAGGCTTCCCACTAATTAAAGGAAAAATCTGTATCCTCTTCCCCCACTTTCAGACAGGCAAGAAGTGGGAAGGGATCGACTCAGCTCGTCATCCCATACCAAGCAAGAGGCAGAGGCTGCCTGGAAGAGGCTTAGACCTGAGAACCGCGGCACTCAGGGAAAGATCAGTGCTGCGGAACCTAAAGCTCAGATCTCCCACTGATTCCAGCACAGCCACCATTTCTCTCCATGTTTAGCCTAATGTAACCCAACGTTTACTTCTACAGCACCAGAAGGGCTCAAGGCCCCAGTTTAACACACAGTTTATATGCACTGGGCAGAAAGTAAGAAAAAAAAAATCGCTTCTGGCCTCTTCACTGTCCATCATTAACTGGAAGTTAAAGAATATACAAACATAGCAACCTGCAATGGTATTTTAATAGGAAACCTTTTCTGCCAGGAATTTAAATCAAATCTGAGTTCCCAGCAGTAGCTTCTATTTTTCATCATACCCCACTGAACAGAGCAACCTCATTATTTCAGGCACGTTAGTGAGTTGCGTTATAATCCACTGAATTGCACAGCAGGTTTGCTGCCACTGGAGGACGTAACATCTCAGGACATAAGATTTTCATAATAGAGATGATGGCTATGAAAAAAGCTTATTGAAATCAGTCTAAGAACTCCCACAAAGATCTGAGCTCGATCATTTGAGTTTTAAGGGAGGAGGATACTGCTGCAAAAATACATACTCCAAGAACAAAATAATTCCAGGAAATTATTTTTAAAAAATTTAAAAGATCAGCATAACAAGAACGGTTATGTCTTTTTTCCCTTCGACTTCTTCCATATCCCACCTTGTGCTCTGACTGCTGATAGCCCACAGGGCCCAGCCCTGGGCTTTGGCCTCACTTCAGAGGCTACATCCCAAGCTTGCCACCGTGCCCACGTCCACCTTCACACCACCTTGCCACCATCTGTCTCCTTTGGACAGCCTCGGTGGCAGCTCGAGCACATCTCTCTGTCCCAAACAGGCAGGCTGCTGCCCAACGCAGACAGCACGTGGCTGCTGGTGCCAGGAACAGGGTGTTTGGGATGCACAGACCCGTTTTTAAGCAGCCCTTTCCTTACAGCCATTTTAAAGGGCGAGGAAACACTTCATTTTCCTGTGATAGATTCACAAAAGTAGCTTGGTGCTTGCAAGTTGGCCTCTGCAGCATCCAGCACGGGGAAGCAGACCTAGCCCTGCTTGGCAAATTGTTCCACGCAGCCAAAACTGCGTATTGCTGTGAAGCATTTCATTCAACCCACAGGTGAGATTTGTGGCAGAAAATGGGTGTAACAGATTGCTGGTGGGGAGCAGGGGAACCCACAGAGGAACTGAAATTTGGGCTCGAGTCTGTAGGTGGAGTTTATCCTGCTGGGTGCTGCTTGGGATGGGTTTTCTGCGTGTAATTACTGTAATGTGAGAATGGCCTCAGGATATCACTTCTAGGAGACTCAAATACCCAAGCATGGCTTAGTGTTAAAACCTGTAATTCACCTCTTAATACTTAATTTCAATTGCCTTTCCCTCTTAGCCAGGACTGGAAAGAGGAGAAAACACGTCTGGAATAAACTGATAGCAGCCCATTGTTTGCGATGATGCTCAGGACTTGCTGCTCACATTTCACACAATCAGAGCTGGAGCAGTAGGACAGTTTGCACAGCAAACTACTATGCCTGGATAGCAGTGGCCTAAACCTGAAGAATCCCAGTTGGGTCAACTAAGCGTCGTATTTAAAGTGAACTGAAAGCTCCTCTTTGCATCTCAAACTTACACGAACCAAAAAAATTTCAGTGGTGTCACTCAGCTTAGGCTGCTGTAAATTCAGGCGAAAATCAGGACTGGAAAGGGTGGTAGTAATACAAACCTACAAACACCAGAGGGAGCCTGAAGGAAGACTCAGGAAGAAGAGAGAAGACTAGAACAATAAGAAGATACATTTTAAAGAGTATCTCTCCTCCGGAATCCTATTGAACCCTGCTCATTTACCCCAAAGGGACACACCGCGTGGCACCCACGCCTCTGAGCCATCTGAAGCTGTATCTTGCTCACAGCTGAAAATGGATCTTGCTGCATTTAGTACTAGCCCTAGAGAGGCCCACCTGTCAATTCACACTAAACCAGAACTGAATCTTGGGCAAGGCTACATGGACAGAAAGTCACAGACAGCAACCGAGAAACTCTCTCTGCAGCAACGACAGACTTTCTATTTCCAGTGTCCTTTGTGGGATGTTGTGCTACCAGCAAAAAGTATTCCTGAGAAATTTTCTTACCCCTTTTCTCACCTTCTGAAGAGCACAGTCCCAGAAAATTTCTACTGAACTACCTTGCAAAAGTGAGTTGGCAGGGGACTGCAGCCTAATTCACTTTAGGTAACTTTAGGCGCATCCTGAGCTCTTTTTTTCCTTGTTACTGTGTTCATTCATCATGCTTGCTGGGCTAGTACTTCTCAAAGTTTTCATTGCTGGCTCACACCATCCAGATAAAAATGAGTGGTATTTAATAAACAAATCTCCTTTCAAGGAGATCCTTTCCCATCAAGGCTGGCAAGTGCTCACGTGAATAACAGCTGCCCTAGTTCACCCACTCTCGCCTGGCCATCGGAGTTGCTAAAGATGGCTGGAAGGAACATCACAGGCTTTACAGCACGTTCCTGATGCCCTTTGGCTCAGGCCTAATCCTGCAGTCACAGATGAACAGCACAAGCTAAAAACAAAGAACAGGCTCCTGCCCTGAAAAGCCAAGTACCAGGGAACGACAGCATCAGGACACCAGCAGGCAGGTGGGCTCAGGATAACAAGAAAAAAAAAGCAGCACCTGACTGTGAGGGGGTATTTTTTTATAGGCACGGTGAAGAGGTATTTCAAGATAAGGAGAGCCAAATGGTTTGCTGATGTTTATAGACTGTCCCATGTCTAAGGAAGAAAATGCAGATAGAGCCCATTTGAAGAAAATATGAAAAATTACAGAACTGGAAATTGCTTTCTGTAACAAATTCAAAGCACATATTATTTTATAAGCTCCTTTCTTTTTGTGCAACATACGATAGCTATTTTGTAATTCTTCCCCTTAAGAAAACAGAAGTGTTTCAGCACCCTCTATATAATTTAATAGCAATTTATGTGCCTGCAATGCTAAGAGAGAGGCTGGTGTTCCAGGAAAAGCGAAAACTTCTATAGCTTTTTCAAGTCTTTGCCATGAGTCCTACTGACTTATGAATAGGACTCAGTTATTTTCCATCCCCTATTAATTCTGACTGTATTTTCATCTAAAAAGAGTGTTTCTTTCTCTTCACGACCGAATTATTTGAAAATCCTTATGTGCGTTGTAGTTAAAAACCGCATTCTTCAGTAATGATTGCTAATTCTCTCAGAAAGCCTAGTCTGCAGTCCAGGGTATGGTGTGCGCAGAACACACGGCTCTGCCTGGAGACACTTTGCAACGCCGGCTCTGCAGGGAACATGAAATTGCCGCCATGCCCCCAGGCTGGGCCATGCCAAGGACAGACTGTGGAACAGCTGTGGGACCATTTGCCCGCTGTCACGACTTGGCCAGGGAGCATCAGGCTGGGTTCTCCAGACATCTAGGAGCCTACGTAGAGTCCTTGCTCTGCCTCGGTCTCCCTAGCACTTGGGTACACGAGCGGTCTGGCGATGGGGTGTCAGCCAGCTGGAGGCAGCGAGTCCTTGGCACTGGTGTCCTGCTGCTCATCCTGTCGCTGCCAGGGTTTTCTGGAGCCTGCCTGCGTGTTCCTGCATCCCTGACACGGTGCCAGCTGGACAGCCCATCGAGCCCTCGCTCTCCTGGCTCCTCCAGCTCCCTCTGCATCTGCCAGGCTGATTTGCTCAGGGCAATCTGGTAGCCCATGACTTGTCAAGCACCGTAACAGGCTGCCGAGGAAAGTGCTGGAGTCACCATCCCTGGAGGTGTTTAAAACATGCATAGGTGAGGTTCTTATGGACATGGTTTAATGCCAAAATTAGGTTATGGTTGGACTCAATGATCTTGAGGGTCTCTTCCAACCAAAATGATTCTATGATTCTGCGATTCCCGGATGCCTTTGCTCCTTTGCTATACTGATTTCTTGTGGAGCACTAAAATCTGAAGCCAAATCTGGGCAGAAACACATGCCTGACAGTAAGCTCACACATGCCAGTCAAGTAAGCTCAGTTTAACCACACAGCCACCAAAGTTTAAAGCGGGAAATATATTTGGATTTCCAAATTTTGCCATGGCACACATTCAGGGGGACAACTGCCTTGTTTGAGCTGAATGCCTTAGCACTTCTCCCACCTCCGGCCACTTCCAAAAGCCTGGAGCTGCTGTACTGTGCCCCTGGCAAAGCCCAGGATGTCCAGCACACCCTCAAGTCCTGGGGTTCAGCACAGAAGAAACAGCAGCTGGGTTATCCCACTCAAATTCAGCACTGCTGAAGGTGCTGTCCCTTTGCTGTTGGCCTGTCCAGCTCTCACACATTCAATAGGGAAGGAGGAAAGGCTGTTTTGGCAGGAGCAAGAACTCAGCTGAACACTTGGCTGCTATGCAGAGGACAACTGTCACTTGGAACCATGTTTCAGTCGTGCTTCTCCTGGTTTTGTCCCTTTCATGTTCTGTTGCCTTCAATAACTGGCTTGTCTGGTTCCTCCTAGCAGATTTCTGAAAATATCTGGGTCAAGTAATAATCACTCAAGTACAAGAGACTGCTGCATACAAGATTCTCAAAGAACTGAGCCCTATAATTGTTAAACTCTAACAAAAGGCTTTATGTAACTTATTCTAGACCTGGTCACAGAAGAGCACTGAACTCCCATCCACCCGCCCCCACTTAATTGTGTAAAAATACCTCCTTTGGCTAAAAATACAGGGTGTCTCAAAAAGATGGACTCGATTCAAAGCAGTTGTGGGGTCACCATCTTGTGAATGACCAAGGCTGGGGCTGTTCGTTCCCTGGGAATCACTTGAAACTCTATTTCCCGCCCTTTCAAGCGCTAAAAGGTTCATTCATGGGCAGTTCGTGGTTGCAGAGACACAGTGATTTCAAATTGGGTCCATCTTTTTGAAACACACTGTAATTCTTGACCCATTTTCTACGTCTAAATTACTGTCGAAGCTGGATGGACTTCTGTTAACTGAGAGAAACAAACAGAAAGTTACACTTTTGGTGAAGAGGCAGCATTAGTTTTCAATTAGGGTTCAGTCCAGCAGGGAAATGGGGCGGGAACTTTGAAAATGCTGAGATAAAACCATATAATTATCCATTCCTCTTTTTGTTGGAGTCTGGGCTGCATACCGTTAAGTGATAATTTGTTACTGTAGTCCAACAATTCTGCAGGTGTAATTCTGGTATCGATAATATTTGCAAAAATCCAGTCTGTATTTCTGAGCTAGATTACCACTGAGAAAAAGATTCTAAACATCCGATTTACTTTTCACCAGTGACGATGCTGGTTTCTGTCCCCAGAGGTCCCAGCTGGTGTGGTGAACCCTGGCCTCACGGTGTCACCTGTGGCTCTTGTGACACTGTGCAAAGGTCCCAGCTGGTAGCACCAGCCTTGCTGCTGAGTTGTGGCACAGAGATTAGGCAGAAACACTCTTGGGGTCAGAGTGAGACAGCAAAATCTACATTTCAAGACTACATTATTGTCTTGCCTCCTTAGAAAACAATAATTTACATGTCAATAAAGGATATATTTACATTTGGAGCTTACAAATACTGCCGTGTTGGCCCAACCTATTGATAGAGTAGCTTTCTGCTCTTTATGTGACAGTCATTCAAGTCTTTGCGAAGGGCAATATTTAACCCTGTCACAGACCCATGCAAAGCACAAACCTCCAACAGCCAAGGTCCTCAGCTGACCAAAGCGTCCCTGAGGAGGCCAGTATCACAACAGAAATCAGTGGCACTTGGATATTTGCCCCCATCCTGTCCTCATAGAATCATAGCATCATTTTGGTCGGAAGAGACCCTTAAGATCATCAAGTCCAACCATAACCTAGCTCAGGCACTAAACCATGTCCCTAAGAGCCTCATCTACACGTCTTTTAAACCCCTCCAGGGATGGTGACTCCACCACTTCCCTGGGCAGCTTGTTCCAGTGCTTGAGAAGCTTTTCTATGAAGAAACTTTCCTAATATCCAATCTGAACCTCCCCTGGCACAACTTGTGGCCATGTCCATTTCCTGAGCTGTGGCAGGAAAGCAGACGGTCACAGACCGATCTCCAAACCTGGGTCATGTACTCAAAGGTTGTGTATCGCATCGCCAGGTTAGAAAAGCTGGTCATGCTGTTTTACAGAAGCCTGGAAATATCCTGTGAGGTGAATGAGGTGACTTCAGAATTCCAAGCAGATATAACATACTTGTGTGGGGTTTTAATAAGGTTTGATTTTATCTTACATAAATAAGACAAGGCATGGAATTATAATGCATATTCCAGACACAATAGCAATACAATAGTAAAGGGCTCCCAGGTTCTAAAGAAGCTTGTAAGGCCTCCTCAGAAATTGAGTAATCAGATGGTCGCCAGAACATAAAGCAATTTCCCTATCCTCATCTGGCTGTTCAGCAAATAAAATAATAAAACTGCATATACTTTATTAATGTGCTATCTTCAGCATATTTCAAAGAACAATAACACAATGTCTGTGGCCTTGGAGAGAGGCAAATGAAAAATATTTCCTTTCATTTTTAACACCGTCCTTTCTTCTCTCATTGGTAAGACCAATTACAGAGCCATGATGAGACTATAAATTCTTAATACTGCTTCCCTGGCAATTTGTACTTGTGCAGCATTTTCTCAGGTAGAACCATATTATGTAAGCAATAACATTTTCACCAGCACAAGCACAAATGGATCATGTCTTATATATTCTGGCTTAGCTGGCGAAGTCTCAAGAAATTAATGCAGTCCATGAGCAGCTCTTCACCACCTACTAATATAAAAGCCTACATGGTAAAAATGCAACAGACAGAGACCAGCTTAGCTTGATTACTTCTTGTTACTGCCTTAAATTCCAATAGCTGAAGCTGGAAAGAACTGGACTCATGAAACAGCAAGTAAGAAACATTTACTGGATATTGCATTAAAAACAGGATGTACCATAAAATACGGGTGGAATTAGTTCTTGAGCTAGTTACCTTTTCCTGTTTAAGATGATTGCTGATACAATTCTGGATGCAAGGTACCAGAGAACAAAAAGTCTATATTTAAGAGAGTTGTGCTCTTTCAGGAATCCCATCCCTACCTCCCCCCCCAGAGTGGGTCAGCACAGGTCATACAAGGGCTCTGTACATCACACAGCATTGCTTTGTCTGGCCATACTAAATATAAAATGCTACCACCAGCTCACTCTCCCCTTCTCTCAAATGAAAGTACTTCTCACTCAGATAAGACAGCTGGGTGTGCTCAACACCAACAGGCTGCTTGTTCCTAAGTCCATCGTCCTGGTTTCTTGCTCTGCTCCGCATTTTAGTTTGTATTTCTGCACCTGCAGTAAAACCCCTCCACAGCTCATCAAAGAAAGATATCTGCAAATATGTGACGGAGTGATGAGGAGTGATGAAACTGAGCATATGAGCAGGGCTAAGATATCTCAGGACAGCTTAGAACAATGTCAGGTTGGTGATTTACTGACACTGTAAAGAAACATACACCTTTCTCCCTAGAACCCAAGAACCTGCTGCTGATCACAGGTGAGGCTCAGAGTCTAGAGGCCAGGTAACAAAATCTCATTAAGGATATCCACTTTTTGCTCCCGGCAAGCGTGTTTGAAGAAAGAGCGAGCGTGACAGAGCGCACTCCCTGGATCTCTCTTTCACCAAACAGAACAGCATTTTTTTGCCTGTTGTGTGTGACCCCAATGGACACGTGGCTCTGTCTAGCACAGTCCTCTGTTACAGCTGGCAGTCACCATCAGCTTCCTCACAGCCACAGGCGAGTGCAAGACTTCCTCATTAGGCAGGTACTGGATACGAGTTTCAACCTAGTCTTTAAATACTAGAAGTTGCATTAAATCCTTTCCAATTGCATCCCCAAATATGTGTTTTCTAGCAGCTGGAATTGGCATTGAGATTGTTCATTTGTGTCAAACCGATGCTGGTAATTGCCAAACTGCTCATGGATGTTTGTGTGCATGAAACTCTTTCAATCCCTGTCCTGAAGCGGCTACTAATTCAGCTGTGAAGCTCATTTCTCTTTGCAGCCCAACTACCACTATTCAGTGACCCAGTCACGCTGCTGACTGCTGCCCCTGAACAAAAGTAATGAGATAACACAGCGAAGCACAGATTGAACTAAAAATGAGTGCAATTGTGCCTTAAGAAGAACAAGCAGCTTGAGTCCCCTTCCCAATACCTTCTGATTACAGGTATTACACTGGCACCAAGTTCGCACACATGCCATCCCCTTTGTGTTCAGCCTCAGAAAAGCAATTAGTAAAAGAGCCCATAAAGGGGTTGCCAATGTGATGGACAGATTCTGCTGTCCTTAATGACGGTATTTTAGTGCTGCCTTTATTTATGCTATTTACCTTACAAGCAAAGAGCTCACCGAAGTGAATGTATGATTAAAACAGAAGGTAAGAATTAGCTTAACAAATGTCAGGACTGGGAAACAGGGGAGGAAAGGTAAGAAGATGGGCTTAGCCAACCTAGTTATGACTGCACAGCTTCAACACATAAAAACAGACACACAATCTAAGTCTCAGAGTTTCTGCAGTTGGCGTCATCTTCTCATTATCAGTGACTAGTTATCCTCGGCATCCCAGCAGCTCTGGAGGGAGGACTTCAGAAGGGCATGACAGTAGAACTGAGTTTAGGAGAAGGATGAAACTCTTGCCAGTGAGTTTCTCCTTGGGCCGGGTTCCCAAGTGTGGGGGCAACAAGGTAAATGTTTGTCAAGTCACTTAACTGCATATTCCTCGTAAGAATTTTGTATCACTCCAACTTATTTATTTCTAGTTCACTGCATCAGAAGCAAGGATATTAACCTTGCTCTGTGCAAGAGATCTTACATTTCCTTCTAGGATATTTGGAAGTATTGCTTTTAGTTTAATAACACATTTTTATTCTCAGCATGTTGCTTCCTCCCAGCCAATATTTCAGCTTCATCACTAATTCATGAACCATCACTCTGGTGAGAATCAGCCCTAGACTAAGAAAAAGAATTTTTACATTTATTTGTCTCTCAGTTTATAGAAGATACTTTTCTCTTTAATAAGAGAGCTTTTATTCTGAAAAATGATCATAAATTAGATTTACATTTGTACAGTCAATAGGAAATTTGATGCATATATTATAGACCTAAACTAGGTAAAAGGGTATTATATCAAAGGCTGGTTAGTCTTCCTCTACATGCAGGAAAGTCTGCAGTGGTTTCTTCAAAGCACCACAGAGAGCATCCAGCATCCACTGACATCTTGAAATACCTTTAGAAAATACGGCTCTCCACAAAAAGAAATCAGAACAAACTATACCCTAGAACCCCTTCTATGACAAGAAATGTAATGAGCAAAATAAGGGCAGATAAAGCTACAATCACAGTGCAAAGGGAGTTATTTGGGGTGGAGCTGTCTCTTCTTTCCCGCACGTACTGCCAGGAGACAGCTGGGATACTGTTACTCTAAAATTAAGTGTAATTGTCCCCAAACAACAATATCTTTCTTAGGTACAATCCAGTATTATTCCTTCTGCTCTCTAATTCTGCAAGGGCTGTTTGACAGAACATGTTTCCTAATGAAGGCTCTCCTGTTCATTTTATGCTTTCTGATCAAGTATCAGATCCCCATTCTCTCTCCTTCGCAAGCATTCAACCTGAGAGACCTCAGAGCCCCTTCTGGCCTTAATATTGCAAATTATTTCTTGAAGAGAATTACAAACACTTTTGAGGGGAGGGAATTAAAAAAGTAACATGCCCAACACTCCCAAGTATGCGACTATGACCAGGCAATAAAACAGAAGAGAAAAATCCCTTCTCCTGCACTTAACATTCAAAGAGAAGGTTAATTTCAGTGTAAGTCCACAAACTAAAGCATATGGTGATACAATAACAAGTTAATGGAAAGATCTTTTAAATACCAAACTGCAAGAAAACACGACTACAAATTAAAATCTGCTTTGCTTGAGAGGGTGAAATACCTCTATTTAGTTTAGTTTTCAATCACTTGTCAGGGTTAGTGCATTTTCTGTTACTTTTAGACAAGTTCTGCATGGGAGGAGAACAACACAAAAATTATACAGGAATTCTATATTCAGAGTTTAACTCTGCTCCAACCAGCATTAGTGGAAGATCAAGTATCCACTAACTGTAAGATATCAAGATGTGGCTAAAAGATATCAACTGTGTCACATACCTAAGAAAGATTCTACCCAAGACAGGAGTATTAAGAGGGTCATTATGGAAACTCTAGATAAATGAAAGAAAGTAATGAGAAGAAACACAGCTTGTGTAGATGGCTTCGCAGCAACTTTGAGCTCATCAAAGGTTTGTAAAGTTTATACTACAAAACTGAGCAGACTCAGGAGAAATTTGTGACAAGTCTTGCCAAGTTATTGCAGTACTTTTTAGGGGGTGAGAGCACGAAGGTGACTAATTCATCTATTATAGGCAAAACATTTGAGGTTCAGGATTCGAGAAACCTTTAGATGCTTCACTACCTACCACAGCAGTAGATTTAATTATCATGTCACAAAACATGGTAAACTGAACGTGCTGCTCACAACGAGGTGGTGATGAGGAGTGGGAGAAACTGGCACAAGTAAGAGGAAGAAATAATTTGGATGGAAAAATTAGTAATTGCGGAGCTCCCACACAAAACCACCCCAGATGTGCTGGGGAATTTCAGATCTTTTCATTATGGACACCCATCTGTGTTCAACCAAGGGAAGAAGGCTCATTCCCTACAGCACCAGGAGCGGCTGTGGTTGTCCCGGCTGCATGACACCGAATAGATGGAGACAGAGCCATGCAAGTTTTGTTTTGGACTGGTTTGGTTTGTTTTTTCTACTTGAGTTGTGGCACACATTTTACCCAACCTTCTAATAGACTACAGCTTTAACAGATTCCAGGATGATATTGAGTGTCGTCAACAAAGACCACAGACTGCTCCTAGAGGGAGTTGGAAAAGTGGGAATAAACAAGGAGGCTCCTGCTACTGCAGAATATATTGTTCCATGGACACCTGAAGAGTTGTGATTCAATCACAGGTAATGACCATACATGAGTGACCTGAAAGACACTACAAATCGAAAATTATAATTAAACTGGTAGCACACCAAAACAGCTGATGTGATGTCAGTAGCACAGCTGGCATTTTTCAACCTGCGGAATATTTACAGCATCAGGCTCATCCATTTTGACTGCAATGGCATATGAAAAGCATTTGTAAACTGACCAGAGATAAACACAGTTCCATGCAAGAGAGCACTGTATCCTGAGACTACGCAATAAAAGCAATCCAGCAATATTGCTGAGAGAATATCAGTGGACCTTGGAACATGCTGAAAGTTGGGATAGTTTACACAATTGTGTTGTGTTCTGCAGCATCTATGGAAGGCCCACGTATTCCCAAGTCATCAGTTTCAACATGTGTACATATCATTCTGCCCCAGTACCCAGCTTATTTAATAAGACTGTTACCTTGTTCACACCATCTGCCATCGCTTGCAGTGTTAGCTCTCTAGGTCCATCCACAGTCTTCCCATTATCAGTTGGTCCCCAGCTGGCACTATATATATCTATGACTTGAGGCATATGACTGATGGAGGAAGCCTCAATAATGTCTGTCATAAATGGCTGGTCGAGCATTCGAATACCTGTAGATTTAATCAACGTAAACATGAATTATGCATTACCCACCACAAGATGAAATCTCAGCACCTGGAGAAGTCCCCCAGTTACAAATATTTTAATTCACTGGCAGTTTAACCCGCTCAGTAATTCCATGCTCGCCATTCGCATTTCACCAGGGTGTGCTTACCCAGCAGGACGGCGGCATTAAACACCCAGCCACAGCAATGCAGTGTGGCCCAGAAAGAGAAAGCACTTATTAGCTTTCCAGTTACATAGTATTTTCCATCTACTATTTGAAAACTCTTTTAAAACAGTAGTAATCATCAATCTCAGCATATCATAGCATTTAAATAATATTAATAGTATTTAAAATATTATTTTGTAACAACTAGGGAAAAGGATTAAGGCCCTCCCAATCTAATTTATACTCAGTGATGTGTTGACACTTCATTAGTTTTTCAAGTAATTTTTCTGTTTATTTTGGTTCTTCTCCAGAATTTAATCAGAGAGGGGAAACACACTACACAATTTCCTGGAAAAATATCATTGTGTCAACATGCAGACGCAGTAGCAAAATATCGCCAGTATTTGGAAAAAAAAGCAAACTAAAACCTGCTTCCTTTAACTCCTACTGCAATAGAAATTGAGTTAGAGATTAAATGATACAATCCTAGGACATGTCAACTTCATAAAACCTCAAAGTGTTGGCCCCAAGCAAGGCAGAGAGTGTGGCAAAGAGAGCAGCACAAGCCCTCACATCCATCATGCCCCACACACAGGACAGATTCACTGAAAGTCAATCTCTCAGTGGCCTTTGGGTGAGACCTGAGTAACCACGGACACATTCCAACTCTCTTTTGTAGCCTTGAGTTGAAGTTCAGTTTTTCCCAACAGTTTTAGGACACAAATGGGACAGAAATTAATACCACACAGTGTGAACGGCAGTGAGGACCCTGATTTAGAAGCCACTGCTTCTTCTATATTCAATATGAAACCCATGTGCCAAATGTGAGGCTGGAAAAAGTGGTAGAAACTTCAAATAGAAACCAGACGAAAACTGGATATTCCTGATCTGCTAATTCGAGTTAGAAATTATGAAGTCAAACTCTATTAGAAATCCCTTCACATGATTATACAATGAAGATCTGCACTGAAACCACAGAATTTATTAGTAGTAGTAGTAGTAGCAGTAATAGTAATTAGTAATTATTATTATTATTAGTTATGCCAATAATGCAGATGAGATCCACCCAAAATCCCATGTCTCAATTCACATACCTCTGAAAGTAGTTATTGCTAGAATGTAAACATGAAATGTGCCACCTCTGGAGGGGACATCACTGTTACTGAAGAAGGGGACAACACTAGACCTGCCCAGCCAGTTACTGGCTCTCAGTGATATCTCTTGGGGTAACAGCTTAGCAAACATTGCTTGCTGCCCTTCTAAGTGGAGATTCAGCTTTCGATCGTGCAGGCGATAGGTGAAACGCTGCCTTCTCCTGACAGCATGGTGAAACAGGGACTGGTCAGACAGAGCCGAGCTGCCCATGCACACACACTGTGAACTGTTCCCAGGAAGCAGTGGGTGCATCCACACTAGAATTTTAGTTGGACTGGGGAATGAAATGAGATTCATAGTCATCTATCCCTGCTTGCTGCACCTTGGTTCTCATCATGGAACAGTCTTAGTGTGGGAAAACTGGATTTCCTTAGATTAAACTAAGTTGACACATGCTGTGCAAGAGCCTAACTCATGCCAATCCGTGCATTCAGTCTGTCAGTGCAGACATGAGCTAGTTAGAAGTAAAAAAACCCGATACCCCCGAGGTATGAATGCTGGGTACTAGGCACAACCCATTGCTTTCTCTGCACCTGCTCCCACCACTCTGCATCACTTGTTAAAATAAAGGAAACCAATGACTGCAGCGATTTACAGAACTGCAGGGCCTGCCCTGTGAGAGCCTAAAGAATAAAAGCAGCATGGGATTTGCCTTTTCAAACACTGTTTCCAAGTGCAGCAGGAATTTATAGTTTGCTCCCTGCAAAATGAGATTCACAAATGATTCTGCAACAACACAGGGAAGAAGCATTGAAAATCAGTATATGAGCAGGAGTTGGCATAAGAAGGAGCATATCTGATCCTTCACAATGTTATTAAAGAGGCTATATAAGGTCCTCAATTGAAAAGGCAACGCCACGGAGAATTTCCTCTCCTCAGCTACTGCGAAAAGTAACAAACACATGGCCCAGTGCCAGCCCGTAGTCCTGTCCTGGGCAACGCTCCTCGTCTCTGCAGAAGTTCTGCCTGAGGCACAGTGACGTAAGGACCTTTTACACCTTGAATTGCTACCATACCTGCCACCTTGGAGTTGTACGCGACTCCCACGCCGCAGATGTTGTTGTTGGCAGCTGCAGACACCTCTCCCGCACACCTTGTCCCATGGCTGCAAAAGAGAAGACAGAGACATCATGTGAACCTCAGCTAATGCATGTCCTGAATTGAGCTGGATCACCACGATCTTGGTTTTGCCTCACAATCAGCTCCCAGCACTGCCGAGGAAACCTGTTTCAAGGCAAACCTTTGGCTGCAGTACTCAGATACGTGGATGAGCAGGAGAGAATCAACTTCCCCTCTGCAGTATGAGCAATGCTTGCTCTGAGGGTAACATGCACACTTATGCTTCATTTAGTCATATAGTTATCCAGACCTTTTCTTTTTAACTCTGTCAAACAGGTTCTGCTTTGTTACCACCTATCAGTCAGTAGAAACAGGCCCTTGACAGAACAGTGTAAAAATAACATCAATATTAATTCCTTCATTTTTGTGACTTGACAGTGTGACACCCATTTTTTTGAACCCCACAGAACAAAGTCTGATTGCCTTTTTGCTGTTCAAACACATAGCAGGAGCGTACCCCTGCCCACAAGAGAAATGCTATGGCAAGAGGTGGGTGCACTCTCAAGCTGGGGTGACAGAAGGGAGCCAGAAGGGTCACTCGGCAGCAGAGCTGTGGGCTGGCTTGCCAGACCCACGGCACATGCATTCCTGTCCTCCGGTGCCTCATTCCCAGGAGAATTCCCAGGTGCTCCAGCTGTCAGCTCACAGAGCTACAGCTTTCTGCTCAAATGGGACATGTCTCTGCTCTGACACGGGGGTCCAGGTTCGGGCTCACACATGGCATCTCACAAACACCTGGCATCTCTGAATTGCTTTACAGTCCTGCAGGAAGGCAGATTGCATTTTCCTTTCTCCTAATTCATCGCAGAAATTAAAACACAGAGAAGATAAGTATGGACAGTATAATCTAGTTTAAAAAAATACCACGGCAGCAGAGAAACTAGTGAAACCCATACTGCTGTCGAGTTTTTTTAAGCTTAAGATGTTGAATCAGTATCCTACTGCTCAGATCAATTCACTCTGTGTATTAAAACTGGCATTGCTCCTATAGCATGCTAAGGATTCAGGCAATTAGCAGTGCTGTATTATAATGTAAAGGCTACGCAGAATACCAGATGAAGCATCCCAGGAGGGATGTTTTGTTTTAATCATTTTTTTTTCTCTCTCTCCCTTTAAGCATCTCTGGCAAAGGTGAGTGTAACATTAATAAAGGAGTGAGAAGCAACACATTATTTTTCCTGCTGTACCTGGAAGAATATATTTTTAAAGGCAGCTCCATGAAAAAAAATGACTGGCCTCAAATGTACACAGTGTCTTGATCATGAAAGGGTGAAGAACTCATGCAAGTTCCTTTTACAAAGGAGGCAGAGAGGAAAGCAATGCAGATTTCTTATTCAGCTGCTGGAGAAATTTCTTTCAACAATCAAGCTGGTTTTCCCTCATGCCCTTGTTCAAGCAACTGTGAAAAAAATATACTGTTGCCAGGCATTCATTATCTGCTCACTTGTGGGCTAGCTACAAGCCACAGAGCAGAATAAATGGCTTTGTTAAAAAATTGTCTTGACTGATGCTGGGGTGCAAAAAATCAGTGACACTACCAGGTGAGCTCTTTCTCTCACAGAGGGAAAAACTGTATTAGGACCTTCCTGGTGAAAAGGTTTTAGCAGAAGGTCGTCTCCCCCACCTCACCTGCCCAGCACACTGGCCCACAGGAGGGAGACTGCAGGCAGACCTGTTCGAGCAGCTCAAGGTGTAGATACCATGCTGCTGACTGGAGAAAATAAATCACACGTGAGTTAGTGGAAATGCATTTGGTTGAATTATTAATGGCAAATAGCAGACTTTTCCAATTTAGCCCTATTTGCTGTTCATGTGTCATCGATAAACACATTGTAGTTTCTATGAAGTGATCTGTGTCATAGCACAAATCACAGCTTTTCCCTCCAACGTTCACCTCTTTGCTATTATTTCAATGTTTAAAACAAGGGGATAGAAAATAGTTATTTTAACCTATGAACAAGTTACTTCAAAGGTAAACCATATAGTAGCAAGCAGGGCAAGCTTTCTATAAACATTATATAAATACAAACATTTTACATGAACATTCATGAAAACCTAAGGTAGGAGAGAAAGGGTAATTCAATTGAAAGTCAGTTTTGCCTTCAGCTGCTTTAAATAACATATCTGTACTAGTTAAAAAAATTTCACTCTGCTTTGTCTTTGAAAACTTTCTATTTGTAAAACCCACAGCCAATGTGACTGTGCATGTCTTTTTATTGACACATTTTTTAAAAGCGTCAGAGGTGGCACAGGTTTTCATTGAGGTTCCTTTTCATCTGCTTTGAAATGCGTCTGCAGAGAGCAAAGGACAAGATCCATCCTTCCCAACTTCAGCTGCCCGCAGGGGAGGGCTGGACAGAGCTGCAGTCTCAGTCACTGGATCGATGTGCCTGCCTTGACCACTTTAGTTGCTTGCACTGGGCACCAGTTAAATATGCAAAGCTCAGAGGGACACTTTTGTGGAGCAAAAGCACATCCCATTGTAAGCTTCTGAGCATTTGTGTGTTTGCACAAGGGAAAGCATTCCCCTGTGTTGGGGAAGGTGTCACTCTGCCTCCATCCAAACACACCAAGAACCAGCACTAGTGCTGTGGCTCCTCCTTGACACTTACCTTGTAACACTGCAGGTAGAAAGGGCTGCTAAATCTGTTTATACACATTCTCAATTATTATGTTGCTTCCATTGTATTGATTGAAAAATGAGGAGGAGGGGCGCAGGTGTTTACCCTGTTAATGAGCGCTGTCTGGAAGCCAAGGGGCATTGTTTCCTTGGCTGAATAGTATTTTGTTTGGATCCATAATGAGTAAGGAACATTTTTACCTCTGAAGAATATGGGTTTCCATGATAGTGAATAATTTTTGCCCAGCTAACTCTTATCTGAGTGAGAGGATATACAGAATACAAAGGCTATAGGAGTGAAAATAATTATTGGTTATTTATATCCTGGCAGAAATTTGTAATCTGAACGCTCTGAGATGGGGAGCCCTGAGTTGTGCCTTCTGCCTGCTCACAACAAGAAATCAGAGGGCTGTACAGAAAGGCCAAGCTATCTCTGACTCCTGTGGGTACCTCCGCACTGCACAACATAGTACAGACCAAGGTACTGAATGTGGTGCAGGAGGAGTGGGTGTAAAACATCACAGGCAGTTCCCAAAGTGGCTCCTGAAAGCCACTGGGTGCTATGGAGCTACCTCTGCTTTTGGGAACAGGGCTTGGTTGAGTTTCCTTCACCGCTCCCACTGCTCCTCAAGCTCGAACACAGCTCTGCCCTGCATTGCACCCAGTGTCCCCTGAAATGGTTTGGTCCCCAAGCTGTGAGACTGAACACAGTCAGTATGGAAGCAGAGGAACAAATCCCCTGGCTGCCCTGTCACCTCTATGTCTGTAACAGCAGCCGAACTGCCCGACTGCAGTTCCCAGCCCAAGGAACCACACTCTCTCCTTCCAAAACCCACCCGTAGGCCAGTGGCTGTTTGATGGAAAGGGCATAGTGCTTCCAGCAGCCTTAAAAGCACAAAGTGGAAGGGGAATCTGTGCTTCTAAGCAGAGCAGCTGTGATTAATGAAATACTCCATGCAAAAACCTCTCCTGATTTTTCTTAAAGTCTAATGACATTTTGCACATGCAGCTGGCAGCTCACAAAAGCTCCTTGGTTCATCTCTTTAAAAAACAGTCCTCTGCTTCTTGTTGCACAAATCACTTCAATTGCTCACATAGAAATGTATTCTTTATAGAAAAGGGATATTACGCTATCCTGTTTTGAGTCTGATCCTTCTGCATGCATAAAATTAAATGGGAGATACATCACTGACTGCAAACTGGGCAAAACGGAGCCTCTATTGCAGGTTTCTCTGAATGGCTTTTCTGTGTAACTGCTCTCTATTCAGACACACCTTTGCAGCTACAGAGAGACTGTCATAAGCAGACAGTTGTAACCTACGAGTAATAATAATCCAGGAGTCAGAAATTATGGCAAAGGCTTATATAAGAGAACAACAGCTTGAGTAACAGTATAGCCAAGAAATATGCAGAGAAAAACACAGTCACAACTACTTCTGAACAGCTGGATATGGTGTGTTGGTTTGCATCTGAGCCTGGAGAAAACATGAAATCTTGCACAATTCAAGAAGGCTTTCGGGTGCAGGCAGGAAAGGGATGCTTTAGTGAAGGTGTTGTTCCCACGATTTACCTTGCAAGGCAGAAAATTCCCTGTCTCAACAAAGAAACCTCAAGGTTCATTAAAAAGAATGCTACGCTTTCTACATATCATTTTTTTCTGGAAAGAATAATGAAGGAAATCAGCAAAGGAATTTCTGCATTGCTTTTCTCCTCCTGACTTGCTGAATCGAGCTCCCCATCCCCTCAAGAAAAGAAATAGAGGAAAGTGCTGCAGGTCTCTGAAAACCTGAATCATGTTGTTCTCAATAATTACAGATCGGTCACAGATGACCATGCTGCTCACCTTTGATTCTTCACTTGGGTGCCTGAAGTTAGAGACCAGAACTCTTGCCGCATCTAGGATGCTTGAGGCCCATTTTAAGAGACTTTAGGAGGTAACTCTGCCTCCAGGGCCACCTTGCAGAAGATGTGAGGACTACAAATTCTGCCCCACCATAAAATACTCGATAGCAGCATAATCAGTGTTAATGGGGCTTGGCAGAACACACTTAGTTTTATGAAGTTCCACATTGAAAATGGCACAAGCTACCATTAGCCACTAAAGCTAAATTTAATTTGCCTCCGTGCTGCCCCAAAGCTAAGTGATATCTTTCTCCTACAAAGATCCTTTGCATAAATAAAGCGAGAAAGGCAGCAGACCTTCACAAATTAGAGCCCTAGACTTTCTTCAACTTTCCATTCACTAATTGGATTCATCCTAGTTTAAAAGTGTCAGATGTTCTTCCCTGAAATGAAGGAGAAATCTCATTGCCACCCTGCTTTGGCTGAAAAATGGCAGGACTACAAAGGAGGACATCAGAGCTCCCAAATCTGTTTGATCCATTCCAGGAAGCTTGTGCCTGAGGTAGAAGCACAGCTGCTCCACTTCTTTGTTGTGTCACTCTGACAGAACTAAAACTGATTTCTTTAGAAATAAAAACAAAAAAACCCCATACAAAACTCAGAGGCCATCCACACCAGCCATACTAAGTTAGAGATGAAAACCACATCAAATAGGCCTGAAATATTTTTTGATAAGTGCTAAGACTGAGCCCTGAAACCTTTAGAATTTTTCAAATCCTCAGGGGTGCTGCTACGCAAATGCTGGCAGGATCAATTATATTTGCATCTAGAAGACTTCTGGAAATTTCATTAAAAATATCCTGAAACAATTTTTACAAATGCATAGACCCTGGGCTGTATGCCTCAGAGCCAGAGATGCTGGATGCTGAGATCACCAGGTAATAAACACACCTACGGGTGTGCCTTGGACTCTGCACCCTTGACGCTGTTAAACCTCCCCAGGAGCAGTTAGCCTGACAGAAGAGGCTTTTTCATGGGACAGATGTAGAATCCAGGGCATGGAGTTTTATTAAAAACTGTCGACACACATGTCTGTTCCGTTCTGACCAAAAATGAGCTTTGAGAAACAAAAAAGGTCACATTTCCTAAAATCTGAAGACTTTCCTTTTGGGCCATTCTTATCTATACTATACCTTGAGGAGCAGACCTTCTCCTGCTGGAAAATGTTCAGAACCTACTAAAGAAGGAGTGGGTCTTGGGCAATCATGATGTGTTCAGGAGAAATAACGCAACAAGCACAGCAGCACCGTTCATTCCAGGTTTATAAACACAACAGAACAGGTTCCCAGTCCGCGTACGTGGACTTTAATTCCTCCAGCAGCTAGAAATATCTCAGAATCAGGCCTGAAATGCTATCAGTGTACACCATCCTTAAGGTGAAAAGACAGATGATAACATTTAATTGTTTTTAAACTGGTCATTCTACACCCTGCTGCTTTTCTGCCTTCTTAGTCTACAATTGGATTAGAAGATCTTTTCCCCCAAAAAACCTTTTCCTGTCTCCAGCTTACTCCCTTTAACATTACCTGGAAGTCAATACTGCTTCAGACACAGCAGATGGGAAAGCAGTCTATACAGATTTACTGTAATGTCATAGGATAGCTGACTGAAAAATGTATGTGGCTATCACCCGTTCAAACAACCTACATATAGACTCTTCTGAAGCAGCAACTTCTTATATAAACTATAAAATGGTCATCCGGTGCTATTTAGAGGTTACCTTAAAAAAAAAAAAAAAAGTCAAAAGTAGCAGTAGTGTGACTGCAGCTTCTGTTCTGGCAACGATTTAATTTAGGAGGAAACAGGCATTCCAGAAATACCAGCATGTACTTATAATTTCTTAAGCAAAGCAAAGTGAAGAGCAGGCTGATCAAAATCCATTTACCTGTTAAACCAGTCATCTGTATAGCGGGGGTAGGGGTAGGGATCATTACTGCTGAAGTCGTAGCTGGCTTTGGCATTCTGCAAAACACACAGAAGTTCAGTAAGTCAGCAGAAAAACAGATGTGCAGGGCAAAGTGGAACACAAATGGAATGGGGAGCTGAGAATCATTAGCAAACTTCATCCTCTTCGTTCTGCAAGATGTATCTGGATGCAAACCGGTCCCTGTTGTGCTGTGCAATTTCCCACACCAGCAAGCCTGGGGAAAGATGCTTTCTGGAGGGCAAAGCCTCCTGCACGTCATTAGTATTTCCAAACAGTGTGGCTAATTGTGAGATGGTGAGAGCTCAGGTTATTACTGAGGAACTCTTCACCAACACTTACAAAGAGTATTTATATGTTATGCTATTTGGTGTGGAAGGACAAAGCTTAAATCCTGTTTTCCAAACAGTGGTGGAAGTGACCAGATACTTGAGACTTGCATCTTAGAATTACTTTTGAAAAACTCATTTGTAGTACTACAACAAACAGATTTCTAAAAGCATTTCAATGCCTAAGAATGTAAACTACTCAAAATTCAAATGTGAAAACTGCATTAATGGTCAATGCATATACCTGGGAATACCTTTGCATAATGTCTTGGTCCTTTAGTTGTCTGAACAGCTTCACAAATGCAGCTTTCAGGCACTTTCGAAAATGTTATCCCATGTCTCTGCTTTTCATATAAATCTAAATCATTCCTGATTTTGCCCTATCAGCAGAGTTAAGGACACTCAGCAACTTTTTGATGCTATATCTGAGAAGCAAATGGAAAGTTTCAGAAAGTCAAGTGCCATCTACTTTCTTCTCAATTAAAAAATAAAGGGTGACTGAGAATTGAGCTTTTAAATATATTTAAAGCTTCCTCTCAAGTGTATGTTCACAGAAATTATATTTTAATAAACACCATACTCAAGGAATAGAATTATGTTAATTCTTAATTAATGTGTGCTTGTATTCTTTTTTTTCAGATTTGGCTAAGCATGCTATTGAAGATAATTTGAGACTCATGTATGAATAGCTTTGCTCCTAAAAACATTTCCCTTCAGCGAATTCTCAGTTCCTGGGTTACAGGAACAGACGGTCCATTGGTAGGCACCAAAGCCTTCAGGTTTGGATTCAAAACCCCTAACTCTCAAAAACTCTTGTGCCAGAACAAAACAGGGACAACATTGTCCTTGAACCTTGAAGGGTAAAACTCAGTATCTTTCAAGCTACTGCACAGCAATTTTTGGGTGATCACTTCAGAAAGCCTGGTTGTTTCTATTCAGCAGGGACGATAAATATTTTGCAGCATCTGAATGGAGCAGAGATTTGCAGAATGTCTGTCACGCAGCTTGATGCTGTTCTCCAGCTCAGACACAGCTGAATCCCTCTGTATCTTTATTGATCCCTCCATATCTCTAAACTAAGGCCCTGATTTTCAGCCTGAAGGTGCCTTCCAATAATATCAGCTGTAGCCACAAATTCTCTGTGCTTTAAGTCTCTGCACCCAGGTGTATGTTTAATTTATCTCTTTTAATTACCGCAACTGCTTATACAGCACTTTGGATTGCATCATTTGTATGAGCTAAGAGTAAACAGAACATAACTTTTCAGCCAGGGGAAGAAGGAGAATTTGACAGTGGTTTGTAAATCATGAATAGCACAGAGAAGGTGGTCATAGAGTTATTATTTACTACTTCTTATAAGAACTGGTGGAAATCCATAGAAATTACTAGCAGCAGCAAACAAGAAGTACTTTTCCCCAGAACACATGATGAGTTACAAAATGCATTGCCTCCCAGCAATATAGAGGTTAAAAGCCTGAATGCAATCAAAAAGTGGTTAGACAAATTAACAGAAGATAAATCTGAAAGGTGCTGTGCCTTCCTCTTGTTTATCAGCAGTCACCATCTATACATAATTACTTATGAATAATGTCTATTATATAATAAAAATGGTTGGTTTGCTATCAGAGAAAGAAACTGTTTGGTACTTTAAGGCATGTCTCTATTTTTGCTTCCTAGCATCCTGCACCTCTACCCCAAATAAGATGCTAAGAGAAAAGTACTGGATCAGATGATGACATTCTTTAAATCATTTATTAAGTAATAGCTTGCATACCATGTACGAATGGATTACTTCTGCCTGTGTATAAAATTATGCTTTCCTTAAAAATAAGCTTAGATAGGCATTTTCCAAAGAATTGCCCTGTGCTTTTTAAAATACAGGCAATAAAAATCTTCTTTGTACAACATTCATTCTGTGAAATATGACAATAACAATAAATCAGTTGTCCCTTGTGTTGCTCAGATCTGTAATAAAATTATGTACCTTGAATAATGCAGCAAGCCCATAAATTTTTATACAGCTTTACAAGCCTCTGAAGAATAATTCACATATACTTCTCTTTTCCTCCCTAACACAAGAAATGTGCCTATACTCCCACACTAGTCCAGGAGACGACCAATTAAAGACACACGTCCCACCAGTCACAGTCTGATTCTATTAATGACATTAAAGCACTGATGAATTTAGCCCAGAGATTTGTATCTTTTAAAAGAAGACAAACATTTTTAACACGTGGCATCTGGTCTTCTCCTCTTCAGGCAAGAGCAAATCCTTAGAGATCTGAGGCAGAAAGATACCTTTTGCTTGTTTGATTTCTTTACTGATCCAAAGAACGAGCAAACCCCTGGGCTCAAATTACAACATATAACATCTCGGAGAAACTGTACTAAAATAGCACCGGCCATCATGTTGTGGAAAAATGAAATTCCATTTTGTACACACAAGCTTAAGAAAATGGAATATGCTCACCAGGAGGCAAAGAAGGACGCAACGTGATATTTTGTCTAGGAGGGATGCTATAAGGCTTAAAGGTCATCAATGAAAAACAGAGGCACTGGTTTTAAGTCAGCAGTCATACAATAAGCCATCTCCTCTCTGCCATGGGAAGCACGCCACTCTATTTTGTTTTAGTTTGTGTTTTCTTTTTTTTTTTTTTAATGGAAATGAAGAAAAAACTGCAGCTTCTTAAATAGCTCTGCCTCTACATGAACTAATTTACACATTCTGTATTACTACCCAGCAAATTCAGAGCTGCAAATTCAAGACCTCGTCAACATCAAGAATATATCCACAAAGTATGGGCTGTGTTCAAAAATATTAACCTTAAAGAGCAAATTCACTGCCGGTGAGTATTGTCATCTCCCTCCAAAAACATGAGCCTTTCATCCAGTTCTTGCAGGTACATCATAAAAGTAAAAATACTCAGCCAGACAACACCAGACAGATCTTGAATAATGAATAAGACAGCAGCACACTTTTCTGCCATCCTTCTTTTGAAAACAGTCACCGAATAATACATCAGAGCATCATTTGTAACAGATGGAGCAGAGAAGTCTCCTGGGTCCTGAATAATACCTGCGGTGCCCATAAGCCCTCCCAGTATTCTGCTTTCAGCTGTTTATTTTACCAGAGGCCCTGCTTGGCCACAGAACCAGCATGGACAGAGCACACTGGAACGGTGACTTCTTTTTGTGGGTAGCACTGAAAAAGCTCGTACTTCAATTTCCTTGACACTCCACATGTACCTGGGATTAGGGCAAAAGAAAAACTAGTGGAGTTATAGCCAAAAGAGGATAAACTGACTACAACCAACAGGTGACTACTGCTTAATTTCTACCAGCAGAATTATTTGAGGTAACAAGTGGTAATGATTCTAATAATCCAGCTATTAGAATTTATCGGAAGACACGTTCGCTGTCTCACTTCTGATGCAGCTGCTTATTTTGCAAAGCTGAAACCTTTTCCACTGCTTAGGTTTAAACACATACAAATAAACAAAAAGTGCAGCTGAAAAAGACGTGGGGTCTCCTGTTAACATTTATATTTACCTTCATTAAGGCAGCATTATTTTTAAAGTAATAAAGAAAAATTGCATCACTGAGATCATCTTACATTGTGTTCTCTTTGTAGATTAGACAGATTTCCTTTGTCAAGTAACTGATTATCTTCTCTACATAACACTTGGCGCTACAATGTCACACAACCTCTTATTTTACTTTTTCTCCTCTAATTTCTTTCCTATCTCCCTTGCAGACAAAACCAGAAAAGCCACATGAGTTACACTACTTCAGCATGTGAGCATCTTCAAAAAGGGAGGCTGCAGGGAAACAAACTATTTCACAGGGGGATAAGGCACCTGGCTGTACAGCAGTGATGTTACCACGCAGGTACATCTAAGCACTAACTTTTTCAAGCCTCGAAGAACAGAAGAAATTATCAATTCCATTCTTAGGCACCAAGACCATTGAACGTTTTCCCAGTAAACAAAACGAAAGTCCAGATGCATCCAGCTAAATGCCATCTAACGCTCTGCGGCTGTTTGCTAATGCTTGGATCAGAGGTACAGTCAAACAGGACCAAAAAAAAAAAAAAATCAAAAAGACTAAAAGAAAATGTAGGCTGGGCAGAATTTTTAAGAAGTGGAGATTTTTTTTTTCCTAATAAGCTTTATAAATAAAACCAGCATATTGAAATATCCTCCATTTCCTCTCCCCTGCATCTTCACCTGATGCTAGAAAAACCATAGGAAATTGAGGCAGGCATGCAATTTTATTAAAAAGCAAGCAGCCAAATGAACTTGTGCTTATAATAAAGAGGCTGCTTCACAATTCACCTCTTGGCATTCTTAGTCTGCTCCGCAATTTCCAGGTTGATGTGGAGGAAACCTGAAGCACGTCACCAGTTGTTAATTACTTAGAGCCAGAGCTCTGAAGGCAAAAGCAAGTTAACCCACAAAAAAAGAAAACCTATTTGTGCACTGCCAAACATTCCTTAATTTTCAGAGGAAGTGCACAAGAATCTTTAAGCTATACCTGCAACATACTGAGGAGGTACTGAATGTTCACAGGGTGGCACATTATTAAGACCATTAATAAAAGAAAATAAGTAACTAGCTACTGATAAAGATTTTCATGGCAAGTAGCCAATTTAAAGCTTTAAAGCTTCAGACTATGGAATGAACTCTTTGATTTCTTTAATTCGGGGGGAGGGGACGAAAAAAACCTGGCATCTGAGTGGCTAGAGATATATGAGCCATTGGATTATTTTATCTTAATAGCAAATACAAAGAGTGCAATGACTTTTTACTGACATTGAATTTTACTGAAAAATACTGTGAACGCACACCTCATCTAGCTTTAGTGTTCCATTTTATTAAAGACCTGGCCCGCATTCTCTTTCCAACACGTGGATTTTTTTCCCCCCCTTCAGATACTTTGCTTATATATTAGTGTGACCTTCTGAAGTTGAGAGAGTAATAGAGGTATGAAGCTGGCAGCAGAGCAATGAGGTTCAGGTTCATTATTCTTAGTTATGTTCCTGTAAGAAATAACTGAGAAGTTTATCAGCACATCAAATACATGCTGGGTGCTGAGCTGCAGCAAAGGTTGTGTTTGCAGAGCTTTGATGGCAGCCAGCACTTAGAGCCTCTTGGTGGGATGAGCTGGAAGAGAAGGGGAGCTCTTGCTCCTCTCAAAGCCCACCAAAATCTGCCACGCGATCTCCCACCAAACACAGTAGGCAGGATTCAGTATAAAGGTCTCTTTCTTACACATCATGGCATGGATAAAAGACAATTTTGCCCATCGGTGGAAGGAAACCTACACCTCAGAGTTTGCAGTATAAACTCCGCAGTCATTTACACCCAGTTGTTTAGCACGACAGAAGCAAGAAAGACACTGAGGTGCTGGAGAGAGTTCAGAGAAGGGCAATGAACTTGGTGAAGGGTCTGAAGCACAAGTGTGATGAGGAGCAGCTGAGGGAGCTGGGGCTGCTCAGCCTGGAGAACAGGAGGCTGAGGGGAGACCTGATCGCTGTCTGCAACTGCCTGAAAGGAGGGTGTAGCGTGGAGGGGGTTGGTCTCTTCTGCCAAGTAGCAAGGGATAGGACAAGAGGAAATGGCCTCAAGTTGCGCCAGGGGAGGTTCAGATTGGATATTAGGAAAGTTTCTTCACAGAAAAGGGTTGTCAAGCATTGGAACAGGCTGCCTAGGGAAGTGGTGGAGTCACCATCCCTGGAGGTGTTTAAAAGGTGTATAGACGAGGCTCTTAGGGACATGGTTTAGTGCCAGAGTCAGGTTACGGTTGGACTCAATGATCTTGAGGGTCTCTGACTAAAATGATCCTATGACATCGTCTGGGTGAAAAGTCGCCACCTGAGCTGGGAAAGCAAACACTTCCCTGCTGCTGTGAGTGCTTTGCAGGCAGCAGCACCCACATCACTCTCTGCAACCGCAAAGGCGTCGCAGTCAGAGTCACTAAAAGTGGATCAATGATCAGCAATGCTTACAGCAAAGTGCAGGGATACTGAGCACACGGTTATAATGGCGCTCATAAAACAAACTTGGCAGGATATTAAGGATGATGACCACTCAAACGGGTTACACCAATCCTGTTGTTACGAAACAGGCAAATGGCAGCTTTGCAAAGAGGGAAATCAAAGTGAATTAGATGGTTTGGGGAGCTGGCAACAACAGACAGACCTGGTCTGTGGTGGTTATGGAGAGGAGAGGACAGGGAGAGCTATTCTGGTGATACAGAGGAACTGAAAGTAAGAACAGATGAGACAGAAAGGTGGTTGGGTATTTTTCTTCTTCTGAAAGGTTTCTCAGCTGACAAGAGAACGTTAACAACTGCTACACATGCGTTTCACCTAAGTTGCACAAATATGGAAGATGATGAATGTACACATAAAAGTGACATTGTAGGTGAATCAAAAAGAGGTGAACATTCCAGAGAAGAGAGTCAAAAAACGTAATGCAAACTATTATCTACATTTCTTTTGTCACAAAAAGCAAATACAGGTTGATTTACATGCCTTAGAGTTAAAAGATCTTGAAGATCTATGCTCTTTTATTCCAGTTGCATGCTGACCTCATTAGAATAGTGTGAGAGCATCCCAGAGGAGTATTAACGATGTGACTAATATATGTCAAGACATGCTGTGTTCTCAGGGATTTTAATGGACCAATTTATGTGCTTTTGCATTAATTAAAAAGTTGGCATCGCTTATTCCATCTGGAATCAGCAAAAACAACGGACAACTAAATCCGAAATTTCAGGGAGAGAAAGCGGGACCTTCAGAACAGACATTCTCATGTAAATCCACACATGCTGTATTTTGCAGGTGTTCATGATTTTAAACAGTACATGATCATTCCAGGTTCTTCTCTTAAAGATCAGTATCTTTGAACACAGCTAG
The DNA here is from genome assembly GCF_036013445.1 of Caloenas nicobarica. NCBI lineage: Eukaryota > Metazoa > Chordata > Aves > Columbiformes > Columbidae > Caloenas > Caloenas nicobarica. Next base: position 114,460,174 of record NC_088247.1, read on the forward strand.
TATTTTCATAGTAATTTACTGGATACGTAAATTTAAGAAATGTCCTAGACATCATCAGCTGACTGAAAGATTCACCATTCCATCAGTCAGACATGGTATCACTGTTCACTAATTCTGCAGCTGAGTTAAGCACCACTGAATTAAAGTGATTCAGTTTCCCAGGAGGATTCTAAAGAACATGTGCTGGCGTTGAAATTATTAACTTCTTGAACACGGCACAGCCTTTGTGCTCTCCTTGGTACATACTGGAAGAGAGATTGACCTCGTTTCATAAAATCCAGACCACAACCTGCCTGCAGAACATTTCCAACAATTCCCAATCTACTTCAAGGCTTATGAGCAAGGACAGCACAGGGAATGCGTGACTGAGGTATTCGCTACCGTACCTATTTAACTTTCAGCAAACAGCTCCACAACACTGGAAGTGGTCAAAGTTTCATCAAATACAAGGTCCTCTCTACAGTAAAACATGTAACCAAAATGATTCTGTGATTCCATGTTATCCCAGGCAGTCATGTTTCCACAGCTCATTTGCTCAATTGAAGCTATGAAGCCTATACCTGTTACTGTGGTGATTAAAATAAAAGGAATACACAGTAGAACAAACATTATAAACCTGTTATTTATATGATTGCCAAATTTCTCATTGCTCTGAACTTAATCGAAAAAATACCAGTGATTTCAATGAGGCCAACATTTTATTAGACATTGTGCACTGCTATTCTGTTCCCCTGTAAAAGATGTTCATTATGCTTACTGCTTCTGTTGGGAACGCAACAGAAATGAAGACCATTATATTTAAATCAAAGCAATCTGAAATAGGGCAGGCATTTAAAAATATCTTAACCACCCACATAGCTACTGAGAAGTAAAATATTAACATGAAGAACATCAATGCATACAACAAAAATCAAACAATGCAAAGCAAACACCTATATGAAGATGAAGTGCCAGGATAGAAAAAAAGGAATTAACTTCAAATGAACCAAATTAATTTACAGGCATAGTGAAGGAGAGGTGGTCAAAGCATTGGAGATCATTTGCATCTTTACCTACTGTATTTAGGCCATTACGGTTTTGCAGAAAAAAGTGGACTCCTTGTGCCTCCTTGCTCCCCTCTTCTGCCAGTCTAGCTTACCCAAAGGCTTGGCCAAAACTCCTATTAAAACCAGTTGCATACCCACTAGTTAACAGTGGGTTTCAGACTGCCAAAAAATCATCGGCGGGCCTGAAAGTCTCTCCCTAACACCTGTCAAATTTTGATGAGGATTTGTGCTCCCCACAGGCACCATCTAATTCAGGCTTCCCTGGGGATACCCTGGGTAGCCAAAATGTAACTACAGCATTTATTTCATAGTTAACTTCCATTTCAATGCTGATGGATATTCAGGGATTTCAACATTGGTTAGTGTCTTAAACAGTACGAGCAGTTAAAATGAAAAATAGAAAAAAGAAATAATCTTCCAAATAGAAAAATACTCAAAAACCGGTTTGCCTTTTACAATCCAAAATGTGGCATTTTGACTTTGGGGAAACAGAAGCTCTTTATTTGATTTTGTTGAAACCGGCTTTAAAATTAGATGGTGTGCACTGCCTCCAGGGGACCAAGTATCTGACCCTGTTCTCCCAAGTGGACCATGCACCAGAGTGGGATTTTGTTGCTGCCATTTTAATTCAGTGTGTTCTAAAAGTCAAATATTTTAAATGAGGTTGAACTGATCAAAAATAGAAATATTTCACTTTTATCTTCCCACAGACGCTTTGATTTTCTAAAACACTCATCTTTTATAGCAAAATATTGTTCTAATGGAAGACTTCTAGCCAATTCCAAAAGCTAATTGGTCTGCAGAAAGGGAGGTAATAAAACACCAACACAAAGCAATACCAGGTCCCTTCTCTGGCAAAGAGTGAGGACTAATAACATTTCTCGACTTTTCTTGTCCAAATAGAAGAAGAAAATATTTCCAAAAACTTGCTTGGAGATGCCCTGGGGAGAGGCATAAGCCAATTTCCAAAGCACCATGTAGAACTGATGCAAATACATCCTTATCTGCTCTCTTCCACCCCGTGCATTTCTCATTTCAACAATCTTAATTTACCTTCCATGGATGATGCCTTAAGTGAAAATTAACACCACCGCTTAATGATTAAAGTGATTAGCCACCTTGCACTTTCTCAGTGTGCAGCTGATTAATTAAGTACATTGATTATAGAGAAAAATAAATGCTGCGGACAACGTGTGGTCTTTAGCTTGCACAGCAAGTGTCTTTGGCACTATCTCACATTGCTTGCACATCAGGAGTGCATTTATCTTGAAGATTTTTCCTTTCAGGTGGTTCTAATGTGGAATAAAGCTGGAAATCTTTTGCAACATCCATTGCTCTGAAAATAATCTCAGGCAAATGCAACTACATTAGTAACTTTCCAATTCCAAAGGAACTGTACTTTGAGGATATTTTATAGCCAGCGTAAATCAGTGCATCCCCCTGAAGAGGCCAACAACAGTGGAACAATGTCAGCTCCAGCTGTATAGATGGTGCTGAGCACCAAGGCCCAGAACTTGCTGAGCATTCAGGGCCCAGATCTCTCATAATGGGTTTTAGCAAGGCAGTTAACATCCTTCAGCAGGAGAAATCCAGTGTTCATCTGCAAATACAGCTCTGTATGTGACACAAATCACATCTGCTTAAGGCAATACTACCTCCTTCACTAGTTGCAGCCTTCTTTGCAAGAAAAAGCCTCTTTCTACACACCTGGGCCATCTGAAGTGATCCAGAGGAGAAACAGCCTTCAAATTCTTTTTGCCGTACCACGTTTTTAATTGAGTTGAAAGCTAGAAAGCTTTGATAACACCTATGATTGAAAACATTTTAATCTTTCATGAAGTAAAAAGACACGGACATGTCCTTCACATCGCACCATGGTCTCTCTCTCCTGTTAGCAGTGCTCATATTAAGTCACCATAAGGCAGAGGAGCTATACAATAATCTGATCTAAACTGCAGCACATGAGCTCCACTGTAACAAGTACCTGCAAAACCAGTAACTGGCAGGAACAGGGGAGGAGGAGAAGACCGTTTGCAGGACCCCAATATGTTTTGTAAGATGTGAAGCATTTTCTGTACGTGGTGAAACCAGCACAGCCTTCCAAGTACACAGAGAACCTCATTTGCCTGGCTAATCTTATCAGAGGCGGCATCATCTCTTTTTCAGCCTTTCCTATGTTCAGAGAAAAAAACAGATTGCACATAACGGAGAGATGAGCCCAGAAGCTGATCCTGCACAGAACGACAGAAAAAAATAGCCAAGTCCCAGACAGATAACTTCATTCTCTTCCCAGTAACTTCTAATTTATGCCAGTGAAACTTCATTGTCTTGCATGTCTTGAATGATCATCTTCTAAATGATAAAACCAGCCTCCTAGCTGCCAGAAGCCATCTGAGCAGCATAAACAGCCCAGGAGAAGGCCATCCGTTTTGGTTGCTAAGGCATCAGTCAGCCTGGCATTTAAACACCCGATCCATCTTTCTATCCTGGCAAAAAAGAGGTTTCATTTTGTCTCAACAATTTCTTGATGAAATTTCTGCCACAATCTACTTCAACAGCATCCATCAAACAGTGTGCTTACCAGATTTTCAGTCTTAGTAGAAGGAGGTTTGTGAATTTATCCCAGGCTTTGGTTGATAATTTTTAATTGTTGTTAGTGTTTATTTTAGAAAACCTATTAGCAAAAAACCCAACCCCAAAGCGACACCAAAAATCCCCAAACCAAACAATCTAAAATCCAATTAGTGTAAACCCATCTGAAACAGTTTATTTCATCCCTTGTTTTAAATCTGTGTTATTTCAATATTGCAATTAAAAACAGGTACTAGCATCGGTGGCCAGCATGCAGAGTTTGCCCATAAAATACCTTTGATGTATTAGCACTAAAGCTTTTATTGACATTAAATGTCTAGTGCATGTGCTCAATAACCCTTTGAAATGCAGTAGAAAATGGCAGCGTAGCTGTCTCAGTCTCCTCAAAATCATGCCATCGGAATCGGATCTAATAAAGTGAGCTGAAATCATTTGCTGACGCCAGGCAAGGATGAGCCCGACTCTGTTATGGTTTAGCTTTACGTTCCCTGTGGATCCCCTGGGCTGATATTAAGGACAGTGCAAAGACCCTGGGAGCTTTTCAAGGTCTTCAGAGGGTTTCCAACAAACTTCTGTCTTGGAAGGGCCACCAGTTACAGGTGAACTCTATTTGACTTGGGCAATTACTTCAGCTGGGATTTTTGTGGGGCAGATCATCAGGGTCAAAGTACAGGGTGTTTCAAAAAGATGGACCCAATTTGAAATCACTATCCCTTTGAAACACCCTGGAGCATGGTTTGATAGATGTCAATGGAGCTCTGTCAACTTAGAAAACCCTGCAGTTAAGCCCCAGTGATTTTAGTGGAGATACTGATGATTTATACTAGTGAATCACTGAGATCAGGCTCTCTGCCTCCAGAACAATTTGCAGGCCTTTTTGGTAGCATGGAGGGAGGCCAGGGCACACCCAGAAGTTCAGACTAATGAAGGAAACGCAAACTTTCTAAAAGAAAGAGGATCCTTTATGCTGTTGCTAAGCTTCACTGCACATGTTGCAGTGTATAATTTATTGCCTGTACTATTTCTTTTTTTTTTTGTGGCTGTAAAGATTATTCAATGATGGTTTTGTTTCTCTAGCCAACAATGGAAATCGCAGTTCGTAACAGAAGTAGAACATCTCCCTGCTTCATTGCTTATGTGATAAGATAATTATTCCAAAAATATGCTCCAGCAAGGCGGGTGGAGCTGTTATCACATTAACTGGTGACAAGTAACCAAACGTTGTGAGGGAGAGACTGCTTTTTGTTTCGAGATGATGCCAAAGTGGAAAGAGAAGACAGGTAAGACCACATGTTGTTCACATTTGAATAAGAAACGACAGATGATAGAAAACTTCAATTAACCCCAGGGTAACTCCAGAAAGTCTTCCCTCATTCCTTCCATATGGGATTTTTGCTCAGCAAGTCCTTCCTTGCGTACAACTTGACTGACAGCTGCTAAGGACCTTGGAAGATGGAACATAAGGTTGTATCATAAAGACACTTCACAGAGAAGAAAAGTTAGGGGTAGGACAGCAATGAAGTGCTGCGAGGATGAATGCATGTTTGTGCACGTTACATCTGTGTAATTCCACAGATTCCAAAATATTTCTTATCTGAATATGTTACATTACTATCTGGTAGTATTACTAAGAATTTCTGCATGATTCTCATTTTACAGTACTTGGTAAAAAAGTTACCTATTCAGACAGTCACCTCCAGTTTTGCTACAGTAAATGTCTTGTTCGTTCTCCCTCCCCAGCTTTCTGCTTCAGGCAGAGTCCAGACACTGAAACCAACAGGTTTTTACTCCTGGCCCAAGTCTCTTGGTGGGATCCTGATTTTTGTCACTACTGCTAATCAGGAGCAAACCCACTTAACGTGAGACGATCAGCTCCCTGCTGCTGTAAGTGGGATAATGTAGCTACGCTGACCTTCACCAGCAGACGCCGGCCAAGTATAAAAGTCCTGCAATACAAACTGATATGAGAGAGATCAGCTTATGTTTTTGTACATGGCAAAACAAATCTCCATTTGCTCTCTAAGTTTTTTCCTTAAAACAATCTGCTGAAATTTGTAACACACACTCCCCACAGCTGCTGTTCTTTTCTTTTATTAGACATGTCTAACATGCAGCCCTTGTTATTTCATTTTTCTTTCTCGCTCAGATGCTGTATCTTGGAGAAGTCAGCACTGAAAATTGCTGGCTTTGTATGTACAGTCTGAGTTGAAAGAAAACCACAGAGTACGTTAGGCTTCAGCTTTTTAATTATCAGTTCATAATGAAGGGTTCTCTTTGTGGGGAAAAAAACCCCAATTTCCTGAGGCTGAACCTCTGCAGGGTTTCCAATGCTCAGAAGAAAATATTGATCATTTGACAATGAGTCCCTCTGCATTCACAGTGCAGAAGTGAAAATTTCAGCTTTGCCATAACCCACCAGTTGCAGAAAAGCAAGTAGCTATACTGCACAGCAAGCTGGGAGCAGGCATACTCCTTTCCATTTATATAAAGTGCTTTAAAAAGAGAAATGGATGATTCAAGCAGTGAAGCTCAGAAACTGCAAAGGAAAATATGGATAGAAGTGCACTCCATATGACAGGTCATAGTTCAGCAATTTTTAGGAAACAATTTTTTTTTCTTTAAAAAGCTGTTTCTTTTCCCTGACTCTCCATTTTGTCTAAGTGCTAACCCCAATTAAACTATTCAAGCAAGAAAACCAGCAAGTCAAAAACATAAAAGCCAAATTAAACTGAGTAACCAAGGCCAAGTTTTTATACTTGGAAATGTTCAAGTGCCAAAACCACCACCTTTGGGAGACTTTCTAACCGCTCCCCATTTTCCAAGCAAGATGTACTGACATTGCCAGTGTATGTAGGCATTTGCAGACGTGAGAAAAATAAGCTGTAGGCTTTTAATTTCCTAAAAATAAACAATCTAACTTAAGAGAAACCTACCCGAAAGTGCAAATGTTGTGAAACACCAAACATGTGGTATAGGAACTGTACAAAAGTGACCACAAATGCTATGTCAGCCTGAAACGAGTTAACAACTCGTTCCTTAAGACTTGTTTCATTGCATTTTTACATCTCAACTGATCCTCCTTCAGCTGAATTTAAGTCTTTGCCTTTAGTTCATGCCCAAATTACTACCTATTGGGAAAAAAGGCCCCTGTGGTTTCTGAGACACAGCAGATGCTGTCAGATCAAGATCTTCAAGGACTCACGGCAGCCGTTGCAGCTTTGCGGTGAGAGCAGGAGGGATCAAGTGCAGCTGAACCGAGCTCCGCGACCGCTCAGGCGAGGGAGGAGAAGGCAGATTTGAGCAGCAGGAGCAGGAGTTGACCTTGCCCTTCAGCCAGCCGCCTCTCAGACACGGCGACCGCAGCCAGCTCTGCACGAGGAGGTACCAGCACCTTTTACTGGTTACCTTGCATACAGGGTGCTCATCTGTCAGCATGTTTCCTCCCTGTGTCCTCTGGTATATTCCAGCATAGAACTAAAAGTGAACCTTACGTGAAAAAGATGAACTATACAAACTTCGTGTTTGGTTGTTTTTTTATCGAGTGCTGTGACTGCCTAGAACCACAGATTTCATGTGATGGCTCATATTTTTGTATTTACTTATTAAAAGCATTGGGGTGGTATCTCCTTTAAGACTGTGATCTTTCAGATGGGGTTTCTGCTGCTCCTTTAATGACTGTCTTACCAGCCACTCGTTCCTCAGTCTTATCTCCCCTGTGTCTGGCTATTGATCTGCCCTGCACTAGCCAGGCCTAATTCCGCAGTTTGCATTGGCCAGACAATCTTCTTTTGTCCCTCTGCAGCCTCATCATTGCTCCACTACTGCTGCTTGCTTGGCCAAACTCATTCCTACACAAACCTTCCCAAGACTGTCATCTCAAGATCAGTCTCCTCACAAGTCTTTCATGACTGCCATTAAAGGTTTGTTGTGCCCATGCCCAGACAGCTTTTCTTCTCCAATTCTCATCCCAATATTTCTTTCTTTAACTCTGGGAGTTCTATCCAGCTCCACTATTTTCTGATTTCTAGCATCATGTCTGTGCATTGTCATTCTCTGTCATTTTCCATTAATTTCCAGAGTACTCACTGTTGCCAGTCTAAAGCCAATACATTTCTGCCAAGCCTGACAAATATTTGTCCATCAAACAAAACATTTTTGGAATTAAAAGAGAAAACACTGTATTACTGAGAAATCTGGTTTTGGTTTCTGTGCATGATCCTAGGTCCACTGTTAGCAACAGAGCTGTTCTTGTTGGACATTTTATCAGATATGTTGTACAGACTTTTTGTTTGTTTATTTGAAACATCGTTTTTAGAACCAGAATATTCCCACATACTTTGTCCACGCCTGCTGCTGAAAAATGAGTAAAGAGCATGTGTTGTCCCCAGATCATATGCTAAAACCTATACAAAAAGCACAGTTCCTGCAAAGAAAAAAGCCTATCTCTGTTCATGGCAAGATCCTACTGCGTTATTACTCTTGGGTGAAAGCTTTCCAGCTAGGGCACAGAGTTTAATTATCTCCTATCAATTTATTAAGCCAGTTAATAAGGAGTGAAACTGGCTATCCTGCACTTTACCTCTCTGGTCAGCTACTTCCCAAATTCCTTGTCCAAAGTCAACCCCTTCTATATCAATTTATTCTCTACCAAAGGTGTTTTGCTACTTGCTACAACAAATAGGTTTTCATCCTGTGTGTTAATATTTTCAAAATTGAAAATATGTAAAAATAATTGTCTTGGTCTTTCTCGTCTCATGCTTTTACCAACATTTCCACTTGTTCTTTTCACTTCATTGCAAGTGCTCAGCTGAAGAAGCCTGGGCTTCCCTCGGGAAGCCACTGACTGCAGGAGAATAGCAAGACCTAAAGCAGACACCCTGCAAACCACCCCCAGGAAGGAGCCAGAGCTTCTTGACACCCATTACCCAATGGGCTGCCACATGCATGGTGCGAGAGTAGTGTCCCACAAAGGCAACCTACAGCCCATGGTGCTGGGAGCCCTTGTAGGCGCCTGGAAATAGGAGTGCTAGTGTCAACGGGGTGTCGGGGAGCACCTGGAAGAATTAAGGAAGATAAAAAATCCTCTAGTCTGAAGGTCTGAAGCCTGAGGCAGGTTTGAAGAACAATCAATCGTCACAGCGTGTGACAAGAATACACAATCTGCCCTGCACATGCTTTGAAGCACTGGATCAAATCACCTGTTATCAAGGAATTAAGCTGTTCCTGGAGGTTTCAAAGGCTAATACGTGTCTTGCCACAGCCCACAGTTCCATGGCCCTCCAAGTGACAGGTGCATTCTGCATCTTAATAGCAGGATTTAGAGCCAATTCCCAGGTTACTCATTTCTGTCCTAAATCCAATATTGCAAACTGCAGCTTATTTAATATGAGGCAGCACTGTCATTCCTCCACAAAGAGCCCTGTCACCTTTTCATTCCTTGCATGGGCAGTCTCATTTGTAGGCTGGTTGTGTCAATGTGAAATCTATCATCTGTAAGATCAGCGGTTCAGCTGTACTGTGTTCCATTCTTTATTTTAAATATCAGAATCATAGAATGCCCTGAGTTGGAAGAGACCCACAAGGATCATCAAGTCCAACTCCTGTCCCTGCACAGGACAACCCCACAGTTCACACCATGTGTCTGAGGGTGTTGTCCAGTCTCTTCCTGAACACTGTCAGGCTTGGGGCCATGACACCTCCCTGGGGAGCCTGTTCCAGTGCTCCACCACCCTCTGGTTGAAGAACCTTTTCCTAATGTCCAACCTGAACCTTCCCTGGCACATCTTCCTGCTGTTCCCTCGGGTTCTGTCATTGGTCACCAGAGAGAAGAGATTGGCTCCTACCCTTCCCTCTTCCCTTTGTGAGGAAGCTGTAGCTGCCATGGGCTCTCCCCTCGGTCTCCTTCAAGCTGAACAAACCAAGCTGCTCCTCATACGGCTTCCCCTCTAAACCCTTCACCAACTTCGTGGCCTCCTCTGGACACTCTCCAGTAGCTTCATATCCTTTTTATCCTGTGGCACCCAGAGCTGCACACAGTGCTCCAGGTGAGGCCGCAGAGCAGAGCGGGACAATCACCTCCCTCACTCGGCTGGCGATGCTGGGCGTGATGCACCCCAGGACATGGGTCTCTCTTGGCTGCCAGGACACACTGTTGGCTCACGTTGAACTTGCTGTCAACCAGAACCACCAGATGCCTCTCCACGGGGCTGCTTTCCAGCCTCTCGTCCCCCAGTCTGTATGTACAGCCAGGGTTGTCGTGTCCCAGGTGCAAAATCTGGCACTTACCCATGTTGAACTTCATGCAGTTGGTGATGACCCAGTTCTCCAATTTTTCCAGATCCCTCTGCAGGGCCTCTCCGCCCTTGAGAGTGTCAATAGCTCCACCCAATTGTGTGTCATTGGTAAAGTTGCTTAGTATTCCATCAAGTCCTGTGTCTATTTATGAAGATCTTAAAGAGTACTGGCCCTAAGATGGATCTCTGTGGAACTCTGCTTGTGACTGGTCACCAGTCTGACATAACCCCATGTGAGCTCATCCCACCGGGTTTCACTTATGCCAATGATACCATATCCCTGGGACTGGGCCAAGGCTTCTAGTTCATCTTGCTTTTTCCTCATGCTGCATGCATTAGTGTAGAACCACTTCGAGTGTGGTTCATTGTGTCCATCACCTCATGGTGCAATCTGAAGAATGTCACTGCCACACAGAGCTCCTTGAGCTTTGGCGTGCCATCCCCTTGCTCATCACTGACTAGCCTGGTGTTGCACATTCCTCCTTACAATCTAGTTTAAAACTCTATCTATTGTAGCAGAGAGACTATAAGAAAACCCACATTTTACAGAAAAAGTCAGCATGTACTTACATAATTTGATGCAAGGTCAGGATGCAGATAGTCAATTCCTGCAATAACATAATGACAGAACAGAAACCAAAGGTTAAGAGTTTCAAAAGATCTTCTAATGATCACAGAACAAAACAAGATTCCTTTGCAACCACAGGAAAATTATGATGATGCTGCAAATGGTAGATGAGCAATAAAAGTTTCAATGAAGAACCATGTTATTTGGGTGCTCTCTTCCAGACTTACTGGAAGTGAATATAAGCCAAATTACCTCCCTGTCTAAAAGCTGTATCTGACAGGCCAATAGCTTTATTTGACCTGAAGTTCAAAGATTTTGTTGTCATGCCCATCACAGTCATGCCTAGCTATTCTGAAAGCAAAGTCCTGCCTCTGTGGGATCAGTGAAATCAATATACAGATGTCTGAGGCTTCTTTCTTACTTCCACAAAAACCTTGTCTTAGGAGTAAGCAGATGAGGAACCAAAGTAAGGACAAATCTCATATGTGGATCCAGATATCTTATTTAGTTTTAATATTATTCAGTCACCATAAAAGGGAAACATTAAAAATTTAGCCCAAAGAAAAGCACTGAGAGACTGCATAGAATTCCTGTACTTCAGCAAGGAACTCGTGGGTATAACAGCTGTGACTTCAACTGTACCTTTTATCTTCATCTTCCCTGAACTTAGCCTCAAATTAGTAATATTTTAATATGCAGGTCTTTATGGACATTCAGCATGAAAGTGTTTAATTATTTCAGCTGTCAAGTATGACTTTGAGAATAACATAACCCAGAAATCGTTTTCTTAAGTACTTTTTGCACAGCAATTACAGCCCCCAGTCAGCGCCTACAGAAGTCAAGGGGAGTCTTTCCTTTGGCTTAATGGCCATTATGGTGTGCCCTGGAAGATACCCGAGTGATAATTGCAAACTAATTTTAATGTTTGGATATCCATGCTTCGGTATCCCTACTGAAGACTTTATAACATATTTTCCCTGAAGATCTCAAAGTCCTTACAGAGGCTGGTAGTCTCACCACTACAAGCAATCTATTACTGCTTTTTAATCTTTTTTTTTTTTTTTTTTTTTTTTCCGATTACATGGAAAAAGTGACTTTAAAATATTAAATTAGCACTCAGTCTTCACTCACCATCGTCCATAATTCCTATGGTTACTCCCTTTCCTGTGTATCCCAGCTCCCATGCTTCAGCTACATTAAGGTCAAGTCCAGGAGTCCCATCTGCTTGACCAGTGTTAATCTAATATATTAGTGAAAAAGAAAAATAGCTTTTTTAATTTGACAGACATATTTCCACAGCCACTGAATTTTGCTTTACGTCTCTGCATGTATCTTTGGTAAGGAAAATATTTGCTCTGGAGTGCACATTTGTACATAATCATATCTACTACAATAATATGCTAAAAAACCCCAAAACTCTGGGTAAATTCACTTCTTTGTGGTCTACAAGATTTGGTTAAATATTGAATCTTTTGGACACAAAAAATGACCTTTTTACTTAAGCATGTCAGAGCAGTGGGTCAATCCAGAAAAAAGTTAGACTAATGGATTTTACAGAAGACATCGTGGGTTTTTGTTTGTTTGTTTTTATGAGCAGGAAATGGTTTTTTTGTGAAAGCAGGGATCTACTGAAAATCACAACCACTGGGGCTTAGTACCAGAATCAACCAAGTTAGCCCTTTTTTTAAGAAGGGAAGTTCACTATCTGGACTTCAAGGGTCCTTTCCAGCCTTGTGTGTGTGCGCGATTCTATGGTTCTACAGGACCCTTGTATCTTCAGACATTACTCATGTTCATCAACCTCATTCCCAAATTTCTCAAGTTCTTTGGGAAAATTAATATGTTTTTTGCTGTTCCAGATGTAAAAATTTTCCATTTTGCGTCAGACACAACTCTTTTCAAAACAAATCTTAGTATACTTTATAATCTAAAAATTCTATAGCTTCATGAAAAGTTTGTTATTTTTGTCACTGCGACATTTTGATTGAAGTACCAGAAAGAAGTGAATTAATACACACTTTAGTTTATCATCTCATCAAGGATGAGGTCCCATCCATGCTAATGTGCCCTCATTCATCTGAAAACTTGTCTTAGGAAAAAACAAAACAACCATATTGGATGGGTTCAGAAAACATAAGAAATGGATTAAAAGCCAAGAGAATAAGAAATACTATTCTTAAGCAAAAAGGCAGTACTGCATTTACCAATATTTCATCATAAATACGCTGCAACATTAAAACTCACCAAAATTACTTTATCAACTTTTTAAACAGAAAAATATCATTCTGGTTACTTTTATGTAAAAATTTTTTTTTTCTTTTATGACTAAAGACTTCTCCGTATAAAATATGACACGTTAAAAATGAAACCATTTAGCAAAATATTAATTTCTTTTGACATTCGCTTAAGCCAAAATCCATCAGTTTTCAGCTGTTCTGCTTTTGACAAGAGAAAATCAATTAATATTCAAATTTCCGTAAGAAAAGAAAAACCTTGACTTTTTCTAGCCAATGCACTAGAAATTTTTGTTATAATTCTACAACAACGTTTTACCTGGCAACAGCTCAAAGACATGATTCATAGGCAGTTTTAGGGGTCACATCAGCACACCAGGAATGCCCACAGGACACCAATACAGTTCTCTTTCAAGCCTTCTAAGGATCTTTCCGTTGACTGAAATGAAATTTAGCTCTTGAAATGTGCTGGGTCTTCCCAGCATAAAAGAGGTACAGTTAAAAACAACAGGACAGAGCCTTGGATCCATTCCCAAGTCCTTGTCACATATTTGGAAAGAACTCTTGCAAAACACTGCATTAGCACTGAACGGCTTGAGTGCCAATTATTTAGTTATCACTGTGATTTTGCTTTCAAAACTTACCAGGTACCATTGCTTGGTAAATAAAGGATCATTCATGTTGATGTCAATGTCATTGATGTCTCTGTATCCTCGCTTCCTTCTGCTGAAGCCTTCCTGTTGCACAGCTTTCTTTACCTGGAAGGGTTAATTTTTACATCTTTACCTCAACATTCTTAACCATAAAGATTTTTTTAGCCTTGTTTTCATGACGGATAAGGATTATGAAATCACATTATTTGTGTTGGTGTCACTTATTGGCAACTTCTAAACCTGTGGCTGATTTCAGTCAAAATTTGTGAAGGTTCAGAGAGCCCAAGGACAACTACAATGGCTATGTTGGGAAGAGAACCTCGGAAATGTCCTATCTGGAGGGATGCTACAGCTTGAACATGTTTAAGACACCTGAGAATTTGCATAAGAAAGATATCATTAGTGTCAGGGATCTTCTTGCCATACTTTTTTACAGCCACCGATATAAAAAACACTGTTGTTATTAGAGGTTAAAATTATTTAACTAATTCCCAATACGTCACTGCTCTAAGCTGCAGGTATTGGATAGAATGAGGATGCAGGTCTCAACCACACTTTTATTTTTTCTTATTTTTCTTCAGGGCATTTTCAGAGTATCAGATTGCATTTCCTGCCAAAGAGAAAGCTGGGAGAAAAATAACCTGGGGTTGTGTGCTTTCATCATTCTCCTAAGGATCTCAGAAACACATCTTGTAGAGCGATCTACTTTCAGGTATTACCCTTGCGATAAATAAGTGATAAATAAATACACTGGCAAGAAAAACTAAATGGCAAAAAGGCCACTAAACTGACCAGACTGGCTAAAGTGTAAAATATGAAAATACTGGTAATGAAACACAAGTAGCCATAGTTTTTTAGAGATCCTTTCCTTTATGAACAGCAAATCAACAAAAACATTTAACTAAGTACTGTAGAAAACGAGAAAGGCTAGATACACAAATATCTTTGGAGACAGGAACTACAAATGTCAGACCATAATAATCTTATTTGTACCCATGTAAAAGAGCACTCCTAGAGGAGATCACTGAATACGTGTAATTGTTGTATGTGCTAACATGTTCCCAGACCTTGCAGAAGTGCTGTCAAGTTTGGTGTGCTCTTTTTGCACACTTTAGCCTAACACCTGGAACCAAGATGGCATGGGTCCCAGTATTTAATTTAAAAAATAAAAATAATTTTAAAAATCTAATCCTCTTGTTCAAGGAGGAATGCTTAAAACCATGAACTAAATACATCTTGAGGTGCAGCAAGAAGGCAGCAAACCCCCTAACACTTCCTTAAGCATTTTCTTGAAAAAAAACATGCATAGTTATTAAATAATTCTACTAACGCAGAGAACTGCTTCTACATGTGTGGTTTTGGCATTTCTGATTAAGAGGACATATACAGGAGTTACACCAGTAACTCATGTAGTGTCACGCAAAATCAACAGAGGAGAAAGCCATTCAAACGCTAAAGCTTATGTCAGTTGAGTCATTCTTGAACGTGTCCTGTCTCCATTAATTAAAGCTGGAGCCTCAAAAGAGGCTCAGTGAGGTGCCTAAGGCTGAGATGAAACTTGGATCTAACTGATGGGGGTTAAAAGCTATTCTCCTCACAGCTATATTGCTTCATTATAACCCTAAAAACCGAATATCAATTCACGGGGAGCAGGATGGGGCAGTGTGTCCTGAAAAGGCAGTATCAAATGTTTCTAAAAATGCACTTGCATGGATTCTAACTCCTTAACTAAAGGTACAGAAATATACAATTTTGAATTGTTAGGTCCTGTCATTTATATATGTGCTTCCATTACTTCTGCAGGTTCATTAAAAGTGGGGCAGATTGAAAAGAAAGAAAAAACATAATACAAAATAAGCTGGAAAGAGGACAGTGATTAAGTAGGACCTATACTAGTCTACTTAGTAGTGCCAGGTATCTGTACAGCATAAAGAAAGGTATAAGCACACTGATACCTCTAAGATAAGGCTCAGTGATGCCATGGAGACAACAGAGCAATCACCTGTCATTACGCCTTCCTCCACTACCACCCCTGCCTCTCTGCTTGCGACTGCAAACCCCGAGCTGTCACCACAGAAAATCATTATGAACAGAAGCCAACCCTCACTCAGAGAGATGCCAGAGAAAAAGATTTCATGCGCTTGTGCTCCCACGCAAGCTCGCTGGCTCTGCAGGACCTGCTGCATTAAGGCACGGAATTAGGATTTAGTACAAAAGGATTTCTACTAATTAAAACGCAACGCTGCAGAGCCCTGGCTTTTCTTTAAGACAACCTGGAGGAAGTGGGGGGGGGCAATTTGCAGAAATAGCACAGGCTGGTTTCCCTCTTCAGGATCATCTCATTTGTCTGATTTGTTCCATCTTCACAATAATTAATTTTTTGTATTATATTACATTATAATTTCCTGAGACAAGGAAATATAGCCCTTAAGGAGGTATAACCTTCTCTAAACTAAAACAACTCTGTAGGCTGTTTTCTGAATATTTCGCACAGATAAAAGGGTACAGGATGCTACAATCCACGGGTGTAACAGTCTCAGAAATTCTGAGGCATAGTGAAACAAGGGGTTTTTCCTTATGTTGGCTAATGATGGTAACTCACATAATAGCATCCAGAAAAGATTAGACATTTGTGTCACAAAATGAATTGCAAGGTTTGGGTAAGGCCAGGGTAGCTTCCCAATTACATAAGCTACAAATTGCCTTGTATAAGGATCTCAGCCAGCATGAGGTAAGAACTTGCCTTTCTCCTCAGGAAAATGTGTCTAGGAAGCAATTATCCCAAGATCAGATAACACCCTTACAGTCCATAAAAAAATCCCCCAACGAACAAACTCATCATTGGAAAAGGAGGATCCAAATCCAATGACCTGAGTGGGGAACTGCCCATTAAGGGCTCAGATAGCTGACTCAGGAGAATCTTCTGGCCAAATGAGTATCTGCATTAGAAAAACACTGGTTTTCCAGTGCTAAAAACTTGTGCTTTCATATCTAGCCCATATCAGGAGAGAGACCACATCTGATTCTGCTTCTATTTATGGTTTTCTTTTTACGGAAGAGCAGGCATCCCTGTGGCATCAGCAATATCAATGCATTAAGTATCACATTGCAGGTATTCTGTTTCAAAACCACATACAAAAGCGAACATCTTCGCATGTGCAATGGCAGAAAATCATTGGGAAACATTCTGATCTTAAAACAACTAAAATCCCACGTACTGGTGGCAAATTCAGAGTTGGAACCCAGCCGTCGATCCAATGCACAAGGCAGCCTCATGCCATCTTTTAAATACTTGTTTCTCTAACTGAAGCAGGAAAAGCAGCGTTTGTAAGACTCAGGCTTTTGATAATAGCATCTCTAAATGATTTGAGTCTGCGAAGCATGATACTTATTAGAACCTTGTGAAGGAATGAGATTTTCTTACTAAAATAGCATGAATTCTACTGTTTCAAAATTAGCCTTGTTTATCAGCAATAACAGCCTTTTGTTTATTTCCTACTTAATTCATTTATTCCTTCTTCATTAGGGTACAGGATTAAGTGAGAGCAAAATCTGAGCATCTACTTTATTAGCACGTGACTAAATAATGTAAAAGTTACTAGCTGTCTTGCAATCAGAATGAAGGCCATGTATCAAAGAAGGTAGCCCATGGATGATAAGATCCTTACAAGGAAAAAAGGTTCAAGTATTGATTTTTAATATAGTTGTACTTATGCATGGCACATAAAGTCACTTGGATGATAATAAACCAGCAGGATACTGCTGCAGAACAAATTAACAAAATAATCAATTGACTGCAATACTGCTCCGGGAGGGCCAGAAACCGCAACACTCGAACTGTGCACTGTGCTCCTGTGAATGCCAAGATAATCAGCTCCTCATTTTGACAGAACAGGGTTAATTGTACTGGTGAGCTCCTGCAGTTAAATGACTCTGTTATATTGAGCATAAATGACAGATATACTAAATTATACCAGTGGGCGCAGAAAAGTGGAACAGTACACACAACCCCAACCTCGAGAATCAAGAACTTCAGAACAGGAGAACTGGGGCCAAATTCCAGAAGAAAAAGACAGTCTCAATAATGACATCTAGTAGGCATGGCTTGCGTGGCTTTTTTAAAAAATAAAACGCAGCAGGGTGATGACCAACCAAAGGGAGCAGCAGTTCTTTTTTCTCTAAAGCCTCATGGTCAGCACAGGTTTGCTCCTGAAGGTGAAGAAGAAGTTGGAAACTGACAACCTGTATTTTTGAAGAAGTCAGGCTAACGGCTGGACACAGGGCCTATGAATTGTACTGAAGATCAGTCTCCCATGAAAGTGGTTTGGAACAGAGCGCCCAGATGCACGAAGGCATCGTCAAAGGAACCACCTTCAGCCAGGGGAAAGCTGTCTCAGCTGTTGCTATCATTAATTTCTGAGATCCAAAGGAACACAACAGCAACAAAAGATGGAGGCAGAAAAGTTCAAGTGAGGCAGAGTTATACACATACCTAATTCTCTTTAAAAATTAACGATGATGGGATATCACATACCTACAGCAGCTTTTCCAGGGCTTATCCATAAATGACAACACCTCTGTGCCTAAACACTATGCAGAGTTAATGAGTGAGTGTGTCTCTTTAACCACTGATTTCTGTATAAGTAAACAAAAAGTAATTTATTTTTACTGTCCAGTCCATCCACAAAGCATAAAAGAGAGATATCTATTAGGGAAATACTGATCCCATTAGCAGAGTACACACTCTTCACCTGCATTGTCCAACAGCTGCCTGTGGTAAGAAGCTCTGAGGATGTCAGAGAGAAGCACCCATCTCACATTCTTCTACATTTTTGTTAAAGCCCCAAAGTAACCAAGTTTTGTGTGACTGTCCACTACAAAATAAAAAGAATAATGCTGACCTTCCTCACTAGCAAGAAGAAAGTATAGACCTACTTGAACTGTCACTAAAGTCAGACAAACCAAGTAAAACTGAATCACTTTTAAAAGGCAATTTAATTTAATTTAAATGGCATTTCTGCTACTGAACCAATAACCTGGGAGGGGAGGCTGTTAGACTCCATCCAGCCACAGCAATGCAGAAATGGATGCCATTTGTCTTGACATAGCAGGATCCATCTGCTTCATTTCAAACTTTCTGAGCCTGTTTCAAGGCCCAGAAAGAATGATGAGGGATGTCAGGGGGCTTGTGAGTGTTGGTTGAAATGGTGTCATTGAATATCAAGGACCTGCTGATTTTTTTGGTTATTACACTTAGTTAAATGTTCTGGACCAGTTCCAGTTCTTCCACTTTCTCTAACCAGCCCCATTTGCCTCCACAACAATACTAACTTTATACAGACCATCAGCAGGTACTAAAACCTCTCGACACGCTGTCCCCAGTCATCCCTCTTGGGATGTCTTCTCAGTTTTCCTTGACTCCAGCTTGTGGTCTTCGAACATCTTTCCCCTCTGTCTGGATATGATATTGCAAAAATGCAATGTTCCTGTTAGAATAAGCCAGGGACAAAGTACTGCAACCATCAAATTCTGACTGTGAGTGTCTTGCACAGCAAAACCTGGCATAGTTGGGGCTGCTCAGTAACTTCTCTGCAAAAATCACTGAAAATTGTAAGGTACGTTTAGGAAACTACCACAGAAGTTCAGCATCAATCAGGCAACAGTAAAATACAAAGGTAACAGCCTGAGCTCAAAGGTTCCACTCAGGCAATCAACCTATTTTGATTGAAAGACAATTTAAAGAACTCATGTTTCAAACAAGTTCACATTTAAAAAAAAAAAAATGCAAGAACTGACTTGCTTCTGCCTGATTTTATGACCTTTCATCTTCCTGATACTAGTTCAGCGCTTGGTAAATAAGGAGCTTTCAAAAATAGAAGAAGGGGAAAAGAAATCAATATTTTTGTCCATTTAGCAGGCCTCTCACAGATCAGTGACATTCAGGAAGCGGTGAGTAAAGAGACAAGGAATCAATGTGTAAGAGGAGGCTGCAGATCATATTCAACCTGCTCGGCTCAGGGATCAATAGCGCTCCTCTGGCTTCTGCTTTGAAATGCGAGTTGTTCAGGCTGCAGTGTGAAATGAATGCCAAGTATGGACGGTCTGCAATGGAAAATGCCAATTTGTTAAAAAAGAAATTTTCATAGGATCATGCCCTCTTCGAAAAAGGCTTATTGTGTTTTGTTTTGTTTTTCTCTAGGGTAGAATTCAAGAGGAAAGTCTGAAACAGAGGAAAATCCTTGGATAACCTGATATGCAGCCTACTGCCTGAAGAACAAGCAAACTGCTTCACACCTCTGCTCTCTCCCCAGTTTGGCGTGAGGGCCATATCCAGATCTTCACTATCACAGGTGCTGGCTATTCTAGGAACACTGTTCTTATTTCCATTTTTTTCACTGCTTAGACAAGCCAAAAAGAGAGCAGGAGTATTTCTGAAATCTTAACAAGTTCCCAAAGGAATGAAAAACTGCTTCTTATTCTGCACGGAGAAGCTGGCATTACGCTTTATGGTATATTACAGAAAAGTCAAAGTAGTTTATATTTCAAAAAATGTCTTATTGCAAGACAGCAGGACAGTCACTACAGTTATAAAATCAAAGATCTCAGTAAGAAAGAAATTCCCCAGAGGTGGGCTATAACTGCATGCATTACATTCTCCATTGGGTCTGGAGACTGCAAACCACAGGGACACTTTATCAGCAGCTTGTGGGTACATTTTGCACTTTGCTGCCTCACCAGTTACAGTGGGCCACAAAAATAGTCTCTCCAAATCCATCAGAATAATGACCTCTCAGCGTAGGTGTAAACAACAGCATGCCTGGTGACAGAAAATTGGGCCCCATGCACGTAGGGCACTATTGACTGTAGATTCTCCCTTCTTAGCTGCAAAATTAGTTGCTACATGTCACAGTTCTCCCTTTTCTTATATCCCTTTGCCAAGTACTGCAGATACTATTTTCTTAAAACATCATGCTTGAAAAAAAAAAAACCCCAAACATCTTTTTCCTTGACAGTAAAAGTCTTTTCATGGAGTGATTTTCATTTATTACAAAGGCCACCATCAACCTTTGAGGTGACACCCAAAGGAGGTCTAAGTTTATATCTGCCGCCTCTCTGTGGTATAAAAGGGTTTTAGTTTAAATGAGAATCAGGCCCAGTTCATCTTTTTAAGATGAACAACCTTTTGGCATTGAGACTAGCTTTTGGATACATCTACGCAGCACAAAGAAGAGAGGTGCTCACATGATGCTGAATCTTCTAATTTAATAATTCCTTTTTTGTCGTCATTTGTTCATTTATAACTTTGGACCATTTCTTATATTCCTGGGCAGTCTTCCAGAAAAGGACTTTTCTCTTGCTCCACAATAGCTTACTACAAGGAGAGAGGTACTACAGAGTCCACCTTTATATAACCTTCTTTTTAAAGATTTCATTAGTACAGCTGCTCCTTCTACACAAGGGATGAACATCTGATACATCCCAAGAGAACGGGAGGGCTCACAGGCTAAATATTCCTCTAACTGTTGATTTTAAGTCAATTTATTTCATGAAGCAAGTCTCCCAAATAAGTGGGGACTGTGAGAAAACATCACTTGGAGAAAAATCTGTTTAGTTTGGTTTGTATGGGAAGACTCAACTGACAGGTAAAGTTATTCTCTTTGTTGAAGCATACCCTTGACTCATCCCGATGCAGAAGAGACTTCTTTAAAATGTGTGAGTATTTGTGCTAATGCCAAAACACATTTACAGTCATAAAGCATCATTTGTAGCAGCTTCACCTCTAACGTCATGTATTTCCTTTCTAAAGACGCCAATTTGCTTGACAGACATTAAGTGTACTCCATATGGACAGACTGGAAGAGCCTTGCAATATGCCTGTGTAGGTATGCATCGTCATTTAGGGAAAATGAGTCAGCACAGGATAAAACTTTAAAGTCAGTCTGCAGTATGTGCTGAAAATAAAGCCCCTGGTCTTCAAAGTGATTCTGCACTTAAAAGCTAGCTCCTGACCTGTGCTACAACTCTTCATACTTCCACTTCATTCTCCACAGCCTCCTTCCCACTTAGATTTCATCTAATAGCTCATAACTGGCCTTGAAACACCTGCTTAAAAAAATACAGTTTCACATTTTCTCTCATGGAATTACTGGGATAGATTAGCCCCTTCCCACATTAAGAGTAAATAAGTCATAATGTCATACTCATTGAAGAACTGCAAGCTGCCCCGTCCTTTATGTGATTTGCTTCACTATCCGTGTGGACTCCTTTTCTAAACAGCTTCTAACTCCAAAAAAACCCCAAATATTTTTATACAGCTGCCCCAAGCCAAAGACAGCGCTCAGTCATGGTGACAGTGACGAGTTCCTCTCTCATGCACTGGGGCTTAGAGTAAAAGTTTACTTCAGCTTCCCCTGCTGTTTAGGGCCCTTACAAGCAGATAAGCCCCACTGGATCCAGTGGCAGTGACAAAATTTTCATACAAAGGTGTGGCCAGAATCTCAGCTGAAGAGCAGCTTGCCAGAATAAAAATGGTATCATGGCACTAGAAGGGAAGGCAGACTGACATCAGTGCTGTTGTCCTACACGCAGTGCAGGAACTGAGCTGAAAATGAATTTTATTTAAATTCATTTAAGAAAGTCTGAGTTAAAACAGTTACTTAAAACTAGATGTGGGTCCTCAAAACCTGGACTCATGGGGTGACAGTGATGAAAATTTTGGCTGCACCGTATAGAATTCAGGCTATCTCAAATCTGGGTTCATGTGCCTTTTGCTTTCTTCTTCCTGGCTGCACCCTGTGAGTGCCCCACAGAACACAATCCTTTCTCTTTTGTAACCTATTCTGCGCTGTCTTCGCTCAAAATAATTTTTCCTTTCCCTATTTCTTCTGCTCTGTGAGCAAACGATGCAGTTTGAATGTGGGGAGAATACCTCCTGAAGAGGCATCTCTTGGAGTGGCCGTGGAAGGGAGCACCTCTGCGCAGACCATTGCAAGTGATCACGTCCTTTCTTGCGGCAGCTCCTGCAGCCTCTGGTGGGACTCGGGTCCCCAGCATCGATGCCCGCCCATTGCCGACAATGCCTCCCCAGCCAGGTGGTAACGACATCTGCAGAAAGCCCATTTAGCTTTAATAAAAAACAAAGCCTATTTTTACAAAGCTGCCTGCCTGGAGTGATATAGCGCCAACTGCCAAAAAGTCTAAGCTTCTTGTAATATTTCAAACCTGCAATACTTAAACTTCAAGGTTTGCGTGAGTGGTAGTGATGTATTACTGAGCCTTTCTTGACCATTTTTAACGCCTTCACATCTCTGCTGCTATCTCAGTGGAGATGAGATACAGAATTGCAAACCACCGATCTTCCTAAAGTGCTGCCTGGTGGGAATTACATGGGCTGTACAATGTCTTCTCTCAGGAAATTTCATAACTAGAAGCCAGACACAAAACAGAAGCCAATCTTATGACCGAGGGAAACCGCAATTATTCTGCTGCTCACATTCACATATCTCCTCCTGCACCAAACAGCGGAGTGGTTGTTTATAGCACAACTACTTCTTTATTCTATTACTGTGAATACATTGGATGGAAAAGACAAGCGAGCTTGCTCCTCTGCTTGCCTTTCACAGCCCAGTAGGAAGCAACTGATGATTTTTATCGATCGGGCTGTACGCCGTAAAGCTTGCGGTTGCACTTCTTCAGCTCCTAGATTCAGAGGTTTATGGATCCCCATCACAGAGCACGTTAATAAAATCAGCAGATGTTTATGTATTACTGCTGTACAGCATTGGGTTAGCAGCGCATAGCTGCCAGGAACAGGCCATCTGCCACAGAGGAAGCATCAAAACAGAACTGTTCCTAGAGAACAATTTCTCTATCAAGAGGAAAGGTAGGAAAAGCTGGGAAATAAGAGACCGGTCTGCAAAAAGGAAAGAAACAGCCAACGTCCTATTGTTCTGGCCTATTCCCAAACCAGTTTTTAATTTGATACCTTCAAAGGACTAGCCTTGATCCTTGTCAAGACATGCTGTATGTCAGAATCTTTTAATCTTCAGATGTTCTCCTCCAATTCCTGCCTTGGAGCCTGTGGAGAGTGCAGCTGCAGAGCTCCCTGGTGCCCGGCACCATGGCAGAGAGCACGGCCAGCACAGAGAGATCTATGTCAGGGGACTTTTCCCATCTCACCCCAGAATCTGGCTACCATCAAGTGGCAGAAAACCACCCTTCTGCCCCTCAACTCCCAAACTGCCCAGCGCCGGCTTGAGCAGCATCTTGAACCCACGTTCCTCCAGGCAAAGTCCACAGCTCTTGACAAAAAAGTCACCAGGACACAAGCGATCTGGCAAAGCAACCACATCTAGCATGAGACAGTAGGCAGGAGACCTAACACAGGGTAGCGGCAGGGTCAGCAAAGTGGGGAAAGAGAGGCTGGGGCACAGAGCCAGCCCTGATATAGCAGAACCCACAGAGAATTAACAAGGAAGGACAAACCTGTGAAACTGAGACAAGTATTAATACGCTCAGAGTCTATCCCAGCTGAAACTCTCCTCAGCTCATCACAGAGACAGAGCAGAACAAGGCACAGAAGCATGGTCTGAATATTCTTTAAGGGTTTTGTTCACAACCCCCTTAGCAGAGAGGCTTTTTCCATCACTGCCCCTGTTCTCCAGCAGCCTGTCCTGCTGGCTGCTGGCCAAGCCTCTCTCCAAAGCACATCTGCATAATTAAAATTATTTTCAAAAATCTGAGAAACAAAGGAGGTTCTGCCTTGATTTCAAGGGTCCAGGATATCTAACTGGTTCAGATTTGTCACAGGCCCCTCTATTTATCCAGTGCCTAGAGCAATGCAAACCGGTCCCCAAAGACTACAAAATTCATTATTAATTGGAGTTGCTTGTGCATTAGCAAAGATTTTAGAGCCAGAAATGTTCCTTGACCTCGCTGGGTCATGGTACAGGCTGGTTTAAATGAAGTGATAAAATTATCATCCTACTGCAAATTCTTTGAACTGTTGCTGCTTTTTTGGCCAGAAATGAGGGAGTATCTTTTCAGCTCAGTTATTAGCATAAAATAATTAGACTTTGGAGTATATTTTCCTCCCAGTGCACATACATAATTTGCATCAATATTAATAGGAACCTCTCTGTTCAAACTCATTGAAAGGAGGCTGTACCCCACGGGACTGAGAAAGACTAAACTCTAAATATGCTTTTGCTTATCACTGAAGATTTCCACACACTCCTGCAAACTGCTATCCTCATTATATACTTCTTGCTCTTCCTAGTTTATTTCCATTGAGACAAATGTTTAGCAAATCATGGAAGAAAACAATTTGCTGAGGCTTCACACAGCAGGCCATCAAAAATGATGCATGCAAATTCTATGGAAATCGCTCTTTGTGTCCAGACTTTGAGACCCAATTCATGCTATGGTTTCCACAGAATAAAAATTTAGGAGAAAAGCATCCCTGATGAAATAACATTTCTTTGGTATGAAAAGTGATCAATCTGTGGTTAATACTAACAGTGCCCGCTGCACGCACACTTAGGGGCTCTTCATATTTGCAAAGAGCCAGCATTAACCTGTGTTACGGCAAGCACTGGAGAAGTGGCTTGAGATCATCAATATTTCACAGAGTAATGAAAGGGACATCTGGGGAAATAACCTACCCCAGCAGAAGGACTGACTTTACAGCAGTTTGAACCGATGCCTGGATGGGGATATAAAGTCCCATGTGTCTTGGGCGACTGCAGTCTGAAGAAGCGTAAAACGTCCAGCGCTAAGTGACAGAATGATGGACTTGGTGAGCTGCTGGCAATGCAGTGACGCCAGAGATGATGTCCCTTGTTCTGGGCCTCTCCTTTAAGAATGAGGTGAGCTGTACCTATGAATGAGCACCACGAAAGGAAAATGACAAACACCCAAGCGCTGCCAAAGAGACAGTGGAATTATGTAACAGATGAAACTGCCAAAGTCTTGGTTCAAAATGTCTTTTTATGAGACTGAGGGTAACAACAGTACTCTGCAAATTGTGAAACCTGAACAGAAAAGAAAAAAATGTCGCTGAAAAGGACTGAGAATTACTATCATCCCTCCTGGGTAGGGCCTGTCATCATTCCTAACTTCCCTCAGAGAAAGGGCCAACCCAGCTTAAGTTATTCCCTCATTTCATCTCACCACATGCCACTCTGGACTGAACTGCAAATGAGATCAGGGAAATTCTCAAGCTTAGAAACAATCTTTTTCTTTGCATAGTACTTTTTAAATGCAATCACATTCCTTATCCCAGCACCAGCTACCCCTGCAACAATAAAAGTGGGAATGGTGTCAGAGGAGCAAACAGTGAGGACAGAGGCAAGTACACCTAAACTCAGGAACAGTACTGAGAAAAACATCCGGTGAAACTACCACAGTGGAACAACAGAGTGCATTTGGTATCAGCTTCTTGGCTGAGATTCAATTCTCCAGAAGTGCAAAGACCCAGGTTCCACCTCCTCTTGCCCAAGGGTAAATACAGACTCACTGCATTCATTTGAGGGAAATTACTTCACATTTTCACTGCAGCAAATTGGAGCAACGTCTGTCTCTTGTGTTCAACACCATCCCTGTGAGGAGAAAAACTGTTAAAAGCCTCCCTCCGGTTGAACGCAAGTTCAATCTTGCTGGGCTGAACTTGTGAGGACAAATTATTATTCTCTGCTTCAGGGAAGAATGTCTGTTTCTAAAGAAGGAATCAAATCAGAATATGCAACCCACTGGTGAGGAGAGACGCTGAGATACTGAGGAAGAACGAGTAAGTAGAGATGCCCTCTCATTGAAGCCAGGTACCCTCTTCCTCCATGGGTTCCTACAGGTGATGAAAACTGTCCAGGAGAATTTCTCTTCCCTTTATCATAACTCAAATGCGGGCAACTTGTACAAAGGAAGGAAGCACAAGATCCTCATACGTTACACAAGCATGTAACTGAGATTATGGTTTGGTCCGGGATGAAGGAAGAAGATGATTATTTTGTTTGTTTTCCCTTGAGATCTGTTATGAAAACAGAGTCCTGGAAAGCTACTGCGTTGTTCAGAAAAAATTTATCTAAGGTCCTTACGGAAAATACGGCTGAAAAGAAAAAATCCCTTTCCTGTTGTCAACCTTCACAACAAAAAATAAAGGTATTACTGAGAAAAGTTCTCTCCTATTCCTCCCTCATCTGTCCCCTCTCAATTTAACTCAGAACTTGATTAAAAAACCCCACATAAATCTCAAGGAAATTATTCATCCTGTCTTTCATCAAAATCACTAGTTTCTCTAGTCACAGTAGGTAGATAGATGGCTGTGGTTTCAATCAGGCAAAACATATTAAAAGAGGTTTCAAATCACCTCACCTATTTATCATTTCATTCCATATCTTCATCTGAGGGAAATATGCACAAAGATGACAGCATGTTGGCCTGGAGGCAGTGCTGAGGTTTGGGATCAGTGCTAAGGAGATGCCCGGTCCTGGTGTTATAACATACATGATGCCCCAAGCACCTGGGGCAGGAGAACTGAGAGGAGCTAAATTTCAGTTTCCTACCTTCAGAGGCCCAAGAGAGCTGTGATTTCCATGAGCAAATGTTATAATAAAAACTGTGCGAGACCTGTGCAACCCTAATTGCTAAGAAATCACTGACACGTCTGTCTGGCAAACCATCCCTTCCCCTGCCATCAACACAAATTTGGGGTCAGTAGCGTGGTCTAAAGTAGCACAAACACACACAGTTCCCTGACTTTCTGCTTCTTTCTATCTGCAAATGCAAAGGTGGTGGTGAGTGGACCCTGCCATTTGGGAAACACTAAACCTATATATTTTAAATGTATAATCTGCAGCACATCCAGCCAAATAACTTGCGTATAGCTTATGCAAAAAATTAGTTGCTTGTTGGACAGCAAAGAATTGAACAGTAAATGAAAAAAATGTTACTTAGGTTACAGTCTCCCGAGCACAAAGAGCTCTCACGCAAATCTCTGTTAATGCCAGAGAGGTAAATGTGTTTTCTCCATCTGCTGCTGGATGAGGAGGCGCCATCTGGGAAAAGCTGGAATGAGCCACAGGGAAGCAAGGACAGGAGCACAGGCAGGACCAGTAGTGCTGGACTATACCCAGTGACAAATGCCTCCATACAATCCTGTTATTATTTTATGCTTAGATAGCCTCTAGCACAGTAATTTCCCCTGAGCCTCCAGATCATGCATGTGGAAACACTAATGACAACAGTAATTACAGTTTAAGGTTACTGTCCTTAGTCTAAGTCCTTTGGGCTTCAGAAGATCTCTGCTAATCTCATGATTTTTATTTTTTCCCCACTATTCTCATCTCAGTTTTCTTATTGCCCAGGTGCTGTAAAGACCACAAATGGCTGTAATCCAACCTCCTTTTTTTTTTTTTTTCTCTCTCTCCTTTCCCATTTTCCCAGAACAGGGCATCTGGAATCTACTCCTACTTTTGCTCTGCTTCACTGTATGACCTTTCGGAAAATTTAAAGCCCTTCCCCTCTATTTCTTTCCAGCAGTTGTGAAATGGGTATAATCCATGTTTCAAACATGCTTTGAAACCTACAGCTAAAGATTATTTCATTATACTGTAAAAGACCACAAATTATTTCAGATGGACAGATTATTCCAGTGGGAGATCTCAAGTACTATATCACCAAAGCAGTCCCTTTCTCAGTGTCATCTACTTCGTAGGCAGACAGAAAGTATTTGGGTAGATTTATTTGACTTTCTGTTTTACACTGAATTATTCATTCTTAGCAACTCAGGTAGGTAATTCACCTTGCACACACTTCTCAAGTACAGTGCTAATAGTGCTAATAAGAAAACCACAACAGGTAGATTTTTCTGACAAACAACATTCTCAGGCAACCAGCTGTCTTTACTGAAATACGTCCTTTCTCTATGCAAAAATGTTCAGTATTCTACAGTGAATGGCAGGACACCAGTACATGTCAGTTTGACTCATACTCCTAAAAGCAACGTCCTTTTTCATATCTTCCCATCTCCACCCAGAATTTGCATTTCTTTCATACCCTCAAACTTTCTTCCAAACCTCACCGTCACATGAAAGTGAAAACATTTCATAATTAAACTCCAGATTCCACTGAGAACTGTACACGGCAACTCTGAAACTAAATAAAAACTTTTTTTTTTTTTCACTATGGCAAGTTGCTCACTGCAGAAAAGGCTTCCTTCTACAGAGTGGACTAACCAAACTAACCAACCAGACAAACATTTATATCTCCTTTTTCAAGTTTTTCTCCAACTAGCTTCCTGGAAGTAAAAAAAAAAAAAAAAATATATATCTCTGTATCTCATCTGCCATATATGTCAAGTTAACTACTGTTTGGGTTTGGGTTTTTTCTTTTGTTTTTGGTTGGTTGCTTTTGGTTGTTGTTTGTTTGTGATTTTGTGTGTGTTGGGTTTTTTTTGGTTGGTTGGTTTTATTGTTGTGGTTTGGTTTTTGTTTTCAGTGAATTCTAGCGTAGGAGTAAAAAAAACCTTCCTCCTTTGGAGGACTGCATCATTCACCTCCTATTACCTCCTCAAAACGGAGAGGTTCTAAGAGAAATCTCAGCCTCCTTACATGTTTTCAGAAGAGGCAGGGTAAGTTGAGATCCCCTGGATTTGTTTGTGATAAACTCTTCAGGCAGTTTTGGATAAAAATGACTTCCTAGACTAACATCCAAACAGGGCTAAAAAAAACTTTTGATGCAGATGTTCTGCAAATTGTCATTGTTCAGCAAATTAGCAACAGAAACAGTTTGTACCAAGCCCCTTCCCTTCCATTTTTCAAACTGGCTATGGAGCAAAGACCTAGGGGAGATTTACCAGAATTATTAAAAACTGGTATTAGACAGCAAGGGGTCTGCACAGCTGAGAGAAGCTCCAGCCCTCACAGTGCCACCGCTGCCTCTAAGTTCATTCTTAGCCATTTAAATTCAATTAAGAAGACCACTGAAGCGAGCAGTGAGTTACCTATTTTTACGAGCAGAAGGCTGGAGTTCTGGCCAATAATCAGATGTTTGTTTCAGAGGTTGTCTCCCACTGGCTGTTTTTCCTTGCATGAAACACACTTTTCACATCATTATGGAAAATGGAGTCAGACCTATGGGTGTCTGGAAATAGGATATTCATTTGGAAAGAATAATGAAACCGAAGAAAACAGCCAAAAATGATAATGAAACATAATCTTACAAAGGTTCCAACCAGAAACATCGAAACAAAATTAAACTTTTTTTAAAATAAAATTTGTTTGGTGCAATAAAATATTTTTGCCCGAATCAGTATTTTGAATATGTAAATGCAGATTTTGTCTCTGCTACTTTGCAATTGCATTATGAGAAATGAGTTGAAGTCTTAAAAAAAATATAATTCCTTTAGGAAAACAATCATTTTAGCTAGTTGATTGTCCAATGGAAAAATTTTCATAAGCTTTTCAACAACATGCCCTGCACAACTTGGGGAAGGACCCCTGAGATTTATGACACAGGAATATGGCTAGATCTGGAAACAAGAAAAGTTTAACATGGACGTTTCCCTTCCTCTTTTCAGAAAACAAATCCAAACAGAAATCCTCTTCCTAGAGCAATCAAGAGAACTATTCCAAGAAAAGTTCATGTTCCTAAACAAATAAAATGGATTCCAATGAATGTTTTCCCAGGAGAGCATCCCAGTTGAGAAATGAAAATAAAGCAAACACTGTTCAATTATATCAGGATCTCCTGGCCTAAGAGAATCAGCATTATTGTCCAAACTCTGCTAGAGACTGATTGTTGCCCCGTGGTATCAGGTCCATAAAATGTGCGAGGCAGGCCATTACAAGAAGAGTTCAGCTGGTTCTGAGTCGGTTAAAAAAAATGTTATGATAGTACCCGTACAGTTTATAAAAGGTATCTCACATTTTTAAGACATGCTGCAGACACTGATTAGAACACAGCTTCTCCAAAGCTGGAGAGAAAATGTCCCCAGGCATCATAACAGCGCCTTTGCTGGAACCACAGGTAGGACAAAAGGGATCCAGAAGTTCTGCAGGGGAAGGCTGGATGAGCGCCAGGGAAATCAGTGGCCTAATACACAACATGGGCTCAGGATTGAGTTTATCATATTTGCCAGATGATAAAGGCAAATTAGATGGTATCCTGGTTTCAGCTGGGATGATTTTCTTCCTAGTAGCTGGTATAGTGCTGTGTTTTAGATTTAGTATGAGAAGAATGTTGGTAATACACTGTTGTAGTTGTTGCTAAGCAGTCAAGGACTTCTCAGCTTCTCATAGTGGCCTGCCAACAAGGAGGCGAGGAGTGCACAAAATGTTGGGAGGAGACCCAGCCAGGACAGCTGACTCCAACTGACCAAAGAGATGTTCCACACCATATGATGTCATGGTCAGCCTATAAAGCTGGGGGAAGAAGAAAGGTGGGGACATCAGGAGTGATGGCATTTGTCTTCCCAAGTAACTGTTAGGTGTGACAGAGCCCAGCTTTCCTGGAGATGGCCGAACACCTGCCTGCCGATGGGAAGTGGTGAATGAATTCCTTGTTCTGCTTTCCTTGTGTGTGCAGCTTTTGCTTTACCTATTAAACAGTCTTTATCCCTTTATCCCAACCTATGAGTTTTCTCACTTTTACTCTTCTGATTCTCTCCCCGATCCCACCGGGAGGGAGTGAGGGAGCAGCTGCGTGGTGCCGAGTTGCCCGCTGGAGTTAAACCACAACAGATGGAACTGTAATCAATGGCTTAGCCTCAGACTCCAAGACAAAACACAGGGCATCTCCTTGCCCCAGTGGCTCATTTTATTTTTCAGGTTCTTGGTGAGGATAAAACAAATGCATCTGGACTTCCTCCAAAGAAAAAGAAAAAGAAAGAGGGTGCAGAGGTGGTGAGGAAGAAGAGAACCAGCTATCTATGTTCAGCAGAGCACCGCAGTGTTACATAAGCTAGAGTCAAGCAGTAATCAGCTTAGTGATACTCTGTGAGACCCGGAGCATAAAAATAATAATTAGATCAGGCAATTCTGGTCCTTCTGTGAAGACTTCACATTTGCAAGGCTCATGGATCCCTTACTGTGTATTCCTCTGTATGAAAGAATAATGCTTGGAGTCAATAAAGATAAAATGAATGGAGACTGACTATTTACATTCACGAAATATTAAATCTGTAGACATAATAAGAGCATATTTCTTTTCAGCGCTCAGACAGTAGATGGTTATCAATATAAAACAAAGCTGGATCTTCACAGAAATGTGGCCATTCAGTTATCACTTCCTAGAAGTAAAATTGTAATACTGACCCGACTCCATTTGTGATAGTATGGAACTGATACTAAACAACTCGTCAGGAAAAATATGCCCCATGAAGATGCTAAGGTATTCTTGTCTTTCCACAATGTTTTATTCTACCTAGTCCCGTTCTCCCCCTCAGTATGGAAGTTTACAAGCCCAAGAAGCATTATTCAACCTCACCAACCCATGACATACATATTAGCATTTTAATTACTATTGGCTATTCTCAGCTGTTAGAGGCACACATTTTGCTGAAAAGCCATGTTCCAATGCAGCATCAAATAATTACTGCAGTAAACTCTTCAGAAACAATTTAAATCTAAACCCTTAATTCATTTCCATTGTATCTTCAAATACTGCAATCAACTTTCTCTGACCTTTGTAAACCTCTTTTTGTAGTCATGGAACACATCATGCATACAAGCAATGATTTCACGGATGTATTTGTAACTTCTTGTTGGCATTTGCACTGTTGAGTTGGTGGCAAAAAAAAATAATACTATACTTAAGATACTGCATACACACTTTCAAGATCTGGAAGTACACAATGCTTGTAGCAACAGTGTTTCGGAACAGATTGCAATAAACCAATAGACTGAAATGCTGTTCACAAAGAAAACACTCATCAAATTTTAAGCAACAGTAAAGCATATTAAATGGGATGTGTGGATGCACTACATAATACATTTATTATGTGATATAGTAACATATGCCATTATATAGATTCTTTGAGTTTGCATCTGCTAGTAGAAAGGTGGTTTGTTTTGTTTTGTTTTTAATGTCACAGCCCTGTGACACAAGCCCTGGCCAGATACACCAGAAAACTGCACCAAAAAAAAAAAAGTTCCAGTCTTATGTTGTTATTGATTTCACTGTACACATTCAGCTGCACCACCTTTTACTTATTGCCCATGTCATATACAGTAAATGGTTCTGGTGATCTAACTGTGCACACAAGAAACGCAGTCACCGTTTCAACAGCTCATTTTTCTGAAGTCAAGAAATAATAGAAATAAACCGCTATAAGTCTATTTTGTTTTATTTTAAATCTATCATCTCAGAGCCTAAAATACATGGGCATCATATACTATCAGGTGCAATATTTTAACTAATTATATATTCTTCCCAAAGCATATGTCAATCAATGTATTTCCAGTCTTTCAAAAGGGTTTAACTCAAAGGCAGTTCTCCAGTCTCCAAATTTTCTGTTAGGCTTAGAGATTTGCCAAAAAAAAATAGACTCCAAATGTCTTGAATAGCTCCTGAGGAAGTTTTTCTAGCATACAATTTACTCGTATTGAAAACAAGAAGGTAGAGCTGAATACACACATTTTCTATAATGAAGTGACGTTAACTCCAAAGATGGGCTTACACATCCGAGTCTGGATCCTGTCACAGGTCTGTGAACAGCAAAAAGATTTGTTGTTGTATTGGTATTTTCTAAAGTGTTGGCAGCTTGGGAAGGGACAGTATTTTGAAGCCCCACATTTTGTGCCATCACTGGACTCCTGGATCCAGTGAATGCCAAAATGCCCATGACCTTCAACGACTGTCGGCTCAGCACACCAGAGACCTGCATTTCTTATTCAAAACCAAACCAAACTTGTCCCAAACAAAAGCAAACTTGCGTAGCACACCAGGTTCCATGTTAATCCAAAGTCATTTGCTCACACTGTCCATTCTTCTCAGCACCCTACTAACAAAAAACCCTAAACGATATATTCTCACTACTGCCACTGCTTGTATTGTAATATTAAACAGATCCCACTCAAGATTTAAGGTTGGAAATTGCACAGACAAGTAACAAAGGCAAGGCCGGCTCCACAAAACAGAGACTTTTCTTCAGGCAGGGAACAAGAGGGAGACAGGAAAAAGCAGAGGGAGACCAGGGAGCGATGCTGCAGTCAAGAGAACAGACGTCACCGTTAAAGCAGAAACTTCACTAATGCCAGTTCAGCAGTTTACGGGCAGCAGAATGAAGGCTGAATGTGGTCAGCTGTCTCAACAGGTTTTTGTAAACTTACTGAACTTCCATGTGGTTACGAGTATTTTTGAGGAATAAAAGCTCATTTTATTGCCTTACCCCACATTACCCCACATACCACGCTCGGCAATATGAATATGTGAGTGGAAACGACTTCAAGAGGAGGAATCAGCCACCCCAAGCCAGTTACGATCACTGTCCAACCTTGTCTCAAACCCACTGACCATGTGGACTCCACAGTCCCCAGTGGCACCAGGATAGCAGTGCACCAGCACTTTTATTTTTGGAAAATTCTGTGTGAATCTGCAGAGCGCTGTCTTATCAGTCTATTATCTTGCAGTGCATTCATTTATATTTCCTCTAACAGAAATACTTTCAGCTTACCCTGTAATTTTAGTTATAAACTATTTCTGTAAAAGACACATGAATGTTTGAGTTTTATGTCACTTTGATAGTCTGTTATTTTATTATGTGCAGCTAATGGTGCTTTTTCATATAATACACCTAAACAAAACTTCCAACAGTCTCCAGTGCTGATGTTGATGGATTTTTTTTTTCTTCCCTGAAGCTGTCTTTCTAGTTACTAATAAAAACAATAGATCAATTCAGCTTAGCTTTTACATAACCCTGGGAAGAACTGCATTTGCTCCAGTAGCAAACTGTTTGAAATATTTAATATTCCATACTCAATAGCGTTGTGATATTTTACATTTGAACTCTATTGCGCATCACAAATACAATATACATGCACAGTCCAAATATGAGCCAGCAATGGCACACTTAATATTACGAATTTAAACTCAGAAACTGGGCAATTCTTCAGCATATGTTTAATATACTCTGCAGTGAAGGGGACTACTGTGTCCAACTAAGTGACAGCTTAAGTATCTGAGTGACTCCAGGCCTCACTATTTTTTATATCAGAGAGTTCTTTTTATTTTTAGTTTATATTTATTTTTAGTTTCTATAGAAACTAACTCCTATGCAATAATCATGATATCTCAATTAAAGATCAGCTAGCTCAGTGCTTTACAGCTGGAGTCACTGTTGGTCAGCTATGCAAAACCCAGCTGAACAGGGCTTTCTGTGAGCAGTGCATCTCCATCAACCCTTGTTGCGCATGTAGAGTCTACAAAGGCCAGAGACAACAAGAAACAGGACTCCCCCAGATTCAGACTTCAAAAAGCAATCACAGGGAATTTAGCAATCATTATTTGCAGTGACAACAGCCATGCTATCTGTATAGTAGAGTCATGAATCAAATTTGCTACTCCACTGAATTTCCAGCTTTTTTCTTTTGACATTGTCACAAACACAATGTCATGGCCTGAAGACGAGCTTATCCCCTGTGCTCCGGAGGCACAGCATTACCCCCTTACTTCTGTCAGAAGCGCAAGAGTGGCAAAATAATTCCTTAAGTAGTGGGTAAACATTTTTTCCTCACTTACCAGACACCTAAATCTCCTCTTTGCAGCCCTGTTAATTTCTTCTTTGGAATAAGGAAGATGATACAACACACATACCATATTTCCTCCAATTACTTACTCTTGTCCTACCAGCTGTGTGACCCTTTCTCTTTCCACATCTAAACTCTAGGTTGAATTCCACTTTCCGATGAACTGACTCTAACTGCATCTGATTTTTTTTTAATAGGGTGCTGTAATCTGTGCTGCTTCTTCCTTTTAATTTTCTCAGATAACCCTACTCATGAACTTGTACATTTAAATAACCATCCACCACCCTGCAGAGGGTCTAAATATCATAAAAG
Source organism: Caloenas nicobarica (assembly GCF_036013445.1). Classification (NCBI taxonomy): domain Eukaryota; kingdom Metazoa; phylum Chordata; class Aves; order Columbiformes; family Columbidae; genus Caloenas; species Caloenas nicobarica. The sequence goes on from NC_088247.1 coordinate 114,495,612, forward strand.
CAAAATGCTTCATTTAAGGGTTGAATTCTCCCAGTAAGACAACATATATCAGATCAATTATCACAAGATCTAATACATATAGCTGACTAAAGCTTCCTCAAGAATTTTTTTTTCTTATAATGCTTGCCAACTGGCTTAATTATGAATTAAAAATACTAATTATTAGGAGCGGGCCCTGAGCTGTATTTGAAAGCAAACCAAATATAGTTCAAGATTATATCCACCTGAGAAAGTTATTCATACAAGAAACCAGCCTCTCTCTGTGAACTGGAACAGATTCCTGGAAACCCTTCCTCGGATCCACTGGATCAAGTGTAAGATGACTTAACAGCAGAAAGAGATAAACCAGGGATCCATTCATTGAAAACACTGCCTGTTTTCTGCATAATATGCTTCATTTTGTCAGGATGATTTATGACAAAAATGTCTTTAGTTCTTGTTTGGTGAACAAGCTGGCAATGCAGCTTCATTCATCAGTGTGTAGGTTTGAGGGTGGCTGGGTTTTTTTCAGCATTGGAAAGAAGACATTTCCCCTAATGAGTTTTCCTTGGCTGTTCAATATTTATTACAGGTACTTAAGTAGAGCTTTTATTACTTAATGTTCCATTTCCTTCTAAAAGCATAACACCGATGCTCAGGTAATGCTGCCCAATAGTCTCATAAAATTTTTGGCAGCTCCAAACTTTTTCTGGGCATAATCCTACCAGCATGCGATAGCATATATTAGGGCAAAATGCTAAACAGGCTTCACAGAGAAGTCTGTCACCTCTACCACCTACAGCATGAATTTACATAAGAGCCCTGAAAACATGAAGGGCTTTTTATCCTGCCATTTCCTCCTGTCTCTCTGTCCTACCAAGCACATCCAAGCATCCCTGCATGGCAGAGAACTAAACAGGGGACCTGAAGCCTCCCCCCAGAATTGAAACTGCGTAGCAAGTTTTGGGCATTACAGTCACTTTATATAAGGTTTATTCCCACAGAAGTTAAAAGCTCTGTATAGATCTGGGGTCACTGCTGTGGAGAACTGCATAGAAATTTGCAGATGACACCAAGCTGAGTGGTGCAGCTGACACGCCTGAGGGATGGGATGCCATCCAGAGGGACCTGGACAAGCTCGAGAAGTGGGCCCATGCGAACCTCTTGAGGTTCAACAAGACCAAGTGCAAGGTCCTGAACCTGGGTCAGGGCAACCCCCAGTATCAATACAGGCTGGAGATGAAGGGATGGAGAGCAGCCCTGCCGAGAAGGACTTGGGGGTACTAGTAGATGAAAGATTGGACATGAACCAGTAATGTGCGCTTGCAACCCAGAAGGCAAATCATACCTTGGGCCGCATCAAAAGGAGCATGGCCAGCAGGTCAGGGGAGGTGATTCTGCCCCTCTGCTCCACTCTGCTGAGACCCACCTGGAGTCCTGTGTCTAGCGATGGAGCCCTCAGTACGGAACAGGCATGGACCTGTTGGAGAGGGGCCAGAGGAGCCACAGAAATGATCAGAGGCTGGAACAGCTCTGCTGGGAGGACAGGCTGAGAGAGTTGGGGGTGTTCAGCCTGGAGGCTCCACCTTTAACCCATCTCGCCCCTGTCTGCCAGAAAGGGCACAGAAAGTTCCACGACACTGCCGTTGCTAAGGGCTGCTGATTGTGAAGCGGCGGCACTCTTCCCAAGCTGCTGGTCCTTTCCCCCATTAAAGGTGACCATGGATGAAATATCCAGCTCTGGCAGCACTTGGCAACCCCCTGCCTGGCATCACATGGCACATCTGTCTTAACAGGTCGCAATGGTCTGACCACAAGCCAGTCACATTAAGGAGGTATCGGAGGGATCTGAGGCAAAGATGGATATTGAAGATTTTTATTTATTTAATTAAAAGCTTAGATCCTCTGCATTTACAGCCCTCTTTTTTTCCCCTTGTCCCATGACACAAGCAGTTTGGGAGTACTGTTAACCAGGGGCACCTAGAGACTATATGTTGAAGCAGCTACGCATCTGCCCTCCCCGGGCTCCCATACCAGCACAGACACCAGCCAAGTCTCCCTTTCTAATCCCTTTCTGCAACATAACAATTGCCATCACTGGGATGTTTATTTCAAAGAAGTCATCATCTAAGTGCCAAGCTCGCTCACTCTTAGTGGAAGATTTTCACTTCACCTTCCCCCCTCCACAGAAATATATATTTATTCCCCCAATATCAACACAGATGCACTCACATACAGATATCAGTAATGGGACTCAGCTCTTCTCTGTATATTAGAGCTTCTTTCTTGAGTGGGATTAATCTTGGCAGCTGTCTGACAGGAGAGACTGTGTGGGAGGAAAATGGTTTTATCTAAAACTTGAAAGAAAGCAAAATAATCTTCGAGAGAACAAACTGTGTTTCAACTCTTGCTCCTTCAGTGGAAGACTATTTACTAACAGAAAATACCCAACAACAGCAAAAATACAAAAGTATTGCCCTGAAAGGTAACATAACAACCACGCATTTTTTCTTTTCTTTTACTTATGTGGCCACTTTTCAAAACATTTATTAATAATACGGCCGAGTCTCTCTACAGGAGGCCAGAACCTGAGTCAGTTTGGAAAAATTAAAATGAAGCAAATGCCACGGTTTTCTTTCAGCTATGGTGGAGCAGGAAAGGTGTCTGCTTCCCAGTCTGCCTCTGCTCTACTTTCAGAGACAGGAGACCTAACAAACAAGGCAGTATGAAGTATCTCCATATTTCTGATTTATTTTTTCCAGAGCAACTACACTGATGAAACATACTACTGTTCCACATAATTAAAACCAAACTTTGCTCTTACAGAAGCTTTATTTCCCCTTGTTTGCAGGGAAGTCTCCCTTTGAAAAGGTCACCTAGATCTAAGGTTGCATTGTGACCTGCACTTGGATGTCAACATGGACACCCTGTTTCCAGTCTCTCCAGTCTATCCCAGTGTTTCTCCACAGCCTCCTCACTTCACAGGCTGGCTTGATGCCCAAATCACTCCACCTCTTTTCTGACTCTGGGCTCTTGCTCCAGCTTGTCCCACTTATCTCTCCTCACCTTCACGCTGATGGCTGGTCCCATCCTACCCTAGTTGCTCTATGGATTTGTGTCCCCAGGGCCCTTGTCCCCGCTGTCACCTCCTCCCAGCTGCCTGTGACCATGGGCCATGGCAAGGACTGTCTCCCTGCCTGCAGCTCCAGGGCAAAGTAGAGCAGCCACTTAAGTGAAGTTTCCCAATTCAAACCAAGCCTGACCTTTTGGTCTGAGAAATTTCAGGTGAAACAATTAACAGAAAAAGGCAGATGAAAATGCAATTTCACATGGAGAATGCTGAATGTCTTTCTGCTCTGTCTCATCTCATTAAAAATTCCAGCTTTAACATGTAAAAATGTTAAAGGGGCTTTTTTCCCTCCATACAATCTGTTTGGCACCAAAGGTACATATGGTAAAGTAACAAAATACAAGTGCACCCAGAAATCATGGACACAGAAGAGTTATTTCCATGCAAACCTCTCCTGGAAGGTTCTCTGTACCTCAGAGAATGTAGTTTAAATAACTGAACAGTTCCTGTTTGAAGCAGATCAGTTCACTAAGGCATTTGCCGTCCTGATGGTGAGGAGCCCAGGGCAGACAGTACTGTCAGCAAAAGCCATGGTGCTTCCTGCGCCTGCGTGTTTTTCTGGAACAGTTCAATCGCACAACAAACTGTGTGACACTGTTACACACGCCTTCACCTGCTGCCAGCGCTGCTGCAGGCTTCGGCAACGCTCATGTATTAAATAATGTCAAATCGATCATATTCGAGGCTGTTCATCAGCACAAAGATTCAGTTCTTGCTGGATCTCTAGGAAGGCATCTTAATAATACTCCATTTCCAGCCCCTTGACAGCGATGATGTTTATCACACAACCGCTGTATATGTTTAGCATATCTTCAAATTACTTTGGTGAAAACATCCAGTAAATTTTACACAGCAAAGCTTTTTCGAGCATTTTAAAAGACATGCAGAGCATGAAAATGATGCAGTAACCTGTTTCCGTAGTGTTCTGCCATCTATCTCCACGGACTCTTGAAAAACTGACATGGTTCCTCAAGGGACTTAATTGATTAAAGAACATTAATTAATTGAGTGAACATCTGTGCTGGTTTTCAACTAATAATTAAAATTAGCTAGGAATTGTAATCTCCTTAAAAGTGAAAAGTAACTGCAGTCCACTTTCTCACAACATTTGGGTAGGGATAGGAAAAACAGCATTTACTGTAATGGTTCCTGAGAGATTTGTAGGGCCCTGTGGTGGAAGTTTTCTCCCTGGCTAGCCTGACAACAAGAAGATTTTATTCTTGGCTTCATGTGTTACCATATTAACCATGACAGTGCTGACATTCGTTGCTAAGTAAAATTGAATGTAAATGGTCTAGAAAGCTGCCATTAAATTTAGAAATTATTTTTGGAGTTTGAAATTAAGTACTGTCAACACAACTCATGTTTCCACTTATAAGCAAATATGACAGGAATTTTAATGACTTCTCCAAACCCCACGTATAAAAGAAAGAAGGCAAGTAAGAGTAATGATTTTAATTGCTTTCAAACTGTATTACAATAGGCAACTGGCCTACGTGGTATCATAAGAGCTCAAGGACTATCTAACAGGATAAGTAGGAGGGCTAGATGAGAAAATGTCATGTTACATGTGGAAATTAAATGTTGCTTCCATTCCCTTGTGTAACCCATGAGGTCAGCATACACCCAGGATCATCCTTTTCCTACATGAAAGATATTCTTAGTTATTTAAACACAGGACTTTATTCCCTGGGATCAGAGGAGGGTGCCAAGGAGAGTCACGTCATTGCTGTGCAGCACCAGGAAGAACTGGAGATTAACAGCAAAAATGAGACTTAATTGCATGTGACAGAAGCCAACTAAGAGCATAGAGACTGCAAATATCAGATGACTGAAAAGAAAGCACCTCTGAACAAGAAGGTAGATTCATTTAAGCTGTTCTTAATAGCACTGCAGACAGTCTAGAGGGAATCAATGCAAGAGTCGGTCTGGAATTAGTGCAGGAGTGCTCAGACATGTAACGCTGAGGCTACAATGAGAATTGGTGGATTCATACAAATATCACGGATATTTGTAAAATTTTCAGAGGCTTACAGAAATATTTCTTTCCAGTACAGAGTCACTTGCACAATGACTGGACTCAGTCGCTAGTTTGCAATGTGCTCACCCAGTTGTATGTTTTTCCTGAAATGGCTTTTAACAACATTGGGTGGTTCAGGGAAATGAAAGTCACCTCTCTCAGGACACATGCTCGGTATCCACTAATTGTAGACAGTTTCTGAAAGGTTTACTTTCCGATCCGTGCTTGGTAAACGACATGAGGGAAGCCTGAGAATTTCTATTCAAGGCAGACTGAATGGGTCTCTTCCTCACAGCTCCTCACCTGTAGCTGGTACCAGCTTTAGAGAAGGAGGCGAGGAAGAGGGACCTTAGAGCACTGGAAGACCAGCAGCAGCCCCAGGGAATCTGCCAGCACTCGGTTCTCAGCATCTCAGGATGAAGTGATGGGGGAAGGCAGCACCGGGAACCTGTGTGGTTGACTCACATGGCTCCCAGCCACAGGAGTGACCTGCCACGGGCATCCCAGCTGGACCTGGGCCCAGCACCACTTGAGATTTCTGCAGAAGTAGGAAAATTAAGCTGGGAACTCAGACCTTGCTTGCTCTGGTGTCACAACAACAATTACGATCTTATTTAACCTATTTTTTTTTTCTTCCTACTCAATTTTTCATTTTCATACGTGTTCCAATACAATATCTGGCAATAAAATTCTGTCTGAAATAAAACTGTTCCCCCCCTCTTTTTTGCTCACAGTGCAGAGAGTTTAAAGCCTACTGAAGGATTAAAAAAAATAATCTGTTTGCTGTCATGATATCATTCCTATCTACTTTCTTTGGGCAGCAAATACTCTTTTTGTGCTACCTGGCCCCACTCCAGCCCAGTATTACACTGTTGTAAGAACTCTTGAGGAAAAAAAGAATTTGCTAGTGCCAGTTTGTAGCAAAAGGGGCTTTCCCTCCTGTCCGAGGGATTTATGCTTCTGAAAAGTGAGCACACCATTTGCAGACTGCAAGCATCGGCCTCTAAAAGAAATACTGAGGTTTGACAGCATACATTCTCAGCATCTGGGGTGTACACCATTCCCTGAGAAAAAAGTGCCACTGTGACTGCAGAGAAAACCACAAGGTGTTCTGGGCTGGATGACCCATAGATTTGCAGGACATTTTGGGGGGACAACTGCAGGATGTATCCTGGACAGCCCCTCCCCACATAACAGAGACAGAGTGCACTGAGATGTCCCGGAGAATATGGCACCACTGAGTCTTACTGGATAGAGGACACATCTCAGAGAATGCAAGAGTATTTGTAGTAGTGAAAAGAAAAATAAAAGCTCAGGCTGTTTGTGAGGTCTGTGAACACGGCTGTCACCAAGCTTGAAACAAGCATGGGCAAAAAAATTAGCCATGACCACAGATTTGCTCATCACTCTGATCTCATAAAAAATAGTCTACGTCACAAAGAAAACATGAGACATGCACATAATGATGGAACACTTACCCTGGAATCCTTTTCCAGATGAAGTTTGTGTTGAAGACTGCGTCTTCTCCTGGCCTTGGCAATGCCATTGTGATAAAAGAAGTATCCAGTATCTAAAAAAGGGAGCTGAGGAAGGGAGAGAGAAAAAACACATCATGGAGCTATCAGCTATTAATAAGGATGACACAGAAAACTTCTACCTGTGAAGTGACTCAGGCATTTAGAACAAGACTTGTGAAGAGTTACGCCAAAGGGCCCAAATCACTCTTGATAATGTCACTTCTAAGTTACTTTTGAAAAGTGTGCCCAGCAGCATTGAAGTTATTTCCTACAGGTTTACAACATGTAACTTCACTTGTATACACTCGGTACAATTTTCACCTTATGTTTAAGGTCAACAGCGTCAATTTTTCTGAAGGGCTTCCCAAATCACATCAGGATTATTTCCAATTTCCTGACAAAGCCAGAATAAAATAACAAAATGAACTGCTAATGATTTGAAGCTACCTCAAACATCCTTCAGCAATAAGGCATTACAGAAGTGCTTTTCTGAGCCATTATAACGCACCCAAGCCGACGCCGTAAGCAGTAAGGCTGAAAGCCGAGTGATTTCCACTCTCTGAAAAATACGGCATTTGGAATTTCTTCTGAATGCCAGGAAATGGAACATAAGAATAATATTAAGCAAACAGACAGTTCACAGTGTGTGGGTGGGAACAGTCTTGTACGGCTTTACTGTCTAAGACATTTTGGCAGCAAGCAAACACCTCCCAAAGGCTTTCCAGCCCCACCTCAGGCAGGTGCCAGGGAAAGAAGATCCACATCCATCATTAAATGCATTTCTCTCCCCTGGACTGGCAGAGAGTGACTGGAAGGCCAGTTGACACTTAGCTTTGAGAAGGCTAAAAAACATGGTGTTAGAACAGCATCTCACTTCCAGCAGGCAGTTAGAAAGTGCCATTTGCATCTCAAATTCGACAGCTTTTTCCCCAATCCAAACTAATAGGGAGATTCTGGTTGAATGTTTAAGTCTAAGCAAGTAACTGTGTATTTTTAACTTCAGCTTTTCTTCGTAAAAGTTTAAAAAAAAAAAAAAAAAAAAGGCTTTCATTGGGAATTTATAGGTTAATGCTCTGAACATTTCAACTTCAAAGGTTAGACTACCCTGCATGTAAAATAACTACTTAAAAGAGATATTCCCGAACAGCCGTGACAGCCCTGTTCCTCTCCTTTTTATTACCTTTACTTCATGATAACATAAACCTCTTAGCAGGAGTTCAAGCTTCTTTACTGAAAAACTGAGACTGACATCTAGACAGAATATTCATTGTGAAAACCTGGGTTGAATAAGGGTAGCAGGATCTTGCTGCCATAAAACAGATTATTTTCCTGTACACAGGTATACACAGTTCACAAATACAATTTTCCTTCTATGAAATTATCTCCTGTTTCATTAAATCTATCACTGTATCTGGTGCAGTTCTGCAAATGTATTTTGGCATACATGTGGAGTGGGGTGGGAATGGAAGGTTCACAGTGAGTTCTGAAAGTTCAAAATTTGGTCACATTCCATAAATAAGTATACAAGGGTTTTTTTGTTTTTGTGGGGTTGTTCTGGTTTTTGTTTGTTTTTCTTTCTACAAAGCCGGTTTTAAGTTAATTGAAGCATTTAGTATCAATGAAATCAAAGCATTTCATTTTCACTTTTAAAATTTCATTGTGTATGATACATAATACATAAATGCAAAGTAACTTTAAAAAAAATCAAAGCATTTTGTTCTGATAAAAAGACCTCTTTTAAAGTGTACATAAAAGGTTAAGGAGATTTCATCAAAATCATCATGGTCTCTTGGAGCTGATTTGCAGGGCTAACTGGAGAGCTCTTCTGGGCAAGTAATGAGAATATTTTGCATGGACTCCATACACGTGTGAAGAACACAACAGCTGAGGCAGAAGGAGAAATGAGGTTACAAAAGCTCATGGCAGTGGCCACCAAAGTCTCCTGTACTTCACATCCATCCTCAGAGCCACAGCTCTTAAGACTGAAATTCTGTCATCTTTACCAACTGGATAATAAGGTATTTCCATAATCCAGAAACAGCCTTTCCCCTATATTGGATACATTACTCTAAGCCTCAAAATATGCAGGAAAAAAATCTAAATAGCCAGATCAGTTATAGCTTGAAATCCATCTCACCATGCTAACCATTACCATCCATCGCAAGCTGTGGTTCAATTACTCCTCTAATTCTCTCAGTGAAATCAGGCTATTTTCCTTGGTTTTATCTCAGTATCAACCATTCAAATCAATTCCAGACAAATATTGATCTTGAGATTCTTCCATTAAGGAAGACTCAGCAATTTTGAGGATATCTGGCAACATGTAACGTGTATTCACTGTTTATTTTCTGTGTAGCATTAGTTTCTAGGACCACCTAAAATGAAGCAATATATTATATAGGAAACCTTTAAAGCTGGTGTATTCAAGTCTAACCATAATCAAAAGCTATATAAGTTAGTACAACAAAGACCAGATTTATTGACAAAATAATGAATAAGTTTAACCGAGACTATTCCGTTCTGTCCACAGCTATCCCAGGAACCTCTGAGGAACTCGGATATTTCACAGTTCGCAGGGTTTTCACACTCATTCAATGAAATTGGGGCGACAGACAGGAAGGCAACTAAGTGAGGCAATACCTGAAATATGTCATGATCAAACACCACGGACTGTGAATAACGAATAGTAGAAACCAGGCAAATTGCAGGACCTAAACCCTTCAGCAAATCCTTAAAATTAATGAACGCACACAAAGGAAAAGTCAGACACCAGCAAAGGGCCTAAAACGTCACATGCTTTGCTGAGGATTTTGCATTGAGATCTGCAAATACCACAAGCAACCACCAAAGTGCTCCGGTTCTGATGAACTCCTGCTATTGAGTCAGTAAGTGCTTGGCAGCGACCGACGGGCAGGACGCAGGGAGCGCCCAGCAGGGCCCACGTTCCCGCTACTGGCTTCTCCGACTTGGAATCAGAGCAAAATAGCGAAACGAACAGTGCACGTAATGAAGGGAAATGAAAACAGAAGGGCTCCTGTACATAAAAACAACTCCAAAGTGTCACCGGCAATAGCTTCTCTGTAATACTCCCATTGTAAAGCTGGAATTGTATTTGAGTAAAATTCCTATTTCAGCAGCAGCAGGCTCTGCTTGTATAATAACGTGGAGAAATAACACACTCAGCCTGGTAGCTCAGGTTCTTTCTGTAAGATAGAGGCAAAGCTTCCTGCCCTCAGAGAAAAATTAGCAGTTATGTAAGATAACTAATCACTGGAAAGCACTTGAATATTCAAGTGAGGAAGATTATTTAGAGATAGAAAATGGTCTAGTATTGTCTTGATGTTTAAACATGGTCCAATACAAAGTAGGACTCCAAGAATCCCAGGAATTACAGGCCCTTTGTTACTTGCAATATTTGTATGAAATTACTGCTGAAAAATACATACAAGCAAAACCAGAATCATAAACACAACACAGCAAGTAGAAAACCTTATATATCCACCTGTCTCCCTCAGGTTTGCAGGCTCCTTGTGGTTATTAACAATAGTATCTAAAGTAAAGATTAAATCCTGCTTAACCTCCTTCCTGAAAAGGATGTGGACCAGAAAATAGCTTAAAAATTCAACGTTCAACTAAACCGAGGGGAAAAACAAACACACACACACTCTTTAAATGAAAGAGGCCTATTTAGAAAGCAAAATGGCAGGGATGTGCCATTCGGTATAGAAGGAAACAGGGAAGACCTCATATCGTGCACGGTTTTAGCACCAATACCTCCAACTCTGAGGTACCTTGGCTGTTCTCAGGCTACTGCTCCACCAGAGAAGTCCAGGTGTAATTACTATTGAAATAAAAATAAGTTAAATCCATGCTTCCCAGTCTTTCTGCACTCTTCTTCTTACATCTGACAATCTTTCCCCAGCAAGAGAAGATAGCAAGAAATTTACTCTCTGCTGCCGTAGGTGCCGCCCCGCTAAAGAAGGGCTGTAAACAGGCAGCTACAATTCTCCCCTGCCAGGTGTTGCTTCTGGGCGGCCACTCCCTGGTGCTGGAAAGGGAGAAGGAGGGAGGAGAGAAAAAATTAAAAATTTAAAAAAAAAAAAAAATACACGGTCCACTGCTGAGCCCTCAACTACTGATCTGCTCCGGGAAGGAAAAACCAGGCATAAGGCAGCCTGGATGAGGTAGCACACAAGGCTCCCACCCCATTTTGTCTACTTGACAGAGAAAAATCAAACTGCACTTCTTATTTGGTCTTGCCTTGGACAATATACATGGTGGCACCAGATGCAGCTTTACCTGTCTGAAAGCAAAGGACATCAAAGTGCAAAGTGGCGCAGGGTTTAAAGAAAAGAAGCCACAAAAAGACTAAATTCAGACACTGTTCCTCATTCTAAAACAGCAGCACTGGGGCCACCTTCGGCAGAGTTAACACTGAAAGCAACCATAAAAGCATCAGTGTCACTTGACCAGAAGAGCCTGTCAGTTGCAAAGGTATTACAAAGCAGAAATAAATGCTAAAATAAATAAATTTAATAATAATAAAGGTTGAACAAAGCTGCCAGTGGCATCAGTACTTTACCTGGCTCTCAGTGCGAGGTCCGGCATTTTCGGTCTGTCACTAGTTTTAAAAGGTAACAAATGCAACACAAAAATAAAGAGGAACCTTGGTTCCCAGGCTGATCTTTAACATTAAATGTTCCTGACTCCTTATCTTTAACATTAAATTTTCCTGACTCGCTTCAGGGCTCTAGCTGTTCTACATACATCTCACAAGCAAATTAAGGTGCCTGCAGAAAACTTAAGCACAGACCGAATTGCCCTCTCCTTTTTTAACATGATTGATCTCTGCCCAATCTTCCCATTCAGCCTTCTATGCTGTATCATGTAACACAGCATCCTTACAAGTACACTGCTATCTTTTGTGCAGGTTTTCCAATCATTTCTCCCTGATACTGTAATATTCCAAAACCAGCTTACTTGAACCTATTGTTAAGGTTCCCCTCCCAAGTTACCAACAAAGACAATAGTCCGTAACAACCTTGTTTTGAGCAAAATCATTTAAAAATACAAGCAAAGGGTGATTTATAACAAGTTACCCCAGGGTCAACTTCTTTGACCGTCACTAAAATCAGCATAAATGGATCTGTCAGTGAACGAGATTCACAGAAATGAGATTCATCCAGCCAGGCTGATAAAGACCCTCCTCAGGGCTTCTCACCTGCCTTAGCGTGAATGTGTGGCCTGGCACACGAGAGTTCAAACACTAGTGCCAAAGAAACCCTTTGTCTGCTCTGAGGAGAAAAAAAACCAAAACAATACCCATCCCCCAAGCTAAAAAAAAAAAAAAAAAAAAAAAAATTAAATATAATACAAAGCATCTCTCCCCCAGAGAGCACAGCTCCTGACTTTAAAAGGGGCCATAAATCTGCACAGGTGAGCTCTTTCATCCCATTACTGCTCAGTAATTACACCGACAGAATATATGACCTGAACCTGGCACAAGTAAATGTATTTGGAGCCTTCACAGGCCCCACAAGCCTCACTCCTTCAGTTACCATTATAGCTGAAGCACAACAAAGTGCCTCCCAGCAGAAATTAGAAACCTTTTAGAAACCTTTTCATACCAGTTTCACCGAATGCACTGAAGATGCTTATAAATATTCAATATGAATTTTTAAACTCTCTTTCTCTCATTTTCCCTCACCCCAATTAGCATTAGAAATCGTTTTACTTTTAAATACACAGATGGGAGCCAAGTCTGAAGTCAAAGGCGCTCACTCACTCACTATAGCGACGAGGGCCATGTAAGAGTAGAGCCAGCTAGAAACACAGGCAGCCCCAGGCGTCCAAATAACACAGACCAAAGCACCAATAAGAAAGAATTAATCCAACTGTTGGTGGAGAAATGTGAAATAGCACAGACAACTAAAGCTGTGCCAGAGCTTACCCAACATGCAATCCAGTCCACTGTGTCCCCATGGCCTCAGGCAAGGATTTCACACTTTCTCATTAGTGTGCTATAATTAGTCTGAAGGCTCAGCAGAAGGATCTCAGGTGGAACGAGGGATCTGCACAAGCTCCAAGCAGCCCTGAAGACCAGCACAGCCTGGTCCAGGTCCGACTGTTATGACTCAGTCTTCCTGGCTCATTTCTCATTGCACCTGTGTCTTATTTAGCTGCCTCCACCAAAGCCTAATCTGCTTGTCTTGGCAAACCTGGCAGGTGGAGGTGTTAGACACAGCTTTAACTGTCCCAAAATGTAAATGTCACATTAAAACATCATCAGAAGATGATCTTTGTGAAATCAACTGACTAACAAACAGTACAACATTTTTGCTACAAAATAATTTGGAAATGCCTGACTTGGATGCTTACATATGTTTTCAGCTCTGCTCCATATGCGTATCCAACCACCTTTTCAGGGAATCAGCAACAGGTGGTGGTAATAAGGATTGTGACAACTTGGTTGAGAGCTCATTGATCTGCTTGTTCTTCCTTTCTTCCAGAAGTCTATGGAAATATTGTCATATGCATGGCAAAAAGTCTACTTATTATTGTTTTTAGGATATAGGTTAGCCTGTAAGAAGATTATAACCTCACTTTAAAAGTTCTAATAAGTCTTTCTCAAGCCAGCAGAAGTAGTTTCCAATGGTTTCTGAAGGGTTCTCTCACCTCCACAGTGAAATGTCTTTTCGTCTAGAAACAGTAAAACGTCAATGTGTCACCCAAAGACACTGCAGAATATATACCTTTGGATATTAATTTATCCAAAAGGATAAAATAAAGCCTTTTGTCTAGTCCCTCTTGCGTGTAGCACCACAAGGTTAAACAGGCTTCCCAACAGCTGGACACAAGAGGTTTAGTAAATACAGGGAAGAAACAGAACCAGATGTGGCCTGCTGTTACACTTATGTGTCCAGTCTGTCCATGTGGAATTCATCTGAGCTCCCCATACAATTCATGACCAAAAAAAGAGGCACTCTGAGACCATTATTCATCTGACCTATGTTAAAGTGAGCAGAGCTGAGCACCTGGGAAGAGGAGAACAGCTGTCCACAATCTGGTGGATCGATTCTGATATTAAATGCCTAGCTCTAATTTTCTGCTCAGTTTTGTTCTTAGATTATCACACATAGTGCTTCCAGCTGCTTACAAAACACTGGTCCATTGGTTTGGTTTCAAGTTTGAAATATTTGTAATTTGATTTGCAATTGAATGAATCATAAAGGTTTAATGTTTTACGGTATTTATATCACTGTTAAGTTTGTCACTGAAGAGCTTCATCCTGCAAGCACGGAACAGTCATATAAGTCGTCAGCGACAAGATTGTGGATTTGCTGATAGGTTTCTCAGTGAATTGAAGAAGCCATTTGAGGCTTTTAAAAGGGTTATTTTAGTTTATTTGAATGGATCTGTGCATTTCAGAGAGTTTTACCTGTTACTCCTCAGTAACTATAAAACCCACTATTGATTCTACCAGGTGCCCTGTTGAAAGCAGGATACTTTCCAGATTTGGAGAAGAGAATGCGCTTGCATTGGACTGCCTCGATTAATCCAGATTGTCATTACCTGGAGTAGGTGATTGCTACCGTTTGGCTGACAGCCTTAAGTGAAGGCTTAGCAATCATCATGATGTCCTCTTAAATAGATGTGGAGGATCCTGCAAGAAGAGCACGTCAGCCAAGCCCTGGGCACCAGGAGGAACCCTGGAGCTCAGCACCCAGAAAGTCACTGTGAGCATTTAACAGTTGCGTTGTCACTTTTAGCGGCAACAAATGGCCACTGGGAAAATGAGACAGCCCCTTCCAGTCATTCAGCTGTGCAGCTCCATAACAACCACACACATAACAGATAAACATACACATCATTTAGAATAATGAAGTAAATATGATTCCATCAGAAGCTGAATCAATTACATTTTCTTAAAACAGGTATCAGTAGCACAAAAAGAAATTTTTTCACAATTTGGGAGAATTTAACTCATCCTGTTTAAAAAAAAAAAAAGCACAAATAATAACAACAAAACAAACAAAAAAACAACACACATCACCCCCCCCCAAAAAAAACCCAAACAAAAACCACAAACAAAACAACATAAACCACAATAAACAAAAACAAACAAACCAACCAGAAAAAGACAAACAGAAATTAGACTCCAGACATTCTCTAGGCACACTTGCTCCTAGGCTTAAATTTCCTAACTTGTTCATGTTAGTAGTGACCTCAAGAAATTATTGGCCCTTAACAGTGCAGTGTAAATAACATCATAGCCAGAAAGCCACTCAGTGCTTGACACAGTTAACTAACTTATGTAGTTGATTTAGCCTGTGCTTTAGTTGACTTAGTCGGTGCTTTAAGAATACAAGGAAAAAAAGAATGGTGCCCCAAAAGTGGTTTTGCCAGTTCTACATTTTATGACCAAGGGCAAACAAAACTTTTGCTATTCGTGCCTGTCTCTTCCTTGGAGCAATGGGGCTCTTCGGGGTGTCCTGCCACTCTTTCAGGTCCCTTCTGTGTCCTGAAAGCATCTCCCAAGATGATAATACTCTGTGAAAGTTTACACATCTCAAGCTTCTCCCCAAGATGATTCTATCCAGGAGCATTTAATTTGTGCTTTGCCTCTCTGCTGTAGGACAGAGCCAGGACTAAAACTCACAAGACATGAGTTTCAGCTCTATTCTAAATAATCTTTGTAGCTTAGCCCTGGCCAACGCACTGAGAGTCTGTTCTTCAGAGATGCTGGGTAACTCCAGCGCCTCCTAATATGAGGAGAATCTCAGGCAATTACAGCTGTAATATTCTTGTTTCAGTTGCCTCGCATGTAAAATGGCATAGTCTAATAAGTACTTGTTTACCGATTTTATTTATTGATAGGATTAATTTAATTAACATTTGCACAGCACTATAGACTGTGCTATAAAACAATAACTGCCATTGTCAACATATATTAATGGGTATATCTATACATACAATATATATGTATGTAATCAGGTATCTCCTTGGCCATAGATATTTGGTAAATATTTTAATATGTTTAAATACAATATGATGGATATTTCTTCATATCAGTATATCTGCCTTAGTAAAACTCATACGAAATAGCTTGATTTAGTTATAGTTTGCAAATGGAAGTGACCGTGGTATGTGTCTAACTAAGCTGGATCGATACTGCTGACAGCAATTAGCGCTGCTAACAACGGCTGCTTGGCCTCATTCCTGATCTACAACCCAGCTCTCCTCTTCAGCACGTAACCAAACAGGTTGACTGCTATTGTCACACCGCAACCTGGTGTCACATCAGCTCTAAAGACAGTAAGATAAAAGCAGTGAGATAAAGTTTACTATTTTTAAAACAGCAATAAGATGTGGCATGCCCCAGCCAAAAATTACTAGTATTTATATCATAAGGATGGAGAGAAGACAAGACATGGCTACTCACTGACATTTCAGCAGCGCACTTCAGCATTATTTTTAAATCTAAGTCCATGTAGCGAAATGTGTAGGACATAAACGTGAGCAAGTGCTCAGCTAATGTAGCATCAAAATGTAACGTCATGAACTCAAGCTCTAACAAAGTAGTGCTACAAAAGCAGCTCACACCAAAATTAGTTGGTTCCTGACAAGAGCTACTCAAGAAAGCAAAGGTGAATTGCACTAATGCAAAGATGCTAGTCCTTACCCACACTTAAAGAAGATTTGTAGCTCTCTTTCTAGTAAAAAAAAAAAATATTCTTCCCTTTTTTCTCCATGTCTGTTTAATGCTAGGCTGCCAAGCAATAGCCTATTGACAGAAAGTGCTTCACAGGGAGGTTTCTGTTGTTAGACCACAGTGAACAAGTCTTCCAGTTCCCAGAGAAGCAGTCAATTCCTGGAGAAAAATATGTGCTTTATGGGAGAGAAGCTGATGGGTAACAATTAAAAACAAAACTGTGACATTAAAGTAATCGGGGTTGAGGATGGGGGGCACGCTGTTGCTGCTTCTTTTTTTAAAAAAATACCTTAAGATAATAAACTTCAGAAGAGCAGGGCAAGGAAACTTTAAGGAAAACATTTTCAGTGGAGCCAAGGAAAAGAGAAATTTTGGGACAGTGCTGTTTTCCTTACTTTTATAAAGCTGCTTGACTCTGCTAAGAGACGTTAATCCCCACTATTACAGAACCAGGTCAGAGGCAAATTCTTCCATTACTTATGCCATTGTGAACTGGAAAGATCTCCTCTCAGCTCCAGTACACACCAGTACAATCATCATTTCACAACAGGGACCAACTGCTCTGACTGGGTTCAGGAGCTCCATATGGGACACAAGAAAAAGGATTAACCACATCCACCTCGATGCTGGCAATAATGATGTGAAAGGAAAGAAAAAAGCATCACCACCTCTCCCTCCCAGGACCTGCTTCATTGACCTTTCAGGCAGCTGTGAAATACATCTTTTTACTCTTTGTTACCACCAATTAATAAATGATAGAAGTTTATTGCCAGCAGAAACTGTGGTCAATCCAGCATGTGCCGATATGTTATCTGGCTTTTATTACATCCGTTGCACAAGGCAAACGTAGGTTCTTAATTAATCACTCAGCGTGTTTCAGCCTTTAGAGCCTGGAATACTGGTTTCTCTGCCAAGGTACAATATACAAGGTGTTTCAAAAGACGGACCCAATTCGGAATCACCATATCTCTGCAACCACAAACCGTCCATGAATGAGACTGTTACCACTAAAAAGGGCAGGGCATAGTTTCAAATTACTACTGCTAAACTTGATAACTCATTAAACAGTTTTTAAATTTTGTTTAATTGTAACATGTTGCCATCGTGAATTATACTGCTTTGAAACTGGGTCCATCGTTCTGAAACACTCTGTATTTACCGTGAATAAAATACATTCAGCTAGAAGGGGAAAAAAGGTAATTCTATAGAATGAAACTGAGTGTTTTAATCCCCATCAAAAGAAAGAGGAAAAAAATCCACTTGCTGTTCTGAGTTTTATTCTGCATTATATCTAAATTGTAGGAGAAATGGGACAGTTTTACTTCCAAGAGAAGAAAAGTACATTTGCCTGTGAAGTTTAATTGGTAATGTAAAAATTAACAGACATAAATGCTGCCAAGACCAAACTTCAGATGATGTCCTGACTTACAACTGTCATTCCACCAATGCTAACAACCGAATTTTCCAAACCTGCAAATGACTTCCAGTTCTGATTTTTGATACTTCTTCACTCAAATTCAGAATTGACAGTGCTACTTTACAATTGGTTCAGAGTAACTTCCAAATCACTCAGTTCAGTTGAAACAGTTCTAAAATGAATTGACACAGGGAAGAGTAAGGTCCCTGTGGGAGCGATGGGAATCTACCGGTCATGGTAGAGTGGATTTCAGAACCACACTCCTTCGTTTCACTGGTGTTTCATAAAGAGTGAACAGGCAGACAGGAGCACCCTCTGGCATCAGGATAGAGGGGATATATCCCACCTCTTTCGCTGCCCAGACAAGGAAGAAATTCATCTGTTTGGCTCCAGTTTGATATCCAGCACCCATCTTATAACACTGCCAGTTTCTCTATTTAATAATAATAATAATAACTAAATATATGTTCGTTGGGTTTCAGGTCTTCACAGTTTGGTTCTATACTCTAGGAGAAAGCAGCTCTGACATATTACCCGTTTACTCGTCAGGTAAGCAAATAATGTAACTCAGTCATGAGCACCTGGGACACACTTGATGACTGGTTTGATGTAAACACTGAGGTCACTCTTTCCATTTGCTTTCTGTGGACAAAGAAGTTAAGGATGTAACATTTACACAGAAGTTTTGTTTGAGAAGGCAGGTAATACATGACAAAGAACATTAAGTCCCAGCTCCCTCCTTGAGGGAGTAAACTAGAGCTATCACTACCTAATTTATTTATGATCCCAGTGTATGAATGGTAAGACTGGGCTAGCTTCTCATTTCCCTTTTTAGGTCCAAGCTCCCGCTAGTTCTGAACACAGCCAGCATTCAGCTGAGTCGGTCTTTTGAGCTACCATCACAAACCCATGACCAAAGTGGATTTCACGCCGGCAGATAAACTGTGTGTGGTGGTCATGCAGAATTTCACACAACACAAGACCAAATCCAGCTCTTTCTGGGACAGCGCTGTCTGCCCCAAAGCACGGCCTGGGACGGCTGAGTTGAAATTAAATCTCCATTTCAGTAGTATAGGGTTAGCTTTTCCAGTGAACTTCTGAGAGTTAAATGTAGAGCTCACGTTGATTTACAACCAGAGCAACACACCAGACTCCTTCAGATTACTTAGAGAAACCCTGTCTTTGACAAATAGTCGAGCTGCTCGGCTTCCTCCCACCAGAGGCCGGTGATGGATGGAAGCTCTGGGCTGCTCACTGCAATATTTATAGCCGCCATGCAGGCAGCGTCCTGTAGAGACCTGACCCATTTAATTATCTGAAAAAGTTGAAAGAAAAAGAAATAAAGAACAGGGTTTCTGATGACCAGGCTAGCATTACAGGACAAAGGTACATTTTAAATGCATTAACCACAGCAGTGAGTTTGTTCCTACAGCTCTCACAGAAACTAGCCACCCGTTCTAAGGACTGGAACTGCACAGGAGGGTTTCCCAAATTTAATATTTTCATAAGAGCTGCCAGAATTTATCATTCATTTTAGCACTTTGTCTTCATTTCCAGCTCACAGAATTTTCCATGAGCACAGACATTTCTCAGGACTTACTAATTGAAACTATCTACCAAATAAATTCTACACACATTTCAGCAACTATTTTGTACTTTGTTGCAAGCATCTGAAACTTGAGTTGCACGGATTAATTTTAATTGGAATAATTCCACAGATGGATGAGGAAAAGGGCCACATGCAAACTTCTCCTGAGCTACACTACAAAGAATCACCAGTACAACTATTTCATGAAGCCTGATGATTTTTTTTCCTTTTTGTTATTGGTTTGGTTTTGCTTGTTTGTTTTTCTTTTAAAATGAGCATGGTCTAACTGGTAAAATCTGTAGTTTAAACTAAATTTCTGCTAATACTGTTCTGATGTTCAATGAGTTAAAGATGCTATCACTCTTGCAGTAACAGCACTGCAATTGGGTTTGTTCTTCCATTTTAACTACATCAGTACAGTTACAGCAGTAAAAGTTTTCAAAGAGTGGGTAGGGTGTCACATCTTGTCACCTGTCATATTTTCTGAGCAGGAAAGAAGGCGATCTTCCACCTTCACATGAGGGCTGGTTCTTCTAAAAGACAATGAATTCAAGCACCCCACGACACACCTCAGTGCTTTTCTGAAGGAGCCAAATCAGGCACACTCAGTCTCTGGGACCATTTGCCTGCTAATAAACAAATGCCAAGGATGCCACAAGGATGGAAGAACTTCAACCTGGGAGTCAATCAACAATTTATTTTGGTTTAGAGTTTTAACTGGATTTGAACTGCCAAGCCAGAAACCAAACACCTCATTCGCAGTAACCTAAACCATCTGGGTCTGGTTGTAGGCACAGCAATAGGATCTGTCCATCTGGCCTGATACCAAACCCCAAGTCTTCAAGACAGGGTACTGTTAAAAAAACCAGTTATCCTTTTGCTGCACAGCTCTGCAACCTCAGGTGTGGGGACAAATATAACTTTGGTGTACGTAATGGCAACAGATATCTATATTGGCCCTTAGAAATGGCTCTCAGACTGCTCTCAACACATGGAAAACCTACTCAGAGGAATGAGAGCTTCAAATGCAGCCCCAGACAGCATCACAGCATATGGGATCCCAAACTTCAAACACACAGAAGCAATGAATATACCTCTGCATCACAGAGTCCAGAAATAGCCTGAAAGTCATCTACAAGAGAGTTGTCTGGGCAGAAGGATAAAGATCCCAGACTGACAGCAGGACAGTGATCCCATAGTAATGATCTTTGTTTATCTAGTGCTGATATCAAAACAACACCTTGGACTATAAATTCCACAGCAAAGGTCCAGAATAGCTATAAGGATATCTATATCTATATTCTTATAAGAAACTGGCAGGTTTGAAGGAAACAAAGCCAGAGATCTGTTTCCTATATATTAATCCTGTTTCTCCCAGTGCAAATCCTGAACCTCATTTGTACAGCACAGAAATCTCCACACACCATTGTGATTCTCTTAAACAGGGGCATACAAAGGAGAGAAACAAACTGGAGAGCTAGAGTCACTTACAGCAATACTTTGAAGGGATTTCACAAGAGTAGGAAAAGGAGCATCATCAGGGTTAGGAGACAGCCCTATCGCTTTGGCAAGGGGGGCAAAGGAACCAGCGGCACCCCCCAGCATCCATGCTTTGAGCATTGATGCTCCTCAGCTGCTTAAGTCCCTCAGAGCTGGAGCTACTTCTTGGAGCAGAAAGCTGTCCCTGGAGGGTGTTGGTCTCTCCTCCCAAGTAGCAAGTGATAGGACAAGAGGAAATGGCCTCAAATTGCACCAGGGAAGGTTCAGAATGGATATTAGGAAAAATTTCTTTTCTTTCGAAAGAGTTGTCAGGCATTGGAACAGGCTGCCCAGGGAAGTGGTGGAGTCACCATCCCTGGAGGTGTTTAAAAGGCATTTAGATGAGGTTCTTAGGGACATGGTTTAGTGCTAGAGTTAGGTTATTGTTGGACTCAATGATCCTGAGGGTCTCTTCCAACCAAAATGATTCTATGGTACCTTCACACCACACTGCAACAAGCTTTCTGATATACACCATGGGCAGTTCTGCTGCACTGGAATCACAGCATCCTGGAAATACTGTTCACTTCTTTTTATGTTTTCTCTTTCTATTTTTCTCCTTGACACTAGCAAAACTAAATATAATTTAAATGAAAACAAATAACTGCACATCCCCAGTTGGGCTGCAGCATCAAAAAAACAAGTGAAAAAATAATTACTCGCAGCACGTTTCCTGGGTCTCTACCACATGTTCAGTTTCACCAATGAGCTCAGGCAATATGGAATAAACAAAATTATAAATGCAGGCAGCTTTATAAATAGCCAGAATTTTGTATCTTTGTGTTTACTGAGCTGTAGCTCAGCAAACAAAACAAAACTTATCTGTAAAGGTAACGTTTAATGTGCATGTTTTGCCAAGAAACAGAACTACAACGTGTATTCAAAACAGTAATAGAGCAATTACAGCAGGGATCTATAGTAGGGGAGTCTGACCTTCTTGTTTTACACTCAAATAATAAATGCTATGAAAATCTGACAGGGTAATTATTTTATACCTCAAACAGAACACTCACCACCAACAAGCAGTCGGTCTGAGTCTCTAGCAGAGCGGGAGCTCTACAGAAACTGGGTGAGGGATGTACCTGAGCCTGTAGTTTACATTCTTCTTGTTGATACTTTGCAGCTTTCACATGTGTGAGTACATTTAAGTAATGGGGGACTTTTTTTAAGTTAGCCAGCTACAGTGTTTTCTCCTGGGGCTGTTTTTGCATCCAAGGCAGAACGCAAAATAAAATTTAAAACCCCAAACAACAACAAAGCATAATTTTCAAAGAAATACAGTATTTCCACATGAGGCAAACTCCCTCCTAGCACACCAAAACCCTTACTTGATTCCACTAACATTTCTCTCAAGGTTAAATAGGAGCCAACGAGACTTCCCAGTCTACGCCCAGTGATCGGCCTGGACTTCACCCGCGAGGAGCTGACAAAGGTCCCCCCAAACACAGATGGCCGCTCTCTGGGCATCTCCCCAGTCACATTCTTCCAGGGCTTTTCTGGAAAAGGGCGCTCTCCATCACCACCCAGCACTGCGCCTTACCACAGCAGGATCAAACTTTCTGTGCTAGTTAATTGCTCCTTCTCCCTCATTTAAACACATCAGCTCAAGCTACCTCTTGGAAATGGAAGCATTCGCTCTTATGGTGAGATGACCTATTGAAATCTCAGGAGCTGCACGATTAGCATTTGCATGGAATTTACTTTTTCTTATCTTAGTAATATAAAATTGCAATAGTGAAATCTAGGAAATTAAAGCTTTTCGTATCCTAAAAAAAATTACATTGTACCTTGCATTTCTAAGAGGTTTTTCTGTTTCTATAATAAAGGATTACCTTTGCAAGCATCCTTTCCTCTAGGCAAGCATAAAACACAAAGCTAATTAATTATTAAGCACATAGGAGCACACAGAAATACTGCAGTCTGAGCTTCAATCTCAAATCCTTGGCCTGGGCTCTCTGCCTCCTCTTTGCACAGGATGCTCCATCACTTGAGCATCTGTTCCCACACCGGAGCACGTCTGCACCCTCTGTGCTGCCTTCACTGAGTCAGAACTAATACTTTCATGAGCGCTCAGGTTAGCAGCACGTGTGAAGGCAACACAGGCATGTTTATCTGTAAAGTATGGACCACCACATATCTTATATGTGGACAAATCAATATACATGCACAAAGGGTCAGCCAGAATCCTGGCTAAGAATCCACCCTTCTTCCCTCCATGCATAGCTATGAGGGGAATAGAAACAAGAAACACACGTCTGTATATAAACATACATACAGGCTCACATCTACAACCATTTTTTACACGTACAGAATCCCATCTGTCCATCA
Organism: Caloenas nicobarica; assembly: GCF_036013445.1. Classification (NCBI taxonomy): domain Eukaryota; kingdom Metazoa; phylum Chordata; class Aves; order Columbiformes; family Columbidae; genus Caloenas; species Caloenas nicobarica. The sequence continues at coordinate 114,518,842 of NC_088247.1, forward strand.
CAGTGCATTCTGGGCATGCAGAACCATAGCCTGGCACCTTAAATATCAAGCCAGGTAAATACCTCCAGATTTAAGGGCTGTTCTACACAATAGGGGATTTTCAGGGCTTTAGTGTGAAGACCCCAGGATGAAATTCTCAGGATCCCAGCAAAGAGCTGCCAAAGCTGCAAACCCATTATTTTGCCTCCTGGTCTACCTTCCACACCACATCAACTCCCAGCTCACAGCTCCCCAGTCTAGGTGCAGAAGTGGGCAGCCGCAGCAAAAAATCTGGCTTCTCTATCTGTTAAGATTTTCTTTTGATAAATCCGCATTTATGCAATGTAAAAAAACCCCCGAGCTTCCAATATTTCATCCAGAAATTCCTGGCCAACTCCAGAAAGCCCGGTCCTCAACCAGCAGCCTCCTAAGCAAAAATGGGAAGCAGAAAAGCCACAGCTGTGAGTGGTAGCTTGGGTTCTGCAAGATTTAGAGGCAGACATGACCAGGTGATAGATACATCAAGGGAAAAAACAGACCAGCTCTATGAAACATAAAATTCTCCATGTTTTGAAATCCATGTTTGGTTCTTATTTTAAAATCTGAGATTACTAAATGCTAATTGTTTAAAACCCTTCACTTCAATGCTACCAGAAGTGGAATATTTGGCTATGGTGGCATTTTGGAGATTGTCTCAGTCTTGGTGTTGTTGATGAAATGAGAAAAGATATCTAAACTCTGATCTCCAATTAGGAGACCTTCCCAAATGCTTCTTGCAACTCCCCTTGTTAGAAACTAATTGAGAATTGCAAAGCAAGGTCAGAAAGCAGCTTTTTTTCCCACCTGCATTAAGAAATATATTCTGGTGGCAACCGTACCAAGAGGCAAATAAAATGAAGAGGAAAAAAAGAATTTTAAGAAGTTGTTCCTTTTGCATTTCTCATGATTTCACATGTAGCTATTGGGGGGCATCCTCATGACTCCTGAATGCTCAAAGATGGTAAGGCTAACCATTTTAAGAAAATAATATGCTTTATCACAGTAATCTGTTTCACTAAGAATACATAGAATCAATTTTGGCAGGTACATCTGGATTGAAAAATTTGAATCGCTAAAAAAAATAATCAAAGAGCACAATCAGAGTTACAAAGAGGTCTGCATTCGGGATTAATTCAGGTAAGGATAAAGAAAAATTGACCACTGTCTTTGAGACTGTCTCAGGATCCTGGATCTAAAGGTAGGCATCTGTTTATGTTAAGTACCAAGCACTGAATTTAAAGCACACATTTTAGCCCACCTGAAGTCTTGTAGTGTTTTCAGAACGCTGGTAGGAAGCATGGCCAAAGAATCAATTAGAAAGTGCATCGCGCAGTTCATAACATTAATCTTCAAGGCAATGCTTTCTCTTGTACTTGTGCAGAAATCTACTGTTAGGTAAATGTAATATGCACTTGCTTGGAAGTTGTTTGTTATTAGAAAAAAAACATGTGTACTAGAAATATGTAATTTAAAAATCAGCTCCCATAAAGTCTGTTAAAAGAGGTCTGTGATACATAGCACAAACGGAATAAATCCCTCTCATATACATCTTAAATCCACACACGCACACAAAAAAGCTGAATCTGCCCTTGTGCTCCTATGGGGAAAGTCCCTGAACTGAAATGAAGGTGATTATTTTCAGACAGCTCTTCGCTAATATGCGTAAAGGTAACTGTATTGTATTTAAGTACATAACCGATTATATTACCAAACATTATGTTTGCTTGAAGTACGCAAAGACCACTTCTCCTTGCGGTATAATTTGATTTCTTTCTGGCATTTTTTTAGTATTTCATTTGACGGCATATCTACACATGGTACTTTCCCCTGAGAGTTTACCACTAACAGCTTGGTTTCCATACACACATATGGCCACGTTCAACTTTCTGCACTGCCTTTATCGCCACGAAAGCTGAGTCTGCGGACTGTAAGCAGAGACGCTAGACAGGCCTGATGATAGCGAAACAGATTAGGGACTCTTCAGTTCAGCAATACTGAAGAGACGCTGGAGTAGGTGGCACAAGCTTTTATTAACGGCTGACTATTGCTACCCAAGCTGGGTTACAGATTTCCCTTGCAGAACGGAGATTGCTGCCAGCCTCTCGGAGATTATCCTCCGACACAGCTAAATGCCAAACCCTATGAACTTCTCCTATTCCCTAAAATTACCACCTTGCAGTCACGCCTCTTGCATTTGCGGAGGAGGGGTGGGAGGCTTTCTAGCTTTTCAGGGTCTGGGATGATGTAACCTAGAAACCTCTCGGGACAGCATGTGCTCGGTACAGGAGCCACCGCCACCATCCACCCCCCACCCTGCCAGCACACGCACGTCACGCCACGGCTCTGCAAGGCTTCATTCCTAGAGACACCCGCGTCCACGGGAAACAGCCCCCCCGCGGCACGTCCTGGAAAGCAGGTACTCTGCTCTCGCACACCCCAGGGACTACCCTTCAGCCCTCTGCCGAGATGAGCTACAAAATTGATTTCCATGAAGAATCTGTATGTCTTCTAATGTGCTCAAGGCACCCTGGGGAGAGGCATGGTGGAGGGGAGAGGACTAACAGCCCAGAAGCTTCATCCTACAAAATCCCCCCGCCTCCCTGTCTCTTCCCCGCATGGGACGCAGGATCATTTGAAAGCATCTAGCAAAAGTAATAATAAATTCAGCTCTGCACAAAGATACCCTTCCCTCCCCCTAAGGCCTTATCAGTCAGATATCCCCAGGATAAGAGGGAGGGAGTGCAAACAGGAGGGGAATATAAAGGGAAAACTGTTGACCAAAGAGTCATATCTAAGGAGTTTCATGTAACAAGATCTAATCCCCACAACAGATCCTTTCCCAAGGGCCTCAGCAGCCCAGCTCTGTCACTACCAGGACGAGGCTGAAAGCCCAAAACAAAAACATCTTATCAGCAGCAGGAGTTAGCTGTGGTCAAAGCAACAATGATCTTGTTCTCGTTTCTCTAAGAAGCCCCCATTGGAGTTGAGACAAGGCAGCCCAAGGGAGGGAGCCTCACTTGATATGCTTTTTAAATGTTATTTTTTAATCAAAGTCTTAAACCATTTCACTCATCCAAGTTCAGGGTACCGTTCTCATTCATTCCCTTGGAAGTAGGATGGAGCTTTCATTGCATAACTATCAGCAAAAGAAAAAAAAAGGAAAAAAACCCCAAACCAAAACCAAACCCAACACAAGCGGCAGCAAGGCTCACACAGCTTGCTTTCCCTCCAAGCTGAGTGCTGCCTGGGCATTAAACCTGCCAGGAATTGCAATAACCAGGGTACTGAATTAGCCTCTCCCTGTCTTCACCTCAGATCTGACTGTATCCTAGAATATTTAGAGGTCTAATTATTATTTGAATAGGAGACATTTCCAGTGGAGCTGGGCTCCCCAGGAGTGGGAAGAAACCCCCTGCCACTGTAGCTACTTCAGATTTCTTGGGACCTCAGCAGAGAAAAAAATCTCCAATAGCACTTGAAGTTTCCCAACTTAAGTTTATCAGTGCTAAGCACTGATTGCTTATCATCCTTACTATTAAGCAATTTCATCAGCCTAGGGGTATCCTCTTTCTATGAGAATAACAGGGATATTAACAAGCCACCAGCCTCACAAACTTGACTGTCAAAACCCCTATGAAATCTTCCACTTAAATTGTGTGCAAGCTTCTCCATGAAGATGCAGCTTTAATTATTTTGTAAGCGCTCCGAGCAGTTTCAAGTGCAGCCGTGCAGGGGAAGTCCTGGGCGGCCCCAGCCGCTCCTGGACCCAGCCCCAGCTCCCGACCCCGCAGGATGGGAGCTCAATTGGAGGATGTTTACATAGTAAGTCAAAAAGCACTGAGCTGCCATGTGGGAAACTCCTCTGCTTTCCAGTCTAAGAAAATCACCCTTCAGGGCCGCTGCTGAGGAACACTTGCAAAGGCTCTTGGCACCGCTACTCCTAGAAATCTCCTGGGAAAGCGGGAGGATTGACGCGGGGACAGCCGGGACGCGCCCCGCTCCTCTCCCGCCGTAAAGTCGCGGGCAGGACCGTGCCAGGGGCCACCCCCGGGCCGCCGGGATGCTCACGGGAGGACACCGCCCGCCCTCAGCGCAACGTGAAGGGCACCGCACCTCCCCACTGGCCCGAGCCTGCGCGGGGGCTTACCTTCCGCACCCCGCCGAAGCCGTGCTCCGCCGCCACCCGCTCGGCCTCCGCCTGGCCCCCGCCGTGCAGCTCCACCAAGAAATGGTTGGTGTAGACGGTTCCCCGGGCCGGGGCGCCGAGGAAGAGCAGCAGGAGGAGGAGGAGGAGGGCGGCCGGCAGCAGCGGCGGCCCCGCCGGCATGGCCCCGCGCTGCGCGCCCGCAGCGGAGAGGGCGCCGGGCGGGCGAGGCGGGGAAGCGCCCAAAAGATGGGAGGGGAAGAGGGGGGTGGAAATAAATTAAAATTTAAAATAATAAAATAACGCGGCGGAGGCAGGACGGGAGCTGGGCGGCGGGGGGCTGCTGTGGGGGGCTGCTCCGGGGTGCCCGGGTGCGTGTGCCAGGGAGCGGGTGTGTGCGCGCTGCCGGCTCCGCATTCCCAGCCCCTCCTCGGCTCTAATTCAGCGGCGGCCGGAGGGAAAGCACCAGCCGGGAGGGGGGAACCGCCGCGCTGCCAATCATGGGCGAGGAGGATCGCCCCTGCCCCCCCCAGCACGCATCTCACACACGCCCCCCCGCACACCCCACGGCCCTCCCAACACCACCAGTGCACCTCTCACACCCCCCTCTCCATACTCCACCCACCCACGCCTCACACCCCCCAAACCACCTCACACACCCGTCACAATCCCCCCCTACAGAGCTCTGCCCTCGCATAAATGACACCCCTACACCACACTCTAGCCCCAGTTCAGCACCCACAGCCGCCCCTCATACCCCCAGCCCAGCCCCAGACTTGCCCCGGACCCTCCAGCTCTTCTTCCCATGGGTCTTGGGGGACCAAGAGCTGATTGTTAAGTGGCTGTAGGGCAGGGGTGTCAAACTCATTTTCACAAGGGCCACATCAGCCACAACACAATTCTAGGACTGTATACGTGTAACTACTCCTACATTTATACAGTCCTGAAATTACGCTTGGCCCTTTGAAGGCAACCGCGAGGCTGATGTGGCCTCCGGTGAAAATGAGTTTGACACCCCTGCTGTAGGGTCAGGAGAATCACACACTTTGGCAAACCCCAGATGACCAGGGCCAGCACCAGCTTCTAGTTTGAGCCCAGCGAACACAACGCATTTGGGGGCATCACATACACATACACACCTCCAGCTTGCACCCCACATCAGCTGCTCACGGGGCAATCAGACCCGTGTTGCCATCCCTCACTTTTGCAGAAGGCCCAGGGAGGTGGCCGGACAGTCCTAGGGCAGCCAGGGGAAAGCCTCAGGCCCAGAGCGCTCAGCCCAGGTCTCCCAAGCTGGTCAGCTGTGCAGGGACACACGGGGTCCAGGCTCACTGGGCAATCTCCACTTGATTTCACAGGGAAATCACAGCAGGAGAGCACCTGGGCATTCCCTGGGATGAGACAGCCAGGGAATGCCAGAGAAGTGGCAGCACCTGAGGGGATGGGAACTTGGTTCTGTAAAAAATCATCTGCCATTTGCAAAACTCCAAGCAGAAATGAACAGTACAGAACATGCAAGCTTACATCGAGGTATAGTTTAGGTTGTTCCTACAGATACGCTTGTTAATTTGTTGCGGAAAAAGTTAATCCTTTGATGGATCCCAGAATGGTGCCTTGGGAAAGACTGAGGGCATAGAAAGCATGGGAAGTTAGTACTGCTATTAAAACAAACAAAATGACAGATTTACTGTAATCCGTCCTACGAATGGTCAAATGGAGTACAGAACTTAAATCAATCTAGGAAAACAATGGAAAACAGCAAAGATCACAAGTGAGACTCTTCTTCCATTATCCTAAAATGCTTTAGAATATGACAGAAGAGCTTACTGCGTGATTGTGAATCCAAATGAGCATCGGTTTGTCATGACAAACTATTGATTTCCTTCCTCTGGATAAAATGAAATCCCTATTCAAACAGAAGGGAAATGGTAACTTGGAGCCTGATCCAAAGCCCATTTAAATCAACAGAAGTGCTGTAAATGAATGACTGATGTTGAAAAAAAAAAAAATCAAACACAAGGGAAAGGTAAAACATTAGAAATGGCATAGTAGAAAAGGAAAACATCTTTGTAGCCTCATTAAGAGACTATGTCAATAGAATTCAGCTTTTAGATGCCTGTTCTAAGCACAGACAGTTATTAAAAACAGCTTTGTTTAATTTCTTTAAGCCAAGTTGTTTGTTTTCATCAATATTCAGCAACACTTCTTACATCATTCCTCCCAGTATTAAAGCAGATCCTGCTGCATGACATGTTTCCAGGTGACGTGGGGCCAGTAAGATCTGCTGGTGACTGCTCGGCAGCTGATGGAGGCCCTACTGGTTTCCATCCATAGCTGTTCCTCGGGATCAGAAACTAAAGGAAAATAAAAAAGCAGCAAGCAAAAAGGATTTTTCTCTATTTTAAATCCCTGTCTGTGAAAATATAGATAAGCCTTTCCCGCCCCAGACGTCTTCCCTTGGTTGACATGTCTCTTTCCATTTTCTTGCCAGTCCACGGAAAGAACATCATCAATAACAAAGGCAATGGAACAGCTCTCCTGGCTCCCCCAAATTAGCAAGACAAGATCCTGCACACATTCAGAAACCAGGACCATATCACAGGTCTGGGTGAGGAGCCTAAGTCAGTCAGTGCGTATCTTCTGACATCGCTGACTGCTGGCTGACAGAACCACAAGTTGGGGCCACTGAAGAACTATATGGAAAGGACATTGCAATGCCGAGGAGGTAGCACCAGCTGGCTCTAGGTTATAAACCTCACAATGTCAAGCTTTGATAGTTTTGTCTATGTCATGACGTTTAAAAAAAAAAAATAGGTTAGAAAATACTTCAGTTAAAAAGTCAGATCTGAATAACATCAAGAAGAGAAAACTCAGGCCATTTAAAGAAAAATGGTCATTAAGAGTTGATGACTATAGAAGTTTAAGACCAGACAGAACCACTGGGATTTCTTATCTAGTGCTTTATGTAAACTGTAGGGCTTATTGGTATTAATTCTTGCTTCTGGTCTGTAGTCCTTTTTTTTTTTTCTTAATGTACCAATCTTGAGCTAAAAAAAAATCAAGACTAAAAATCAAGATGTATTACAGCCATTGTGGAAATGTTCCAATGATTGCTTAAAGCCATTTGTAAAAAGTTGTAGCTCTGCCTCTCTAAAATACCGATCAGTCCTGCATTGACTTCTAGGTGTTGTTTTTATTATGAGTTTGTCCACGGAACCACTGGACTATTATTATCCCCAGATAGTAGCTTTGAGGTTGTGATGATGAAGACATCTAGATAGCACTCCCTGAGTCTTTCTATGTAAGGCATATTTTCCATCCCCTCAAACGCTACCATTAAGTCTTTTTTCTCCTTGAATTGTGAACCATAGCTGCATCAGATGTTTTCTCTGCAGAGGTCAGGCCAGTGCTAAATAGATGTTACATCACATTTCTATTCTTACTGGGTACCCAGCGCTTTACCAGCCAAGGATTCAATTCAGTCTGCTTACCACCAAGTCTCCCTGATGTGCAGGACTGCTGCTCTCTAGGACAGCTTACTGCACCCTACATGGCCAACGATCTTTATCCCTAGATATATATTACCCTCCTTTATTGAAATACACATCGTTTACTTGCATGCAGCTTTCCAAACAATCCAGATCACTCAGCACTCCTCTCTTTTATGATTTACAACCTCCTTCTTTTACCTACAAACTTTATCAGTAAGGAATTTACATTGATGTACTGGATTTAGCAAGATCTTACAGAGATCATTTCTTGGCCCCAGTCCTCTGGAACCTCTCCAGAAACAAATCAACTTCAGCAATGACTCCCACTTTGTAATTATACTTAAGAACCTAGCATTTAATCAGTTTTTAGTCTGTTTCATAAAGGCCATTTTGATTTTGTATCTCATTTTTTCACTCACATGTCATGCAGTATCAAGGGTCTCTCAGACACAAGCAATGTTGTAGACACAATGGATCTAAAACCTGTGGGTTTTTTCCAATTACATCAGTTGGCCCAGTAAAAGAGACTAAGGTTCCCTATAAACTTGGGCTCATCTAACAGAAGACAAGTACGCAATACTACTAGTTTCACCAATCAAAACTACAAGTGTTTAAAAAATGATATAATGTTAGTTTAACAATTTCAGTTCCCAGAAGGATTGCTGACTACATCTTTAAACAACCATTAAATTACTACAATGCTCTTACAACAAGTAGTTGGCTTTCAGTCTAAGGTCACAAAGTACTAACATTTACAGAAGGTGTTTCTTTCCCTGGGGTCTGCAGAGGATGGTGCCATGCCACAGGAGGCCAGTATGTCAGAAGAAGTCATAAGAACTCATTTTCTCGCTGTGGAGTCAACTTAAATACAAGATTTACATTGCTTTTGTCTTTAATCATTCATCCTAGCAGATGTGTGAGCAGTAGCGTTCCGAAGAGCTGGAAACAGAATATTGCAATAATCAAATTTCACATATTATGACAGAGCAAAACACAGGAGCATCCTTTTGCACAAGTGAGTCTCCCTTAAACCTATCTTTCTGAAGCTGTGAAGGGAGCACACAGCCACACTTTGAATGGACTCTGGAGCAGGCTCAAAGATAATACCTACATTTGGAGCAACAGAAATGGGACTAAAAAGGAATGAGAAGAGATTTCAAAAGGAAATAATTGGATGCATATTTTAAAAGCCCACACCACGGTTGAAAGAAAGTGAAACACTATTGTTTAACAATCTCGTTTAGAAGTTACTAGGAGAGGGAATGAACAGACCTATTTGAAGAATAGCAAGAACTCGAGCCTTATAATCTCTGCATATCAAGAGCACCAGAGAACCTGTGTAATTGAATGTACAGTATGAAAAGAATAGAGGGAAATACTATCAGGAATCACCACGGCAGCTAAGTGGACCAGCCCACTGCTATGAGTTGACCCACTGCAGCTACAGGATAAGAGACCCTTCAGAAAGATTCCAGAACAAGCACTCTAAATGTACGTCTACTTATCAGCCTTGCTGTAGATCACCTTATGACAGCATATAAGACCCAGCTTTAAACTGGTTTGGTTTAGTACTGAGCAGCACAGGTACGAGGAAAGCAAAGCAGAAAGCACAGTAAATGAGTTCAGAGAGAGCACAGCTACTATTGCTTCACTTTGGGCTGATTGCCAAGTCAGCTGTGACTCTGAAAGAAGGTTTTCATAAAACTCACCTGGGCCATTTGAGCACAATGACAAGGAGATGGATGCATGAGTTATCATAGTAAACTGATGAAGCCCAGCAAAACCAGTGTTTCTGTGCAGAGTTTCTAGATTAAATAGTTTGGGATACAGTTATCTTAAATGATTTCAAGATCATTTGCCCTACCCTGTTTCCCTGAAAGTAAGACAGGGTCTTATATTACTTTTTGCTCCAAAACTTATTACTTTTTACATGTATAGCTGCCTGGACACTCTTTAAACTCACTTTTTAAACGAACTGTAACTAGGGCTTATTTTTGGAGTAGGGCTTATATTTCAAGCATCTTCAAAAATCCTGAAATATTGTGCTAGGGCTTTTTTGGGTAGGGCTTACTTTCAGGGAAACATAGTATTTCAAAATACTCACCCAAACATTTTCATTGCTTTATACTATTGGAATATTCTATTACTGTTATAAATGTATGAATGATGACAGCATTACTCACAGGCACATGGCTCCTGATCTGCTATATATGTTGAATGGTGCTGGGGGAGAGGGGTACAGCAGGCACCACTTTGTATCTAAGGTATGTGAACCTAGGAAGACTAGCAATTACCAGGCACAGGAATTAAGAACTAAAATGAAATATTTGATGCCATCACTTTGTGGGACTGCATGGACCTCTCAAGCTTAAAGGACATTTGATGACTGGAAGCCTAATCCACAGATTCCAACTGCGGGCAGAATCCTCTCAACAGATGTTTAACTATACAAGTGTTACACTGCCAAGTGTCAGGGTGAACAAGAACTGTATGTACTCATTTAGGGACATGATAATGCAAACAGTAAAGAAGAAGTGTATAAGAATTGGTTTTCAGCATCCATTGACTGCAAGCCGGCTGGGCTGAGCAAAGAGGATGGCAGAAGGAAAAGTGTAATTTCATCCTCAAGCAGATTTGGTTTTCTTTCATTTATTACCTCCAGACACAAGGAACAACAGAGGGGCTGGTAAGCACCATGGCATCTGACAGGCAGAAGGTGAAAACTGTTACTATAAACAGTGGAAGCAATCTCCCATGCTTACTTTACCAGTTTACAATCCAAAATGGACACAGAGAAATAGCTTACGTGTAAAACGTATGTTCAGAAGCCAGAAAAATAAATCCCTTGAAAGAAGAGAGTGTTCAACTGAGCATTTGAGTCTGCTTAAGTTTAGGACCATGCTGGAAGCCTCATGGATTTCACTGGGACTACAGCATGTACGTGTCTGTTTGCTAAATGGGAATATGATTTCCCATGTGCTGAAGCAGTTTCCTGAATCTGACTCTTAGCCACTGCTTAATGTCCACCTAGACAGATGTTCAGCTTAGGCAGCCATGGCAGGGAGGTACTAGAAGTAATGAAAATATGTGGTTCATTTATAATAAAAGGATATGCTTGTCACATTTTCCAGGCTTGTTTGGGTTTTACGCTACTGAGTTCTTTGCTGGAGACCAAGTCCGTCTGGAAAAGAGAGCTGTGCAAATGGTATTAGAGAACTAGAATTGCTCAGTAGAATCAGTTTGGAGCTGGTGATCTCTGTGACATTTTAGAAGATAACAATGGGTAAAAGAAAACTCCTAAGCAGGACTCGGAAGTAAAAACAACACCACCACAAAACTAAAACTCATCAACAGCAGCAGACTCAAGAGAAACGAGCCTAAGAAAGTCAAGGTAAAAAGACATCCATGAACCATGGAAATTACTGGGCAGAGGAAGACGGCTGGATAGGTAGAGTTAGGGACAGAGGAAAGGCTGAAAGTGAAACTCAGAAGGGAAAAAAATCAAAAGATCCAGCAAGATGGTCTCCAAGGAATCCACCCACATGGGTGATAAAACTTTCATGCATTACTAACAAATCTGTTTGCTTCAGAAGCTCCCAACTGTGTCCCAAATGAATTTCAGAAAGGCAAGAGGAAGAGAGAGCAGTAACTACAGTTCACTCAGCTTTCTGAGCCCTTGTGATTGTTCATCTCTTTGGTAAAGAGAAATGGGTGAGAACATACAGGTGTGGCACAACTAGTAATGAGCTCATCAACTTTGGTGAAGCACTAATTGTGAACGTGTTTGGCTGAAACATGGGATAGAACAGCTGTACACCAAAAATGCAGTTCATTGTCATCAAAACCCATATGCGGTGTTGACGGTTTCCATGACAATTTTGTTGGGTAAAAACCAGATGTTTGATTCCTAATGAAACAATGTTGAAAAAAATTGGTTTTACTGTTGTCCATTTCATTTTCATTTTTTTTTTTCATTCAAACATATTAAACATGCTATGGGGAGCATAATAATTTGTCTTAATAGTTAGCAATTATCAGTATAAAACAAATATATGCTTTCAGAATTTTTTTTTTTAATTTCCATGTATTAAAATTTCAGGCTTTGTTTCCAATCAAGAACAAAAATTTTAAAAGCTATTTTTTTTTTTTAACTCAAGTGCCTAAGAAAGAAGTATTATCATAGAACAATAATTTACAAAGGTAAGACTGAAAATAAAAGAAGATGCTCCTATCTGAGCTGAAAGCTCTCTATGGGCAGGCTTAAGTTTGCTTTCGTAAATTGGAGAAGTGGCACCATATATTCAGATAAACGTAGGTTTCTTTCAAGTTTATCTTTGAGATCCCAAGTTTCTAAAAGGTGAATTAAACTCTTCCACTACTAACTTTGTTCTCTCGTTGACAGGAAAACAAATATTCCAAGACTTCATTGTATAAATATCCTTTCTGATGGAACTTACAAAATTTCTGTATTTTCTATTTCAAATTAAATCCTTGAAGCCCACTGAAAAGTAGAGGCAAAGACAGAAAAAATATCTCCACCATCTCTGCTGGGCTGCTTTGATCACTTTTCTCGTAATTCAGCTGCCAAGTACTGCCACAGTTAAGTAGCTTGGTACATGACTGAGGTGAATTTGTCTGTGCTCTTTCTCGTACCAATTTCACAGCCTGCAGTTCAACTCTGTCCCTGGAAAAGGCTGAAAACCAGCAGTTTTTCCTTCATGTCTTCAGGAATTTTAAAAAGTCTTAATCATCACTATAAAAAAAAAAATAGAAGAGAAAACCCCCGATGTAGCTTAAAGCATCATACCAGAATAACAGTTTTAAGTTAATAGTGATTTACCCCTGTTAAGGTTCATTTCCTTCAGGATCTCTGCATAGCTATCTTTAGATTTTGTCACATTTTGCCATCTCATTCCAAGGACCTGCCTAAAAACCTTTCCTCTTGCAATCAGCGACCTCCTGACACTCCTGGTACATAGGCACCGGAGCTGGCACAGCATAAAAACGGGGACACAAAGCTCCGAGGATGCTGCAGACAGTCCTCTGCACATCAAGCCTGGACACTGACAGGGTCAGAATGCGCCACGTCCCACCATGGTGGAACCGAGAGCAGCTGCCACCACCCACCAGCCCAGCCCTTTGTCACCAGTCGTACCACAAAGAGCTGTTTGGTGAAGACCACAGCTGGTGCGGAGGAGACAGGTTTGCAAGGGGAAAGGCACAGGGAGAAACTACAACTTGAATTTTTCCCTCCATCTCCCACGCACCTCGTGTAGTGATTACTAAGACTGTTCGCACAATGAAACCTCATTCCAGTCTGAGGTTCAGAAGTGCTGTGCTGCAGACAACAACTATAAGCAACCTTTTGTAGAGAAAAATGGAGAATTTTCTAAAAGGCAGGCCATACAAAGCCTCCTGAAATTCAGTGAGAGATGGATGATGAAGTCTATTTTGTTCTTTGAAATTCTCCCCTGGCAGAAATAATTTTGTCTGGATTTTTGGCATGAAAACAAATACATCTATTCCTACACCTTTTCTGTAGTGCTATTTCCAAATCATTATAAAGCATATATACACATATTGTCACACTAAACAGTATCATGGCTTCCTCAACATTTCACCAAGAAGCCACTGCACATCCATAACTGAAAAAGAAAAAGTCAAATCTGACAGTGTAAGACAAAACAGAAAAAATATAAGCAAATAAGTCATTAGAAAAAACACATCACTTGTCCCCTGAACTGCTCTAATATAATCATTCTCTTCATAAAGAAATGCATTACCTGTTATTACTTCTGCTGTGAGATAACTATAATGAACATCACAAAAGCGTGTGCAGTGTCTGCTCAAGAGTTCGCTTCTAAACCACTGCAAAAAACTGGCATTTGGCTACATCTTAATTTTACTTGGAGAAAATAAAGAAGCCATGAAGAGCAGACGAGAGTTCAAGTCTTTCATAAGCATCTTGGTATGACAAAAATGAAATTTAGTGTGTTTGGAGTTTTGTTTTGGGTCTGATTCTGGTTTTGTTTTTACTTTGCTACACAATCAGATTTTAAGAAATGAGAACCTATTTTCCATCAGAACTACCATGCTGGCTTCAAGGTGGGGAGCCCTTCAAGAGACTTCTCAATTTTTAGCTCTTTGCAATCCCCACCTTTCAATGGGAGCAGAGCTGCACCAGCATCCCAAGGAAAAGCTTGGGATTCAGCAAGTTTTCCATTTGAATTTCACTTCAGAGAAGAGAGTATAACAATCCCAAAGAAAAAGGAGAGACTGACACTTCATTTGAAATCAACAGTTTCCAATTCAAGACAAAAGAATTTAGATGAGAAAGGAAACAAAAGGTCTGGTCTTTGAGACAGGTTTGCCTTTGTACATATTTCTCACCTAATCTATATAAGAGGACACTGGTCTTGGTGAAACCATGGAGCACTATTTTTAAAACATCAAAAAGAAAAGGCATCTGGCTCCCCAAATGTGCATTGCTGCTTTGCCCAAGGGTTTGTTTTGGCAGGTTCTTTTAGCCACATTGCATTCAGGTTACTCTCAGGAGCCATCCTTTCGAGCCATGGCAATACCTTGGATGAGGAAATCGAGCAACAGAATCACCAATATCACAAAGGGCATCACAAGACAGAAATAATCTCAGTGGGAAATGTATTGATTCAATCTTCTTATGGAAGTGTGTAACATAGAACAGTCCAAATAATTCTGGATATTAAAGGATCACAGTAACATGTTGTAGATATTGAATAACTGTGTTACCAGGAAATACAATAACAAAAATAAATATGAAAAACTGAAAAAAATGAACAGTAGAAAAGGGGAAGAAAAGCCTGCAGTGTGCTATTTGCTATGCAACAATCATGGATCTTATCAAATCACACCATCGTATCTTTGTATAGACTCCTCTGTGCAATTATTGCTGAAATGTAGGACAAAGTACACCCTATATTCAATTTATATAGGCTGCAGAATATTAAGCACTGAATAAAGGATTTCTTTTTTTTTTTAATAAAGAACAGATGGTCACCTTATTCAAGCAACTGTTGAGGAAAAGAAAAATGATTCACTATCAGGCATCGAAGACTAAAAATGGACAGATTCAGATTCACTCCCTTGTGCAAAGCAGTGGCATTAGCATCCAGCCACGAACAGATATAAGGCAGGAGAAAAGAAGTGATGGAAGAGGGCTCCTCATGGTCAGCCCTGCCTGCTGCTCTCCATGGGATATAAGCCATACCTAACAAGTCTAAGCTTCTGCTGAGCAAAACCTCTAACGGTGCCTAAAGGCATTTTTGATGTCCAAGTTCAATGATAACAAATGGAATCGCCAAAGGGTACAGTAAAGGAATAAACATCTTAAAGCCTGTAAACTTAAAATTGAGTTATATCAGGAGGTCATATTTTATCACTAGGTGGCATTGCTCTAAATCTTTCAGTGCCTCAGTTCTGAGCTCTTTACTGTATGGGTAATACTCTAACAGCTAATGAAACACACAGGTTTCACTGAGGCGGCACCAGCCATGCTGCTCAAAATATGTGTACACCACTTCAGTGAATCTGCATGGTTAGTGTTTTATTCTAACTTTGGCCTTCAACAAATCTGTTCACTACTGCAGAAATAAACACAGTCCATAATCAGATGTTCACATACTCCAACCGAGAACCTCAGCCTACTCAGAAGCATTTGTAAAACAACCCCAGTCCCTCCATAGCCTCCCCCTTCACTCTCACAAATCTTGCCACAAGGGACAGCACAGCTGGTTACATCTCATGTTCCTGTCTTGTACAACAGCTATAAAAACAGGGCTGTTTGCCAATCACTGCACCACTGGCTTGGCTCATTGGCCCATGGAATTTGAAAAAAAAAAAAAGTTTAAAAGTTCTTTTCATTTTTTTTTTTTACTTGAAGTGTTGAATTGCCTGTGAGAGCCATTAATGAAAAGTGCGACAGCGTAAAATAGAGAAGTAAAAAAGCACGAACATTTGTATTATCTCTAAACCTGAATAAGGTTTTCAACAGCATAGAAATGATGCAAGAACTCAAACTTCCATTTTGAAACAACCTTAACAAAACATGTGTCCAATTCAATTTTGGGAACTACTGAAATCTCATTATGACTTCAGTAACTAAATCCTATGTGTTGTATTTAGGGCTTATGACCCAGTGTGCAATGGTACAATATTCCGAAGAGTGTTTAAAGCTTAAAGGAAGTTGAGCCATGTCTAAAATGCAATCCTGAAATCCCCTAGCCTGTAAATACCTAAAGCATAGACATGGCAAAAAGACTGTTTATGCATTTCATATTCAGGAGCCACTGGATAAGAAATAGAGCAAGGTCTTAGAAAAGGGACTAGAGCCTAGAATTCCTCACTTTTAGCTGAGGACCCCAGGCACCAGCTAAGAAATCATGATCCTTACACATCTACATTTTTGAGAGATAACAAGTGAGGACATCCAGCCTCTCACACAGGAAATCCCCGCACGTTTACCACCTTAACAGCTACAGCCTCAGTTCCATTGCTCCATTTTCTCTTCCTTTCTAAAATAGACCCTTTAATGAAAAGTACTGCATGGCCTGGATGGCTCTATCTGCTTTACTTATTTGACAAGCTGATTTGTATTTGCCTCTGTTTCAACAAATCAACTTCATTAAGTCAGCAGCAATGACCCTTCCCGTTGTCCTAAGCTCAGATCAACAAGAAAGGGGTCGGAACAGCTCTACGAACAGCAGTGCTCCTGTTCAACAGAATGCTTTTTAGTAGAGGAAAGTCAGTCAAAGGAACCAATAGTTATTTTCACTTTCAATCTCACACAGATTTAATTTCTGAAAGTCAAGAATTGTTATGAAAAACCCCTTATTTCCCTTACACACCTCCTTATATACCTTCTTACTCTGATAAACATACAGATGACCATCCTCCAGCTCTGAGAAGTGAGAAACAGCCTCACAGAAGCAGGTCAAGGAAGCTTTCCCCCCCTCTCTGAGCCCGTACAGCCCGAGTTTCATTCACGAGGTTCTCCAACAGTTGCTTCAAGTCTTTGTAATTGGGCACGTGTAACTGTTCAATCAGACCGATAACACTTACTCATCCTTGCAAAGCACTTTAGCTCCAGGGATGAAAGCACCTTAGCACTAATGGCAACTATTGGCTTAGCCTACAAAAGCCTTGAATACACACTGGGGAAAAAAAAATCATAGGGAAAAAAAAAAGTTTTAGCAGTGTAACTGAATCAGTTTAGAAAGTTTAGCTAAAAGCAGTGAACCTCCCTTATCTGTGTGCTGTGCTCTCAGCCCACGGCACAACGCTGGTGTGCCCAAGATACACCACTGCTGTCCTCATACAACACCCCTCCTCCATCTCTCCCTTCTCTGAAATTTATGCCATGGCAGGTACTGCCAGAAAACAGCCCCTCTTTCATGAAGGATCCAGGAAGTTTTGCTTGTTTTGTTTTTTCCCTCTTTCATTCAATCCAGTGAATGCCAGCCACTGATTAACATCTCATTTCCACTCCTGCTACATTGCAAGTACCATTTCTTCCTGAAATAGCCCAGTGCAGATGATAGAATCATAGACCAATACCTTTTGTTTGTATGTGCTTTGAGAATCACATGTTAAATCACTGTGGTTAACCAGTGACTACCCCAGCTTGACACTGCTGTCCAGATATGGGCTGAGTGTACATGTTATACCATTGAAGAATAATTAAGTAGTCTGTTAAAAATGAACAGTGATTGATATTAATATAGTCATCTTAATAAAACTACCCACATATGCATGACAGATTGTGATGCTGACAATAGGATTTCAAAAGGAAAGCCTCTGTGATGATAGCACACCCTCAAAGGGAAGGCTCTGTGATTCAAATATGTGAATTCAGAGACTAAATCCCTTCTCGAGTCTGCCACTCACTTCCAGAGTTGCACTCACCTACAAAATGGGGACATTTATATGAATTAGGCATATCTAATTTAATCAGGCATGCCATATTGAAACATTTGCATGAAAGATTATGAGGAAATGCAAAAAACCCACATTTGCTCCCTCCAGAAGCAACTGACTGGAGTCTGCAGGGACTCAAACTTTTTGGCAGAGAAACAAGCTTCTCTTTCTCAAGAACAGACAATCTGTAGAGTCATTTACCCCTCACTCTCCCAAGTTGCCTGTTTAAGGTCTGGCATTTCTCTGCTCAGGAAGCAATTCCGTTCATTTCTGTAGCATCCCTCGTGAGACTCTCAACGGGGCTGAGCACTGAAACAAAAGGTCACCAGGAAATCAAACCAGGAGTGGGGCTGCGAGCTGGCGCTCACGACAGCAGGAGAGAAGGATGGCTTTGTGGCTACGGGCACAGGGGCTAATTGCAGGTTTCTTGACCTCCGAGGATTTGGCTAAGATGTCAGATCTGAATTGCTTTTATTGAACGTACAAAGTAAAGTCAGGCAAATGTTAGAAGCGAGAACGCCTTCTGGAAATAAGACATAATTATAACATCATAGGAACTGCTCACACGTATCTAAAAGAAATTGTGTCTTAAAATCAGTCTGCTGCAAGGTTAAAGTGAAAGAGCATCTGAGATTGAAGTATTTATTAGCTATCTTTCTGCTGATTTTCATTGGTAATTATTAGCTGCCTAACATTTCTGACAAAAGCAGAGTCTCTCATCAATAATTTGATAAGTTGCACTGCAAATATTTGGAATAATGTGAACAATTCTGGTCACTCAGATTCAAGAAAGATGGAAACTCCTGGAGGTATTATAAAAAACAATAAGGACAGTCATGACAACCAAGAGTCAGCCCAAAGGTTGCAAAGTCCCTCTGGGTTTTCTCAACCAATCAAAGCAGCTGAAGAGAAGGGAAAAGGATGCTCAGAAAATCACAATTCCAGAACCATGGAAAACAAAACTAGGGGCAAGCACTGACAAGGAAGGGACACTGAAGACCAGGTGCAGTATTGTTATAAGAATAAATGATTATTAATAATCCATACTGAGGCAGGATTACACTGAAAATTAAAAGATTAAGCATTAAAAGAGTGAGGTCTTATAGATGGGACACAGGTTTTAAGATATAGCTTGCTAAGCTTCTGAAAAAAGCTGTGATGTGGTGCACTCAGCAAGAAGGAGCTGGAATTGCTAACCTGGTAGAACACTCCCAGTTCTTTGTACCGATGTTTCTTTTAAAATTTAAAAAAAAAAAAAAAAAAAGGCAGCCATGCTCATATAAGGTGTTTTTTTTTCCCAAGAAATACACACATGAAATAATTTGCATAGAAGTTTCATTTCCCCATAAGGATTTGGAGAGAAAAGTAAAATAAAATAAAGAGTTAAACTTTGTTTTTCCCCTATTGCAACTAAAACATCTGCTGTGACTACATGGTGAAGAAAGGCAAACAGCTAGGACGAAGCATTTTATCAAAGGGTGACAGATTTCTGAAAAATCTATCAGCAGGGCTTGGCAGCTAATAGATAAATTACAAGCCCATGATAGATAATAACTAAGTTCTGTGGGCTGAGCAAATGCCAAACATTGCAGCTGATGTTTTTAGACCATAGAAACTCTCCAAAGGTAGGAAGAGTTTCCAACACAATGTACTACTCCGCTGTTCGCTAGGCATGTTCTGTAGTATTTTATATATCCCTCTGGCAGGATAACACCTGTACCTTTTCTAATTAGTTTTACCAGTTCTGACTACATTAGACCAAAAATGATTGGGGGCAAAAATACCAAAATACATGGTATGTCTTGGCCTGACCTTCTCTACAAAATGGTACAGGAGATGTAAGTGTTCCTAGGTGAGGATTTGATCCCAAAATGACAGCTCAGGTCTTTCTCGTACCTTGAGGGCCTCATTGGGAAGGGATGGCAGCCTCAGGGTCTCCCTGAAGAAGAAACTGAGCTGCAGTTCCCCTTCTGAGCTGCCCTGCACAACACTACCTGGATCAGTTAGTGTGGAAGGAAACGTGCTCGTCTTCTTCTCTCTCACAGCCAAGGGGTACCTGGAGGATGCAATGGTTTGAAAGTCTCAAGAAGCTGCAGAACAGGTCCCATTCACATACAACCAGGGTGACTACAGCTACCAGCTGGCCCTTGCATGCTGCCCAGGAAAGTGTAGAGATGAAAGTAACACATGAAGAGTGGCAAAGGGGGTGGAAGAGAAAGAGTGTGTAAGACTGAAAGGAAAAGTAAGGAGAGCAGGCAATGGGAAGGATGGAGGAGGGAAAGAAGTGAAAGATGGGTAAACCAAAGAACATATATGAATACAAAAGAAAGATGGCATGAAAGAAGAGACAGAGCCAAAATATATGCAAAGCCCAAACAAAACAGGGTGAGAAACTGCTATGGGAAATAAGCAAGCTGAGAGGATGTGTGAACAAAATGTACTTCTCTTTGTCATGGCAAACCCACTGCCTCCCGTCTGCCTCCTTCCAGGCTGCTTCCCTGCAACAGCTTGCACTTCTGGCACAGCTGCCCAGTAGCCTAAATATTTATCTCCATATCTATTGATTCTAATATTTAATATAGTATCTTGCAAAGCACCCAAAACCAGCTCTAAATAATCATCTAGTGCAGTTTCTGCACATCTGTAAGGGCTGGGATGCAACACCTCCTCAGTACAGCATCATTACAATATGTCTTTAAGCCTCTGCAAACAAATCCAACTGGTGAACAGTTGTTGGTTTATCACGCAGTTCTCTAGAGCCACAATAGGTTGAATCTGCCTACTAGATTCATTGCACAAATTCCTGAGAGGTGACTTGAATTACATTTAATCTTTGTTGCAATATGAAAATGTTGCGGCAGTTTGAGATGCTTCCATCCCTTAAAATGAACTAAATTGCCTCATTCCAGGAAAAGGTAAGATGCTGCTTCAGCATCATCAAACACAACTCCTACTGAGGTCAACAGAAATTTCACCAGTACAACAGATGCAGAACAGATTGAAATTCTGCACTCTTTTTATTTGCTTACTAGCCTCTAAAGCAGACTGTGACCCAAATCATGCTTCCACACAAACCTGGTGTTCCCCAGCAGGACTGTTTATGTGGACAGAATTTGACACTAGTGTTCTTAGGTATAAAGCTGTAAATTTACTACTCATAGGCCTGTGTTATTTCTCCAACACTTATTCGCTCTTGGCTTCCAAAAGGTGCCATAAACCAGGAAGAAGGCTTTTTAGTGAAATGACAGAGAAGTGGCAGTCTTCCCAGCTGCAGAGCTGTGAAAAGATGATGGCTGTTAGGTGTATCCTTTGACTGTATTTTTACAGGATGAAATCAGTGTGAGTATGCACAATCCATAGGCACTTCCTCAAAGATGGCAGCTGAAAGCATTTTTTGTTAGAAAATACACAGGAAAATCCTCAGGACAACAGAACTTCTCGTCTAAGACGATCTCCCTATCTTGCAAAAAAGCCCATGAGAGTCACTTCCACAAACCAAATCATTCCTGGGGCGTCTGCAGCCACTAATTTGAAAATACTGTGCCCCTTTTCCAGTACTCATCCCTCACTCATGCTGGTCCATGGCTAAGGGACCACAGCCAAAACTCAGGCGTCTGTTCCTGGGAAGCCTTTCATCCAGCATGGCTATATACTCTGTTGTGTGACACTGTAGTCCTTTGTTAATTTTTTTTGTCAAGATTGCAAGCATCCCCCAGCTCTAACTATGCCGGACACACTCTGCTGCTTGTTTTGAAGAGCTTCTAGAACATGTTTCAGGAGCAGCTGTCTGAACCTACCAGAGCACTTGGACATATCTGAAGACACTAGTGACACTGGATTCCTTGGCTCTTCCTTGGGCTGAGGTACCATCAATGATGTTTTTATTTAAGAATGTAATGAAAGGCGACTAGGGACTTCTGAAATTTGGCTTGATATTTTAGCAGTACAACTAACAATGACAAAATTCAGGCATGTACCTTATTTAAAAAAAAAAAATCAAATCCCTAAAAATTGTAAAAATTACATAGAGAGTTTGTCCTTATCAGTTTGTTAATCTCAACCACGAAAAAGCTACAGTTTAAATTACTTCCTAGAACCAGGTTGCCAAATGCACTAGGGCTCATAAGCAGCTTGTCTTTTAAAAGGACCAAGAATGTCAGTGAAAGCAGAAATTCTTTCTACATTCTGAAATTATTTTATGAGCTAATATGGTCAAACCAATAATTTTAATTTAAAAAACAGACTACGTGCTTTTGCAAAGGTGGAATAGATGCAGAGTGGGCAGGTAAAGCCTTTTTACCTTGAAACACACCACGTTCTCATTTCTAAGCGATCTTTCAGTCTTATAGTTTACTTATTTGCTTCTCCCCTCTGGCACTTTCAAGCAAAGAGCAGGTTTTCAATACCACTGTGTGTCTTAATGTTAGCACAAAAAGCATCCATGGGCATAAGACAAGATGCAGATTGTAAGTGTTCAAATCTGGGTTTAGGGTTCCAAACAGATACTAAGTTTGCTACTGCTTTTGGCTACGTTGCACTTAAATAGGCAACTGAAAGAGGTTTTGGGAACATTTCTCAGAAGAAGTCCCATGTGTAAGGAGGAAAACTGACTCCAGAGCTCAGGGCACTGTCCAAGACATTATGCCTGGGTGAGAGCTGGGACCACCAGTGGCTCCAGCACAGGGTGAGAAATGACAACATTACACTGTAAGTCTCTTCATGACACCCACTACCATTAAGGCACCATGTGGGAGTGGTTAATGACAGAAGGATAGAAGAAGTACAAAGCATTGGGCAAAGGAAAAAAGGTGAACAATTTAGGTAGCCTTTAATGTCTGATGCCGCACAATTTGAGTACTTGCAGACAGCAGGAGGTATTTGACATTTTCCTCTTCAGAGATTAGCACTTGCAGGTATTGATTTAAACTAGGATTTATACCATGAGTGTCATTTTTACAAGGGGTACAATAAGAGAGATTAGCAAGAAATTGCCAGGCACACCATCTTTAATCAGCTGCAAACTGTTTTCATCCTAAATCTGTAAGTTCGTCAGAAAAAACAAAATGCACATAACTAAGTGGAGCAGCAGTAAAAGAGCATTCAGCTCGTCAGAATAAAAATAGCCACCAAGGAAGGGTGCCATAAGAGAGCTTTTTGGGTTTTATTTTTGGTCTGGAACAGATTCACAGTTCATGCCACAGCTTTTTAAATCTTATTATCTGGTTTGGATTAGAATTAAAGTTCCTTCTCAAACACCAAGCCTTTACAGGGCATGGGTTCCACCAGAACATGTCAGAAGGCTGCCAGGCCAACTTCTCATTACCCGAGTCCCTTTCTGGATGCAGTCTCAAGCAATGAGCACCCCTTTTTCAACCTAGAAGCCTTCCTTCGGAATAAATAGGTTTAAAAACACAACACAAGGACAAAATCCACCCAACTCAGTGTCTGAATGGATCCCCAAAGCTGTGCCTGTGTTTATGTAAGCAGCCACCTTTGGATGTAGTTTTCCTCTCATCCTGTGGCGAAAGTTTACCGAGGCCAGGCTGTCACAGGAATTGAATAGCAAGAGAAAAGAGGAATGGCTGGGACAGAGACATCAAGCCTTCGGGGGCTGCTTCAGAGGAAATCAGAGAGGTGAAATTAGAGAAGTGAGGTGCCGTCAGAGCCATCTCCTACCCCAAACAGCAATTTCACACCTGGGAGCAGCACAAGCCAGCTTCACTTCCCAGGCTTCTAGCCTAAAAATAATTAGGTAGAACATTTTGCTGGTTTGGTTTGGTTTTTCATCTGCAGGCAACAGCGTGAAAAAGCTGCTTTCCTCATCTGCGCCTGTCCAGCGGGAAGCTCTCAAAGAAACAATGTCAAAATGCAACACGCCTCCATGGCGCAATGGGGCCAATTTATGATGGCTGAGGATCTGACCCGGGCTGCTTCTCTCATTTCTCTGCTATTCAATCTGTATTCAAAATGCTTTGCTGTCAGAGGTTTATCTTATGAAATAGTAACGCCATTCTGGCTGAATGCCAAGGCTGGGCTAAGGGACAGCAATACATTAATGCTCCAGGCAATCAGCTCAGCAACTTTCAACTGTCAGTCACAGCTCTCTGAAACTATCCTGGCAATAATAAATGTTTTTAGATATACTCCAGAAAATGTGAGACTTTCCTCTCTCTGTACACAATGGGTCTAACACAACTGCAATGAAAATCAACCAGTCAGAAAATAATTTTAGTTCTTGTATAAACATCTATTTTTTAAGCAGGGATACACAACCTGCTTTGGGGAGAACTCAACGAATGTTTTTAACATTAAACAAAACATAACATAATTACCCAAGTAGAAAATGAAGACTATTGTGCCCAAGGAAAACAAAAAGCTTCTGGAAGGGGAAAAAAAATTCTCTTATGTTTATTTTACTAGGGATGTACTTTTAGTTAGAGCATATTTAAATTACTAGACTGGACTTCAAAGAGACGATAACATAGTGAACCATCCAGACCATATAACCCTCTGTAGGCTGAATCTGCAGAGAGCTCAAGGTTTTGTTTTCTGCATGAAGAAAGGGGTCAGATCTAATTCTTGCATGAAAGTTGTTTCAGTACAGCTTTAGAAGAAGAAAACTCCTGCATTACCAAGTCTCTCTCTACAGCATATTTAACAGTTCCTTGATCTCTTCCTACTACCAAATAATTCATGGGATTCACTGCGTCTTAGTCCATAGAAAGTTTCTTGTAGTAGAAATGCACTAGGCCTTGTGATGGAGGAGAGATCAAGATAAACAAGAAAAAAAAAAAAAAATTGTTCACTGATTTCTTTTTTTTTTTTCCCCCCCTCATAGATGTTTATCAAGTTACCAGTATCTGGTATGTTTTTGTATTCTGACTTAAATCTAAATTTTTCCGTCACAGAAATTTAATTCACATAAACAATAATTTGCAAAGAATTACTGAGAGCATCGTGCTCCTTCAGCAATTGTCTCCTTCCTGAAGGACTGTCTCCCTTTATAAGGTTGCTTTCCAAGTAAACAACCTCACCTGAAACCTTATTCATCATCTACTAATGGTGGAGAATGCGAACGTGCTTGCACTCCTGATTTGTTACTCTTTTCAGACGGTACAAAGAGACAGAAAACAACAGTTTTTGAAGGGCCAAATGCAAGCAAAATGGTTAGTCCTCAGTGATTTCCATTAAGTTAGAAAGCGTCCTTACCTTTGCATTATCCACTGCGAGAACAGCTGCCTGACACCTGTGATCAGCTGCACCACATTTTCACTCCCTTAACAGTAGCGTTGATTTAGAATTAAACACAAAAAACCCCAAGCCATGAAAGTACAGAGTCTAACTGGGGAAAGGAGAAGATGAACTCTAGTTTTGGTTAAAAACCAAAAACAACAAAAATACCCAACAAGCCACAACTACCACAAACCAAAAAAACACCCCACACCACAACATTCCTCACAAAATTGGAAGAGCAAACAAATTTGGTTTTGGGAGGTTTTCTTCCCCCTCTGTAAATATCAACATGCAGTATTTCCAAAAGGAAACAATTCCCATTGAGCCAATAGCCCATGAAAGGAAAACCGGACAGTCTACTGAGCAACTGCAGGAAACTTCCAGAAGGATCTCAGGAAGAACTGTTCTTTGGGGCTCACACAATCCCCACTCTCTAAGAGCCAATTAGTAGTACCGACACCAGTTAACTCTCCCCAACCAGAATACATCAAAACTTTCTGATCCTCAGCCTTGGGACAAATCTCTTCCAGAACTGGCAGTTCTTTCCTGAAATCAGAGAGGCTGAAAAAGCTATTCTGTCCTGAAGCTGAGTATCTAGAAAGCATCTTTTAACCACATGATTCCCCAGCTGCTGGACCATCCCTATAGAGCCAAAATTCACAGATGTTAACACTGCATTCAGCCAAAAATTGTCATACTCCAAATACAGGGGCGTATCTCTCTTTACTTGGGAAAGAAATATAATCAACATTTTCCTTATGCCCTGTTTCTGGCCCTGAGGAAGGTGCTGAGCAGCACCATTTCTACATGCTTCCTGCAGCATTCTTCTGCCTTTTTCCAATCTACAGGGTGTTTCAAAAATATGGACCCAATTTGAAATCACTATATCTCTGCAACCACGAACTATCAACTACCGTCTCCATGTTGTCCATACAGCAGGTGGAAGGAACATAGGGCATTTATAAAAAGATTACTAACAGTAGATAACTCATTAAATAGTTTGTAAATACTTGTGTAATCGTAACATATTGGGTCCATCTTTTTGAGACACGCTGTAGTCTGAAATGTCCTTAGGTTAGAGTAAGACTTACATACATTCCTCCCAGGAGTGGATGACTGTACTTCAGTGTTTATGTTTCAATTACTGGCCTCCAACATCAACTCTGCAAGCTCTCTGCCACTCAGCGAAAACATACTTGTTTTCCAGTTGACATGTGCAACAGCTTTTAGTTAATACATCCCCAGACCAAAGAAGCCATCAATGAAATACTAATTTGTTGTGCTGCTTGAACTACAGCTCCTGCCTGGGCTAACTAAGAGGTCCTGTTACAGGAATGGGTTTGTTATGTTTAATTGCATATCTTACTCTCTTTCTGAGCCATTAAAACATTTGAGGTTTCTGCATAACTTAAAAATATCCGAATCAAGCATGAAAGGCTAACAAGAAAAGCAAAGCAAAAAACTGAATGCTGTCTCACACTGCCCAATATGATTAAAGAGAATTAGAGAATGAGCAGAAAAGCCCTACAGTCAAATGACATTGATACTGGCCAGGAATGAATGCCTTGGGAGCTGCTCAAACCGCTAACACTTGGGAATCTTCTGCAGTTTCCCACTGTGGAAGATGAAATAATTAACCTACAATCTGTGCGTCTTGGTCATCCCAAGTAAGGAGAGGGGATGAGCAGAAAGTCGGTCAGACCTGAAATTTATGACATCAGGCATATCTCAAGGGAGCTGATTCCAGCAGAGCAGGTTTTGAGGCAGAACACAGTGCTGGGATTCAGGACAATGGGATTTTGCTTCTGTCTCTGTCCCCATAAAGAAAAAGACATTTTACCTCCCTGTTTCCTTTCCTATCCCTTCGTCTGCTCTATCAACTTAGACCAAAATGCTTTGTGTGCTTGCAAATTGGCACCCTGTTCCCGAGCAAGACTAAAAAGCGTTGCATGCTATAAATAAGCATTACATTATCAAACTGACATTTGTGAGGGAGGCCACTTGCACATTGGGTCAGAGCCATCGTTCCCACCATAGCCACGACACGGGTAGGCTCTCTCCTTGCTGTGTTGGCCAAAGCAGACCCGATTGAAAAGAGATCAGGTGCAGTAGGAGCCAAAGCCCATTCCACAATTTGGACCCATTTTTTAATTTAAAACAGAGGACCAAACTGCCTATAAAATATCCCATTAAAGCACATTCAATCTAAATGAAAGGTTCTATTCCTGCACAAGCTCACAAGCTATCCACTTTGAACATCAGATTTGGTGTATTCCAAACAAAAAGGGTCTCTTCAAACAATATCACGAGAAATTTCTGAAGGAGAAGGACTGGGTAGATCTCCAAGTAGGTTTTTCCACTTAGCAAGTTCTTCCCAAAATAAGGCCTACACAGGAACAAGAGAGTCCTCCTGTAAAGTAAAATTTTTCATTTTTTCTTCAAAATGGGCAGTAATGACTCATCAAGGTGAAGGAATGAAAAGCAGCAAAGGACTAGCTCCTCACACTGCCTATCAAGGCAGGACAAGTACAGCCAGGCAGCAACCTGCAGCCCCTCAGGTGAGCACAAAACACATTTAGAAACACTTTGCCCCTCTCCTGAAGTTCCCCAAGGGAAATAGAGCTCAGCAAACCCTTTTATTTAATGAAAACCTTTATCCAGAAAATAGTACACTGCCCAAGCCCACACATCACATAATGTCATCTCCTAGTACTGATAAGCTGAGATGAACACTTTGCCTTACATAACCATTGGAAATCTCTTGGAATAGGGAAAATCATTAAGAAAAGGCCTCTGTTATGCAGACGCCAGGAAAGATGCATATTAGGTTATTGCATGCATCTGTATCTGTGTCTCTGTATCTATCTAAAAATATACACCATTGGTACTTATTTTAATAGCTTGTTGAGAAACCCAATGCAAAAAGAATGTGGCACATCTTCATTTAATATGTTAATCACAGGAGAATGTCTGTGTTACACACACCATCAAAGCAACTACACTTTTTTTATACAGAAAAGCCACAGGATACATTTTGGTGATGTGCTACAGAAAACAGTGGGAAGGCTCAACTCTGAGCAGCTCCAGTTAATTTGTAAATAGTTTTTGTTCAACAAGATTAAGGTATTTACATTTTATGTTTTAGTGAGGGAAAAAATTATTTTTCAATGGTATTTGGGACTTGTATAGAGACTGAGAAAGGTAATTCAGATGATTAATTTAATTTCCATCTCCTGTTTTTATTTTCAGGCCACTCCATTCACGGTTTGTGGGGTTTTTTTGTTTTTTGTTTTTTGTTTTTTTTACAAAATATACATTTTTTTAAAATCTGGCTTATTTATTGAGATGACACAAAAAGTGAAGTCAATGTATTTTAGGGGAAATTCAGTGCCTACCTTAGTGCTGTTGGTTCAGTAGTTATTCATTAATCTATTAAGAAGGACCTACTAAAAGATATGGGGTGAGAAATATGCAAACGTATATTAAACAATTTACCCAGATCACTAACAATCATGCAAGATTAATAGAAAACTGACTTACAGAATCAATATCCATTCCCTCTGTCAACTCTAAGCCTGGATATACCACAAGAGCAAGCTATATTAAATTTAAAGCTAACCTGATCTAGGCTGTGCTGTCCCTCTATAAGGGCAAAGAATTCTCTGACATTTGGAAACGGCAGCTAGTTACACACTACACATTTTTCAGTAGCATCCATTTTAAAGTGAAATCATTACAGGAATGAGCTCTGCCCACTGCTTGTGGAGAGATTTGCCTAGTGTGGTTTCATTTCTTTTTTTTCTTTGTAAATCACTCTACAGCATAAAGCTCCGAATAGGATGAGTTTATGAACCTGTCTATAATTGTGCTGCTATTTTCACAGGAAAACTGCCATTATAAAAGCATCCAGCACAGGGCCTCACGGCACTTACCGTCGGAAGACAATTGGTTCCATGGAGCAAATATTAGCAGCTGCATTATCAAATAACCTCAAGGCCATGCTGCGTGAATAATAAAAAAAATGGATCTCTGTGTAGGACGCAGGAGATGGAAAGAAATTAATCTTCGGAGCTCATCTTGAGAACATCAAATAATATACCTGACCAATGAAAACCCAAACTGAAGATCTTATTATAGCTGCACAGACAGCACTTGTTTTATGAGACAATGTAAATGCAACCAAAAGCACTAGGAGACAGACCTTACCTTGTAGTCTATAGAATCTGGTATTTAGCCCAAAATCTTTTAAAAGACTGCCCAAATTTCATCCATCAGATGTAGAGTTATCTGCAGAGAGAAAAAGAAACAGATGACTGTAAATATACTGAAACCCAATAAAAATGCAATATCTCCAACTGTACACATGTTCATAAGCAACACAAAAACCTCTTTTCAATGCATCCTGTAGAAGATGATGTTTCAGTTCCTTGTTCTTGTTACCATGAGTATTCAGCTTAAATTGCTGCCCTCTCTAAAAGTTTTAAGCTCTGAAAAGTGGAAGAATACCTCAGAAGATGAATAAATGATTATCTCAAGATATCTTGAAATAATCAAGTCAGTTAATAGTGACCTTGCCTCTTTGTTCAGTGTGAACTCATCTGTTCTGTAAATGGTTCATTTTAGCCCATTGGTAACTTGTTAGCCATCAATCCTGCTTAATTATTTCTAGCTAAAACACGAACAAAATGTTAATATTGCATTAAACAAATTCATCGAACAAAGTTTCCATGAAATTAAATATATTTATCTCTTTGTCTGCTAACTGAACCACCAGTGATGCTTTCTCCATATTCTGCATAAGACTTTAGCTATTATTCAAAGCAAATGAATTCAGGACAAAAATAGAAACAGCCATTAAAAGATAATGCTACTGGATAATTCTTGCTTCCAGTTCTGTCTACATATATAAGCTTTAGATTTTCATGATACTCCAATCAAGCTGAATTGAAATGCTTTCCAAGTATAATTTTGTACTATATAAACTTGTCTCATTAAAAATTAGGGAAGGGGGAAAAGCCAACCTTGTGACAATGAACTAAAACAAGTGCTAGTACTGCTTCTTGAGAACCAGGCAGACTTTTTGTGCTCTTGCGTTCCTTGTTTTCACAAATGAAAGAAAACCTAATCAGGGTTTAATACATTTATCTGGAACCTCCAAAGCAAAACTTACAAGAAATAATAAGATGTCAAGCTGGCCTTGCAGAAGTCTCTCCAGCCCCAAACACAGCAGCACTGCAGGTAGTTCAAAGTGTCAAAGCAGCAGAAAGTGGCCTTTCTTCTGCACAATAGCTGCCTAATAGGACTGTTTTGACAAGAGCACCTAAGGCCTTACAAATAACGATCACCTCCAGGAAGATTTTTCTTACATGTCTCCCACTTAACCTGAATGTAATTATGAGGACGTGTGGTAGTTTGGCAAATCTTGGTGATTTGAAACCCTGCTGTGTACAGGTTTTCACTTCCCAGTTAGAAGAGGCTGATACGCAGTTACGCAGAGGCTCCTTTTCATCCCTCTGTTGGTACAGTGAGGTTACAAAGATTCTGTGAAAGTATCCAGCTATGTAAGGTTCATGCCAGGAAGGGTTTTGCATGCAGGGCTGCTGTGGCAATCACTTCATGGTTATAGAGGAAAAGGCATAACCTATCCTGACAGGAAAGACCACCCTGAGTTGCAAAGACAGTCAAGAACATCATGGATTTGCACAAAGCTACTTGAAGTGACAGTGTGAGAGAAGGAATCACAGGTTGCTATTATTCCCAATTGCAGAAGAACTATGACCCAGAAAAGCTTCCCTTGGTCATCACAACCACAGCAGACCACTTGCACATGTTCTCTATGGGGAAAATTTTCTTCTTCAATCACGGTTACACCAAGAAAAAAGAGAAGAAGAGCAGAGCAGCTGGTAGGGCAGTAAACCAGGGCTGTAAGTGAGCAGGAACACTTGATCCTCTCCTCTTCTAATTAGCTCTAACACAAGAGTAACACAACAACATACTGACTCCTTCCAACCCTCTTTGTACCGTATCTCAAGTGGTTTTGGCTGCCATTCTGTCTCAGGATTTTCTGTTTCTCTACTTTAAATGTCACAGCTGAGTCAAGAGCCAGTGTCAAGAGAATGAATACGCAGTCACCTGTAGAAGAGTTTGCACTGACAGATACTCTCTGCCTCTTTTCTTATCAAAAACACTTCTCATCTCATCATTTAGCCCTCAGGGATAACACGACCTAGAAAACTGTCAGTTACATAGCAAAATATTTTTTATATAATGTTCTGCCCAGATTCAACAAACTCCATCAATCTATGATGCAATGGTGACAGACTTGGTAGGTGATGAGCAATGTTCTATTTGTTGAGGACTTTGTTAAACACAGACTGTTATCCACAACTTAAACCAGCTGCTTGTAAGGTGGTTTCAAGTTTGCTTGCCTTGTTCAAAAATCTGTGTTTATAATTGGCAATCCATTTGAAGAGCCAGAAGATTATAGGGAAGGAAACTACTCTTCATCAGAAATGGTGTCGGATGAACAGCAGCAGATTAAACAGCAACCATGCTCACTTCTGTTTGTTAAGCAGGACAACAGACATTGTAAGGAACTGGAGCCAAACGACTGAGTGCTATGTTGATATCAGTTTGATGGCCAACTGAAATATCTGTATACTGACACACAGATGGCTCCAAATCAGTCTGTCCTTTCCTCTCTTTCTACTTCTCCTGATTTCTCTGGTCCAGGCAGGGAGGCACACAAGCTACCCAGATTTTGAAGAAAAATAACTGAAGTGCAATACCAATGCTCTCATTCAACCGCACAGACAGGTGTGGGTCAGCAGACTAAGAGACATTCAGAGCACTCTCCCCTTACGATCTTTCTCCTCTAATGTTTTCTGGTTTATCAGTGCATACACATCTTTGTTATGGCCTCTAAGTCACTTCTCACTAATTCTCCCCTGAAGAAAAACACAGGGTAGAGTAAAACATCAGAAAAATGCCCCAAAAAGGATGGCAGAGAGCCGGGCTTTTTACTCTGCCCAGTGTGGCTGAGTGCTCTCAACCCCAGGGACCAACCTCGAGCAGTTACGGTGGCCACTTGTGGTTTCCACTGCCACATCTGGTTGCTGCTTTTCTGCATACAGAGCAAGGTCCCATGCTGTAACAAAGAAGAGATGCCCACTCCATCACACCATCACCGCAGAGCTGACCGCCTCAGTCAGCCATCAGGGTTCCTCTCCTTGACACGGTCTCTGTATTTGCTCTACACCAATAACAGCAAGCTCAACTTTTAAGCAGCTGTGTTTAATTGAACGGCATTTTAAAATCTCCTTTGCTATCAGATACAGAAAACACTAAAAGGCAAGAAAACAGGTTATGGAAGTAGGGTTTCAACTCTCTATGCTGAACCTTGGGGTAGATTTAGCCTGTTTTGTGGAACTGCAGCATTTAAACCCACTAAAGTTCTGGTCCAATTTTTGTGACTGTTCCTTGGTCTCAATGTAATTCCCAGAGCTACACTGGGCTGGTAGCATCTAAGGATGGCTCTCTCATGTTTGTTTTTAGGGACACGAGGGCATGTCCCTATGACCACACTGATGCTAATGTCACCTGTAATAACAGCATGATTAAGCAGGGGCAGACAGGGTAGTTTCCTGGCAAGCTGACTCCTCTTTCCTCATGAAAGCCAAGCATTTGCTTCAGCCATTATGTTCAACAAGGAAATAGTTACTTATCCCATGGTTTTCAGTTTTCTTGACATTTAAAAATAAAAGCACCTTTAGCCTTACTAACTCTCCCCCACCGATGGTACCTGATGTGCAGCTTTGCTGACTGGGCATTTGACCTTCTGCTCCTTTGAAATTAAATGAAGGCTCAGAGGTTTTGTTACCAAGGCAACCTCTGCTAATATTTGTAGGAAGTTACATGCTTTGGAGGGAGCGTGCAAAGCTGTGAGTCCCACAGGAAGGACACCTGTGGCTCACCTGTAGGCTTATGTACAAAGGACCAAAGCCAACACAGGCTGAAGCTCTAACAAAGTCCTGGATAAATCTGTCTAAAACAAGAGGAGCTCAGCTGTGTGAAAGCAGCAGCAGGTTGCATATCACTAGAGAGGATGAGAAATCTTTGCTAAACACCACACCTTCAGAGATACTTAGCAAAACCGACACCACGACCGATATTTCTAGGGCTCAAATGAGAGCGCTACCTGCAGAAACACAGCATAGAAACAGAATAGCTCTATGAGAGAGCAATAAATCTGAAGTAAGCAAATATCTCTCGGATGTGGCATATCAGAGGTCCCACTGGGAAAGGAGGTTTATTGGACACAATTCCAGAGGGTAATGGATGTGTTAGTGAGAGCATCTTTTAATTTTCCATGGAGGAAAATCAAAGGTAACATGCATAAATTACACTGAAATGACTGAGAGTGCTAGGGTGCTCAGGACTTAACAAGGGAAAATCGACTTTTAAAAAAAAAAAAAAGAAAATTCCCAACTAAATAAAGCCCAAGTTGAGCAATGCTGGAAACTCCAGGGCACAGCAAAGAGAATGAGCCTGTCCAGCACAGGTCAGAAAGCAGCTATATCAAATATTGCAGTAGGTTAGAGAGGTCATGAAAACGAGGGAAGAGTGAGATTGCCATTTCTGGTGTTTAGTCCTTGCATGTACTCCATGGGCTAACATAATTCACAAAGCCAGCAGTATTTTTCTGTCACTATAAAAAGAAACCATTGTAGATTTGTTCTTAAATCCCATAATTGTTATTATTACAAGGGACTGTATATGAACCAGTTTATAATGAATGAAAATAGAATTCACCAGCATTTCCCATTATAAAATTCTGTTTTCAGTTGCTCACAACTTTTTCAAACTATCAAAATTGTAAAAGCAGCTTTATTTTGGCATTTTAAAATTTACACTTTCAACTTAGAGCCTTAATACCTGCATTTTCTAAGATACAGCTGGGCTTGGGTTTGTCAGAGAAAAATGGCACTTAGAGTATAAAATAAGCAAACCAAAGGTGCAAGGCGAAGTTTCTAGTTAATTCAAGGTTTCATTCCTAATTCTGCAGCAGGACTTATCTGCAGTTCTGCATGGGGGAGAAGGCCAGGCTTGCATGCATTCCCAAGGTAAAATGGGGCTATAATGATTTTTCTTTACAAGTTTTTTGTCTGGCTAAACCTAAATTAAATATTTTTGGCTTCTCTCTTTGTGAAGGTGTGAATCCTTACAGCTGACAAGGGTGAAACAGGCAGTGATTTAGGAAATGCCATGTCAGCCATAAATAGACTTCCACAGTGAACACCAAGGTCCTGCTCAAGACCATGAAATTGTCCATTCAGTGGTGAACAGCTCGTCCTATCATGAAATAAAAGCTTTGTGATTTATACAGTCTTGACAATGCTACAACCAGCAAGAAAGTCATATGAACTCCCTGAAATCTATTAGTGGGAATGTCACAAGCTGCCGAAGTCAGTTTGAGTGCTAGGACTGATTGTTGTTATACCCATGTCTACCTAATTATGGCAGACATGAAACAGCACATCTCTGACAAGTCGCAAACAGTAGAGACAGCTTGGAACATACACACCTTGCTGCTGTATTTTCTCAGTAACAAGAAACACTGTCCTACTTCTTAAAATATAGAGTTGCCTGACTTTCCAAAATAATCACCAGCATGATCCAAACATATAGCTCTGCTCCATGCTGAAGAGTATTTCAGTCATACTGAGACCTGCCCATCCCTCTTGAAAGAAAATAAGCCATCCTGGGAAGACAATGCTCTGAATAAATTCTTGCTTAGCAAACACAGTGTTGATTTAAAAATATCAGTAAGAAAGTGGATAAACAAACAAATATCTGCATCTGTGTGAACTGTATCAAGACCTCAATTCAGATAAGTACATAAATATCTATTTACAGAAAAGAATGTATTGTTATTCCTTACTAGAGGTTTCTGACTTCAAGGGCATCTAAAAACAACAGAACTGAGTCATCCCAAGTTACTGTGAAGTTTGTTGCATGAGGGTTTTGTTGTTGTTGTTTGTTTTTTAGTAGTAGCATACTTGCTCTATTCCTATAGAGTCACGTGGGGTTAAGGTAAAAGAGATCTGTAATTCTAAAGTAAACTGTCAAGAAAATTTAAACTGAATTGAGCCTATCAATGCCCTGCTGCTGTTAGCAACCTTCAGATGTGCTTTCTCTTCCTTTTCCTCTTGTTTCCTCCCCTTAAAGGAACAAAGCCAGCAACTCTTCCCACCAAGGGAAAATATTCAGTAAATGCAGTAGCCTCCAGCCCAAGTAAATCCTGCTGTAAGTTCATCCCAGCAGTACACAAAGACCATCATCACTGCTCCTGGCGGACTGTTAATTGGGTTCTCTGTCTTATTATACTCTATTACGGTAGCGACAATAATCAAATGGCTGTGTACAAAGAATACATCTATGACCTACTGTATGTGGTTTTTCCTGAGACACGCTTTTATTTTTCACCACCAGCCACCATTCCCTAGAGAAACACATGCAGGATCTGTAGCATCTATCACACAGCACCTGAGAGACCAGGCTAACCCCCTCCCACTTTTTTTTTTTCTTTTTATATATTTATATACATATATATATTTATATAAACCAGAGTAGATATTGCTGAGGAAGGAAAGCAAAACTGGCTAAGGAAAAGATGATGC
The DNA here is from genome assembly GCF_036013445.1 of Caloenas nicobarica. Lineage (NCBI taxonomy): Eukaryota > Metazoa > Chordata > Aves > Columbiformes > Columbidae > Caloenas > Caloenas nicobarica. The sequence continues at coordinate 114,554,358 of NC_088247.1, forward strand.
AAAATTAAACAGTGATGCCCGCATAACGGATAGCATGACTTATTAGAAATCTTTAATTGCGTTTTACCATTCGGAGCAAGTATTTTCAGACACACAGCAAACCTCCTAAAGATTTCCCTCAAGAACTGCACAGCACAGGATCCCTCTGCCACCACAGCAGATACTCTCCTTTACAAAAGTAAGTATATTTACAATGTCAAAGCTAATTCACAAAAATACAGTATTTAAAGCATGGATACAGGCCCTAGGTTTACATATCAGCAATTACTGGCACTACTGAAAGAAAACCAATTTTTAGCCCTTTATAACCATATGTGAATCTTTAGCATTAGAAAAGTGGCAGGTTCAGCCCAAGCATCAAATGGTTTTTGAGAGGTTTACATTTCTTGTGCTTGGACTCAAAATTACTTGGCAGCATGCTGAAAAACAAACAAGATCTTTTTCTCCTAAACACAATGCTTAGTTTAATTCCAGAGCTCTCCACAAGAGAATGTTGTGGAAGCCAAATTATAAATAGGTTGAAGAAGAAATTAGACTCATTCATCATTGGTGGATATTAATCACGACGGCCCAGCCACAGTCACCCAGTCTGGAAAACAGTACTTGGCAGATTACTGAGAGCTAAAAAGAAATACATGCGGAAAAATATTTTAGGCACACATTGTTTCATATACTCTTTTCCTGAGTTTTTCCTGAGTAGCTACTTGTTGAGATAATTTACTAGGCTGGATGAATTTTTGGACTGATCTGGAAGAGCAAACAGTTCTTAACGCCTCTAACATAAAAGAACTAACACAATTCCAGTTTTGTTTGGTTTCCCAAGTTTAAGCAGAGAAAGTGATCTGGAGTTCAGTTAAATTGTACCAACTTTTGTGATTTTTGCACTGAAAATATCTAGATATTTTACAGTAGAATCACAACAAACAGATCATCCTCATTTAAGTTATCCTGTTCTGTGTAACAGTCTTTCCTGATCTAATGAAAACCAAAATCGAACATGAAGACAGGTGAGGAATATAAAGAAAAATAACTATCATAAATTCATATGCAGAGCAGAAATGCTGCAAGGTTTGCACTTCAGCAGCAAACCCAAAACTACACACATTTTTTCAGCAGTTCTTTCAGGACTTGGTTCGCTGTCTTTGGAAAGAGCAGAAACAGAGTCCACCTCACATTATGAAATACAGCCCCATACTCTTGCTTTTCATCTAGTTGGACAGACTGCAAAATGTCAAACTTATCTTGAAGGTGGGAAACGTCCTGTCCATTCACCTCCAGGCACTGCCCCATGGGGTGAAGAACCAATCCCCACAGCAAGCTTACATGGAAAATACTTTATTTATGCTCCAAAACCAAAGCCATAAAGAATGCCAACAGACCCTTTTTAAATAACTGAGTTTGACTTTTTTGGCAGTTGATTTAACTTTTCAAAACAAAATTCAGACTCTTCAGGAGAAGTATTTTTCTTCCCCGCCCGCCCCCCACCAAGCTCACTTTCTGCTAGGAAAAGTACAGTGACAAAAGAATAGCCTGTTTCTTCTAGAGCTGTGCATATAGCACAGACCTTCTCCTCTACACTCAGGCAGGCTTGCTCTGATTCAGCGAACAAGCAAATAAGAAAAAGCCATAAGGGAACACCAGAAAAAGCACAGATTATGGAAAAAAAGAAAAAAAGACAAATATCAAGAAAAGATAAGGCAAATCATATAAAAAGCAGTGATACATCTAATGACACTCAAGGCAAATATTAGGTGGGTTTAATGCAAGCAGGATGAGTAAGGTAAATATTCAGAAGAGTGTAGTGAGGACATCTCATGCCTGCACTCCAGGGAGGATGAAGACAACCACCCCTTGGAGCTCAAGCTTTTCTGCATCAGTTTTCAACTCAACAAGAAAGAGGATGAAGAAAACTTGTTGACAATTCTGCCAAACAGAATCCGGTAAATGAAAGCAATATCAACAGAAGGCCTTGCTAAAAAGCCAAATGGCTTTTTTAATGAAGTGACTGGAGAACAAAGTTTACAAAGCGAAATTACAGTGGTATTAAAAAAAAAGTTGTTATGCAAATTGAAAACCAATAGGGGTGGGGGGGGCCGCAGGGGGAGGAGGAGAGGAAATCAAAATTGCAGGGAAAAGGCCTGAATGGAAGTCAACACACAAGCTTTATAAGAAATATAATTAATTCCCAGTGAGTATTGCTGTATTCCTGAAGAGATGAAACAGGCAGTGGCAAATCAAGTTAACCCATGTAGACAGAGATGAAGTGCGTTGACTGTTTTGTTTACAAAGTTTTCATCATATAGATGATCGATGAAAATTCATTACAGCAGGTACATTGTGGATATGCACCTTTAATATCATCAGATTTCAACTTTCCCTAGTTTGAAAACTTGAATTGACAGATTTTTTTTCTGTTTTAATTAAAAGGAACTGATCACCCATGCAGCCTCCCAAAGAACATTTTTTTCTACATGTTTTATATAGAATATTTACAATACTAATGTTTATGCTCAATATATTTTGGCTGTTCTGCTTGGAAATCTCCTAGGTAAAACTAAGACAAAAACTGAGCTTTTTATTATGTTACATTAAGAAGCCCAAGTCAAGACAGTAAAAGTCTTATCACAGCCACACAGCTTGTGTACAACAGAACATATAGCTTGTGCACCATAAATTGATGGGCACCATTAGAAGACAATTTAAACATTCATACACCTCATTTGTGATCATAAGGAATTATATTCTTCACCGTTTACCTTAAAACCATTACTGCCATCAAGCACACTGACCCACTGTAAGACTTTGTGAAAGATATTGCTATTTACAAATCGCTTCTCCTCTACCCTTATGTTTACATTTTTGATTGGCTTGGACCAAAGTTTTCTGATGCCAGAGGAAGCATCTCCATGTTCAGATCTCCTGGGGCAGGTTCAGCTTCGACCCAGTTTCCAGGCTGACATGACTGGGAAGGTGAGGGAAGGACTCCAGCCTCCAGAAGGACCACAGTGCACCATGGGCCACTTTGGGTTTCTTCTTCTGCTTGCTCTACTAGGGTGTCTCTTAGTGTCACTGCTCGTATTATATTTTGGGAATTGGAGACCACAAGACTTCACTTGCACTTTTATTCTTCTTCTTGGTGGGTGATATGGATATTTCTGGATCAGAGAAAGCAGATCTCTCTTGTTTCTTTGTTGCAACAATAATAAACTAAGACGTTAGAGGCACGGACACAATCCCTGACATTCAGTTTGATATATATATATATATATATATATATATATATATATATATATATATATATATATATATATATATATGAACTGTCTGTTCTTCCCACATTCTCATCTACCTCCTCCACCTTAAGTTCATGCAGCAGCAAATGGATACACATCATTCCAAGTGCTAATAAATAACTGCTTTGTATACATTTAACTGGAAAACACCAAAACATCAGCTAGAGTAGGTTTTGGCTCAATGATGGGTTGAAAGAGGCACCCCCTCTCCATCATTCCTCCTAAACTCTCAACCATTTCACCAAAAATTTGGGTTATAAAGAACTATGATGATACGAACAAAACACTCACTCTGTTTCAGATATACACCAGTGATAGGTTTCCAGCTCACTCGTGTTGGGTGGCTTTGCTCTTGAATCACACAGCACTGATGGCTACAAATTAATGGAGTTCTGTATCATTCAAAATAATGAGTAATTACTGCCTGGAGCTTAGAGTTAATCTGGTAACAAGGTTAAACATTAGTCATCGACTTTATTCTGATCATTGACTTAATGGAATCCTATCATTTTCCAATACCATTTTACAAAATGTTCTTTAAACAATATCTTTGTAATATAGTATGATATGAAAACATTCAAAGACGACTGGCAGCTCAAGCAGATGTGCAAACCTCAAACACCAAAAGACTGAACTAAGTGTCCAACGATTGGGCTATTGGAAATAGGACCAAAAGATTCCCAAGCCTCATTTTTTCTGCTTCCTGAATGATTTTTGTGGCACTTATATCTTCTGATATTTTTGTCCTGGTCCAAGTCAAACCTCAGAAATTCTGAAAGAAAGAGAGATAAGGTATATGCTCTACCTAGCATGATATTAATAGCAAAAGCCATGGAAAAACTACATGCTGCCCTTGACAAGAAAGTTCTGCAGACCAGAAGTAGGTCTGTAAAAAAGAAAAAGCATGTACAATGTGATACTGTTGCTTGAGAACCGAACAAACTCTGACAAGTTTTCTCACAACTGACCGTCTTGGAAGAGCAAGAGAACACAATTACCCCATTCCTCAGAGAATCTCTACCATCAGAATGCTTCACACTCTCTATATTTGTACTTAAAGTATTAGCTGAATTCAAAGGAAACTGTCAGCAGCACAAAATGCCTTATTGCCCTCCATTCCCTCCTGGCTTGTGATTAGGGTCCTACTGAGAGGTAGGTTTTCCCTTGTCCTGAGAAGGTACCACAGCTACTGAAATAACCCTAACCCAAAGAGATGGGCTGGACTTTTTGTGTTTATTTTCACCCTGCCTGACACTTATTGCCAGTAGCTACCATATCCTAGATGGAAAGAAGCCCTGTCTGCATGCTTACTGAGCTCATGCTCCCTTTGAAAGAAGCAAAATCATTAACGATTCCTAAAATAGCTGGAGCCATTTCCAAAATAATAAGAGAACAGAACAAAGCAAGGGCAGCCAAACTGCTCTAATAAAACCAGCTTGATAAAAGGTAGACAGAAAAACGTAACACAAAATATAAAACATAAAACTATTATGACGGAAGAAAGGGAACAAATATAAGTTAGTTGCCTGCCCCACCTTGAGTTCTAGGTTAACTTGGACATCCCTTCTCAAAAAACATACGTGACATTCAGAGACAACCATGAAGAATAATTAGAATCTTGCAAAAATTTTACAAAGAGGTATGAAAGAAAGATGTGGGTTTACTGCTGGGTTGGGAAACATGCACAGAATATAAAATAAGTAGTCAGCTGCTTCAAAGAAAGAAAGACGAAAAAGTGAAGAGCGTATCTTCCTTAACTAGAAATTAACTGTTGAAAAATTTAAGGCAACACATTTACAGTTGCTACAAGTACAAACATATTTATATATGGCTTGATGATACTTCATTTTACAAGTCACTGTAAAATTACTAAAGAAAAACAATTTAATTCAGTGGAGAACTAAGACTTTCCATGAACAAAAAGTTTTGCATTTACAACTTCTGGAATAAAAAAAGAAGTCAACTGTTACCAGTCTGAGGCTAAAGAAGATACTTATGAATATGCAACTTTGCATCAGGATACATCTGAAACATCTCAGAGGCCAGGGACAATACGGGTGAAGCTGAACAGACTGTCCACCAAGTTAGTGTGCATCCCTGTATTCGTCAGGGATTGATTCGAGCATGGTGACAATAAGTAATGTTGAATTCAGATTAAAGGTAACTAAAGAATAATTCTAAGTTCTCCTTTCTCTGTCTGAAGGCTTTGCACAAGGGGGCTTGGTGAACATCTTCAAAGTGTGTAATGCATTGGCAAATAGAGGGGGGTCTGTATCTGCAAGTCAGCCATTTATGAACAAAGATGAAGGAAGCAGCAAAGAATTCTATCACTGTCTCCTTTAAGAAAGTAGCATTAATAAATTCCCAGAAAGTAAAACAATGCAGGGGTAAAGATAACAAACATTAGCTAGGCAAGCATAACCTGTGTTCCTCAATCAAGATCAAGAAGGAGCAAAGGTATCAGCCATAAGCTGGTTTCCCTTTCTGAGGGAAATACATCAACATGCTCTTTGTAGATGTCCAGCTCCTCATCTATTTCCATCAAATGTAGCTGAAGCTGACTCAAAAATCATCAGGGAGAAGGGAGGACAGGCTACAACATTCACACATACAGTCACTGTGTGACTGCAAGTACCAGATGCCTTGGGAAACCAGACTTCAGAAAATGCCTTCAAAAAACCCCCAGGAACTGAACGCACCATCTGAACTAACATATGATAAAAGCAGAGGGAGTAATGAAGGACAGAAACTTTAATAATCAAGGCTGGTTATCGAGAAAAGCAAAGTGCATCTATGCAAAGCAAACAAAGACAATTAAACTTGTCCTAACTCAAAGATAGGCGGGTGCCCAAGCAATGACAAAGGAGTAAAAAAACCCCAAGAAACTGCCACCACATAGGGGAACCCACCTGGGGAGGAGAAAAAGCGAGGAGGTAGAGGAGGCAAGTAATCTACACCGAAGTCTCCGTGTCCCAAACTTCCAGTGCAGTGTGGACACTCAAATAGTCCAGCTGAGAGGGACTGAGGACTGATGTACTGGAACGGGCTGCCCAGAGAGGCTGTGGAGTCTCCTTCTCTGGAGACATTCAAACCCGCCAGGATACATTCCTGTGTGATCTGCTCTGGCGAACCTGCTTTAGCAGGTGGGTTGGACTGGATGACCTCCAGAGGTCCCTTCCAACCCCAGCCATTCTGTGACCTGGGAAGATGAAGAAAGGTAAAGATAATCAGATAAAAACACTGAAATTTAGTGATAGGTGAAGTAAACGTTGAGGAAAATAGGTGTGGTTTTGTAGCAATCAGAATTAGAAACTAAGGAGGTCAATTAACAATTGAGGAGCTGATTCTAAAGACTCAAAAGTATAATACTACCCTGCACAGTTTTCTTTTGTTTTCTGAACTGTCTCTCCTTACCATGAAATAAATTTTTTTCACAGGTTTGGTAGACTATACAGACTTTGTATACAACCTACTGACAGCTACAGTATAAGGAAATTCTAAAAAAATGTCAGGATAAGGAAACAATTCTATCACTTGAAATGCCCCCTGGGGAAGTAGAGACATACAAGTACTGAGGCTGATTTTGTATTCCAGTTTATGTTTCAGAGTATCAAAGCCAAAAATCATACCGTCCCCTGCTTAGATCACCTAGCTGGCACAGAACAAGATGAATTTCCTACTGATACTGTGTTTGAGGAAATTGCTCATTGCGGGTTCCCTCAGGCTGGATGCCAAAAGGAAATTAAAGATATATTGGCAAACTCAGCTGCTACGCAGTAACAGCATCTGAAAAATACAGCCCACAATCTTTGCCATGTCAGGGCAACCTCTCTGCAAATGAAAGCTAAAAATATTTGGATTAAAAGGAGTGGTGATAAAGTTTCTAATGTCTGGGACAGACTCAGCTGCTGGGACAGTTCTAAGAGCCAGAATAGAATACTTGCTGAGGACCCACAAAGTTGCCAAATCTATTACCCTCCTTCCTTCCGCCTGATTTGTAACAGGGAAAGAAAATGCTGCAGCTCGCTGAGAAGCAAGATTTTGTCAGCATTCAGAACAATGCTGATGTTTTCCAACTTGCACCAAGTTAGAGTTTTCTGACTGCTGATTTCATTTCGGCAGGGGAAGGAAAAGAGTTGAAGAGGAAGATTGGTTTTTTTCTTCCAAAAATGTAATCCTTCTTAAAAAAATCCCTCTGAGATACATATGACTGAACAATCCATACACAGCTCTAAAAAATATCACCTTAAATCAGTCAGCTGTTGAGAAAGCAGCACAGCAACAAATCAATAAATTAGGCAGCCACTTCGAACAAAGACACCTCACTCCAACTGCTTTCACCTCACTGCGTTCCTCCCAGAGGCAAGGCTCTCTCAGTCACACAGATATTCTGTGAGATACCTGTCCTCTAAGATCCTGAACATCCTATCGACTCATTCACATCCCACATACTCTCAGTGACAGAGCACACCATGACATCCAGGATTGAGCCCACATTCAGTTGTCTGTTTTCTACACCACTCCATCCTTCCCATCATTGCACCAAATGAGAGCCACAGACTTTCATGTTTTTTCTTCTCAATACTCCTGCAAAGAACAGCAGAGCTGCTTTGGTGAAAGGGGAACACAGTCCCAAACATGTATTTGGGCTCCCTTGGATTCAGCTAGACTTACTTTTCTTTGAATTTTGCAGTCATTTGAATTTCCCTTTTAAATATTTATCTGTCCAGTGTCCATGAGCAAGTGCCATTTTCAGTATTAGCCCACATATGATGGCAGCATATCTAAAAGATACTTTCAAGGCTCTGCCCATTACAACACAGAAATCTAACAAATATTTACTCAACGGAATCTTAGGAAACTAAGAAGGAGTTAGACATGTAAGTATTGTTATGTATACAAACATTCACCCATCTGGAGATTCATAGAACGTCCTCCACAACAAAATATATAAAAATGTGAAGAGGAGGTGTGTTTTTAATCAATCACCTTCTCCTATTATAGCCACAATACTAAATGCATTGCAATACACTGTCATACAGTGACACTCACATGTTGGACATGCCACTTGCAGGGAACACACCACTTAGTTGGCAGCAGGGTAGGGAAGCACAAGCTCTTCTTTTTACGTAAGAGCATCCTTTAAAAAATTGGAGGGACTGGCTGGAATGTGGCTAAGAAAACCCCTTTGCCTAGTCAAAAAAAAAATAAAAGTCATTTTCAGCCCAAGTTAAAGATTACTGCAAGCATTGTCACAGCTCCCTAACAATAGCCTCAGTCACAATGAGAATGGGTCTCAGATGCAGAGGAGATGTACAAATATTCTCCATGGTTACAGATTTCAAGCATAGCCATCTGAAGAGCGAGTGCCTTCATGTCCCATTTAGTTCAATAAGAACAGAAGCATCTTCAAGAGCGAGTCACAGATGTCTAAATCACTGACAAAAATCCTATTTATGCTATCTGTAACAGAACGTGCTTTCCAGAAAACACAGCATGTTAATAATGAGATCAATAAGATGTAAGTGACACAGAAAAAAAGGTACATATCAGCATGGGTGAAGGCTTGGCTGAGGTAATATGGCCAGTGTAAGAAACTATGCTGCTAGAAAGGCATAGCTCAATTAGAAAATGATCAGAAGTGTAGAAGACATGACATATGAGAAAAGATGCAATGAACGTTCAGTCTAAAGAGGAGTCATCTGAAAAAGGACAAGATGTACAAGTATTCAAAAATACAAAAAAACCCCAAACACCTGTCACAAAGTGAGAAAGATGTAAATGGAGAACTTGGAAGAGCAATCTCCTGCAAGTTACCAAGTAGAGAAGCCACAACAGGGTCAGAAAATCCTGTGAGCCAAAATGGATCTGGCCGTGCTTTTGCAAGATGACAGTATCACGTGTGCTTTTCCTGTTCATACTCGTCTTCAGCCATCCTGCTGTTGCTGCTGTTGAAGGTGGACTGTTCTGGACCACAAGAGCAGCTCTTGCAACCCTGCATGTTCTCCATGAGCATCGTAAGACGACGGCAGAATGATTAGGCTTAAATCTACATAAAGGAAAACTCAGGTTAGTCGAGAAGAAAGGGAGAACCAAATGTTTCCCTGCCAATAAGGACAGTGATTCTTCTAACGGACTGCTCAGACAAAAGGCAGGATCTCCATCACAGGAAGATTTTAGAAAGAAACTCTTGTCAGAGGTGACACAAATCCTGCCTTTGGAGAGAGGAATGGACTGGATGATCATCAAGCCTTCTCTCATTTTACAATACAAGGATTTAATACTGAAAGGTTTTAAGTTTACCACCCTCCCTGCATAACAGGTCTCTGGACTGGTTTCAGAGACACAGGCTAGCTAGAAAACATCCGGTTGGGGTACACCTATCATGTGGCAATGTTATTTCCTAAGGTAGACTGCTAATTAAAAATAGGTGAGAAAGACAGCCTACTCAAGACTGCAGCTGGGACAGTTAGTGAGCACTAAGGAAAGTTCATCTGCCAACAGGCTCCACAAACCCTCTTTGCATGCTGAAAATATCTTGCAAACTGGTTGCTAGGTGCTCTGCTCCTTGACATTTACATGCTTGAGCAAAAACACATCTGCTGCTTAGCAAAACGTCATAATAAATGTCATTTTTAAACATTGTCTGCTGCAGTTCTGATTAGGTTGTAAGTAAAACATGGGCATCATTGCAGTTCTTAGAGGGAAGTCCTGTTATGTGACAGCCAAATACAGGCCATCTCTTAAAATGCTGGGGGCTGGTACAGCCACTTGCAGAAAGCAAGTTTCAGAAAATTAAAAAAACAACAAAAATTTACTGGCAGTAGTATCTCAATTTAAAATCTTAACCAAAATAAATGTTTTTGTAGGGAAATTCCTATTAATTCATCACATCTCCATATTGTAAGCTAGACAAAATGTGAGAGAGTTCATGCAGTCCATTACACAATCTAAAAAGAAAGGAGAGTATAACCTTTAGTAGACATTAACCTGGACCTCAAAAAATAATAAATCTGTGTTTGAGCTCTGGTTCTGACAGATGCATAGCATCTAGATTAGTAGCTTATTCTCCCTGTATGGATTTTCCAGGTATTAAAGGAGAACGATGCTACTTCAGTCTAGTTTAGTTGTTGCAGGGGCTGTCTATTGCCTTTGGTAAATGTTTTGGGGGAACAATATGTCAGTATGGAGGCAAACAGGGAAACAAACGCTACTAGGTGGCTTTCAAATCGGAATCCTGTGGTTCTGCTGGACCAATAAAACTCATGACAGAATGCTGCAAAATGGTTTCCTCTTGACATCTTTACATCAGCTTTGACTGGTTAAAGACAGCACTTGCTGAGCACGTCAGGGATTCACCACCATTTCGGCTGGCAGCAGCAGTGTGAGAGCATTCGCTGCAGCACCACTCCGGGGGAAGCTGGACTGAGAACAGGTAGTCCACATCCCACCAACTCCTGCTGAGCTGCAAGAAGCTGAGAGAAGGCCAAACAGAAAAGCAGGTCCTTGTTTCACCCCTGCTGCTATTATACTAATAAATCAATAGAGAGGAGAGGCTTTCAACCTCTAGACCCAAGCCAAAGTGACAGTGATCAAAAGCCTTTGCTGGGCTGGCTGTTCAGTGACAAGGCACGAGGGAAGGAGTTTGAGCGGTGTGACACAGGCTCCCGGGGGGTGGATGTCAGCATTGCAAGAAACTGACAGCCTCAGAGTAACAGCCAAGGAGCGAGCAACGATTACACAATGTTACAGGAGTTCTGGGTACCTCACACATCCACGGCTTCTGCAGCATCACTCTGAGAACAGCACACTTCGGCTAGGCTTGCAACCTTCAGCCGTTACTTCAGATACAGAGTAAGAAAGTGGAAAAGGTCTTGGCTGATCTGTCTTCTGGGACAGGAAGGTGATGCCAAGCAGCCCATCACGGTCTGATGTGACAAACTCCCAAAAGCTGTTAAATAATGCATTCCATGATAGTTCGGCTCGACTTCAATAACCAAAAATCTTCTGCATCACTGCGTGCAGTAAACTATCCATTAGCTGATCAGATCTGAATTTAGCAACATTGAACAAATCCAGCGCAAAGTCCAAATTTGTCACGGTACATTGCTTAAGGAAGCTGGAGAATCCTACTACGTACTGAAGTGTATGAATCTACAGCTATTGCTTAGAGTATAAGGCTAGAAAACTTAGGAGGGAAAAATGGTCTTGAGTAAAGTATGAACTTGGGTTAAAAGGAAAGGAAGAAAAAAAAAACCCATTTCTGTAAATTAGGGATTCTGGGAAACAGAGATGGCTACAAGTTCACATAAAGCTGATCTAAATATGAAAGAACATATAAAAGTTACTTACTTGCCACGGCAGGCTTTGGGGTTTTCACTATATATCTTGAAATACTTGGTGCTTGATTTTGGGGTCAAGCTCCTTGTGACATGAGACAGTGTAAGAACTTCAATTTGGTTTTTTGCAAAGAAAAGCTCGAAACTTGGGCAAACCCCAAGTATAACCTGTTAGCCCAAACAAAAAGAACCATCTGTAACCTGCAGGACAGATAAAAGGAACCATAAATATTAAACTATCATGACAGACCACCAGTGTCAGGATTAGAGATGCTGCAGACTCCATTGCTCTTGGCACCATGCTTCTGACTCCGATATTCTCCAGAAGCAAAGTCACTGTCATTGGTACAACACAAAAAAACCAGCTTTGCCTGGTCAATGTCAAGCCCAAGGCAGGGAGACTCAAGCATCTTTCATTCATCCTTCAGACACTGTGCATGGGCCCCATCCATACGCTCAAAGACGAGACGGTCTCTCTGACTTCTTGTGAAATATATACTTCTGCAAGAGAGAAGAGTAACAAAATCCATTGCTCTGCTCGCAATATTCAGTGAATTTTATCTTTGAAAAGAGAAATTAATTTGCTGAAGGATTCCCCATCATCTTGGGACTAAAAGAGCTCTATTCTGCTGTTAGTAAGCAGGCACACCACCAGTTATTGTTAAAAGTGATGTATTTGCACTGAAACCTTTCAGCTCAATCTGCTGTAACTAATCTAAGAGTCACAGTAACGAAAACTTCCACTTCTGTCATAGCAAATAAAAAAGGACAAATGCTGATACTATGAGAAAAAGGTTTATCAATATACATCTGACACCACACATTAATAAACAATACAGATACTAGCAGGCATTAAAATGCCCTAACCGTGTAAATCTGTGTTAATTAGAGCTACAAACGGTTAGCAGGGGAGGTCTGTTTCACAGCATCTGATGTTTATGCATGTTTTGGGGGCTATTTTTAAAAAGCTGAAGGCAGAGTAAGATCATTTCATGAACATTTCAGTGTGCTGTTTCTCACAAAACCTAAAGTGATTAGTGCTGAGGGTAATTTGCGTGGAGGCATTTATCACCTTTGTGCTAGTATTTTTTACTACAGTTTTTCTATTAATTCAGCAGTTTGATACCCAGCTGACACACTGAGGGCTGATACAATGGAAAAGCAGACAGAAAACTATAAATAAAGACTAGCTCAGAGTGGAGGCATTTGACTGACACTGGGAGCCTGCTCTACTGAGAAAGGTTGGCTTTTCTGACTGCTGTCCAGAAAAACAACAGCAGACAGCTATGTTAAAACAAGTTGAACTAAGCGTACAAAAAATAAGCTAAATTTCTACAAGTTATTCAAGGCCATGTATTTAATAACTGGATCTGAGAGGAAGGAAAAATTGAGATTCAGGATCCTACCTTGCAGCATATTTTCTTCCTATAGCTTTCAAAATTCATATGAATAAGATTTAGTCAGTTATACAACTGAAGATTGATAGTTTTGTCTATGCAGTAATAGACTAGGAATCCAGTTCGTGTTTAAATACTAAGAAATGTGCAACCCATTTGGAAGGAGAATCCTCTGTAAATTTTTGCTGGAGTGATCCCAAAGATTTCCTTATTTATGGGGAAAGGAGGACAGGGAAACACTACTAGCTAGTATGAGATACAGAGTAACCTAAAAATTAGGACTCCAACTTGAGAGAATTACATTAAAGTTCTAAATTGTACAATAGCCTTCCATGAATCAAGATCCCTTTTAAGCACTCCTCAGAGTTAATGGCAACCATATTAATCGACATGTTTTATTTCATTGTAAAGATGATTATAATAAACCTTTCAGACTCATGTCAAAATACCCTATTCAGATTAAGCCATTAAGGAGCTGAACTACAAGAGAAGTTAACATTTGGATCACCACACACACACAACATTCACCACAATGCAGTTTTCTTGGAGATACTCTGAAGATTACCTCAGTCCTTTACAGTAAGAGATACATATTTTAGAAAGCTGAGCCCTCTGGAGTGCTGGTCTAGTTACCATAACAAGCACTAAGCTTGTAACTCATTCTTTCACAGCACAAAATCTCATGGAAGGTCGACACAGCCTTTATTCCACCTATTGTAGTATAAACTGAGTTAACTAATGCTGACTTTGTGGTCACATTTCTGTATTATACTGCAGACCACAAAGCTTTAGAAACTGGGAATGTTACTCAAGTGTTTATGTTTAAAGCAAAAGCCCTTCATTCTGAGGTTAATTTAGCACACATGCTGGCAAATTCCACTCTGCATTTGCTGATGCAAGAGATCTGGCATCTCTGATTCTGTGTGCAAACAGATCTCCATAAAGCATAGAGTTCCTCAGACAGAATTCCAGAGTCAATTACCAGACTGGGTTGCAACTCCCTGACATGCATAGAATAATGATTAACAAGAAATTTATTGCATCAAAACATTGTTTGTTATCTACTCTGTAAAACAAACAACAAACAACCCAACCAAACAAAAACACAACAAAAACCACCACCACCAAAACAGAAACAACTAACCAACCAAAAAACCTCAAAATCCCACCAAACACAAAACCCAAAACTGTGACTGGGAGAGATTTATTATGACTAAGGAAATAAAAGTGAAAGAAAATAAAGGCCCCCAAAGCTTTTAATATAAAAACATCACCTTTAAAAATACTTTAGATGATCTTGCCTATCCTGAATAAACAGGGACATGAGGGTGATTTTTATCATTTAAAATAAACATTTCACAAAGTGTTACAAAAATCTTTTAAGTGTTCCGCCCTGGCAATTTATTTTTCTAATTCACTACATTAAAACAGAATAGGTCAAATTATCAAAACCTAATTTGTAGTGCAGAGATCAGAGTGAGTAATCTCACTTAATGAAGCTGTAATCAATGCCTGAGCAACTCCATTATTAGTATCATTACGTTATTTATTTATGCTCTGTATTGCTAAACTCTTCAACATAAACAGTCTTCAAAGGCAAAATTTGCATAAGCTGAAGTGTGTATTACTCTAGAGTTCTACAAACAACCCCTTGTACAAGTGCAGTAGCTCTCATGCAAGATACAACATGAGATATAGAAGGTCAGGTTCCAACACTGGTTTAAGTCAGTCTGCGTAAGAAAATGTTAGTTTTGCCTTAACAAAAAAAAACAGCTAAAATGGGCCGAAAATATTCCAGCAGTAGTTGGAGTTGTGATGGGAGCTAATGCTTGTTAGTGGCAATTACAGCATCTTCTTTCAGGAGCATCTCTGCCTGGATCATTTCATATTGACTATGAGACCATAGGTCCAGCCAGTCTATTCTCCCTTTAGGAAGGATTCCACTTGTGAACAGCAGCATGTTCTTGGCTGAAACATTCCCCCTAAAACTCTGAGAGCACCACAGGAAATTTCAATGTCAGCAGTTAAAACATAGCCAAAAAAACCCCAAACCAATAAAATTACTGAACATTTGAGAAGGTCTCAGGCCAAGTGTCCCCACTGCCACCCACTGAAACAGCTCTTCCATTTTTTCGTGCCTATGGCACATAGGCAACAGCTTTAAGTGTTCACCCAGAACACTGGCACAGTCCCTGAGCCAGTGAAGGAATTTCTCAGATGTTAAATAAGTGGTATCAGCTCAGTGTACTAAGAAAACCTAAACTTTTTTCCTAGTAGCAGGAAGGGAGCAGATTTCTCACTTGTTCACCAAGTACCTATTACATTAGTCCCACCCAGTGGCACCTGTAAGAACTTAGGACAATGACACCCAGAACACCTGAAGACCCAAGATCTCGCCAGCACTAGCAACAAAATATGAAGACAAGGGATGCAGACGTTGCTTTGTGCCAAAACCTCTAGAACCACCAAACCATTTCCATAAGCTTGTAAACCCCTAAGAGTCTGCCTTTACCATGATAAAGTTTATTTTATATATTCAAACAGAATTTTTTTATTTTCTTGAAAGAAAAAGGTATGGCTCTCACCAGCTTTGTTACCAAAGTATTCAATAAGCTGGTCAAGGCCTAAAAAAGGCACAACAGTTCTACAGATGTATGAAAAGTAGTTGTGTCTTCCTTAATTAACCTCAAGCACAAGAGGTAGTGCTTATTTCATGAGACTCATTTTAGCTGGTGATGTAGGGGCAGAGCAATATTCCACAGTCTCCAAAAAGATCTCATTATTCCAATATCAGAAACTATATCCTGTCTAGTGATACAAAAGTTGAATGTTATCCTAGAGATATATGCTTCTTAATATCACTAGTCTCTGTCTAGGCAAATATTAAACAAAGGCTGACCAGATATGGAAAGCTAATAAAAAGCCAGATCCTCCTATACACCACTGAAATAAATTCGCTGCTTTCAGGTAAAGAATGCCCCACAGACATCTGTGAGGGAGAAACAAATGTATAGACTGAATTTCACTTATGGAAGAATTGAAAAAGAAAAAAAAAAACAACATCCATTGCTACCTAAAAGTAACTTAGAGTAATTGCCCTTACGTGTACAACTGTATGACCACAAAGTTTTATGGGAGCACACACATTCAGCATGTTTTGCAATGATAACCAGTGATGCCTCTATGAATTCGTGATGTGAAGTTTGGATATCTATCACCATAAGATCACGTGTTGCTGCAGAATTGAAACTGTAAGGTGATTATCTGGTTATTCAGTCTGTGGCCTCTACACAATGTTTATGCACAGGCCACTGAGACATGTTCTGACTCCTTCAGGTTTAGATGAAAGCAATTAATTATAGATGGAAAATGAAGGCTTTAAAATCGAAGCAGAAGGTCAGCTCTTCAACTGCCATGGCAGAGCTCAGCTCTGGTGATACAGTTTAGCTGTCTCCAGTTAAGCAACCTTTCAAGTCCACATAAAAATAACAAATCTGAAAGGAAGGGGAAGGGAACCAGCTCTCCTTGCATTCCAAACAATGCCATAAGTAAAATTTGTGTTCATTTATGTGATAGAAAAATTACATATGTATTTACTTTGAAATTACTCCTAGCGTTATATGGTGTAATCCAACTATAGTGATGTCAAGTTTATACCAACCATTTTCATTTTTCAATGTTTTATGTGGGAAGTAAACTGTGATAAAAAGATCTAGGTATGGACAAATGGAGATCTTTTGGCAAACCTTACTTTATTTATGAAAAATCGGTAATTTATGAATGATACAGCTAAACCAGAGATTAATTGCCTAGAGCTTTGACTCAAGACACACCGCCAGTCCTGTTTTACTCTATGTTAGAGAAGTAAAAGGTAATATGAAAGTTGTCACCATTGCCTGTACGCAGCGGGTTGGCCTCTGCCAAGAGAAGTTTCCTGAAGTTATTGCTGGCAGCAATCCCTTACGGGAACAGCATCAAGATGGATGAAAAAAGACCTCAGCTAGTTTAGCCAAATTGCAAATGAAGACACTGGAAACATGGCGGAAAATGATCAGATGACACCACTGGCACACCCATCCAGCTGCCATGATAATTACAAACAAGCATCTTATAGCGGGACTTTTATCAGAAAGATTCTTTCTAACAAAATAGAACATAATTCCTCAGCAGCTGGCTTAGAAAAAATAGGCATTTGATATCTCAATTTTGTTACCAGTGCTGTTTCGTATCCTTTAGTCTTCTACTGCACCTCTAGTTAGGTGATTGTTTGCTCACAAAGGAAGACGACTGCACAGGACAAAGTGTGGAAGTTTCTTACAACTGATGACTATCATAAAAGCAAAGGCAGAGCCAAAGAAAACCCCAAATCAAACCAGAATCCAGTTGTGCAAGGGAACACTGTTTCTTTTAAGAGATATAGAACTGCTTTGCACCTGCTGTTTTAGGTGGAAACTGCACTCCTGCAAAGTGACAGAACCGTTATATAAATTAAGCCTACCTAATTTAATATCATTGTATACTTTGTGTGTTGATGCCAGTAACTATAACTGGCCCAAACACATTGCAGTGAAATGTTAACCTAGTGCAGTAGAAAATTATTTTTAAATCACATTATTATAACAGATGATGCTCAAAACAAATGCAGAGGTGAATAAGCGCCCTCTTAAGGGCACTTGGTACGAATAATGTTCTTTTGATGCACTTACATAATTTTGAAGGTCAATACTGAATATTTCCCTCAGCTAAAATGGCAGCTTCTAACATCTCCCCCTGTCAATCATCACTCTCTGGGGGTACTGAGTTGGCAAAAAGTTATAAAAAGTTATATAAAAATATGAATTGCAGCATACGATACTCACCTGTTCCATTCCTCTAACGGGAATTAATACTAGGATGTTTTCACTCATCTGGATATGGGGAGGAGTAAGTAGAGGGAGAATAAACAGATTTAGTCTTTGGCTGTAGCAAGCCAAGAGAAAAAGAGAAATCTTCCTAATTATGTATATTGCAGACACTGCTATGTTTTCCTGATCATATAAATACGCTCCAGCCTGAGAGGAAGAGAAAAATTCAAAGTGCCATTTTGTGCTATTAATCAATACAAAAGAAGCATGAAATTGCCTTCAGAAACCATAGCAAGAGACCTATAGGTAAATTCATACCCACTGTTCCAAAAACAGCTTAGCCATGCCACATGGGATCCTTTGAAAGAGCACCCACAAATTTAAGATGCTGTGACAGCAACACAGAGCACACTAACCTCACTTGTCCCCAACACATGGTTATTGCAGAACTGGTTGTAGAAAACAGGTCTACCAGAAGCTGAAGCTTGCTCAGGATGGTCTATAACACAGTCTTTGCCATTTAAGAGCTCGCATAAGATCACAGAGTGGCAATTTTACGCAAATCATCTGCAGAGCCTAAGTTGAATAATCTTCTCTCCTTCAACAGGATATCCTAATGCTCGTTTTCGCCTCTTAGGTGGGTGAAGCTAGCATCTCAACATAAAACAGATGTGTCCCCGCTTACAACAGTGCTGCAGGGAACAGATACCCAGGGTACCGCCAGATTTGGTTGTCATATCCATTCAGCTGCAAAACTAGCTCAAAACAAGAAAGTAACTTCTTCAGAGAGTTTTCCGTCTAGCAAGCCCCAAAATCCAGGTCACCTCTATACTTTAAAGCTGTTTATCAGGTCAGCTAACGCTATCTGGGTATCAAGAATTTGCCTGGGTGGTGGGGTTTTTTGGTGTGTGTGTTTGGGGGTTTGTTTGTGTGGTTGGTTTGTTTGTTTTCTCCCACCCCTCTTTTTCTTAACAGGCTGGGTCCTCCTGTTCCTTTTGGTACATTTCTTAAATACAACCCGATTGACAGACTTCCTACTTTCAGAGAAGGTATAGCAGTCATTGCTTCAGCAGGTAGACCAGCCTATAAGGAAAGATATTTCAGGAACTCCAAGTTTGAAGAAAGTCTACTTTTGAACACCACACCTCCGTATTTTCTCTCCTATAATCTTATATTTTAGATATTGCTTATGGAGGAAACTTGAATGCTTCTCAAAATAAATAGAGAAATTTGCTTTGTATATTTACAGACAAATGCTTGGTTTTGGAATGTGCAGCAGCAGGCAGCAGAGAGAAGCAGTCCCAGAAAGAACCATTAGCAGCTATGGCCAAAAGAGAGGTGGCCCTGTAAACCCTTCCTAACCTGCTTTTGGAAAGAACTGCTTGGAAATTTTTTTCACTTCTACAGAAAGCACAAGAGAAATGAGAGGTGAGGGGGCAGAACAAGAAACTGAAAGGAGCATGCCTTAAGGTTGACAGTTGTGCCACTGAGTCCTCTCTTGCCCCTTTTCTCATGTCTTTTTAAGACATTAACACCAGTTCCATAAGGTAGGATGCATCAGTTGCTGTGACCTCATTATACTTTCAAATCAACACTCCTGGCTCTCCACTATTTCAGTGGGCCAAGCAGAAAAACAACTAGAATATTGCTCCCATTTTTCACTGCAGAAGTCTTTTCAGGAGAGACCTGGCAGCAACCAGAGACTGGTATGAGAGCATAAAATCCCCAATGTGCCCAGCTGTACCTGCCACACCTACACACATCACCTTCCATTGTCAGCTGCCTGCAGCTCCTCAGACTCCGCGTACTGGAAAAGCACTTCCCAAGTGTGTTACAAAAGTGCTTTAACTTCTTTGATGAATTATTTTTCTTAGGAACATACCTGTTTTAAGGAACACACAGTGATCAGATGACTCATCATCAATGACATTGCAGTGGAAATTGATGTTTTACAGATTTAAACTACTAGGTTACAGAATCACCGGGGAAATACTAGAAGTTATCTTCCCATAGCTGTTTTCATTTGTGAGAACAAACGTTTCTCAAAATAGTCTTTGAACAATTGCCCCACTTTAGCATAGCCAGTCATCACAGATACATTCACGATGCAGTATGTAACCAGCTAGCCCTGCGACATGGTATTGCCATGGTTAGTAACAGCACATAAGCTTTGTACCGAGCTTGCAGGGCCTTGGGACTGAGACTTACCAAGTTTGCTCTACCTGAACTTATCTTGACCTGCCTGCAACTCAGTTTTAGCTTCATTTAGCTGTAAGAGGAATTTTTTTCCAATTGACTAGGTGTCTATGGCTAATTTGTTTTACCTCAGTGCATCTTTGTATGGTACTGCACCATGGTTCTATGACTAACATAATGTAGTGCAGTGAAATGCAGCCTGATATGACATCAGAGGCCTGGGGAATACAGATATAGGATGAAGAATAGAAGAACAGGCATGGGATGATAAGACATGGGGCACTGGTTTGGCACTGGGAACCCCACAGCTACGAACAACTCACTAACAGTCAAAGAAATGCAAAGCTAAACCTGGACAAAGCTTGTTTGAGGAGTAGCAAAGAGAACAGAGAAACAGTATCTAACATAAATGAAAACCAAATGTACTATTTTTTTTTTCAGTCAGAATAGTTTCACACACATGCAGGGCTCATCTTACTCAGGCATACTGCAGTGTTGGTATAGTCAGAGGGACAAAGAGGCAGAGGAAAAAAAGGTGGTTTTCTCTCCATCACATGGTCACAGTCATATAGACTTTGGGCAGCGCTAGCAGCAGAGAGGACACTCTGCTAGCTTTGCGCCCTTCGTCACAGGAGTCTGTTTGTCACAGCTTCTAAATTACACTGTCATGGAAACGCTAGTTTGATTTGCTATTGTTCTTCCCAGTATCTTAGGCTGGAAAACACAAGTTCTTTACAAGTCTTTTTCAGTTATACTAACATAAATCATGTTACATAATTCTAAAAAAAAAAAAATACTGATTGGTAAATCTTGGACTCTACGCTTAATTTCTTTCTCTGTGAAGAGCTTGAGCCGGAAAGGTCTTCAGAAAGAAGAACATCACTCTGTTTCTCTATAAAAGAGGACTTTAAGAGCTAATTATATCTAAAGTGTGCCCCTTGTGCCTTCACAAGATAAACCAGTACAGTTTTGTTAAGTGTCTCTGAACGACAATGGATCCGTTACTGCACAGTTATGTCCATTTCTTGGATGGGAAGACGGCACATTTATTGCTTCCTCTTCCTTTTTTTTAGAATCATGGATTAATTCTGATTAAGTCTTTTTCTTTTCAACAGGGCATCACTGATAGCCTAAGTTTAGCCTTTTTACAATTACATACATAAGGAAAAAATGTTTAGGAAATGCAAGTGAAGAGATGAAAGGCAGCTGGAAAAGCAATAGGGGTAGAGTGACTAATGGACAAGTTTGCTCTGAATATATTCTCTGTGGAAACTTTCTATTCCTGTTCAAATTTGCTCTATGAGACGACATTCTCACTCCCCCACACGCCCATTTGCATTTCACACACAGGTCTGACCAACAGTAACTGAGGAAGAAAAATACTATTATAGACAGTAAATGTGCAAACCTGACCTTTTCTCTAATTGGATAATGTCTCCTAAGACATTCAGAGTCTGGTTTTGTTCTCAGTTACATGGATGTAAATCAGGATGAGTTTCTTCCGAGACCAGAAGAATTATATTCTTAGCCTTTATGCCTTCTGGTGGTCTATTACACAAAAGCACGTATGTCCTTCTGCGTAGATAGCTGAGACACTTGTCTGTCTGTAGCACATCACCACTAGATTCAAGATGAACCAGCCTCTTTGATTAAGATACAGCGCAAGATGGTAGTGGATATTGATGGTAATTATTGATTTGTCCAGTCTCTGCATCACTAGCATGATGACAAGCATCTAAACTATGGCTTGATCGTAGGTGACACAGCACATGACAACACTGCTGTGTAAGGAAACCTATTCACAAGCATTTGCACTCTTCAGGACAGCTTTTAAAGACTAGGTTCCAAGGGCAGTTGGAAATTAAAAGGCTTTTGTAAACTGATGCCAATTAGCCTGTAAGTCATCAGCACTGCTTAACATGGAAGTTTATCTTTATAATCATTAACTATAGAAATAAAACTGGCATGATAGTTTCAAACAGAATTCCCAGAGTTTTATTATAGGAGGAGGCTACCTTCTGGCTGTAAAACTGACAGCCCACTAATGAGAGGCTTAGGAACATCATGTAATAATGTGGAAAAAACCTCTCTTGCCAGAATTCAGAAGTTCTGATCTTAATATCTGTTTTAACCTGGGGGGGGGGTGAGTTTGCAAAAAGTGTTCCAATTAATTTTAAGAAATTCACCAAAACAGCATTTTTGATCAAACAGATAATGAACCCTGATATACAGGGAACCAATTTTCCTAGTTAGTCACAGGAAACATTGCAATAGTCACTTCTAATGAGCGAAAAATAAAAGACTGTGGGAGCAGACATAAACCATTGAAAAAATGCAACATGGCTGAAATACTGGTCCATAAGCCTGTAGAAGAATAAACTTCAAAGCATTTTAGGGCAGTAGCAAGTGAAGACGGATTTAATCAAAAGAATATTTACATATGAATAATACAACTTGTTACACATTTATAGCCATCCGTGGCAAATCACATTAATTTGCAATGCAAATGAACTGGGTAAGCTAACACACGCCAAGGAATGATGAACACTGCTAATGACAGAACTGTATTTAAAGTGGTTTCCAAAAACCTTACTTTTTTTTTTCCTAAGTGCTTATTGTACACTATAGAGAATTCCTAGTGTCACTGTGCAACTGGTAAAGAGACCAGTACAGGGGCTGCGGGGGCAACCCATCAGAGCAGGTTATGATCTTTGTATTTCCCTTTACATAAACAAGGATTAGCTTAACCAACAAATAAGAAAAGCTTAGAAAATGTGGTTAAAAAGATGTGGAAGCTGGACAAAATGCACTACAGTCAGTTGCAGCTTGTTCATATGTATTTAAAGACAGACATCATTGTGTGGAGAAGGAATGTGCCTGGTGGCATTTCAGTACAACAGGAGGCAGGCCAATGATGACTGAAAGACAAAAACTGACTCTCACCTTCCTTTCTCCACCTTCCTGTCCTTGCCCATTCATACGTTTAATGTATCTGAGAGCACCTTAATGAGGTTTTTTCCACTGGCCTGTGATAGAGGACAGAGCACAGGGTACGTTGGCAGCATAAAGTATGAGGTATTTCAGTGGAGACAGATATGTGGGGGACAGAGGAGCAAAACACCATCTGAGTAAGCAACCAGGGAAACAGCTTACAATGCAAACATCTAAGTGCAAATACCTCAATAAGAGAACACATTAAGAATTAGGAACACCATCAGGATTAATCACCTTCTCATCTTCCCCCCCCAACAATCATCCACAGATACTGAACATTTGATAAATATCAGTTGAGAAGATTTGCACCAAATTTTGCCTTGAATGTTGCTGCTCCCACCTCAGGCCTGCAGAACTGCCCAGAACCCTACAGAGCACAAGGGCAATAACAACAAAACCTTGAAAAAAAGCTCAGAGACTGCATTTTTAAGCCTCACTGGTGCAGAAGAGTCTGAATGCATGACTGACCTTTCAGTCAGCTTCGAAGCCCACTCAGTCCAGAAGGCCAGGCTAAACCCAGTCCCAAACAAACCTGACAAGCAGCACATAAGGTAGGTCGAAGGGCCACAGCACCAACTGTTTTCATCTACTGGTTTGCTGCTCATGTACCAAGTTACTAACATATAGAGATATAGCCTAAGAGCAACAGGCAAAGAAAATAAAGTTCTCTCAGGGCTTCCTGCAGGTTAAAATTATACACGAAAGTCACACAGAAGCTGGTTATTGAGACCAGTGCGAGTAACTGCCTGCTAGCTGCAAAAGCCAATGCAGAAGCTAAAAATTATATACATACGAAGCAAAGAGCAGGCAAATATCTTCAGATACATTTTCTTAGATTAGTAGCAATTTTTTTAAATTAAACCGAACATCAACATGCCCTAATTTCCTCTTCAAACCCCAAACACACACAAGTATTGCCTAGAACACTACAATTGCAAACTGTGTTTCAAGCAATGTGCGATGAAGGCAGCACAGGATTACCCTTTCACAAAGATATATGTTAAGACTAAGATAATAAACATAAATTTATTTACCCAACATCAGGATGTAGTTTATATTTTTCATATCATAGAAGCAGATACTGCCCAAGATCCATTGTAGTAAACAATTAACTAGTAGAAAGATTAGGATTTCCTGTCACAGCTCTCTGGGATTGTCACATCTGAAATGTTGTTTCAAAGAAATCCATATTGAATAACGTTTTCCAAAGTTAAAGGCACAACTCAGTATAAAGTGTTACCAAGATGTGCCGAGTTTCGATCATGGTTGACATTTATTCATGAGGTGCTTTCTAGACATTTAAATAAATTACCGGTATTTTCAAGGCAATAAAACCTAAGATTTGAGGCACAATTAAGGAAAATAATTGAACACAGGTAGCACTTGAACAGAACTGTGCATAAGTTTCTACTCTATCTGCCCAGAAAATACTTCACAAGGCAACTTAACATGTCCAACTAATGAAATAGCACTCAAAGAAATAAAAAACACCTTCCCCCTCTAAATAATTATACCTTTCATTCATCAGTGACACGCAGTGGTTAGGATTCATAAGAGCAGATCATGAAGCTGTCTTTTTCATATTCTGCCATCTGGAAGCTTGTAATATCACACACCTACATTCCTCTTGGTTAGGAGACCCAATAACACTTTACTGCCATCTGTTATTTTGGGACTCCTCATGACTATTTCACGATCCTGCCAGAGAGCCACTTTGCTGTTATTGTTTATTGTGGGGGATGAAGAGGTAGCTCTGATACCACCTGCATGTAGCTGCACATCCTGTCATATCTGAGACATCTCTCTCCACAGGCTCTTGTTAGAGGAACGCAGGAGCTCATAAATAGGATGTGCAAAAGTTAAATTAAATACAAACCTTTGTAGTAAATGATGTGTGAACTTGATGATACTGGTTCCACTCATCCATGATTATAGAAGTTACAAGGAGGTTGCTGTGGATGCCTCTGTGTCCAACTCTAGGACATGAAAGAGGAAATATGACATCGCATTTTTAAAATATAAGTTGTGTTAAAAAAACCAGTACTTAGCAGATGAGACTTTGTCCTCTTTGAGCAAGTAAAGTTCTGCTCAAAATTATGATTAAATTCCTTCTGGTTAAAACAAAACAAAAAAACCCCACACAACTAAAGAACATACGAATTTAAGCATCTTGAGTGTGTCAGAACAGGTAGAAGTGCAAGAAGGGTTTAGTAGTTCACATTAATCTCTTGATCAAAACGCTGTTGCCATACCAACATCATATTAGAAAGATGGGCAAGAAATGCCAGAAACACATAACTTTAATAAAGAAAATATCTAGTTTCAAGTATTTTCTATTATATGCTACAGCTCATTTAGCACAGCTAAATAAGCACAGACTGTACGCAATAAATTTCAAACCAGCATCTATTTTCTTCGCTACTCCTCACCTTTATCATATCTAAATACTTCAGAAAGCATTAGTCATTATAGTACCCTTGTGAGGAAAGTGGCTTTATTACTGCTTTTTGGCATTAGGGAAAGTCAATCGGAGAGCACCAATTAACCTGCCTCAAGTCATATTAGAAACCTACCACAGAAGCAGAACTGCATTCCAGACTGACACAACTGTACATGACCTCACCTTCAGCATCTCTCTCTTCCCAGCACTGCCAAGCAGATGCTCAGCCCCTTCCTCAAGATCCAAATAAGGTCAAACATGATATTTTGGTAACAGAGAAAGCGCTGTACTGAATAATTGGTGTAGTGAGCATTAGGGATTCCCTCCCGCATTTGTTCCAATTACAAAACAGGCTCCCCGGGTTCTACTAAAACAAAGAAAAGATTTCCTCATTTGCACAAGCTGTACTTATGTGGAACAAAATGCCCAGAATGGGATCTCTCTTTAAAGGGACAACAGTCTCCAGAACAATTTGCAAAGTATAAATCTACCATCAGCATGACATTGCCTGGAAGAATTTCCCCTCAGGACAAAGGATATTCAGCTACTAGTAAATGTCATTTTTTCTTTTCTTCCTTCCCACCCCCATTTTTGTAGTTCTTTATTTCCCTAGAGTTCCTAAATGCTCTTATCATTCCTTGGATGCATCTGATTCAGATCCCTACAACTTGCTTCCTGACAGGTTTCAGCCTAGCCCTTCTGACATGGGACAAATTCTTATAAAGGCTTTTTGATGGTTTTTTAAGAGTTTTAGGTGTTGCATGGAAGGCTGCTTTTTAGCCATGACCCATTGCACTTTATCACTCTTACCTTGAATATATTTAGGATGTCACAAGGATTTTAGCAAGCTATTCATTAGGCTTCTGTCAAATATTCCTTACAGCCATAGAAGCTTTATCTTCTGCATATTTGTCTTGTGCTCATGAAACTAGCCCCCAGATAGTGTTTAAGACAACTCCATCATGCATTTCTGTTGTTAACAGAGTTCGGTAATAGGACACTGGCAGGCAGTAAAATCTGGGGTAAATAGCGCCTTTTACCTATAACACACTACAAAGTTGCTGCTTTACAGTGCCATTAGAGAGAAGTATTAGTCAGTGACACAGCACGTAGCAGCCAGGTGTGCATCTGCTCAGGTTCCCTGCTCCTGTTCATCAGAGCCGTGGGTAGCCTGAGTTCAACCCCCTGTTCCTCCTGGGGAGGTCTGACCCTGTGTCTCTTCTCTTCAAATATGTGCCACTGTGAAAGGCTTTACAGGTGGAGAGGGAGACCACAGGACCTTTGCTAAGAGGATTTAGGTTGTGGTCCCTTCACTCCAAAAATATACTCTGTGTGACCACCTATCCTCTCCCTGGAACACAAATTAAGGTCTCTCTTAAGAATAAATACACAGCCCTACCTCTTGACTAACACAGAATCAGTACAGCAGTGCCAAAAACAAAAAAAAACAAAAAACACTGCACCCACCTTCATTTACAGGAGCAGACCATTCCCCAAGTCTCCCTCTCTGCACAACAGGCAAAGGGAGCTCCACAAAATACTGTGGCCCTTCCCTGCATTCAGCTCACCCTACTCACATGCTCCATCACTGCAATGAAAGGTTCATACTACAGTCTGAAGATAACACCATAAAATCAGCTAGAAAATACTGTGTTCTGGATTAGCACAAGCCTTCAGATCATAGCCTTGAATTCAGATAACAGGAATAAGTACTTTGTCTCTCAGAAAAATCTTTCCTGACTTGGAAGAAATTCTACCAAAGAGAAAACAATTGCTGAATGCTTTCTTATGTAAATGGTACTAGCCTCATAATCTCTTATGTCACTTATGTGGTTGATCTATTCACTCTCCATAGGCAACGCTTCAGAGAACCAAGCTCTAGCATTATTTTACTAGTAATACTTCCTCAAAATACAGGAGTGCTAAATCCTGTTTTTCCTTTGGTGAGAGAGCAGTGGGAATCTCTAAGGGTAGGTATAACCATCTAATATCTTTGAAAATCAGAGTGATCCAAATGTCTTTGCAATTTATTTTTTTGTTCAGTAAGAGTCAAGGTCACAGAACAATTAATGTTCAGAGCCAGCATGGTTTCCTTTTGCTAGACCCCTACTCTAAAGACTTTAAAGTACCAGCTTCAATATTTCTCTTTGTTACTTCAAATAGTACAGTATTTTTGCCCATCTGTTTTTCTTCCATGTAAAATTGGTCCCAGTGTAGTTTCTTAGCTATTACTACCACACTTGAACTTACATCATTTGCATTCCTTTTTTCTCAACGATGACAAATACCACCAAGGGCCTGTGGCAGAGCAGGTGCAAGACCACAGCTCAGGTTTTTTGTGTATCTAGATTTACAATTAATGAAGTTTATTGAGAACTAAGGTGTTTCCTCAAAATCACAGACTGCCTAGAATTCCTCAGAAAAGAACCTACATATTGCTTCAGCATCATTATTTATATGTATTTGTCAGTGTGCTGAGGTAAACAAGTTGCACTGGGAAGACAGACCTTTGTGCAATTAAATGGTCTCTTTCAGATCTCTTTCAGCAGGAACCCAAGCTTCAAAAGCAGTAAAATTGTTTATCCCTTCTTCCCATTTCTTATGCAGCATTGTCCTGGAAGAACACTCATATATTGGCCGGTAATGTCCCCCTTGGAGCTCGGGCACAGCGTGTTCCCACTGCAGAGAACACCCTTCTCCTGACCCTGATGAATGATTACAGAGTAGCTCTGATTCAGCGCTACCTTTCCTGCACTGCATCATTACGCTGGAACACAATAAAACTGCTTCTGCCATTGTCCACAACTCTCAGCAACATTCACCCTCATAAAAAATAGTTTTCTGCTTTCTCCATTAAAAAACATCTCTGCATTTCACAATGGTAGCTGCTTCATTCTCCTTGGCAGATTCACTGTTACACAACAACCTTCTCTCTCCCAGACAATGAAAATCTTGGTATTAAATATCCAGTCTTGCAAGCTTTATACTTTTCCTGAACAATTATCTAACCTTGTTTCAAGCAGCCATGACTGAAGTTCCATCTGAACACTTATTACACGCCAGAACAATTAAGTCAACACATGCTAATTACAGTTTTGTACCCTCACTACCATGAATTTATCTAAAATACTAGCTTTCTGAAAGATTTTCAACAGTGATTGAAGTTGCCTGAGGGCAAGCCATAAATAGTATGATGCCTATTCAAGGAATACACAGGTCCTAAATTTTCACACACAGACACACTGAATTTACATACACAGCCCCGCTTTTGAATATAAATTCAAATAGAAGATATCATAATAGTTTTCATATAGATCACAGAAGGGTGTCAACAGACTAAATTATCTCACAGTCCCCACACCTCCCTTATCTACACTTGCTCTGCGCTGGGAGAACTTTTAAGACTTGTGTATTCGGCTTATTGTAAATGTCAGTCACCAAACTGCCCTGCTCTGTTCTCAGAGCAATTTGAGTCTTTAAAATATCAATGGATTCTGGTGTCTTGTTTTCCCTTGTATCTTTAAATGCAATAAAGTATTATAATAACTGCAGAAGGTAAATAAGGAAGCACACAAGATCCAAAAACAAACAAACAAAAAGGATGGCTCTGAACTATTGCTGCATCATTAACAACATTTGAAAGCAGCATTAGCATGAAGCAAACCGTAATTAGAAACAGCCTTTCCTTATCCCGCCAGGAGACTGACTGCCTCTAGAGTGATGACAGAAAGGCACAAGATCTCCATTTCATAAACACAGGGAGCAGAGACCAAGAAATACATTCCAAAAGGAGTGATTCTGTGTAACAGTTGTAAAGATTTGGGTAGATCCGACACACTAACAAAATCTGCATCCAAGAGCCAAAGTCCTCCTGGAATTCCAGCTCTTAGAGTCCAATTCTTCTCTCAGACTTCCAGCTTCCATTTTTTCTATAAAATAAAAGTCCTTAAAAGGGGGAACTCTGAAGGCTCAGTAAACATAGAAAGTAAAGTATGATCACAACACTTAATCATGTTTTCAGGCTGTTTGGTTTTTTAACCTGCATCAGGTTAAAACAAAGGAGACATTTATCTTCATCATACAGACATTATGGTGCAGAGACATCATACAACATTAGAAAGGTACAAGTGCTATTCCAGACAGAAACATGGGTATCTTCTCTAACAGAGGAGAAGAATGAGCAAGATTTAAATCTCAACAAGAAAAAGTGATCAATCATTTTAAAAGATTCAAAGACAAATTCAGGAAAGCAAAATATAAAGATAGCATATCGTACTGTGTAGGTAGAACAAACAAACCTCAGAAGAATTGAGAGACTTTTCAGGTACATTTACATGCATGAACTAAACAGACGTCAGTTCATAAATACAGAATATCTTCCAGCACCTACAAAATTAACAAAGTAGCAGCTGAAAATCTGATCAAAGAGCTATAGGTATAATATTAATCACTTACACCTCAGCGTATGTGTCGCGTGGGACACACAACATAAACTCAAGTCCCTCTGAGGTGGGGTACAGGTCCTCTCTGCCCAGCTCTGTGCCACACTGCCTTGCCCTGCCACAAGGTCTGAACAACTCCAGGATCGATTTTTATGATGGACAATTCACCCAGAGGCTCCTTAGCTCAGCTTCCAGTGCGTTCTTACGCACTGCACCCCGCACCGTGTGTCCTGTGTCCCAGAGCTGCAAGACCAAAAAGAAGAAAAATTAAACCATCTGCATAGAACGGGTAGGTAGGAATTTTAAGATTCCTTTGGCAAATAACCTAGCACCTAGGTTACAAGGAAGAATCCTGCCATGCAAACCCTCCTTGACTAGAGGGGCACAGAAAGAGGTACAAGATACCTCTTCAGCATATGCAGCAACTTCAGGTGTTGTGCCCTTTCTTTGATTAACTTAAAGAGCTTTTTATGGAGGATTTCTTATCAGTTTGGATCGCAGATGTTGTTGGCCTGATCTTTTTGTAATCGAAGAAAAAAAGATCTATGCTATTTTACAGAAGGATAAATCAAGGCACCAAAAGGGACTCACGTCCAGGGTTTAGAACAGGATACAGATTCCCTGTCCCACAAGGCTCGGCCATGCTTTCAAGGCATCAGAGCAGGCCTGACAAAGAACCACACTTGCTCCCTCTCTCAAGAAGCCACAAGAGCTTAGACAGATATTGATTAGGCTGCCAAACTGCAGGCCAGCTCCTGAGCTACAGCACTGGAAGCAGGCCTATCCAGGCAGCCCTGAGTTCCTGCAGGCACAGCCCCAGCGACCTCTGAGGCACTTCTGCACCACAGCTCTGAGGTACAAGCTTCACTTCACAAGAGGTGAGCATCCAACATACCTCTGCACACACAGAGGAAAGGAGGTGGTTTCCGTGGCAACGCTTATCTTAAAAGAGCTTTCAATCCATCCAACTTGCTCCTCTCTGCCCTGTATCCCAGCACACACCTCTCCCCGTGCTCAGCAGCACGCTCACAAAAGGAGCACTCGGACATACACAGCTTTCTGCCTTCTGTGTGCAGGGCTCCCATGGGCACCTGACAGGGCAGAGAGGCCTTTGGAGACATGCTGGAATTTTTCAGACACAATGAACAATTAGGTGATGAAAGCCTCAGTGGGCTCAAGAGGATGGGGATGTTTGAACTGTGAGCAGTTCCAACTTCAAATGCCATATCATGATATGAAAACGCAATGGTCTTAATATCCAGGCTGAGTTCCCACTGATAAAGCAAAACTCAAAGCAAGATTCATTGGTTTGAAAATCTAAAAGCATATCTCCGCTCACCATTTTTTCACTCAAACTAGTGTCTAAATTATCATTCCTCTTTTCTTGTACTGATGGGGAGTTCTAGCTGTGCAAAAAGGTAAATAGGAAAGCCATCCAGTGTCTGTTTTTATGTAAAGTACCTTAAGCTGTCATACATAGTGCATGTTTTCACATGTAGATCTGTGTGGACAGGCAGAAAAAGACCGAGCCCTGCCCTGGGGTCCAACATGCAGAGTAGCTCCTGGGTCACAACACCTTTTGCAAGTTATTGATATGACACCATTGCTCTGTTTCCACAAAACCAGGTGTATGGGGATGAAAAGAGTTGGTCCACCCATCCTCTTCAAAGTACATTGAGACCTACTGATGGAAATAATGCTAAATATTATAAAGCTGATATCTTTCGCATAACATCCTGCCAACTTAATATTTGTACAAATCAATGCTTCACTTCCACATAAGGAGTATGTATGCCCAAAATAGGAATTTGTCTTATTCTCTGTACCCAGAATTATCATATTTTACTGCATGAAGTTGCAGTGTATTTCTTAAATTGTCTTTGCTCTGCTGCTGCTGAGTTGCAGGCAAGTTTATGTCACAGCCCCCTTTCTTCCTACAGCTCTCCTACCCTCACTCACTCTCCTGTCTTCCAATAGAAGCACCTCATGGTCTGCTCCATCCCCAACTCCCAATGACTCTCTTACCTTTATTTCTAGTTATGTCAGGAATAACTGAGCTCTTTTTTCGATACCTGTATCTTTAAAGGAGGCAAAGTGCCTGGGTATGCAGGTGGGTAAACAGTAGATTGAAAATGCAGTAGTGCCCCTGCCCAGTCTCAGTGACTGTGATTACCCGGTACAAGGCAACATCATGCAGCATCCAGCTACAAGCACGACCAGCAGCACCGTACAGAGGCACCTGCTGCTGCTCCCGCTTGCGGCATGTCTGGAGATACCAGTGCTCACAACAAAATGGCAAAGTCTGGCAAAGCTCACGTGCCATGCATGCAGCAATATCCCTGGAGAGGGCATGGCCCTGTTTACAGGAAATTCAACTCTGAATTTCCAATCTTACAGTGCTGAGCTCTGAATACTGATGCTGTAGTGTGGGAGAAAGAAGGGGAGGTGACTGTCCTGCGCACATAAACACAAGGTAATAAATATTATTCTTCACACAGACAACCCATAGTCTAACAAAATAACCCACAACAGATCACAGCTGAAAGCAAATGCTTTGTTTCAAGAACTTGCCTTCCAAAATAAAAGCAATGCATCTTGCAAACACAAGCTGTACCTGAGCTGACAAAGCTAAGGTACCAGATTTTGGTATATAATAATCTATACTGGTAGATAATGCTGAGTAATTTCACAATTAGCTACAAAGGTGGTGTTTAGGATTGGAAAAAATTGATACCTACTCCCAAATCTGTGTATTAGATGTCAAAGTTACTGTAAATCATTAAAATCCCAAAACATAAAAAGCCCTCTGCTATTTTACTTCTTCCTACTCATCTTATGGCACTACAGCTCGCATCCAGATTTGATCTTTCAGACAGCCTAACCACAGCTATTCTGGAAAATGTCAAAAACATTTCATATCTCCCTAACTTCAGTAAGAATAATACAGTATTTGCATGCTGTGTCATCATGACCTGTAGCTTCAGTCTTGCAAAAGAAGAACCATAAATGGAAAGTTGAATGCTATGAAGATTAACTTTGTCTTTCATTTGCTTTAAAGTTAGGGGAATATTTGTTGCATGAATAAGTTTAAGATGTCACAGTTAAGGGCTAGACGGGCAAATATCTGATCTATATTTACACTGAAATAAAAAAGTAAAATAGATCAGATGCAGATTTTTATTGAAGTGAGTGTTCAGCTTTTTTTGACACCTGAGTTCTTCCTTTTGCTTTTCCAAAGTTTTACCATACAATCTAAAACTGAAATGAAAAATAGACAAAGAATAGTTTTCATAAGTAATACTAACTATCCTTATTACCACTTTTTGAGATTCAAGATTCTTCTGAACATACTTACCCAGAGAAATCAAATGTTTGTATTCAGCAGGAAAATTTTTTTCTAGACAACACATACCTGCCACCAAAAAAAACCCAAAAAACAAAAAACTACACTTCCCTCAACTCTCTCCCACTCACACAGAGGTCTCCCAACCAAAAAGCCCTGTATGAATATCACAGGCTCTCATACACAGGCTGCAGCTTTACACCACAGAGTGCACTCCTTCACTAAGGAGCATCAGCTGAGTAGGACACAAAGGGGCAGAGATGATGCATCTTCTTACAGAACTTTTCATGTCATGACACTAAAAAAAGTGTACAGAGAAATGTCTGTAAATGCCAAGTTCAGGAAAAGACTTGCACACTGTTGTTTGCCCTCAGTTTCTGACAAACATCTATTTGCAAAATAAGAGCCCCATGCAAGATAGGATATGAATTACAGGGAAGAAATAGCAGCAAGAAGAGCATTAATAATCTGTGCAGGTGCAATAACGGTACATTGCATTATCCTGTTAGTTTGATATTTAGGAACTGTTCTACCACTGCCCAGCACGGACCTTCCCAGAGCAGTACAGACTCTGCTACACCAACTTACAGCCTGAGAACTTGCGTTTTCAGAATATAACTTTATTTCTTGCAATAGCTTGAATGACAGATTTACAGCATCCTCAACCAGTTCCACATTACAAATTCACATTGTATTTTGCTGAACTAAGTTGCATTGAATTTGACAACTCTGGCACAAGAGCTCCTGATGTCATATTAACACAAGTTTTTTATACTAGGTCAGATTCTCCCGTGGTAAAAATTTGACATAGTCCACAAAGAAGGTCAAAACAGGAGTTAAATTGATTTATATTAGCAATGGACCAAGGTCCAACATTTTTCATGCTAGAACTGAAAGTAACTTAGGGTGCCAAACAACATCTGTTGCCTCAACTCACTTCATATTCCTGTTTCTGCTATTTTTCTCTCGTTCTTCCTTACTAGTTTAGGTCTAAGGTAGTGCTTTCTACAGAAGGGGGAAAAAACTGTAGTCTTTACAGTTCCATTTGACTTTCCCCTCTTTCAGAATTTGCCTTAATTTCTAATTATGATTGTGCACGTATCAGCATGTTTTCATCAGAACATTTTCTGTGTAAAGAGATAAGCCAGCTCCCTAACCTCATGCACTCGCCAGTACTCCAGCTCCATTATGAAAGCAAACACACATTTTTCAAAGCAGCCGACGAAAGTCTTGGGTCCCATTCCCAGGCAGCCACACTTGATAAATTACCAAATCATACAAGCTTCACCTAGTCCGTTTGCTTTACTGAAAGTAGTTTATTTTTAATATTAGAGAAGGAAAAAACTAAAATTAGAAAGTCAGATTGCATTTATTTAATCGAAAACTAGATTATTGTCCCCTGTCAGGAAAAAAAAAAAAAAAAAAAAAAAAAGTATGACATTTCTATGACATTTCTGTACTTCAGGTTAGACACACATTGGTTCACATCATTTTGACTGCTAACATTCAATGCCATGTCAGGTCATTCAGTGAGAAAGGGACTTTGGTACAGTAAACAAAAATACCCACTTAAAACAGCTATTTTCTGCATCTATTCTCAGTGCAAATTCTGATTATGGTGATATCTTCCAGATCTAAGCAAGGACAAAAGAATATTTAATGTAATGTGAAAAAAAATCCAGTAAAAATAAATGAAACTTGAGGGGAAGGAGGGAAGAAGAGG
The DNA here is from genome assembly GCF_036013445.1 of Caloenas nicobarica. Lineage (NCBI taxonomy): Eukaryota > Metazoa > Chordata > Aves > Columbiformes > Columbidae > Caloenas > Caloenas nicobarica. Next base: position 114,589,369 of record NC_088247.1, read on the forward strand.
GAAAGAACACACCACAAAACACTCAGTGATGGGAGAAAACATCCAGAGGACAACTGCTGGTGGGGGCGGGGAGGAAATCAGAAAGCTCCAGTGGTTTGAAAGAATCTAGTGTGCGATACTATATATGTGTGCAATCACTTTCAACCTAAACCTTTCTTCTTGCTCCAATTTTGCACTTGGACAGAAGGATACAAAAATATAAGCTATCATTGGAAAGGGCACTTATAAATACAGGCCTGTGCACAAATATATAGCTAGTGATTTAAAGTGTAAGACTTCCTGTCAAATCCGAGGCAGGAAGGTGCATTCCTTCTGCTGCCATGAGGCAGAGCTCACTGAAGTTCAAGGGAGCTCATCAGTTTCCTTGGGCACCAGGCTGGACCTACAATCTGATAATCACAGTAGTACAATATTTGCCATCATTGATGTGCATCATTTACTTCCAGGCTTCAAATGCATCTTCCACTTAAGAAATGATGGTCACAGGGGTTGCCAAAGCAAGCAGAAAAAAAACAGAAATTAACTAAACCAAAAGCCCGGTTCAAGTCTTGACCTCCACTTGACAGTGCTTCTCTGCACATACCTGAGCCTTCTCACTGACTTACTGGCAAACACTGACTTTTCAGAAGCTGTCTTTATTTGCAGCCTTCACAACAGCACCTAAGGGACTGACTCACAAGTTCTCTGGGCCATTTACGCCTTCCTCCAACCCTGCAAATAAGACTGTTCTTCGTGAGGCCACTCCCTCATGTATTTTCCTCTAAAGATACAGAATGGATACTGTCACTGGGGTCTGTCAAGACAAGGTCAAGCCCTAGAAGATATCATTTCCTCTCCTTATTTTCTTCTAATAGCAAACATGGACATGAGCTAATACTTGCTACGACACCCACTTACCTGGAATCTTCTGTTTCCTCAAACCACTGCTAAGGGAGCCCATTTGAATCCATTCCTCTGGAAGGTGCTAAAACCCAGGGGTTTACATCTTGGAACATGTGAACAGCAGGTCACATTTCTGATCAGAAGAGCAAAGGATGTATTCTTTTTCTTGGAAGCTTACAAGTGATAAAGAAACACTTTTGTACTTGACCTTCAATAACTTTCAAATGAAATTCTGAAAACAAATTTAAAACATCACAGTCTACAAACCAGGATGAATTCAGCTGTCCGTGAAACACTTTGACGACACACAAATCTAAACCATGTATTCTAGTTTTCTACAATTTTAAGACACAAGACTTGGCAGACAATGCTGTTTACCGAGTCCTCAAAATGCAACATGATGCTGGCTGAATAAAGAAATCCAATTATTTTGCTCATCAAAGGGAGGCTGGATTGTAGTCTTTTTATTTGATAAAGCACCCACCAGCGCAGAAGTCTGCACCCCTGCTCCACATAAGACTCTGGAATATAAGAAACTAATAGACAAACCAAAAAGCACCTTCACTCCCAAGCTTCTTTAAGGAACTCGGCTTCATTGAGTATTTTTAGAGGGCAAAAAGAACCTGTAGTTTTTCCACTGCCTCATCTCAGCACAATGGAGACAAGGTTGTATGAAATGAGCACATACTCCAACTAATGGTCTTCCTTGTATTTCCAATGAGGCATCTAAATCCTGATCAAGAACATTGTTGAGTCTTCATTCTCATACTCATCTCTTCTCAATTTTCTTACTCGCCTCAGCAATATATATTAACGTCACTTGATTGGAATAGAGAGAGTAAGAAAGTGATTGATGTACAGGAAAAGAGCAACTGATGGCAGAAAGTGGAGAAGATGGGGCAGGAGGAGACTGTGACAGTAGTAAATCCAGAACAATAATAAGGTAAGGTGCTGGACTGGTTTCAAACCCCGCCTGGGGCAACTGCAGCTGACACCGCTGGCTGTGCCGGGGTGAGCTGGCAGAAAGACACCCTCCCACAGATCAGGGTATTACAGCAGTTATGAAGTCTCCACCAGGTCACAAATCAAAAAGCTGCATTTGTCCCTACACATCTGGGCACTGAAGCCCAGCTGGCACCAACCAGCTTCTCAGACTGTGAATGCAGCAGCCCGGGATGTGCATATCCAGGGAATCAACCCAGCAGCCTGGGTGGGAAGACAGGGTAGAGAAGGAAAGGGAGGGAAATCCAATTGAAGATATTTCAATAGCTAGAGGCTGGCACAATATTCTCTACTTAACTGCTTTCTTTGTAGAAGAAAAGCCATCTGTCAGTTCGCTTGATAGCCTAATTCAATCCTGTTAAATTCTGTGTTAAAATTCTACTGAAGGTATTTTTGGTGTTGCAGTTGGGGGGAAGAGAGGATTGTTTTGTTTTGACATGGGAAGACTATAGATACAGCTTTTTTTTTTTTATGAAGCTGCCATCATAGCAACACTAGTAGAGAAATAGATTTTGTACCTTAGCCTGCATTATTCCACAGTTTTCTGCGTAAGCTACTCAGATTTCTTAGTATCTTAGAAGAGAGGAACTAAAAATGCAGCCCTCTGGTCTATTAAAGCCTATAACGGTTTTTTACATAGTCACCAAAGAGGCTTTTAAGCCATCGAGGTGGAACTCCTCCAGTGGTACCAGCTGATCTTTGCTATCCCCATTGTGGTAGTAACTGCCGCAGGATTTCCGCAAGGGGTATCAGATCTGTTCTGCAGGGGGTGATGCAGACAGGGCTCCAGGCATCCCCTGGAAGTGTTTGGGGTGAGGGCTGGGAAGGCCAAGCACTAGAAGATCCGCTGGGTCATCCCAGTAGCTGGTCTGCAAAGGCCACACATCACCCTTCAGCTGAGGACATTTGAGACATCCGAAAAGAGACTACTCTTTTCTCGGAGAGTAAAAAAAAATAAAAATCACACACACAAAACCCAAAACCACCTGCAAAAACATCCCCTGGTGTAAGGCACACAGGCATGGGATGACAGAGCTGACAGTGGGGATCCCAAGATTATAAAGAACTTGCCAATGGGCAGATAAAAGTAAATACAAAGCCAGGAGCTGGGTAAAAATAATTATAAGGGTAACAGAAACCAAAGTACAGTTATCCAACAAATTAAATACATACCATATATATAGTAAATTTGGATGTAATGGGGAGATATAAGACAGTCAAGAAAAAGGCATAAGCTTGTTAGAAAACGTTTTTTTAAAAATACACCACGTTCCTCCCAGTGATGGTTATTTGGGACAGTCATAGAACTCCCTGTAAACCCTTCACCCTCACCTGAGCCAACACGAGGACCCAGAGAGACTATGGAAGGGCAAACATGACACCAGAGATGGGGTCGGCACTAGAAAGTATCAGTGAGATCTTCCTGCCAGTTGTTAAGCCACAACACCACCAATGTTACTGTGCTTCAATACTGCTTTGAGAAGAGGCAACACAGAAGCCATCTATATATTATGGATTTAAAATATGCATTTCTCAACCGGCATGTAGCAGAGTTGAGGAAAAAAAAAAAATCCATTTGGGAAACAAACAAACAAACAAACAAAACCCAAAAAACCAAAACAACCCGTACCAACCAAACAAAAAACCCCACAAAAACCCAAACAAACAAAAAACAAAAAACAACAACAAAAAAACCAACCAAACAAAAAACCCACCAAGCTTTAGAAACCAGAGGAAGAGAAGTTGAAAGGAAGCTTTGAAAATAACTTCTTCCAGATGAAAACAACACCAACAATAAGATGTGATGAATGGAAAGACATAAGGTCAAGTGCTAAAGGAAACCTGCAGCCATTTCTCTCAGCCCAGCAGTCTAAGAGTTCACAAGACAGGAAATCAGCTCAAGCTGTAAACAAACTGTCAAGTGCAAGGCTTTTTCATCCTTTAAAAAAGAAAATGAAAAAGGATATAATACTTTGAACTCATGGGTAGCTATCTGCAGAAAAAAGGGATTAACAGCTGAATGACAATCATAATAAATATCCTTTAAATGCTATACTGCTCTTTACTTTATCCATGCCAGTAAGCTTCTCATTCTTACAGGCTCAAACAAGTTTCATATCCATTTTCTGCTGAGCAACAGCATGGTAGCCAAGCCAGTAAGCTCATCTAGATTGATTTCCCAGTTTGGGCTCACAATTTTTTGTCATTGGTAAGACATACAGAAGCGTAAGACCAATGTGAGAAGGGTTCATAAAACCACAAACAGATGTAAATGAAATCTGAATTCTGTGGCATTGTAAACACCGAGCTCCTTAGAAGAAAGAGGAAAAAAAATCACAGCATATGCCTTGACTACAGGAAAATCCCAAGTGACAGAAAACTGTTCCACTTGTCAGCCATCCTTACTAAGTGGCCACACAGCACTTTTGAAGATAGCGCGAGAATAGCTGTGAATACATGCAGCGCTGTAATTCAGTTTACTTATGGCACTGAAGAAACCTCTGAAAATCAGAGGCCTAGACAGCCATGAATGTGTTCTTTCTCTCCAGTGGGCTCTAACAGTACCAATTCCTGTACCCTCCCAATTGTCACAGCAGAAGCCAACCTAATATTTTCACAGTGCCCTCCTAAAAGTAAAAACTAGGAACAAAAACAACCTTCAAAAACTCTACTATTAGATAAATACAGCATTTGCAGTACTTAATGTGCTGTATTTAATACAGGAAAAACAGTGAAACGTCTCACCTTAGATGACTAGTCGATTCACCACTTTGCAGCACACATACCCATTTTATGGCTGTTGATGTATTACTTTATAAACTGACCATTGCCAGGGCACAAAGAACATTTTAGCATCCTCTTTGTAAAAAATGACTTAACGTCTGCAAGTGAAAACTGCAGGTCAAATTCAAATATAAAAGAACTCATGTAAGTGTCATGGTGCCCTCTCAACAGGTATTTTACTAATTCCTTAATGTATTTCTAAGCAGTTTTATGTTGCGATTTGATTAGTTGATAACAACATCTCCCAATATCTTCATTCCTCAGAACTAAAACCAGTAACTGTTTTCATTTACTGCATTTACTCTTGCCCTTTACTCACCACTGTACTGAAAGAGACAAATTAGCCAAAACATAATCACAAAACCTTAGTTTGTAAGTATGATGGAAGTGATGCCTAATAAAGCCTGGTGTGAATCCATTAGACTTCACTGAACTTCTACAAATCTTGAAAACTGATGGATGTTCTACCTCATACTTCTCAAAAGAGCAGCAATAGGAGATTTAGGAAACCTGGATAACAAGAGTGAGGACCAACACATCTTCCTGGACATACTTGTTTTTCCTCTGAACACACTATTCTTCCACTCACAGGAGCATCTGTGATTCAGCTTAATCTTCAAAAATGTATAAATTGCCTGCATGAAATGAAATGACAATGCTTCTCTGTCAATTAGATCTCATTTTTCTGAGCACACTGATAAGAACAAGTGGCCAGGTGTTTACATGAGCCCCATCTGGTTTGGATTCACTGGCCAAAGAGAAGTAATGCAGGTAGAATAGTATTTCCTTTCATTAAGTATAAAGGGCATTATTCATCCAAAATATCTGCCTAATATTTCTCTCAATGTATTTTCTTCATTTTGCTAAAACCTTCTTATATTAGCTTGACGTCACACGGCCTGTCATCATAGCAATTTTTACCATAGCAACCCATTATCCTACATAGTCAGATGAAGTAAAGCTGAATGTGCCACTGTCCCTATGCATATGAAGTTTTAATTTAGGTCAGTATTCAATACTGGCAGCTAACAAAGTGAAGTCTCAAGCTGCCTCTTATATCTAGAGCACAAGAATATGTGTACAGTGTGTACCAAAGCAATTTATATGAGGAGGTGTTTTTGCAATGACACAGGGTTGGAAAAACATTAGTTATAACTCTCAAGAAAAAAAAGTAAATCAGATGTTTAACTGTTGTAATCACAGTGCTATTTATAAAGGAACGATTTGTGGATGAGCCTCATAGGGATGCCAAGGACTTATGTAGGTACAAGTGGTGCCTCCTCTCTACGCACCTGAACAAAAGGACACGAACAAAGCCTTAAAATATATTGTTGAAAACTCAGCTGCCTTATTCTATTGCTCAGGGAAAGCAGATTAGTTTTAGTCTATAGATCCAATCAAACTCATATCTTGCATTGTAAAAATTAATCTCAGTAGTATAAAGGTTAGTGTAAGGTTTTAGAACAAAACTCTGAGAACGGAAAAAAGAGAGAATAAACAAGACTATACGTAATAGAAGATAATTAAGAGGTGAACACATTTCCAGAGGGTCATTTGAAGAATCAGAAACAGAAATCTAAAGTACATGATCCCTGGAGAGCATCTCTCTCAGCCTCAACATTCCTCATCACGCCCAGAGGCAATGAAATCATTTACTCATCCTTCCTGTGCCCCCAAGTGGACAGCAGAGCATTGATTCTGGTTTTTGGGCAAATTCTCAAAAAGCAGTCCAGCACTAAAAAACTGTAAATCCCTGTTGCTAGGGAACCCTATGGGCTTTTTGTCGTTGTTTTGTTTTTAAGCTTCATTTCCTTTCCAATTACTCCTTCTCAGTCCTTGCAATCACAGTACAGTCTACAATTAGCAAAGTGGTGCAGATGAGTGCTCTCCATTTACAGAAAAAATCCCAACTCTAAAAACTTGAGCAGATATTTCCAACCCCCTGTAACAGTGTCACTCTACTCAGACACTCAGGGTGTCGAGGGAGCTTTAGTTGAACTCCAGATAAACCAGAGATGCAAACTAGTAATATCCAGCTCAGAGCATGTGCACTGGGTAAAAGACAGGATTTAAAACTTGAGACACACTAGATAAAGGTATGATAAGATCTAAATACAGCATTGAGCTACACATAGTGTATGGGAGCAAAGTCAGAAACACTTCAATCTACTAAAAATGAATGTAAATAAATCAAAGCTCCCAGGAAATGTCCTGCTATTTCTTATGTGCCTCCATAATATTCCAGAAAACTACAGCTAATGCAGTTAAACTCATATTTTTCTACTGAACCTCCTCATTTCTTATTCCAGGGCCCTTTTACAGGTGACCATGTGTAGAGAAACACAGTTAATTTGTTGGGTTTATTTTCAGCTATCTTTGATACTGGCCATAACCACATTCTGACCCACCATTTATTCTAAGTCTTGTAGGCCTTAGCTGAGATCTCAACTTGAATACGCCACCATTTCCAGTTTTGCCCAAAAGCTGTATCCAACAAGTCTCTTAAAAATCCATAGGAGTCTTTAAAAATTGGTTGCCAAGAAAACAAAACCAAGCTCTTTACAGGTTGGTTGTACCCTCATCAGAGCCTGCTGGTCATGACACTGAGCCAGAAACTGCTGGTACTGAAACTTAAGGTCAGACTTTCCAGTTTAAAGGGCTAAATGTCACCATAACTTTCTAAAAGTGTCCCTGTAATGATGAATAAACTATATGACTTGTTGTGTAGGTTACTACTGTGCAAAAAAGAAAACCAAAATCCACCCTTTGCGTTAGCCACTTTTACAGAAATTACTCTGTCAGGGAATTCTTTTATGGAATGAATGCTGAAAAGTTCAACTCAAAAGCAGACTCTTAGCTTTGATTAATGATGACATCTCTCTCAAAGTAGCAAAGACAAGCCCTTTTAAATCTTTTTCAAGGCTCACACATTGCCGCAAATTTAATAAGACAACGAGGTCAAAGTGCTCTTAATAAGTCATTTATGGCTTTTGAGGATAATAAGTTTTGTACTTCTGTAACAAGCATCATGTCTGTACTGCAGAGAAATGTCCCAGCATTTCCCTAGTCAGGAGTTCCTTGTTTAAGTAATATTAATGTAATTCCATTCCAACTCATCTATTCTGAAGAGACACCATAAAGGTAATTTATAAAGCTTTATGTTTACAGACAACAAATATTTATTCTACATAGAGATTGAAACTCTTTAGCGTAATTACTTTGTTTAGTCTGAGACCTCCCAAGCTACCACACAAGGTCAATACCTTCTGGAAAATTAGGATTCCTACCTAGACTTCATGGTAAGACACTGCATGATACAGAACCTCCATGAGACCACAAAAAGCACTATCAACTGTACAACCTTCAAAGCCCATCTAGGCCAACCCCTGCCATGAGCAGGGACATCTTCACCCAGATCAGGTTGCTCAGAGCCCCGTCCAGCCTGGCCTGGGATGTCTCCAGGGATGGGGCATCCACCACCTCTCTGGGAAACATGTTCCTGTATTTTACCACTCTCATTGTCACCAGTGTCCATCCAGACATTGTGCCATTGACCACTAACTACTGTCTGGGTGCAACCACCCAGCCAGTTCCTCATCCACTGGACAGTCCACCCATCAAATCCATACCTCTCCAATTTAGAGAGAAGGATGTTGCAGGAGACCATGTCAATGGCTTTACAGAAGTCCGGATAGATGACATCCATAGCCCTTTCCTTTGTCCACTGATGTAGTTACTCCATTTTAGAAGGCCACTAGGTTGGTCAGGCAAATGACTTAATTGACAATTCTTAATTGACTACTTCCTAGCCACCAATGTTAGACTTACGAAGGCAAAAATAAGATAAACTGTCAAGTCTCTTTGGAAGTTCATTACAAAGATTCATTTGCTCTCCAGTTTCCTGACCCTTTTGTTTCATTGACAGGAAGGCACCTTTGTTTCACAATGCATCATACTCATCTCTAAAATGCTTCCTGTTTCACCAATATTTCCCTTCATTTCTCTGAATTCAGTTTCTGTGTTTCTTTCTGTGTTTGGTACCTTTCCTAATTGCAGAATGACAGGCAATATTTAATCATAGAACATAGCTACAGCTTAAATACTAGTACTGGATTTTTGTTCTCATAGAAGAAAGAAGAAACACAAATCAAAATTTATTTTATTTATAGTACGTCATTTAATATTAAATAAGGGCCAGAAAATTGCCTGCTAAAAGCACAAACTCCATTTCCTTTGGGCTTTGATTTTCTTCTATTTCCAAAATTACAGCAAATACAGAGAGATATAAAGAGGACACAAAGTTTTAATTTTTCTAGAAATGACAGGAAACCTGATCACTAGTATATTGTGAGACAAAACAAAACTAAAAAAATCAGAAGGAAGGATCTCTAATGGTGATCTCTTTTTTCCTCTCTCTCTCAAAAGAAGAGATGCAAATTTGCACTAGCATTAGATAAAGGATGAACCTGAAGCCAGATTAGCTATGCAGGCATCTATTTTTATTGTTTCTTCAAATGTTTCCACATTGGCCTGTGCTCTCAAAAGTCAAAGCTACTACATCCGTAAGAAACAAAAAACAAACCTAACAACGCACCCTGTATTAGAAATCTTCCTCCCCAGTACTCAATCTTTCAGCCTAGTCTACTCAGCATGAGACCAAAAAAGGAGGAGGCTCTTAGTCCCAGCACAAGGTTAGATGGCCCCATCTGTTGTTCTACATTTAACCAACTACAATGACCCTTAATGCTCTCCTACATGGCAAGACTTTATTCACCTAAAGATTCTGGGGACACCAAACATCAAAAAGATCTCCCTATCTGGAATGAAGTTTTCACAGCTAGCCTACAGTGGGTTTTGGGGAGTGGAGTTTTGTTTGTTTGGGTGGTGTGGGTATGGGATTTTGTTTGTTTGTTTTTAATGTAGCCTTATTGATACTAAGGATGTAGGTGGCATTAATTGTTTTCTCAGCAGGAGAACTGCTGTAAATTATCACCAACATTAGCTGACAGTTCTTTTCTCAGGATTGTCTTTGCGCCCTACCAAGAGTTACCACATTGGCAGATCTGCCATGAGAAGCGTAAAGCTAATTTTTAAACCATATCTACCAATTCTTGTTTATATGTAGATTTTATATGAACATATATATGGCATACACATAATGAAAAACAGATCAAAACTTTCTTCTAATAGGTTTTCTTTGGAATAGGGAGGGGAACATTTGCTTGGTTTGATTTTTTTTTTTTAAGCCTGATCATTTCACAGATTATGTTTCAGGAACGGCTCATGTTTGAATCAGTGTAACCAAGGAAATAGTAACCTTTGTGAGGACAAAGTGAGTGACTGGCATTACTCAGATCTCTTCTAGACAGATCAATCCTACATAAACACAGTGGTTTTTTCCCCCCAGTTTCACAGCAACTGTTCAATTAATAAGCATGCTTTACCACACACTCACACAGGTGGTGTTGCTGCAGTAATAGCTCATTTTTGCTTAAGACACTGTGATGACAGCAATGTCATACATTTTCCAGACTAATAAGTCACCAAAAGATACCAGATAAAGGTGAGAATAGTATTTTTGATATTTGGTTTTCCCCAAAGGTATATCTTAACGGCTGAAGAATTATACATAGATACATGAAAGACATGCATGTTCACCAATCTTACAATAATATGGTTAAGATCACAGACGGAAACAGAAACCCTGGATTTTCTGTGGATTTTAATTCACTTGTTTATGACCTCTTAAGAGTTTTACGTCAAAGTCCAGAAGTACAGAAGCTGACAAGTTTTGGAAGTTTTACACAAGACAAATCCAAGCTACCAGGAATGCCTGGTTTCTTACTACATGCAATCAGTGATCAAATTATTATTTCTTTCCACAGCTTGTGGTAACCAATATAGCACAGAGCCCAGATGCAAGTCTTAGCTGAACACAGTGCAGAAGTCTGAAAACATTTGATTTCCAAGCACATTAGCAGAAACTCGTAATTAAGCTACATACTAAAACTATCCATATACCAGCCTACAGTCTGCCACTTGGATTAACAGACAGATGATATTTGTTTTCCATCGCAGCCAAAGACAATGTATTCAACAGTTTCTACCTTTAGGAGTTACATGTTTGAACTGAACGATTAAAAGGAATCATCCTTCAGGAGCACTGGGAAAAGGGGATACAGGACAGCATGAACAGGATTAGCTATTTTTGTGTATCATTTGATCTGCCACTCATGTACTAGAGACAACAAGTTCTCTATATTGTTGCAAAGCTAAGTGCACAAAACTGCTATCATCCCCCAAACAACAAAGATATTACCCTTTTATGAAATACCACTTCACCGCTGCCTGCAAAGCTAGTTACAGAAAGTAAGAGCTCTGGAAGAAAACAATTTTGTGCTCAAGTTGTAAATGTCATAGGAAAGCTCCGCTCAAAAAATGCTGCATTACTTATTACAGCAGAGATGTTTTCTGTTCTAGACTGGTGGTAGGGGAATGGAGCAGAGGTCTGTTCCTAAATGAAGGAAATTGCTCTGTTGGAAAGGCTGCACAGGCCTTACAACAGTGACTCAAATCAAGTGGTAGCGTCTCCTGCCCCCATTCCCCTCCTCGCCACCCTACAAGGGACAGTATTTACAACAGGGTGTAGACAGCATGGCAGAGCCAACCTCTACTTAAGAGCTTGTAAAGTCCTGATCTACCAGTAACCAGTCATGCCAAAAGGCATAACTCCTAGAAGAGATCTAAATGTATTTAATTTTGCTCTGGAAACTACTCCCTGCTTTTAAGAGAGTGTGGGTAATCTCACAAAAAACGTCTGGACTTCACAGATCATATTGGATGAGGCTGCTGTTACAGACAGCATTAAATAGCATGGGATCAGGAATTTGTAACATTAACTACAATAACAGTGACAGTAAACCCCCTGCTAAATAGCTTAATATCAGCCATAACTACAAGTCAAAGCAGGGCAGCTGGGCTAGATGCAGTACAGATTTAATGCCCAACCATTAATATGTTCTCCCCCCGAGATTTGCACAGGATTTTTTTTTTTCAGTGGTAATGATCAGTAGTGTCACTTCAATTACTCAGAAGACATACAATGGCTTTTTGGCTGCAAGTGAAACACCATTGCTGAAGCTAGGCTTATGTTAGATCCTGCTGCAGAAATAATTTCCCTGCATTCTCATTAATAAAAATATAATACCAGTGTACTCTCTGTACTTAAACACTTATCCTATTTTAAAAATAAAGTAGGGCTGCCATTAGGTAGTACTCTCTTCTGTTTCTACCAACTGGTTTTAACTGATGGCAAGCACAATATTGATCATCAGCCTCTCTTTCCCTCTCTACTTATAATAACTAAGCTCCAGTCAAATACCATGCTACGATTTCTGAGAGTGCTCATTCACTAGAAGATCCTCAGCCCCAGTAAGGGCTGCAGAGGATATCTGGTGATCTTGTTTCATATTCTTTATTTGAGCCTTTAACATATCTAATATATACTTACATGGTGACCATTATTCTCTGAGCTCATTTAATGAACATACCTTCAAGATAACACTGCAATATATATATATATATAGAAAGGCTATTGTACTTCTCTAAGGTGGGAAACCAAGATGGGTCCCTGCCCCTCCAGGGGTGCAGGCATGCCTAGGCCCAAAAAGTGGGTACTCAGCCCACAGTTACCTTCCCTTGCTATACAATGCACACTCAGGAGGAGGTCAGCATGGACTGCAAGGAAACTTGGTGAAATACCTTAAATAATATCTCTTTCTGGAGAAGATTCACCTTTTGGGGAGCTGCAAAGCCACATCTGCTTCACCTGGCATTCATATTTGCACAGATATCCAAGAAGCATTCAGGCGCCACCCTCTCCTCTGAGTTGGGGCAGGAATCTGGTGGTGTGCAGGGACTTCACTCACCTTTTATCATTGTATGTATTTCTGTTCAGACTCACCAGGAGATCAAGGGAGGTGATTCTTCTCTTTTCAGCACTGGTGAAACATCTTCAATGCCAGGCCTAGTTCTGAGAGGCATGGACACCCTGTAGTGAGGCCAGCAGATGGCTACAAACGTGAGGGGCTTGAAGCATCAGGCACAGGAGCAGGGGCTGAGAAAGCTGGGCTTGTTCAGCCTGGAAAAAAAGGCCACTCAGGGGGATCAGTGTGTATAGAGAAACAGGACAGGGAGGCAGTGGTGCCCAGTGACAGGACAAGATGGCCACCAACCGAAATACAGGACATTCTATACTAAACAAGAAAGAGTGAAAAAAGCTCTAAGGGTGACAGAACACTGGAACAGGTTGCCTAGCAAGGCTGTGGAATCTTCACCCTTGGAGATGGACAATACCCAACTGTCCTGCAACTGGGGAGGAATAACCCCAGGCACCAGTCCAGGTTAGGGGTGGACCTGCTGGAAAGCAGCTCTGCAGAGAAGGACTTGGGAGTTCTGGTTGACAACACGTTGACCATGAGCCAACAATGTGCCCTTGTGACCAAGAAGGCCAACGGTATCCTGGGATGCATTAAGAAGAGCGTGACCAGCAAGTCGAGGGAGGTTTATCCACCCCTCTACTCCACCCTGGTGAAGCCGCATCTGGAGTACTGCATCCAGTTCTGGGCTCCCCGGTTTAAGAAGGACAAAATTACTGGAGGGAGTCCAGCAGCAGGCTAGGAAGATGATTAGGGGCCTAGAGCACCTTTCTTATGAGGAGAGACCAAGAGAGCTGGGTCTGTTGAGCCTGGAGAAGAGAAGCTGAGAGAGGATCTCATCAATGGTTATAAATATCTCAAGGGTGGGTGTCAAGAGGATGGACCAGACTCTGTTCAGTGGTGCCCAGTGACAGAATGAGAGGCAATGGGTACAGTCTGAAGCACAGGAGGTTCCTTCTGAATATGAAGAAAAACTTCTCCACTTTGAGGGTGCCAGAGCCCTGGACCAGGCTGCCCAGAGAGGTTGTGGAGTCTCCTTCTCTGGAGACATTCAAACCTGCCTGGACACATTCCTGTGTGATCTGCTCTGGTGAAGCTGCTTTAGCAGGTGAGTCGGACTAGATCTCCAGACGTCCCTTCCAATCCCAACCATTCTGTGATTCTGTGATACAGCCCTGAAAAATCTCTAATTGACCTTGTTTGGAGGAAGGTGGTTGGACCAGATGATATATAGAGGTGCCTTCCAACCTCAGCTATTCCGTGATTTCTGTTGTAATCAGTGGGCAGTTACAACTCCCATGCTCTAAGCCACCTTCTCCTTTAAATCAGGAGCCTCAGCTCCCAAGTTGAATGATACAGTGCCTTTTCCACCCACTCCTCAATCCATCTGTATTTAATAGCACAGAGGCAACCCACCTGCTTTAAAATCCATTTTGCACTTCCACTTCACAGACTCAGATTTTCCTTATTAATGGTGGGGGCCTCTGTGGTTATTTAAAAAAAAACACACACAACACCAAACACCACACCAACTGATTCTTCATAACATCTTGTTTCCAAGAAACAGAGCAGCACAACAGCACAGCATGGTCTCTCAAGCAGACTGAAAACAGATTTCTGTAAATTACCAAGTTTCTTAATGCTCCATGTGTAAAACCTTATATAAAATAATTAACTAGGTAACCTGCATCATTTGAAACACCTTACCCACAACAGTAATTTTCAGCTTTTAATCTAGTGGCCCACCCTTTTGCAGAGATTGCTTAAAACTTCTGCAAAACTGGTAGGTGGGAACAATCAGCTCTTTCAGAGCTGCAGAGAATGAATCTGGGACTAATTATGTTTTTCTTTCCATTATCTTTTTCACATGGCCCTATTCCTATTTATCATTTTCTCCCATTCACTGCAGCTCTGCAAAAAGGTAACAGAAAAGCCACTACTTTCTTTTTAGATATTCGACAACTTCTAGAGACTAAGAAGGATAATTGTTGGGCATTCTTATGCCCTAAATATATATATATATATTCAAGATAGCAGTCTCACCTAGGCTGCCAAACAACAAGTGTAAGATGCTTGGACTCTCTTTAAAAAAAAAAAAAAAGCAGCAGCAGGGGGAAAGAGTGGCAATAGAAGAGATTTCTGAAATGTAATGGGACCTTGCTCACCTGAACTAAAAATGTCATTCCTGCATTGTTTGCCATCTCTTCAGGGAAACCTCCTCAGTTCCTTCCCCATCTCCTGACTCCAGGGACAGCTGGATCCCCCCAGACAGGCCCCTCAAGCCAATTCCTGCTCACTTGCTTCTAACATCTGCTAGCTGTTTGCAACTGCATCTGTTCATTCTAGTTCACTGGAAAAGATCTGTTTTCCAGCGTGAAGCAATGCGAAGCAGAGTTACTGTATCTGAATTAAAGCTCAGACGCACTTCTAGCTAAGATACATACGTAAGCTGCAGAGAACAGATTATTTTCTATGACATATGCTAGCTGCCCTCATGACCCAACTCATGATAAGCACTCATCACAAACAAGCTTATCTTCCTCCTGCAAACATTTACCCATCCTGTATTTCTGCTCTATTGCTCTCTGCTGGAAAACCAGCATCTCTAAGCAAATTGTTGCTCGCCAGCTTGCAAGTATATACCTGGAAATCTTTAATTCATTTACCTTCTGATGTTGCATAATCTCCATAAGTGCCAAGGCTGAAATTCTACTCAAGTCATAGATGAGTCTTATCCTTTGAAACTAACAGTTCTTTGAAGAGCTGTTCATTCTTGCATACTAAGCCATGACACCTTTTGTGCCATTTAAAACACTTTACCAAAAGTAGAGTCCAGGAAACAATGCAGAGAGATTGCTCACATCATTACCCTTTGCTGGCCATGCTGAAAAGATAGGTGAGATGACTCTTTGAAAAAATTCTAATTTTAGACATCCATACACAGGCCAACACACCTGCAAATGGCCTGCCACTTGCCTGCAGCCAGTAGAGATGCCCACAACCTGCTCCGAGGAGTTTAACTCATGATCTGTGTGACCAAAAGGATGAACATACGCATGGGTAAAACAAACCGTCCTCTGGACTCCCTTGACTTTATCTACTAGAAAAGCAAAAAGGTGACTAGCACGGAGATAGGCACCGACACAGTGAGCAAATAGTCCATATTTAGTCAACCGAATCTGAGGCTAAACTGAGGATTATTGGGAGTCTGGCATGTGTAAGCAGCTTCTATTCCTAATGTGGCCAGGTACACAGAATAATACATTTCAGGGAAAATGCTCATAGGAAGAAAAGCAATGTGATTTTAAATTGCCCCACCTACCATTCTGTTAATACACCTTGTTTGAAACACATTGCCCCTCACTCCTTTGAAGCTTTGTGCCAATAAGCAGCTGCCAGTTTCCCCCCCCCCAACCTGTAAAATGTTGTACGTATTTGCCACCATAGGATTTGATTAACTTCGTTGTACATCACCTCAGAGCTTTGTCCATGCAGGACTCACTCATGGTCTCCAATTCATTAGCGCTTTTAGCTAATGTTACAAGGTTTCTATTCAGGTCTGCCAGGTGCAGTAAGCAGCTCATGCAGAGCCCATAGAGAGCACCATGTCACAAAGAGCAATAGAATCATGCCACTGGAAAGGTGTAACAGTGTCCCTGAAACAAAACACTCTTATTTATAGAAAGTTACCCTTGCCCTGAAAGGAGCAGCAGAGGCCAAGCCTCCTCAGTTACCCAGTAACTCAAACCCATCTGCCAGGTTCCACATGCTTTTTCAGACCCCAAATTTGACAATCTCCATTCCCGTGAGTCTTCTCTGAATTGGTTGCTGTTTGCATTCAGTGGAGGACCAACTTTATCACTGTTTGCAAAGGCATTAAAGCTGCTTTCACTCTTCTTTAACTATGCCCAGTTTTGAAAAAAAGACAATATTTGCCCCAAGCAGGAGCTCCTATTAAGCGTTGCTAAGTCCAGGGTCTTGGACTAGGCAGAGGTTTGTTTTCGAGGTTTCAGGGCAATCCAAGACCCCTTGTGTGACTTTTCTGTACTTCTCTGCAATTACACTTTTTAGTTTGTTTAACTTCATCACTAAGAGGTTTAATTTGTACAGTCTGTCTTCTTGCAGGATTTCTCCTACAGAAATACATCTAAAACAAACAAACAACTGTAGAAAATTCTGAGGGGTTCTCTCTTTCCTGGTTCTGTCTTCCCCTCCTCCACGTACGACTTCTTATAATAACCTCCTATATTTCCTTTCTCATGTGGCACTGTACAAATCTAAGTGATATCGAGACAAATGTGAATTTAATCCAAATAGAGGAGGTAGTGTGTTATGGAAAAACCTCCACTTTCATTATCCAGACTGTTTTTACCTTCGTTCCCCATTTGTGCATCATCCTGCTATTATATTATCCCCCAAATTCAACCTCGGCAGCACAAACCTGCCATCAACCCAGAGAAGTTAGCTCTCATTGTGACAGTATTTCCTACAAGCTAATAATGAGTTACAGACATTACTCACACGTACATATGCAGACTATATGTATCTGCAACACGTAGCATCAAGCACCTTAAGTATGAAAAAATGCTGTCCTGTAAGGTGAAAAATCTATAGAGCAAGGGCTGCGCAGCATCCTTTTACTCCCTTTCCAAGCTCTCTCACCCTCACACACTCTGCTCCAGGGAAAGGCAGCACTTATTTCAAAATGAGCTATTTGTTTTTCTCCAAGTTATATACTGGAGCAATCATTAACACTTCATTAACACTTCTGTTTACCATCTAGACAGGAGATGGCTTCAACAAACCATGCCCAAGGGAAATTAACATTTCTAAGAGTTTACATGGTAAAACAAACATGCTAATTAAGCTTTAGGTCACAAGAAACACCAGGCAGAAGGAGATCTGAATCTACACTAGAATTTCAGAGACCCTCTGGATATGTCAGGAAACACACATCCCAAAACAGGACCACCCTTCTGTTAACACTCCACCTAGTGTGACATTTTCTGTTTGAAGGATGTCCTCACGTCTCCTTAACAGCTTAACGATACAGAGTGAGATACTTCTTTCTTTTTCTCCGAGATCCGCCAGTCTGTATTGATATCGGGTGTTGCCCCAACCCAGGCACAGGACCTTGCATTAGCATTGTTGAACCTCATGAGGTTCAAAAAGGCCCCACTTCTCGAGCTTGTCCAGGTCCCTCTGGATGGCATCTCACCCCTCAGGTGTGTCATCTGCAAACCTGAGGGTGCACTTGATCCCACTGCCTATGTCATCGATTAAGATGTTTAATAGTACTGGTCCCAGTACAAACCCCTCAAGGACACCATTTATCACTGGTGTCCATCCAGACATTGACCACTGCTCTCTGGATGCAATGACCCAGCCAGTTCCTCATCCACGAAACTTTCTTCTCAGTATTTCCCATCGAATAGTAATAACTCAGTTCAAAACAAACAAAAACAAGAACAAAACAAACAACCACAACACACATAGCAAAGCAGGACATCTTCCAACAAGAAGTCAGGTTGATTCAAAATCCTGAAAATTTTGTCATCAGATTAAAAAAAAAACCAACATTGCTAGAGCACAAGTTGTTTGAGCTGCAGCTCAGGAAAGTATGATTTTAAAATATGTTTACACTGAGTGCAATATTTGGATTTTAACTCTGGGGGGTAGGATTGTTTTCTACATCATTCCTGATGAAGGACCCCTGCTGCATAGCTGGAGACAGTTTCATGGGGTTTCTTTGTGACATGACTCATAAAATGAAGATACAGATGACACTGTAGAGCAATAGTTTTGCCTGCTTCTCTCAAACTTTATCCACTGTCTGAATGCATGACTCATTTACCATCAAGTCCAAGTATAATAAGAACTTTTATTCACTGAAAACTAGTTCTATTTCATAGCTGCCTTTAACACTAATAGAAAGTGGAAAAATTTGGACTGATAATTAGGTTATTTACGTAGTTATATAGAAATGGTGCACACATTTCTGTGTTCGTGACATTTTTAAGAGTCTGACCAGTGAAAACAGGTTCAACCTCCGCTGAGGCATAAAAACAGTTGTTGCATAAAAACACGTTTTATTCATGGAGAATGCACCAGCACTGTATTCTTTCCACACTCAGTTTTTCAGAGCCTAATCAGCGCTGTTTGCACTGAAGGAAATGGGAATACCCACTATCCTGAAAGAAACCAAACCTTTAGGCCCACTGATGATTGATTTATGTTTGTGAATCTTGCCATTTATCCTAGCTTGTGGGGCTCGTGAGTCAGCCTCTCATGAGCCAAATAACAGAGCCTTCACAGATAGATCCATCTCTACAACACAACACAGGAGAATTCAAAAGAGGGGTGTAACAACACACGAGGCCAGCACACCCTGTTCACTTGGACTGTTTCCTACAACCTGCTCTGACCGACACAGAGACAGTGCAGCTTTGACTCATTCAAGGCACTTGAACATCTATTCAGCTCCTGGTAGAAAGGGAGACTGTAAATTCTGCAGTATCCACTCTTTGTAACGTGATGCAGGAGCTCAGCATGGCAGAGCATCAGAGACTTTAAATCCAACCAAGAACAAGACGCACAAAAAGAAAATAATTTTAAAAAATTATTGAAAATTAGACAGTGGTACAGCTGCCCATAATGCAGTAAAGCAAGCAAAACATGTTACTGTGAAAGAGAAGCACCTTTAAACAACCTGTCAGATTTTGATCTACCACAAAACCTATCCACAAGCCTCTCAACTACTAATGAAAAAAAAAAAAAGTAAAATTCAGAGCTGTTCTCCCAGACAAGTTTGAACCTGAATCATCATTGGAGGAGCTATCACAATCTGGGTTACTATTCCAAGCAAAACTTTGCATAAGCAAAGAAGCAACTCTCTGCTTTCTTTAGCATCTACACCCTCCTGAAAAGTTTCCCCTCCCAATGGGAAACCCACATTGCTGTAGCTCACCACAAAGAATGGAAAGTCCCGGCACAAAAGCACAGAAAAGGGCAGCCATGCTTTGTTTAGTCATGGGCTATGATACAAACAAAACTGGCTTCCAGGAATGGCTCTTCAAAGTGCATTTACTATGCCACACACTTCATTTCTCTGTATTATAGAAATATTCTTCAGCCAAGCTACAGCAAAGTGTCATGTTCACCTGAATCACTACCAGTGACAAGCAGAGTACTTGCGTTAACATTCACCCTAATGGTTTTTCACTGCCTACCATTTCACACTCATTCTGCTGTTAGGCTTTTTTTAACCTTCCAAGATTAATTCTGTAAAGTGATCAGTGACATTTGTAATGTTTAAACAAGAACGAAAAAGCGCCTTGATGCTTCTTTGTTTGTTTGTACTTTTGCAGCTTCAATGGAAAGTCTACAAGCTGGCTTCTGTTTGCTAATTACTTTAATTTGCAGCATGGAGAGAAGAAGGGTTAGCACATGGCAGATAAGCTTTACTCTAAACATGAAAGAAAGCACATGGCAGAGCATTCAGGCCCTAGGTGAATGATTTCCATGCTCTTTATGAATCAGAGAACAGTCTCAATTATAAATTACATGTCCAGAACAAGTAGAACATATGCATGTCCCAGGCTCTGTCTACAAAGGAGAACATAAGTTCATTGACACTGTCCCCCACTTGCTTGCTTTAGAAAAGAAGTTTACACTGGAAATAGTTTCAAAATACAAAGCAAACAATTATTTTGTAACACCCTCCTTTTCCAGTGACTAGCGATACCTGTGTTTTCCCTGCTATTTGATTTCCATATGCTGCCATCCAGAAATTGTGTGGTCTTTAAAATGGTGTTATTCCTGCCAAACCTGCAAAGTTGAAGTCTCCAGGCAGCTCTTTTTAACCAGCCACACAGGCCCCATACTTCAGTTTTGGCAAATAACAGTATTCCTCAATGTCGTGGGAAATTACATTATTCATTGATACTAGGAAGTGAATAACTGGACTTTATTACTGACGAGCTGTCTGCTGCTCACCTACCAGATGCTGCTCTGGGGATTTTTTTTATACTAACAGGTAAATTTTCACAGAGGATGTGCAGAAAAGGTTCATCGTTAGTTAAAGGGGCAGCTTTCACACAACTCGAAGGTGGTATGACGGGTGCCCCAGTCCACTCCATGGCACCCGAGAGCGCAAGAGAGGAGACAAAGCTGCTCCTTCAACATGTGGCCTTCATCCAGGTCTCCCCCAGTGCTGTGACCACATAGTTCATCTCCCTGCTTCATTGTGGGCACCAGAGCTGCTAGCTGGGAATTTGCTGGCACTAGACTGGTGCAGAAACCTCAAGTAATGAACTGCAGAGTCAGCTGCAGCACAAATATCACTGACTATAAATCAAGGAAAATCTAATTGAAACAAATCTAGTAAACTTAGAACAAGGTGAATGCAGAGCTGTTTTGTCAGAGGAAACCCTGCTGCAACTTGGAAAATTTATTTTTTCACTTTCTTTAAAGCTATAATCCTGAAGTGCCAATGTAACCTTGTCACAGATAGAACAGTGAGTGGAGAAGCAGTAGAGTTCAGGGCATGAGAGACGCCCCTCACTCCCAACAGGCAAACGGGAATATGCTACTACCTTACTGAAGAAAAATACCAATATTTAATTTTTCAGTACACCAGAGAAGGGAAAATAATCAGAGAGCTTTTTCCCATTTCACCTTCTTTAAAATAGCCATTAATTTATCTTTTGTATAAGAAGCAAATAGAAAAAGAGGACAACAGTAAAAACATATGCTGCTTTTAGACACAGATGTTATTCAAAATCCACCCCATAACTGTGCAATCTGATTATGTTGACTCTCCATGGAATTCTAGTGCAGCGAGTACAGCTGGACTGCAGTTCTTAGGTCTATTACTAGGTGTACAGTAATCTTTACCCTCCTCTGCCTTTCCAGTTCCTGACAGGAGTAGTTACACTTATACAGTCCTAAAATTACATTTGGCCCTTTGAAGGCAACCGTGAGGCTGATGTGGCCCCCGGTGAAAATGAGTTTGACACTCCTGCAGTAGAAAACATCAGCAAGGAGCTGGGGCACATTTTGTCTGATCTCTTTCCCTGTACCTGTTGTGAGCAGAAGATGTAGCGCCACTCGCTGAGCTGTTGCATGGTTTAGTCTCCTCTGCCACCCGATGGCTTCTGCTTGTCCTGCAGCCTGTCAGCACTCAGTTTCTCCTTCAGTGAAGCTCTGCAGAGGGACGATATTTTTGCTAGACATTAGGGTCATGTCAATGGAGTACAATGATAGCAGAAAGCCAAAGCCTGGTACACTTGAAATAGAGCCAAAAAGCACTTTTGGGGTTTTTTCCTGATGTTTCTTCACTCAAAACAAAGCTTCTCTCCAAAACAATTAAGTTCCAATGAAAACTCCTCTCATATTCAGGATAGAAGTTAAAGTCTGAGGGGATATGAATGGCCTTCACCATAATCACCTAGACTGTTTCCCTCAATATTTTCATCCTGAAGCATTTTCCAGTGTGGCAAGAGTCCCAAGCTACAGAAGTCTTAAACCATTGGGGGGTTTTGTTTTGTTCTGACCATCTTAACTATGGCTCTATAAATATCCACCATATTAATTTTATTTTTATTTGATAGGGTTATTTTTTTTTTGAGCACTCTCCGATCACAACAGATAACACCTCCTGTCAGGGAAGCGCTTTTGCAAGCAGAAAAACTCCTGCTCTAAGTAACCAATTGTTAGGACCATCTGTACGGATGACCTTGACTTAGGTAGCTTGTTCGGTGAGCATACCTTCCAACAGAAAACCCTACTCCGGCCTGTACATTTAACGCACTGCAGGAAACACTTGCATATATGTGTAACGGCAGCACATCTGTCCAACACGTTCTTGTTCTACAGCTTTGTTTGTAAACTCAGCATTTAAAAACTCCTTTAAGTTCCATCTTTTCCTCTCTTTCCCCCTCCAAACAAAAAACATCCTCCCTGCAATGCTATCAGAAAGCTTTGTGTACCTGACCTTTCACATTGCATCTTAAATGCTTTGTGCTAACGAAGTAGCTGCATTTATATAGACACAGAGTTTAATAGACCTCTGGGGTCCTTGAAAATAGAAATGCAGGAAAAGACTCCACTCTACATTAGCATGTTGCAAATTGCCAGTAAGATTAAAATACATACATAGCGCTGAAAACTAAATTACTGCTTCATGGCTGAAAAACCAGTCTACCTAAAACCTAATGAGTAGCAAAGAGACAAGGGAGAAATAAGGGGCTGGTAATTCTGTTGAGCAAAAGCTACCCTGACTCTTGGATCTGCAAGTGACATGAGCTGCTGCATTTCACAAATAACGAGGCAGAAAAGAGCTAGCGTATTAAGTCATCTGCCACCATCTAATCCATACGCATGAACTCCCAAGTTAGAAAGACAATTCACTGCATATTAGTGAATTTTCTATATAACAGTTGCTTTTCTACTGCAAACTGGGTTTTATAAACCAGCCCACAGAAAAAAAAAAAATCATGTCAGGTACTCTACAAATATTTTTCATGGAGCTTTTAAAGTCTGTATTTTCAAAGCAGAGATACATTGCAGTTATATACTAATTAGCACATATCAGCTGTGCAAACAAGCCAAGTTCCAACAGAAGAAACTTATATGAGCACAAAGTAGCTGTAATATATATACTGACCCCATTAACACCAGGCTCTCCACATGTGCAATGCATGTACCCACGTTTAGCAGGCAAGCTTAGTGTGTACAGCTACTGAAAAAACAGTCTGACTAAATTCAGTGTGAGATCAATTGCTCAATTTTATACAAAGAAGATTGAGGATGGGAACATCCCCCTACATGGACACAGGAACAATACACTGATGGCAAAGTGCAAGTGAACTTAATTTCTTTTTCTCATTTTCTGTGCATGTCCCCTTCCTAATTTTCGCTACTTCCAGAAGGCACAAGATACTGGTGCTGAATAGAGTGAGCATGGCTTCAAGAGCAAGAATACTACAGGCCAAGAATATGGCTACCATTGTGCCATAGAGACAGGCTGTTTTGGGGAGTGCTGGTTTAAGATTGTTATTTTCTTAACTCAAAGCAACAGCAAACTAATATCTGTGATGTAGAACTAGGATGTATGAGAAACTGTACGAAGACAATGCATTTAGTGATAATGGACACATCTGATTTGTGTTTCAAAAGGCCTTGGTCTCTCTGCCAAAATAATTAGTTTAACACTGACATAAAAATAGCTTAATTGCTTCTGCCATTGAGACATTGCTTGACTTTGCTCTACATTTATATGAATGCAGTAAAGCTAAGCTATTTGTTCAAAGTCTAATCAAATCAAACCCTACAGCTTGCAAGTGAAAATGGTTTTGTTTCCATTAAGATTTTCATGGCCACTGAACTAAAAATGGAAATTAGTCTGTAAGAGAAGGATTTTTGCAAATATAGCTTTCCGTCATCCTTGATTAGCATTCACCTTCCCAATGAAAGGAGACAGAGATCCCTTTCTGACACAGCTAACATCTTCTGCAGCCTCCCCACGTCACAGGTGGTGCCAGGGCTCAGGAATCCCCCTCTCTTCTCCAGGCAATGCCACAGTGACAGACAGTGAGGATCTTACCAGAATAACGAGGGCAATTCTCCCAGATGGCCATGCTTCTGAAAACACTTGTTGTGTTCCCCTAATATTTGCCCACAGTAGAAAAAAAGACATGAAACTCACTCATTTAGGCCACACAGTGCAATTTGTTTCTTGGTAACAAGTAAATGTAGTTCCTACAGAGACTGCAAGTTCTACACAAATAGCTCTGTCCAAATATAATCCCCCCACACTTCCATCCTGTGGTGATCACTTCTACTTTCAGCCATTTTTCCCCTCACAGCCTTTGACTCCATGTGATCAACACTAATGCTTTGCCTTACCTGCCAACGATTTTATTCCCTCTTCATGATAAACCCAGATACCACACACCATTGTCACTGCGTCTTCCTCTTAACATTTCAGTCTAGATTTCAGCTTTCCAACCCACCACAAAATCCAAATCTTGTTATTTTTCCACTCAGCTTCCAAATAATAATTGTCCTCCCTTAACTACCAAAACGAAAGCCACACTGACTTTTTTTTTTTTTCCTGGTTACACTGAACACGGAATCCTCTCCACTGGCTTCCTCATCCCCCATTTTCAAAAATTCTATCTCCCACAGACACATTGACATACTTTTGGTTAATATTGGTTGAACTGCTTACATGTCCCCAGCTATTCAGGTCCACTGAGAAGATGTAAGTAGAAATCTCCTAGTGAGATTCTAGGTTTCACTCTAGGGAGGGCCAAGTCACTAGAAAATGGGCTTTTTCATGGACTGCAATTCATCTTGAGTAGCTACAGTATAAACTTGAAGAACCATATTTTGAAGCCTTAGGGAACTAGTTGTATAAGACACGTAACAGTGACTGGGTGACCTGGGCTCTGTGCTCAGCCCTGTTTCCAAACTACTGAAGCGTTATGTGTTGCATTTTGTCATGTCTTGCTTTGCCCTCTTGATTTTCAGCTGTAAAGTATAAGCAAGTACAAGGAATTTTTAATCTCCCCTGAAGTCTGCTGACACTCTATAGCATAATCTTGTTTTCTCCTGGTCAACTGAAAAACTGTACATCATACTGAATTTTAGGCACCATTCACAAAGAAACCCTCCCCTTTCTCCGTTCCCAACTGTTCAGCTCATTGAACAGTTAAGATGATGCTGCTCAGAATCTGTGGTCACACCTGCACCTTAAAAATGAGTGCAGACTTATGTGAGAGAAGGAAAAAATATAAAAATCAATCCTGAAACAAAGAGAAGTGGCCCATTAACCAGATTGTCAGGGAACTAAGAATTCTTTGCCTCATAATTACTGCTTGAGCCTCTCTTGTTTAGAAGAGGTTAGAATACAGACCCACTTCCAGAAAAAGAATTAATGTTAAGAAACTTGTTTCAAACTTTAGAAAACCAAAACTTCAGAAAAGCCACAATGTGTTTCTTTCAACTAGATCAACAAGCACATTTTAATTGTCAGGTTTGTTTACATAAAACTTTACAAGCTGCCAAGGCCCATCAACACTAGATGGAAAGCAACTAGCCACCCACATTGCTTACATGTTCAGCATTGCTTTGTCTAACAAGCCTCGAGAGCCCTGAAGGCAGGAGCTTTTTTCCCCTACATACAAGAGGCAGCTCAGAAAAACAAACAAACACACACCACACACACAAAACACACACCAAAAAAACCATGCAAACAAAAAACCCCCACAACAACCAAAAAACGCACAAACCACGAACAGAAACAAACAAACCCCACAAACAAACCACAAACTCAAAACTAAGCAGCAGCATTTCACCTCATCTCCTCAGTTTCATGTTTCTGCCCATGAAGAACATTTTAACTGCCTGTGTAGAAAATGAGACTGTCCAATGCTGCCTTCCCCCTCAAATGTCTATGGAGTTTTATTCACAACTATTGACATTGCCCATTTTTAAACCCCTATGACTGGTAGAATATTAAGTGCAAGATAAATCACTCCCTTTCAGCAAAGGCTTCTGGGCACACGGCTGAGGTATTTCACCAAAGGGCAGCAGCTTGCAACGTTACACGGAAAATACCTCTGGAGGTACAAGACAAAGCAGCTTTTCTAATACCACATTAGATACTCCACAGCTGCAGGAGAAAATTCTTCGCCCAGATACAATTACCAATTTCAGCTGAGTCACTGTAGAGGTGAACTTGAGTTTGTTATAAGGCCTCTTCTGTCTAGTGCACTACTGATAAGTGATGAATTACACTGAGCAAAACAAGCTCTTCCCTGAAAATGAGTCCAGCATTCTAGAAACACAGCAATTAATTGTGTCAAAGCCAGACAGCAAATCCTTGTTAAGTCATCAGGACAGGAGCACGCAGTAACTAAGTGCATGTCCAACCCACAGCCCCAGGAACCCTCTCTCCATACAACCCTGTGCACACTTCTGCTCAGAAGAGGGATGGGGCAGAGTCCAGACTTTCTTCCTCCACTCAGGTGCTAAAGTCAGAGCCAGAAACGCCCTACATTCCTGCCTTTTTGATCTTTTCCCCTTTGCTGGTGTGATCTGGCGGTGGTACTTCAAGAAATTGGAGGGGAATGAAAGTGCAAACAAATCCTTTTCACACAGAGAGGAGGGGAAAGTAAGGTACAAGGAGGCACTCCACACTGCGAGTATTGCATCTATTCAAAGCACTTGCCTTTCTATTTACTGTTGCAAACAGTTCAGCTGCATTCCACATTTTGCTGTGGGATTTTCTTTGGTTAAAAGAGACTTGTTCGTATCAATGTCTGTAGTCCACTCATGGAAGAAAATTGGAACCAGTAACTTCACTAAAAAAAGCTTTTAAAAGCACAGAGCAGAAAAATAAGAGGCACTGTACCCAGCGCCCTTTAAGTGGCAAGCACAAAATGCTATGCTCGCACATTCACAGTGATACTGGTTTTGGCAAATAAATCAAGCGGAACGTCTCCCAAAGGAGTCCATAAAGGCAGTCAAGCAACAAAACCAAAAAAAGCTGTATGAAGATGAGCTGTATCTCAGGCTCTGAAGTTGAACAAAATAAGGATGAGAGGCACTGGAAAGCCTTGCAACACAGCAGTCATCCTTTCACTGTATTTTGTTATCTACAAATCACGACTGCCCATTGAAAACGAGAACTTGTAGCATGAGTCCACGACAGCAGTTCCCACGTGAAAAACATTGCCCATCTATAATAGCTACCAAGCCTTAAGAATAGGTGTCAGGCAAACCAAGCCTAAGCCTAGCTTTAGATTAAAAAAATAACACAACCAAAAAAAACCAACCAACCACCACCACCCACACACAACGTCACACCCTTTCACTCTGCCCTGCTGTTTAATACTTTTAAAAATAGGTAAATAAACATCAGCACACTGCCATCCAGTGTACTTTAGTTTCTCCAGTGTCGTAAAATGAAAAATTTGCCATTTTCACTCGTATAATTATAGAATTAGCCTTCTATACACGCAGGCATTCTAACAGAATTGCTGTTCTTTTTGGAAATAATAATGCCATTAAGCTTGCATTTAAGAGTGAGTGATACTGCTTGGGGATGCTGCTACATACAGTTAAAAGAATAAAACTTTTGAGTTCTTCAGACTCTAATAAAGCCAAGGACATCCAGGACTTTTTGCTGATTCTTATTTAGAAGATAATTTGCATTTCGTACCACTCCTAGTGTGGCTAGAGAGGTATTGTAAGTCTTGCACTGCCTGAGACTCATGTAATTTCACACAGTGCCACCTGAGACTTGATATGCCAGCTCTATCCACAGTGATTCTTTCCAGACCAGAACATCCTCAAGCCAACATATCCAGCATCAGCAGCACCACCACAGCTGCTTTGGCAGCAGAACTGCTTGTCAGTATATTGTAATAATCTGGCCAAGGTGTTCTCAGAAAAAAAAGCCTATAGTCAACCAAAATCTTAGAATTATTTCCCTTCATTTAACTGTAAATATTTTGTACTAAGCAAAATAAAAAAACCCAACCCTCTCAATTATGTGTTACTCCAAATTATAGCTTAGATTACAAACAAACCAGCCAGCCCTAGAACTACTATGAAAGAAATACTGTTTTCTCTGCCTACGTTCATAGGACTTTGACAACACCAAGATCAATCTGGTTTTTTACAGAACTACAGTGCAGTGTCACTCCTCCAGATGCAATTGCTATGTGCTTTGAAAAGCATAACTTGAAAGTCTGCTTGGGAATTTCAAGCTCCGGCCTTAAAAAAAAAAGGCAAAGGAAGGGTTAGCTTTTGTAACGTGTTTTTCTTTTCTTCATGGTACCCGCTAATTCAGCAGAATCTATTGTTTTTTCCACTTGTCAATCTGCTTTTATTATCTTCAATTTTGTTTCCTTGTATTTCTCTGACCCTACAAACTTGCTTCTGTGTTTCCCTTTCACTGCATCTTCCCCTGACCCAGGCTTAATAACTGCTCTCTTTCTTGCAAGCAATCTTTTTCCCCCCCTTAAAAGTGCTAAGTGAGCACTTTTAATCTGCTGTTACCCAGTTTCATTTTAAACAGGAAAGGCGGGTAAATACATAGGTCTTTCAATCATTGTAGCTGGTACGAAGTAATGCATTAAAATCTTGATTTAAAAAAAAAATCTGAATACAATCTAATCTAGGATTAAATGTGTATATGAAGATCTGTAAGTATAAGCTATCCTTTACAGAATTTTACATTAGAGCCTTCTAAAAACAGGATTCGAGCAATTTGTAAAATTACTTCAGTGATTTTTCATCATTCACAACAGCTACAGACTGTCCCTTTGAGAAAACAATTTCCATTTAACTCACATACAACCACAGCAACAAAAATGTCAGTTGCATATGCAGAAATAAACAACTACAAATGAAATAGAAAAGGGTATTGATATACAGCCCCCAACTCTCAGATAAAACCCTCATCAAAAGAAAAAGCATTGCATAAAAACATGACACAACAAATGCAGATCATTGCAAAGAATGATTTAATAAGATGATGTATATTATCAAAAAAGCAGCAGGCTTTTCATCCTCCAATAATTTATTGTTTTCCTAAATCAAATGCAAATAGCCTTTTGTTTTACAAAAGGGTGCCCAAATGGATCCAGCTATTATTTCACTGTATCACCCAACAGACTTCCCTTCCTCTTTATCAGGTATTTGATGGAAAGATTTTAAGAGCTCTTTCCCTCTATAAGAAGCTTATTGGCTCATAATACCCCAGAGCCCAAATTAATTTCCTTCAACTAAATCAATACTGCTGAGACTGACGCTATGACATAATGCATGCAGGCTAAAAGGGAAGTAGAGGCTGAAAATGGGGGAGAAAAACAACACACACACACACAAACTCAAAACCACATAAGACAAGCACAGCCAGAATATGAAAGCTGCAGATATACGAGGCCTAATCCCTTTAAACTGAAGATCTCCACACATGCCCCCTTTTACCTGCCCATTACATTGGAGGAGGCAGACCTGCACATGCATGAAACACTTGAGTTTTACAAGCAGTAAACTAGTGCATCAGATGCTAAGAATTATGGACCCATTAACAACAGCCTGCAAAGTGCCCTTCTTGGGCACCGACAGATTAAAGCAAAGTAACTATGAATCTTCAGCAGCCTGCCTACTGTAAGGGGAAAGCAAACAAACAAACACACACAAACCACCACAAAACCACACACCCCACCAACAAAAAACTCCACCACACACCACAAAAAAACCCACATCACACACAAACACCACCTCTTTGCTAGTAGGGTATTTGCGTCCAAAGAGATCTTGTCTCCGTTCTCAAATACTTGTTCAAACGGAAATCTGTTCCATTATCTCAAAAGCTTCAGCAACAGCCGCTTCTGATTTCTCAGAGAAAATTGTCTCTTCAGCTCCATGAAACTCTACAGAACCTAGGAACTATATAAACCTAGTGGGAAGGAAGCTATGGGGAAGCCTCCAGGAAGATATTTTAAGCTGCATACACAAACAAATGACTGTGAGATTCAGATTACCAACACAGCTCTGTGATGCTGCTGCAGGCCTTTCTGTTGCAGTTCTTGCCAGCACATGTCCTGGGAAATCTGCGGTTACCCTTACAATTGCCATCCTTTGAATGTCAGACCAATGGCAAGAAAGATGAAGATAGAGATAACATTCAGGTGGTGTGGGTCCGGACTTGTCTAATACACAGAAAGACCAAAAGATGATCAGTTGCCCTGTATCTGCAGATTCCCAGTCTTTCCTGTCAGGAACCCATGAGTCAACAATCCCAGTGAACCCCCAGCTGCGGCACAAACTCTTTCCCTGTGCTCGGGCCATACTTAATCAAATTCATAAACTGTAGCTTCAAAAGTTCACATAATCAATTCTAGCTCCTGAAGAATTTAAAATAGGAATGCCCCAACAGTGCAGCTCCATCAGTAAAAACATCACTTGGATTTACAAAACAAAGCCAGACCTCCGTCAACATTTTCCAAAAGTGTTTGAGTGTTCCCCCACTGTCACCTACAGTAAGTTTACAAGGCTCAGATCTTCATTTGCACCACGGAAGGTACTTAAGCCTCTAAACTTTTTTATCTGAGCAAAATGAAGCATTATTTTCTAGCTAGGTAGCTTGTAACAGTGGGAAACCTAGAACATCCCTGTGTTCAGGTATTAAAAGAAAATCAGGCTCACAAAAGTTTTTACAACAACAGCCTCTGCAGCCATGTGAGGCAGAAACTCATAAACTGCCACATTAAGAACCATAGAAACAAAAAGAAAAAGAGCCCACAAAAATGTATCTTTAATACACCTCACGTCACAATTCAGAAAAACAAACAACATGTTAAATACATTTCATGACCCTCCAGCACAAAAAGGATAAAACTAGATGTGCAAAACAGAACATAACCGTTGATCTAACACCTTAAATGTATGCCTTGGAGAAGTCCTTAAGCTATTATAGCTCACAGGAGGATAGTGGTGATAGAATGTTTCACAGAACAGATCACAAGTTTGTTTGTTTGGTTTTTTTTTTTTAGGAATACATTCCTCAACTGACTTTCCCTCAAAACTGAGGCCTCCAAAACAACACAATTTAGTCACCAGCAACCAAAAATCTTCTAATTATGTATTGGTCACAACCTTTTGTGGTAACTGAGAGACTGAGCAGGAGGTTTGTGCAGGATAGGGTCTCTACCCATTTTCCTCAAACGAGATGCTGCCTGAGATGCACATCCTGTACCCTACAGAAACTAAGGCTACTTTTTCCTCTTGAAGGATGAATAGCTTTTATCTTCAAACGGTTTTTCTTCCTTCATCAGTTAAGATCAGAAACAAGAGAAAGAACAATTTATTTTTAAAAAGGTGCCTGCCAGGATTAAAACAAAAGCATCCTCCTCAAAAATTAGAGGAGGCGGCTGACACTACCTGCCAAAGCTTGCTAACATTTGGGCTTGCAGCCAGCTTTGTAGAGGCACTTAGTATTCTGTTTGGTGGTACAATCACTTAGAATATTTTCTCTGCTGCAGTTTGTGAGAAGAGTGGAAGAGGTCAGCTTATGTACACATCCATCTTGGCACTTCTAGTTTGGATAAAGTGCCAGCTGTAGAAAAAGTTAAATCTATTTAAGGATACATTTGAGGTTAGAAAATGTGGCTGACTGTATTTCTGTAGGGTCTACAGTCTGTACTCCTGTGGGATGCCAGTGAACCCATGCTGACAAAGAAGTGGTTGGTAGGGAAACTGTTCATGGTATGTGTGGAACAAGCTATACCTTGATGTCTTGAATAAAACCAGTTATTTGCATAGTAAGGGGACTGAGGACAGTTCTGTGAATCTCAGTTGTGCTTCGGTGAAGAAACTGTTGTTGCATATGACAAGGGGGCAACATCCTTTCCTTGCCTGTAGATCTCAGAGAACCTGCAAGATGTTCTTGAAGACTAGAACAATAAGGGATTCACTTACATGACCATTTTTAACATCATTGGAGAAGGAATTTGTTGGTGGTGTTAAATATAAGAGGGGTACAAATTCAAATTCTTAAAAGCATACACTAGTAGAACTACTTAGGGCTACTATTGTTCATGTTAGTGGTTGAATCCAAATTTTTTTCCCTAGCTAAAGACAGAGTAGCAATCGTTGTTTGTTCTGAGTGCACCACAGCAACCCCAGCATAGGAGTAGGTGCAAGGTGCTATTCCCACCCCCAATAAGACTGTGCCAAAAATAACAGGGGGTGATTTTTGCATGTTTGTGCTCTAGGCTATCAATGGGAATGGATGGCTGCAAGTAGCTTCATCTTGTTTATAAAAGCAAATGTTACCTGAGAAAGGAGAAAAACTAAAAGAAGTTGACTTCGGACCTTTTGAGAAAACAGATCAGGTTGTGCCTGCAAGCAGATGAAGAAACCAACAAGGCTGGCTTATGAGTGGGAATCTCATGATGGTCACACCAAGATGACCATGGTGTCATACATTAAAGAAGCAGAGTTCTGCGTACCTAAGTTGCATTGCAACACCAACTGAAAACCAGAGCAATAAGCTCCATTACATCACGGAGACATCTAATCCATGCTGCACTGTGCTTCCCACAAAGAGAAATCCTTTAAAATCTGCCAGTTTTCCCAATCACCCCAACTGCTCTTCACACACAACCAGCCATGAAACTGAAGAGAATGAGAAAGCCACTGCCTGCAGTCAGGGGCCTTGCTGCTGCCGGATTTAAGTTGCAGCACAGCTAGAGCCAAAGTGCCACAATCGACTCAAAGTAGAATAGAACAGAGCTGCAGAACTGTCAGCGTGAGGAATACTTCAAGAAGCATATCCATCACTCACTGTACAACAGTTATAGTGGTATTCAGCTGACAGGCAGAGGGTGGGAAAATATTAGTATGCATATTCGCAGAAAGAGTCAAAATAAGCATTTTTCTACTACACTTTTTTTTCCTCTCCATAAACTCTTAGCTAGATACTCACACAACATCACTTTTCTGAAAAAGCTCCAGAGCTGGCCTGCAAGACTCCCCATGTTCACTGGTCATACCTAGGCAATTTGAAGCAACTCCAGAAAGTGCTTACACACATACTAACACTTACTCAGAAATTATATGAACCTCCAAACTACTCAACATTTTCCTGGTGCCCAAGTGTGTCTATCCTGCACAAATTAAAACACAAGTTAAACAGAAGAATCTGCTCAGCAGCTTTACACATACGTGTGCTGCAAATAACAAAGGCAGACTTAACAGCCCAAATGACAGAATTATTATTTTTATGCCATGGTTGTTCTAAGTATCCTTGAAGAGCTACTTCCTTCTGCACTTTCTTCTCACCCTTAAAAGAAAAAAAATACAACATTTTGAACATAGGTCTGTAATTGGAACAAAAGCTGGCAGTTCAAACCCTTAAGAACACATAGCATCTGCTTACAATTCTACAGTACAAACAAACCACAAGATAGTAAAAGCACATTGAGTTTGTTCTGGCAGAAAACTATGTCTCCCCTGGGAGGAAGGTGGTGGTAATGCCTTAGGGACAGTGATTTTGCTGTCTCCCTTCTATTGATTAAGTTTAAGAACATAAGGCTTTCTCTGTATGTGCAGCTTTTCCTGTTGAAGAGCATGGCACTTGAGCTACAACACTCCAACCTTTTCTTCCAAGTTAACAGCAAGATCCACAAGTCTGTCTACACTGCAAAAAGCAGCATAAGGATGAGCGTCTTGAGCTGAATAAAAACAAGCTGCAAGCATTAGAGTTACAACACTGTGGTGTGCTATGGAAGCTATTTATTGAGTTGAAAGACAGGGATAATTTACACCAGATACAATGTCACACTCACATAGCCAAGCGGCTTTCAGGAGCCACATCCATGGCTTGGAACATGATTTTGGTCTGTGTACATGTAACCAAGTCTGATGCATATTGAGTACCCTTGCAACACAGAAAGTGGAACAAGGCAGGCACACCAAGTAGATTAAGCTGTGGTGGCTGCAATGAGTTTCACAGACCAACCAAGCAAACCTGTGAAAGAAAAAAATCCTTCCAGAGTTACTAACTGCAAAGACATCACCTGTAGTCCCAGGAGTGGAGAGATTAATCTCTCATCTAACACAGGATGGCTGCATTCTTGAATGCACAAGCTGCAACATCTGTGCCCTGTTCCCCCTACTTGGGCTATTTCCCATGTCAGGTCTGCACCTCTCAGCTCTTTAGAGGTTCCAGGCATCTCTCTACCCCATGTCTCACTGCTTCCTTTCAGTCCATAGTTCTTTCACCCCATTGGTATAATTCGAGCCAGGAGACTTTACCTATTAGTACACTCCTACATTTACAATACTGTTCTTGCTTTGAGTTACAGCAGTGATCTCATCGAGAGCTTTTCTCAGACCGTGACCATGGTGGATAGAGTATCCTTCATGACTGTGAATTATTTCAAAGATTTATTATCATATCTTTGCAACCAAATGTCAAATGTCCCCTGAAAACTGAGCCCAGAGTCTAATATTCACTGTCTCCTCCCATAAAACCGAGGCTAAAATACTAATTTTAGCAAGATGAGTTATATGCCAAGGGGAAAAGGCAACATGATAGTAAGAGGCCAGATTTGCTATACAGAAAGAGACACGAGAAACAGGTCTATAGCAGAAATGGAAAATGATTACAGATCTCAGTAAGGTCTGCTCCTCTAGGCATTGCTTAACCTCTCTACTTGCACAGCCTTGAGAAGGAGCAACAGCCCATATGAAGTTTTGCTAACTCTCTACAATTCCTCATTATATAGTGTAGTGGCATAACACACTGAGGACCTCACAGTGACTTTGCGTCTTCTGCTTTTCCTATTATTTTGCATAGTGCTTCAGTCCTTTACTCCAAACTTCCCCCAGGAATTATTACTTCATCCCTTTTCTCAGAACTGCCTTGCCGTTCGAATCACTGGCAATTCTATTTTTAAGGGGCAATATAGAATGATAACGATATTTAAAGATATCCTTAAAGCAGTCAGCTTATCATTTATCTATTACATCTTCTAGATATTCCAAGGCACAGCATGTGGAATATTGCAGAAAGCCATTTGCATATCGAAGAAGATGCAAGGCAGTTTAATGCTTTTGCTGGCATCATGATCAATACATGCTGTACAGCCTATTAAACTAGCCTGACTCTACATCAGACCGGTGCTAGCAATTTTACTTTTTGTAGCTCCAAGTGCTGGAGACTGCCCAAAAAACAACCCAGGCATCTCTTTCTTGCAGAGGAATTTCTCTATTCTGCACCAGAACTGGGAACCATCCCCTTCTGTCACCAATAACTGCCTCCGTAACCTTCAAAAATGAGGACTGGTAGGATGCAGTTAGTCAGAGTTTCAAATACTGGGAATTAGAAAGAGCACTTCCCTGTATCACAGCTGAATGTCCAGACCCCTGACTTTGTAAGCATGAAGAGGGATTTCTCCACCTCTGGCTTCCAGAAAGTCTGCCTGGGACTTGAGCAACCTTCAGCCAACAAAACATCACTGAAAAAACCCAGATTTTAGATAAAGTAATTGTCACTATGAGAATAATTAAGGAATGAGCCTCCCAGCTGGGGTGTCCCTGTGATGCTGCTCACCAGCTGATCCTTCCCATGACCTCAAATGGTATGCCATATGGGAGGGGAAAAAAAAAAAAAATCTAATCTGATTAAGAGCTGGGTACTACACCCCCAAACTTAATCCTCCCCTTAAGCAATTTTACACAATCTTGTGACAAAATTACAGCAGTGGAGCCCAGTTTCCTTTTATGGGAATTTTCCCCATCTAGTAAAAAAACAAAAACAAAAAACCCACCAACAAAAAACCCCACCAACCCAAAACAAAAAAAAAAAACCAACAACTTTGGTGAAACCCTCTAACAAATCTTAACCTCACTGCCACTGTTTAAGGGCCTGACAACCGGCAGTGCTTTGCTATAGCATATATAAAAACAAACATTACAATACAGACAGGTGAGCTGTCCTTAAATTGCATTCTCACTGCACTATCATGTAATACAAGCTTTACAGTTTGTGTACTTGTTCAAGACTAAGTGTTCTTTTGCATTTTACACTCTTCAAGGGCATTCACACCTTTGTTTAAGCTATGCCAAGAAACTCAATTATTACATGCATATACATTCAACACTATTTGCTCATGCAGTTTTACCTAATAACATATATTTTGAGCTCCTGCTTTTTTTCAGCTGGCAGTATAATTTCACTCTGAGCAGGGGAAAACTATCAGCCTCACACTGGTTCCTTATGATTTGTATGGACGTAACACTATTCATCCATCCCAAAGCAGGTTTTTTCGACACACCCCTGAAAAAACAGCCATTTTTAAGCCTGAAAGCCACTTCGTTCCACAAACCCATCAGTCACCTGAGGGCTGGTGATACAGCCATACCATGCCAGTTCAAGAAAACCAAACAGTAGTGGGATGCTGTAAGAGAAAAAAAATCCCTGCAGACAGGTCAGTGTCAGCCAACAGAAGATAAAGCATCTCTCCTTTGCCAGAGAACAGAAAGACAACCTATCTTTAAGCTTAAGTCAGATATTTCCAGTAAATAATCATAAATCAGGAATAGTTTAATAGCAAGCACTATTTTAAGAGTTGACTCAGGCCCCAAGGTTAGCAATAATATTTTCCAGTTATTCTTTGCTTTACCTGGCCACTCCCATAACAAGGGCTTCTAAATCTCATGGTCACAAGACACTTCAGATTCATATTAGAAGGCATCTTCTTGCAACAGCCAGCTCAGACAAAGTACTCTGGGTGACAGAGGACAGGACAGTTCGGACCATTAAATTTCAGATGAGAGGTCACCATATCTCATCCTCTCATACAA
Organism: Caloenas nicobarica; assembly: GCF_036013445.1. Classification (NCBI taxonomy): domain Eukaryota; kingdom Metazoa; phylum Chordata; class Aves; order Columbiformes; family Columbidae; genus Caloenas; species Caloenas nicobarica. The sequence goes on from NC_088247.1 coordinate 114,626,367, forward strand.
CTGCCCTACCTGCCAGCCCAACCTCCTCCTTCCTCAACCTGTCTTCACAACCCCCATCTTCCCTCTCACCCTGTTGAGGTGGTGATTTTTATAGCAGTTGTTGCTCATCCCTCCTTGATCCCAGTCAGGGCTACAATTAACCCTTCGTTATCCCTGCACCAGGGCAGCTGGGGATGTTGTCGCCCCTCCTCCAAAGCCCTCATGCTGCAACCTGTGTGTGGAAAGGAACTCAGAACCTACCATCTGCCTGCTGTTCTCTGTCACTGAAGTATGTTGTACAGAGCTGGCTGGCACGCTGGTAACACCACCTCACTGTGGGTACAGGCACCTCATGTGCTGCCTCTTCACCACAGGGCCAGCACACTTCAGGAACACACAGCGTTCTTCTTGTCAGGGTGCATTGGCACGACAAAGTTGTGGTGGCAAAGACATGTTTTCTGTGGAAGAAACACATTGCAGGAAAGCCCTGAGTGAACTCTGTCACCTTTCATAAGTCCTGAGGCATGTTTATTGTTAGTAGAACAGAAAAGATGATTACAGCAGCGTATGTAATTAGGAAAAAATCTCTAGTGTAAAATGTTAGTGCCATCACAAGTAAGAATTAGATAAGCATCTGTGAATCCTTCATAAACTCAGTCATCCTTATTGTTAGCAACAAGCCAAATGTGAAACCTGACCTGCTGCTGTGCAATTTGAGCATGTTTTGTGGAGAGATGGGCAGGGGCACCAACCCCAACAGGGGAGGCTGTGCAAGCTGGACTTGTTGAGCCTGGGGAAGAAACAGCTTCAGGGGGACACAAAACCAGATCCCCGGTAATTACAAGAGGTTTATTGAGAAGACTGATCTGAGATCTTTATTGAGGTGCTCTCTGGAGGAAAAGGGACAATGGATCTAAGTTGAAAAAAACCAGATTTTAGATAAAGCAATTGTCACTATGAGAATAATTAAGGAATGAGCCTCCCGGCCGGGGTGTACCTGTGATGCTGCTCACCAGCCGATCGTTCCCATGGCCAGGCAGAAGCCAACCACTGGATGTCAGCCTGCGCCCGCCAAACAGCACTGCTCGCACCCGCAAACAAAGGATCACATCCCACTGCAGCGGGAAGGCTTGCTTAATTACAAGCTTTTTACTTCAGGTAATAACTTACGAGTATTACACTCCTTCAAAACCAACCTCGCTGAAAAATACACAACAGTTTAGTTTAAAAGCTTCTGAATCCACACCTAAGGTTGAAAACTTTAGGCTAACTTCAATCAAATAGATACTATGAGGTCACAAGTTCAGACTGCAGTACAAGGGCACATCAAGAGTCCTACACAGTCTTGTTTAAATGCAAAACTGAAATACACATCAAGCTGGGTGTGTATTTCCCCTATGCTGGGATAAAGCAAATAGAAACAGACCAGTAGATGTTGTCATATAAATAGCACACCCTGTATGTAAGAGATTGCATATGTATTAGTAAAACAGTAACAGTTAAACTGCTATGATTTCTATAAAGAAACTGCAAGGACAATAATCACCGTAGGGGAAAAAGAAACTAGAAATTCAAAAACATCCTCCACTGCCTCCTAGCATAATATCGATTCTCCTCTTCTCCTGAAAGTCAGTTCCGGTTTATTTCAGCCAGGTACGGTACAGCATGAACACTTAGGGGTCTGAATGGCAAGCTGCAGTGTTCTGAAACGAGCTTCACCGAAGAATGTGAAATGCAGAAAGCAGATCTGTGTTCAGCGTCAAAACTATTGATCTTTAACTGTCAACTTCACACTAACAGTGCTGTCAACTTCAAGCACTCAAAAGTTTTCTGCAGACATCCCGTGCTCCCCTGCCATTTCTGCCTTCCCCACTTCCCCCAGATTTCACCATACAAGGCTGGGATCATTTTGTTTACCTTTGGTGCTAGTACTGTTAAGATTAAGGCTGTCATGCTTCTCTACATTTGTAAAGGGTAGAAACTTAGATTTTCCTCTAAAAACAAGAGATTCTCAAGTAATAATCAAGCTTCAGCAATGGGAGTTTTAAATTAATCAGAAGTTGTGAAACTCACAACAAAATAATGTCAATTGAGGCATATTGTGCCTCTTCTCTATAGTGAGAAGACCGTGTCAGACTGCAACTTCTCCACTCTTCTGAGCACATACACCATCCTTTGCAAAGTGAATCTACCCAACACACCTTCTCAGTGCAGAATCTACATAGTGAAGAAATTGCCCTGAGAGAGTCAATGGCCATAAAGATCAGGAATTGTTGCATTCATTGTATCACATCCCTGGTGACTCACAAATGAAGTCACAATTCTCTTTTGGACAACTAAAAAAGGATCCTGCCAATAAGTCACATGATGAAGCTATAAATTTATCTAGGCTATCACACCAGAGGTCAGATAGTAGCGTAGGTCACCAGTGCTTGTGAGATGATGGTTTTACACAATGTGGGCATATAAAACAAGCACCTATGACATTGTGCAGACTAAAGGTGCTATAAAGCTTCATTAGATTGGACACTATCCAACAGTTGCACATTAGAGACTGAATTCAGTCGACAAGTGGCTTTGCCAGTACAATGCTTCTTCACAGCCAGATGCTTTATGAATACCACAAAGCGAACCCTTATCTTACTTTCCTCAGAATTAGATTTTCAAGTAGCAAAGACAGACTTTGATGCCTCTTGAAAGCCTGCTGAGTTTTTTTCGGCACAGAAGAGATCACTGCAGAACAAGGTCTCTGATGGCAGCCAGGGCAGAAGCAAAGAGAAATAAACACACGCTGGCCGCATTCTGCCACGATGGCCCCAGACCGGCCCCAACTGCCTAAGAAGTCATAGCAGGCTGTTTTTCACCGATATGCCAAATGTTGCCCATTGTACAAGCACCAAAAGGAAAAATGTGTACCTACGCTCTGTCGTATGCAGCCTGCACTGAAAGTATTCTCCTCTTAGTTGTTCTGCTATCCTGAAATATCCATAGCTCACACAGGCTGGTTAAAGAGCAAACAGGAGCTGGAACCAGTTATGCCCGCAAGCTGTTCTTTACAGAGATGTGGGTTAAGGATTAATTGCAATGTCAAGGACTATAAACACTGGTCTCACTTTATACCACAAAATGTCCAGTTCTTGCCTGGATCTCCTGCACTGTACGGGAAGAGGATAGGATAGTATCTTTGTGGAGAAATTTATATAAAGCTTTTTACATCTGCCTCTTATACATCCATGCAGAACTGGGTACGCTAGTAACTTTAAGCAATGATGTGATGATTTGAGGTAAAACTCGTGTTTTCCAATAGCAAGTGCTAAATATCACAATTTTTATTCAAATCCACAGGGCAATTTAATGTATTTTGTGTGTTGTTTGCAAACACCTACTGCTACACGTACTATTCTGGTACTCACAGCTCCTGACGTGTGCCCAGGTGTAGGATGCCATTTCCACCAAGTAGCAGGACTATCTAAAATGAATGCATGCAATTGCAAACACCTCATCTTGGAAAACTGTGCTGAGCAAGAACCACCCTGCTAAAATATTACAATTTGTCAGTTAAAAAGTAACTGTTTCCTCACAGACAACCCTGCCAGAGGTCTTTGACAAATTCAAGTACTGGTAGTCCTAAAACGTTGTCATTCAAACACCACCACCCCCCCTCAAAAAAAATCACAAAACTTCACCTGAAGAACCCGCTTTCTGAGGCTGAACTGGCAGCACAGGGCCGAATACCACCACCTTCAGCCGCAGACACCTTGAACATTGAGTAACACAACCTCTCACTCCGGGGGGGGCAGGATGCTCAGCCCAACACCTCCCCACACGTTCCCGCGTCCCAGGTGGAGGCAGCAGAGAGCCCAGGGGGGCGATGACCAGCCGAGGGGGGGACGACCGCAGCAGACCCTCCACCCCCGCGGCCGTGCTACCTCAGGCGGCCCTTTCCCGCCTTCAGACACAAGCGCGGGCAAACGCTCGGTTCCGATTGGCTGCCGCGCCGGCGGGCGCTCGGCCCCGCCCTTCTGGAAGGTTCTGCGCCCCTCAGGCGCCCGGAGCTCTGAGGGCGGCCGGAGCCGCAGCCTCAGCCGGTGGCGGCTGCCGCAAGAGGGCACTCGGAGCCGCGTTTAGGCTGTGCCCACCTCTGTTCTGTGAACACCCAGCAGAGGCTGAGCGTCTCCCACACCAGCGCTCAGGGGGGCAACTGGGCGCCGTGGGGAGGAGCCCCGGGGCAGGCACCGTCCGCAGGCTCAGCCCGACCGCGCCCCGATCCAGCACACGCGGGGAGCGAGGTACTCTTCTGACACATAGTTAGTTAACCAGTGATTTCTGAGTTGTTGGCTGCCTCTTGCAACAAAAAGGAATTTATTCCAGCGAGTCACACACGGCTCACCCAAGCAAAGTATTTTTAAAACGTGGTGTAAGGTTGTGGCAGGGAAATGCAAGTCGAGATTGCACCTCTAATCCCAGACATGACATATTTATACCACACAAACTTACAGCAATTCAAAGGCTATTAGCTTTATTAACAAGTAATGAAGTACATGCAGGTAAAAAATTTCGAAAAACAAATCCTGCATGGGACTATTTCCCCATCGCAAATCACTCCCTTTAAATGAAAACTTTATTGATTTGAAGACAGATTACTTGTTTCACAAACACCCATTACAGACAAGGCTGTGTGTTGAGGGAGGGTGTGAGGTTTCCTCCTGTCAGCTTTCCCGGGTAGCAGCCAAGAGATTACCTGGCTGCTTCCAGCACTATTCGCAGAAGAAATCGATGTCCTAAAAAAGAGAGAAGGAAAGATGCTTTGGGATTATGAAGGATTAACATTCCTTTATCACCCCCAAAGGTACAATGAGTAGATGCAAACACCAAATACACTATAATATACTCAAAGCACACCATAATATACTCTGTAAACAAACTAACAACAGAATTCTGGAAAGGAAAAAGGTCCTTTGTCTTTCAACTCCTTTTGCGCAGCTGCAATGATTTGTTCCTGCTATATATATTTAAAATGAAGTAGACAATACCACCTTCTCTATTTCAAATGCTTCCTTTATCTCTTTTTTTAAAATTATTTTTTATTCCCACATCCATATCTGGAGTTACTAGTCATATGTAACCCTTTATCCTTAAACAGCTCCTAATCACACATTAAAAGATGCCTTAAACAGACTGAGGCTATGTGATACACTTGCTACGGAGAAACGTGACTAGAAAATAAATGCCAGTATTTTTGCTCAAAAACTTCCAGCATGGGCCAGACGTTCACAGCAGATTGCTTTCATCTAACTTCCCGCTATTATCTCATACAGCAATGTAGATCTCGATTCTGCTGCAGGGAATTATCACTCTGTGGTGCTCAAACTGTACAACGTTTACATTAGCCCAGCGTATCGCATATAGCTGTCCACTGGAAGGAGAAGCCAGGGAGCTGTTTCAGAGCAGGTGCTTGCTGGTAATGGAAGTGCTCTCATCTTAGCCAGCAAATGGCCAATTTTAAGTGATGGAGAAAAGGCAGGCAAATCCAACACTGCTTTGTAGTACACAGTCTATTGTGTTGAGTCTATTGTATTCAGTGTGATTCAACAGTTCAGAAGTAGCAGTGCTGGGGAAAAAAAAATCTCCTAAGATTTATTGCTCAAACAGCAACCAACTGGCATGGATTACCCAGTGCTGCACAAAAGGACACTGAGAGAATTTCACAGGCAGAAGTGTTTGTTAGCAGGGTCTATAGCTGATGGCATTGACTCCAAAAGGGAAAGTTACTTTTTGGAAAAAGAACGAAAAAATGAGAAAAAAAAATAAAAGGGGGCTCAGAGACACAGAGGCCCCCAGACTAGTGTCCTCTTTCAGGCTTCTCTCCAGTGCAGCACATTTCCTGCCCCCCCCCCCCCCCCAATACTTTTGCCCATCAAGTTCCTTATCGGTTGTTCCTCCGAGCAATGCCCTTTGTGTGTGCCACCCAGTGCTTCCATCAGTATAGGTGCTGCATGCTGATTAATCGCTAACATTTGGGGGTCAGCAGGACCCTTCATATAAATGAAACACCAGAGCTGAGGAGTAGGAGAAGGGGTGGGTGGAGAAGGTGGTTCTCACGTCAGGGGCAAGCCCGTCCCAAGAGAACTGTGTCAGTGTGCAACACTAGCTTTGTATCAAAAAAAGCATCTTTAAGGGACATTGCTGGAGCAAACAGCAGGCCCATCCACAGATCGGTCCAGATGTGCTGCAGACTGTTTTAAATGGGAACTTAGAGTCAGATCCTTAAGGGTCACATTTGCAACATACAGCTGAGAGCAGCAGAACAAGGAAAATAACATATTTGTATCACCCTTCATTTTTGTTGTGAGAATGTGAAATAAGGATAAAAAAACCCTGTGAAAGTCTGCATCCCTAGTTTTGCCAAAGAAAATTACTTTCCAATTAAAGTTCTGCATTGCAGCCTGGCAACAGCCCATTCTGGGCCCCGAGTCAGCCTGCAGGCTACAACATTGCTTCAACCTACCTCTGCTTCCACTTCAGCTTGCCATGCAGCAGACTGGCTGTCATATTGTTGAGAAAAGAGCTTAGAAACATATTACCAATTCTTTCATGTTCTGTGATCAATTAATTGCTGCAATGCCTCTAGGCCAAATTCAGAATAACCGAATATAGTGTCAAGAAAGGCATTTCCTCAAATAATGCTTATCTGACACAACGCGAATCCTAGCGATTACTAACATGAAACAAAATTCTTCCTTTCACTTATTTCCTCTATGTTAATGAAACCCATCTAATAATCTGGACCCAGGATTAAAGACTCTGTATAGAATTCCAAGATCGACGCGCTAATTGTATTTTGCCATACACTTCAAAATGGCATATAGCTAAATATTCAGAATTGATGAAGGTAATTATTGGAAACATATGACTCAATTTAAGCACAGAAATAAGCTACCAGTAAGTGTTAATTGTAAACTAAACCATACCGGCCTCTGAGAAAGGACCCCTCTTTTCCACTGCTCTGTGAAGTGTTTCAGATCTTCAGTTAAATTAAGAGTTGTCTGACATATGAGATACTACTGTACTTAGCTGGGGACAATTACTCTTTCAGAAATACAACCTGCTCACTCACAGAACACTAACATGTTTACATTCGCATTTTAATTCAGCTTTCTGATAGCCGTACCAATACCTTTAAAAGCATACTTGCTTTCTCACAAAGAGGAGAGTGTAAATCAGAAGTTCTCTATGACACTGTCCATCTATAAACACAATTAAGAGATAGTGTGCTTATACATGTTGCTGAAGTCCACACCACAATATCCAGACTCCAAAAAAGAAAGCTTCTTGCAATGTACTTCAAATGGTTTGGATAAAACTTCTTGAAGGAATACTATTCAAATCAATAGGAACTCTGGTAAGATCAAGCCCTTAATGCAGTATTTGCAATGCCTGCAATGTCAGAGCTTATGTTAGGGATTTTATTTAGGCTATTTGCGTGTATAAAGGCCCAAAGATTGAATCCCTAAGCATCTGTGATATGCTACAATCAACTGCCACAATTATGATTTGTTTTTACAGCAAATTAGCATTACACAGCCAAGTATAATTATGTAGCCAGCTGGGCTTTTGCAAATTCCTTACCGTTGTAGGAACAGTCTTATTTGCTTCTTGATAGACGTGTTGTTCTGAGACTAAACTGCTAGGGAAATAACCAACTGTCCCCATATGGTCTTCATACTGCTCTCCATAAACCTTCAAGCAAGGAGATGTATAATTAGGTCCCTTAAAACAGTTCTCATCTGGTTTGAGCTAGTTTGTAATTTAGTCAAAAGCAGTGACTAATAGTGTTTTTTACTCTGGTTTTAGATTTCCTAGTTTCCAATTAGCTGGCACATGAAACGAACCATTAGCACAAGTACTGATCCAGGCATACATTTTTGGAGTAAATTAATACTGCCTATAGTTTATTTGGAAATCTTTTATAAATACAGCTAATATTTATCTTTGCTTCCCTTAAATTTAAGGGGTTTATGACCAACTGTGGTAAAAGCTTTCTCCTCCACAGTTTCAGCAAACAGCCACAGAAAAAACTGTCAAGCCCTTCTGTTAATTACCATATAGTTATTCCATTACAAAAAAAAAAAAGCTTAAAACCCTCAAGACTCCTTAATCAGTTTAAGTTTCAACATTCACTTTGAAAACTACGTAGCTGCTTTAAAACCCACAATAGCTCAGCATTAGCATCCATTTCTTGACAGAAATGCGTGTTAATCTACTTCTGGTTTTCTCATATACACAAGAATCTCCTCTTACACTTCCAGCCCAGAATTCTCCAGAGTCTTTTTCTTTCACTAGTTTTGAGTAAACATAAATCAACTGCCCTTTTTTAATATTAATGAATCTGCAGTCTGGAGCATTGTAATCCTCTTCTGCTCTGGCAAGGGAAATGGTGTCTAGAAAAAACAAAACAAAACAACAAAAAGAATGAGGTAGACAAATTTAAATACATATATACTTTGGTAGAGAAAAATATGTGCACGCATGTTAAAACTATATCTACAGAGAAAGTAGGTTATCCTGAAATTAAGTTTTCAAGAATTTGTTCTGCTCATTTTTATATTCTCCAGTAAGCAAAGTTAACAGCTTAAGAATGTTCACAGTGGAAGTTACAATCCTCCTCTCTGCACCTACTTTTCACTTGAATGACAAATGTCCCTTACAAAAACTTTTTTTGCAGTCAAACTGCTTGTGACATTCCACACGAACTCTACCACTCTGCTTTTAAAGTTGACAAACCAATGCAAATATAACTGAGCTAAATAAGCAGAGTAGTTTTCCCTCACACTACAGCATCCAAACACTGCAGTCACTCTTAAGACCACATTCTCAAAATTAAAACAAAATTACTTACAGACACAGTTGTCATCAGCACACAGCTTCTTGCTAGCAAGCTTGTCCATAAAAATTCCAGTTACAAGAGGACACATTAATCCGACACACAAAACAACCAAATAAAAAGGTTGTGTCATTTTTTTTCTTTGCTGCAGTGGTTGCTGAATGCGTCAGGTCCAGCGATTCCCATCCTTTATGGAAGAGGCAGACACCTGGACAAACATGCCGGGCCAATGGGAAATGGTGAGAGCGACATTCCACCCCACCAGAGGAGTTGTGGGCGGAAGACCTCAGGGTCCACTCATGAAACTCAATCCCTTCCCAAAGCTGTTCTGCATTAACATTTCAGTCAGTAACTGTATTATTTAAATGTTCTAAGCCTTCCTGTAGTTGTCCATAGTCTTAATCTTACATCAAGAATGTTCAAGAATGAAAATTAAGTCAGACTCTGGTAAGCAGCAAAGGAAATTACATCCTTCCAAATCCTCAAGTTCTTTATTTTCACAAACGCTCACTGATAAGGGTAATCTTCACTGGACCATCACCCCTCTGTGGCAGACATTCCCCTGTTATGGTCTATAGAAAGGACCTACTAGGACCCTAACACATGGATGCAAATGTAAACAAACCATTAGGGAGTTGAAACCCAGTAAAAAGGTTTTGCAAGTCAGCAATTTAAATTTGAAGTCTAAAAGGCTCAAGCACTGCACAGCCATATAGACAAGATCCTTTCCACAGGGAGATGCTGTGAAGAGCAAACCCCAGAGGTTACACCAGGACAGCAACCACTTCACTTTTATTGACATAGCTGAGCTCAACTGAGTTTGCAGATGCAAGACGCGGAACAGCATACAGTGCCACAGGCTGACTTAAATATTCCTCTTCACACCTTGGAGAGAACATCTAGAATTCATCTAACTTCCCAAAATCTTGTCCTAGCATACATGGGGCAAGACTCATAGGAAGTATTTTAATTAAAATAGGTGCACAGACATGCACAAAAGGAACAGCCACTGGAGTTACCGTACTGTAAGCAATATACATCCCAGCTGTCAGGCTGCAGAAGGGTGCTCTGGATCAGTCCGTAAGAGTGACCAAGCGCAAGTTTGGGAATTTCCAAAATGTCACTCCAGATAACCTACCTGATTCACGAGGAGGCCTGAAGAGCTGCTGGCTGCACCAGCTTTCAGTCCACAAGCAGAACAGAGGAAGCTGTCAACTGTCATCAAAAATCCCATGCTCTATTTTAAAGGAGCATCTCGCAATTTCTAGCATCACCCTCCTATTATAGCTGACTTCACCATATTCTCCTCTCCTCTTCCAGCCCATTATTCCTTCCTCCAACCTCCCATATGAAGTGTCTAACTTCCTTCATACACAGCTCTATGCAAACCCTTCGAAGCGAGTGAAGAGCTGTGGTATGCAATGGTATCACGTACACAGACTACTGGGATGCAAAGACAGCATATCTAATACCTATAAAATTATGACTGCAGAAGAAAAAGCATAAGGTTCATGAGAGAATAACATAGTCACTTTTGCTCCCTTACAGGCACATTAAAATGGTTTTCACTTGCAAGTATATTCGTGAAATCACAGGAAAAAAAAACCACCAAAACACTAAAAAGAACGAAAAAATACGCATATGGAGGTATGACAGTAATTGAGATGGCACTGAAAGGGGAATAATCTTGCAATGTACTCTGGGAGCAGAAAATAAACGATTTTTTAGGTCTTGTGCAAAAAAAGTGGTTTACGTAGCTAGTTTTATGCATAACACTTCCTCAGAAATGGAGTGGACATGCCAAAACTACTAAGTATACCAAGATTTTATACAAAGCAATTATGCTTCCCTGAAGGCGCAGCACTTTGTCCAAAGAGCAGGTTTAAGTGAGATCTCAAGTGCTTCAGAACACAAGCTGGGGAAATCATGCTCTGCAGCTACAGCTGAGCCCACACAACACAGGATGGGCTGCACCGAGCCACAGCCACTACAGAAAGGCTACAGCTTCCAGCATCCTCCTCCCGCTCCCATTAACCAAATTACTTTGGAAACAAAAAGCCTCAACACTTGCAATGTAGCCATTCTGCAAAACATTCTTCCTTTTAACACCAGCTACTCTAATACTTGCCTGAACTGCTTCTAAAGGTAACCACGCTAACTCTATCCCATTACTTCTTCATCTGAAAGGGTAGTTAGTGGCCTCACAGAGACAGTGTCCACGTGAGAAATGGTGCAACATGAGCCCACTGTGCAACTGCTTCCTCTCAAACAGGAATCTGCAAGGGTCTCAATGCAATCCTAGGCAACACCATGCAACAGATACTGTGAGATTCACAACAATATAGTAATATTTTAAGTGAATTTCATTATTCTCTTAACCTAAAATATCATTCTAGGTTTTCCATCACTGGAACACAACACTTCAGCTTTTGAAGTGATTTTTGCACCCAAATATCTAGAACAGTTGCAACTCACAGTACTACATCCAAGTACTTCACTGCATTCAGTGTATTTCATGTCACACAAGACCTGTAAAGGTTTTTGACAAATAGGAAAAAAATAAAACAACAAAACACCGAAACCAAAACAAACAAAAAAACTACACCAAAAAACCCACAAACAAAACCCAACCAACCACAACCAAAGCCAAACCAACAACAAACCAAAACTAGAAGCACTAGGACATGTATTTTAGAAAATCCAGCTTAAAACCAGATCATCAGGCTCATCTACACTGTCTTTGTAAAGAGCCAGAAAGCTCTTCCCAAACAATGTATTAAAATCATTGGTAATAGGGCTGGAAAGAGCAGAAGACAAAAGATAAACTTTTATGTTTCTTCTGTGGACCTGCTTCTACTACCAGCCATCATTTTATGAAGACAAAAACAAGTTGAACAATAGTGCTGTCAAACTGTAATCAATTTCTACCCACACCTGGAAAAAAAACTACTGACAATAATCTGCTTTTTCTTAAGTGACAAAATTATTCTTGCTGAAAAGTGGCTGTCCCTTTGATAATGAAGCTGAAGATTGAGTGTTGCATTTATTCTAAATATTCTAATTCTAAATGCTAACATTTAGCTCAAGTTTTTTGCTCTGGAAAAACAACTAATTTTCCAGTATTCACTTCTAAGAAATGAAAGTCACCTAAAAAGTAGTTAAACTAATATAGTGGATAAGGCCTGCAAGCCTAACAGATAAGAGAGATTCAAAGAAAAACATGGCTTGAAAACACCATAAACCAATTTGTTTTATAAAAATTAGTATTTCAACACAAAAATTTACTATCCAGTAGATCTGTGGAAATCCTACATCTGTCCTGGCCATTCTGGCAATCTTACACAAGTCTTAAGTTTTCTGCAGAGAACAGCAAACACAGTAGCTCATCAAAATATCATCGTATTAAAAAAAAACCCCACACCCTATCCACAGAAGTCCTTTATAGGAGCATATGGTTATTTCTTCGCATAAGTGATTTTCATAGCATGAGACGGAGTAATCTTGAATCCTTGGAGAGCATCTCGAGCAGCTCCTGCTTGATTCTCATTTTCAAACTCCACAAACGCAATATCATGGCGCCCAGGCACTAAGCGTACTTCTTTGAATCCAGGAAACCTTTAAAATAAGATGAAAGAGTCAGATAGTATTTCCTAGTTTGATAATACATCTCTCTTCAGTAGCCATAAGACCTTATAAGCATCTACTAGTATAGTAGTTACTACTCATGAAAGATTTAAATTGAAGGGTTTTAGATGTCCAGTTCTGAGAACCATGCCTCAATTAGGGATCATTACGTGGAAGCAATTTAATCAGTCTTGCGCACATACAGAAGCAACTAAAGCTAGTTTAAAAACTGCTCCTGCTGTCATAAAGTCTTTAATATTACAGTCACCAGCTTTAATCCGGTGCAGATTGATGGCAGATAACTTAAATAATCAAACCAGCTATGAATAAAATATTATTTGCTTTCTGCACCAAGTCATCAGAACTGACATCTGCAATCTTGGCAGTAAGACAACTGAAATACCTTCAGAAGAAACTCTCATTTCTAAAAAGTCAGCTTGCCAACAGAGAAAAAGAATACAGGTAAAAGAAGAATTCAAAGGAGAAGTCCTTTCTATTCAAAACTTACTGATTGAATAACATGGACAGCATCATCTCATTTGTTTCCTCAGGCAAATTATTAAGGAAAAGGATATAGTTTGGTGGGTTATCAGGCACCTGCAACAACAGAAGATCAAAGCTCAGAAGATTATATGCAGCTATCTGTTCCTGTGCATCTGTCTGTGTGATTATTTGAACTAAGACTCACGTATCCTTAGCTTTGCTTGCAACACTGCTAGCTGGACTTCAGTACACCCTCATGCAATATGCACACATAGCCCCTTGATTCTTTTACAATGATGTATTAATTTGGAGAGGCTCTTATTTCCACCCAAAAAAAAAAAAATTAAAAAAAAAAAAAAAATCACAGTAATGTATTGTCATAGGTGTCATTTAAACTCAACATCTCAGCAGCTGATGCTGCAGTATTCTTGGTACTGCCAGAGGTGCGACCCAGGTGCCTGAGCACTGGCTGTAGTGCTGCCCAAGACACCCACATGCCAGCAGAAGAACCTAGGAAGGCCTTGCACCCTTCTGGGAGAACAGCTGGAGGCCAAGATAAATACCCTGTTAATCTGGAGTGGTACCACAATACTGAATATCTTTGGGCAACTGAAACCCATAATACACATATGGTTTTACTACAGTGTTCTACTCAAATGTATTAGTCAGAAACTCCATTAGATTTTAAACTTTAGAGTCTTTATCTAACAGATTTGTCTGCTAATATGAATTTGCAGCAACCTGCAAGGCTGAGTAGTCAGTTTGCTGACACTGGACTGAAAGGCTGGAATCTTCCTAAGTCATCAAGGAAATTACAAAAATAAACAGAAACTGGACACTACTTCAAACCTCCTAATAATGGTGCCAAGTAAGTTACTGCTTCAGCAGAACAATTTCCTTGAGCTGATGGAAATATTCCAGGCAGTGCCATGAGAAAATAAACTTCCAAAGTTCAAACAAATATCTAAATACTCAGTGTTGTGCTTTGATGCAGACTGACATATACATATTGTGCTGTATTACAAATGGTAGCTGAAAGAAAACACAGACTGGGAGCAAGACATTTTCCCTGTGGATTACATATGCAATTCCCAGTGATAGTACTCAAGAAAGAGATGCAGGGCAGGCAAAGAGATTCTTCTACAGTATTTGCCCTCCTTCAAATTCTAGCTCTTTAGTACTAAATATCCACACAATCCTTTGGAAAATAAGACACTTCTGGGGAAAAAAGAAAAAGTGAGCAGAGGAACCCAAAACTCCTGAAAGGAAGCTCTAAGGCAGATATTCCGGCACCCTGTGTACACTTCCTTCTCCATTTCCACTACTAGAACAAAGCAAGTTAAAAGGAATTTACTAACAATGAAAAATTAAAAATCCTTCAACCAATACTAAACACGGTCCAAATTTAAGAATTAAGTGGGATTTGTTAATAGTGCAGTTTTCTGTATAATACCGAGAAACTTCAGATTTTCATTTCATGTCAACCAGATATAGGAGAAGTGGGACTTCTTTTGTTTGTTTACTGTAATTTTGCTGTTAGACAAATGTTTCATAAAACAAAAAGGAAGTTGTAAAATATGTCCTTGAGTTTCCATGTGTAACAATCTACTATTGATAGAGAATAATTTTAAACATTGGTGCTTTAAGTCACAAAAAAACCCCAAAAAAAGCATTACCTGTTGATTCTGTGCTGCAGTCCCTGGGGCACTGGCTGAATTTGGTGTTGCTCCCTAGCAAGTAAGTACAAAATAGTTTTATAGAAGTGTTCTGTCAGAAATACATAAGCACATATCACCATGTTTCTGTACGACTCAAGAAGTACGCTAAGGTTTTTTTAAGCTACAATCAGATGAACATTTGTTGCTTGTAAAATACTTCCCCAAGGGAAACATAAAGCACATTAATTTTGCTGAATTTCAAAACCAGGCAATCAAAGATAATACATTAGAAGTATCTGATCTGCCTAAGGGCCGAGTCAGCAGATCCAACAAATCACTGTTTCTCCACGTTATAGAATTTGGTTTAATAGACAAGAAGGAAGCAGGTCTGAAAATGAAGGCCTAGACAGGACATACCTAAGAGCAGAAAAAAAGCTACTACCATTATAGCTAGTAGCAAGTATTTCTTCCTAAGAGGTTTGTATATAGCGATTGATTTTCCAACTCCTTTTCATCCACCTGTGAAAGAATTATCTTGTTCCCATGTACCATTCTTCAGTGCTTAGAGCAAATAGGGCATTAAAATGCCAAAGGGAAAAACTGGTCGAGCACTGAAAGCTGGCATTAAAGCACACGTGCCTCCTTTTTTTCCTTTTTAAAAGAGAGGTTAGTTTCTACTTTGATTTATTGTACCTTTGCCCTACATCTTATTTTCATCTGCTAATAGGAAAGGAGGAAAAAAAAATTTTAAAAAAGGAACAGCAAGGACTATGTAACCATCCCTCTCTCCTTCAACTTACAGTGAGTGCCAAGAGCATTAGATATAAATAGATTACAGTTTAAGGAATTGAGAAGTACCAAAAGACAATACTTGATTCTTTAAAAAATTATTTTAAATAGCTTTTGTGTAAACACAGAAGCAACTTACCTGGATAACTTTTTTATTTGCTGCATTTGCTGACTGCTCCAGAGATTTGGCCTTCTTCTTTTCCTTCCTTTTTTCCTTATCGGCAAAAGTACCACGCATTTTAGAGATTATGTCAGAGTCTGTTTTTGCATACTGAATACGCTTTTTAAAAGGAAAAAAACAATTTGCAGTTAATAATACTGAACATTTTGCACCACCTTCCTTAACTTTACATTCACACATTGTTTTGCAGAAACTTCTTGTATTAAAAATATTGCTATAAACTGTAGGTATAGTTACAGCATATCTAATCCTCACAATTAATTCTGAACACAACTATGGAACTCTAAAAAACCCCAAAGATAGAAATTAGTAATTTTAACTCACTGAAATTTGAGCTCTATTGATCTAACAGCACCTTTGTAACATCTGTCATTGTAAAAGATGTACAAAGCTACACAACAACATTTGACAAAATTGGCACTAGCTTCTATTAAAAAACCCAATAGGGTTTTTTAACCCCATTTTAAGGAGAGTTTGAAATTTTACAGTGATTTCCCAGATCTCTGCAGAAAACAAGAGTTCAGCAAAACTCAGACTTCTTCAATAGAAAGGCAAATACCTGCCCTAGCCCCAACTGGATTGCATAAATGGTGTCAGCAGCAGAGCTGTGCTGGTTTTCTGACAAAGCTGCCAAATGCTCTAGTCAGGGGGTTAAGCAGATCCAGCTGTGAGCATACAGGTGTGTAACATTATCCATGCATACAACCCTTCCACTTTACTACCTCAATACAACATTATGCTGCAGTCAAAGACTTTTTTTTAATGCTTTTGTTTAGTGCTTAAATAGAGTATGCACACTGCAGGCAATACTCAACGAGGGAAATACACCTGAAAGCTTATGAAGCCTTTAATCTTTTTATTTCCTGCTGAGTTTTACTGAACACAAAACTCTTTAAGGGTAAACGACAGAACTAAGCTGGCACAGTTCCTTGTTAAGGATTTCATTAGACAATCTGAAAGTGTTAATGAAAAACATTCGTGGCTCAGCAACACAAGAACAGTCTGTGCTCTCCTGAATGCTGAAAGCCAGTATTAATATATCTATCCATCACTGAAGTCAAGCGGGCCATTTGCATGTATCATTACACCTCATAAATAGCTGCAGAATCAAGAGATGCTTAATTATTCAAGCAGGCAACAATGTGTCAATTGTTGTGCTATTCCACATATTATCAAGTACATTATTAAATTATGTTTTTTCAACCAGCAGTGTATTTGCTTCATTGAAGGTACACTAAAATTCAGTTCTTTGGCTTGGTGATCTGATGCATGCACAAAGCAGAACTAGCCATTGATTCAAAAAATAAATCACTGGTCACATCTGTTGATTTCTGCAATGTAAAACCGCAGAGATCTTCACCATACTCACTGTTACCTCACAAAGGAAGCATCATATTCCAGCTATTTATCATGAACATAATAGTAATTAAAGTTACTCTAGATAAACTAACTGAAAGCACCTAATTTCAATAATATTATAGAATGAATCTAATCAGTTCAACAGAAGACATGATGACTAAAATGAGAGTATTTAAGATCTTAAAAACTTTAGTCCAGTGTACAAAAACATAAAAAAATCACTTAGGAAATCTAAATGAAAAGTTCAAACTCCATGTGTGTTTTAATTATGGTCTCACCGGCATCCCTCTACCTTGCATAAATACATATATTTATCAATACGTGAATAACAGTACGAGTACACGATACACTGTATTGTACCATGGCAATTTTTTTTTGCTTTAAAAAGAGAACAGAATAACTTACCATTGGTTTCCCATAAAACGGAAAGCCTTGTAATTGTCTCAAAGCATTGGTAGATGACCCAAGTTCTTTAAATATAACAAAGGCCTGTCCTCTCATCTTCATAGTCTTTAAAGCCACGATGTCGACCACATGACCAAACTGTGAGAATAACGCATACAGGGACCTCTTCAGTTCTGTTGACAATATGAAAAAATAGATTACAACAGGTTACAGGCCAATGGCCACTTCTATGGAGTTTGCTGCTCTCCAGGGACAATGTTTTTTGCCAGCTTTAGCTCACACAGTGTGACATTACTTTAGTCAAAACTGCACATGTACAAGTTTATTTGCCCAGTTTTTCTATGTTGGTGTATAACACTCGGTTTCACGAGTATTCAGGTAGTGGAAACAGTTGTATCGCCATCCATTCTAAGAGAGTAACGATTACGCGTGGGTATGTATATACGTTTCTTCAAATGCATACATATACGGACACACAGACACTCACACACACTCCAGTATGATGTATGACAGCCAAAGACTGACCAGAAAATCCACATTTTAACATGCAATAGTAAAGAGGCATGACTGAAAACAAGAACATGGCAAAATAGTAACTACTTAAAGGCTAATTTCAAAATTTTGTTTGTAACTTTTATCAATTCTGTCACACACTATGGTTTTTTATATTCTGGATCTGAATATGTTTTTGTATGATCACACTGTACCTTACAACTGCAGTGGATTTGTTTTCATTATTTAAAAATACCTGACTACAAGCCAAACTAAATTTGAACTTTATCCAACCAACCTAAATAAATCCTCTCTATTGTGTAGTCATTTTACTTCACAAATCCTAAGAGCACTGCCTCTTGTTTCTCACTCTGAGACTCGGTGATACCAGCCCACTGTCACTTTCTCCAGCTGTGCTTGACCAGGCACAGTGCTATATGTTTTTTTAAAAGTTTTACAAAACACTTTCCTTAAAAATAACTACAAAACCTGTATTTTTTTAAAAATCGCATTTGCAGACTTTACAGATAATTTGAAATTCTACATTTAAAAATTATACCCACGCAATTTCATAATGGAGACTTAGTAGTTTATAGTGCACTTAACAAGCTATAAACAAAGCCCCAAGTTAAATTTATTCAGCAGAACCATCTTGACAAGTTAATAAATAATCCCTCAGCAAAGCTGTTCCCACTTTCAGATCTCTCTCTGAAGCACCCCACCCTGAAGAAACATTCAAGTAGTCATAGTCAGATCCAGTCACTGGGTTCACAAACAATAACAAATAAATTACAATGATCACTTTAGAATACAAGCAAAGCATGAGTTTTAAGTGGATGGTTCCATGCAGACATTGAATACACAGCAGATAAGGGCAAGAGATTTTTTTTCAGTATACTTTGAGGATCTATAATTCCCAACACAAAGTCATCTCTCTCTAGCGAGAGCTGTGGTAACTGCAAGGCAGGATCTAACAGGATGATGCAAAGCAGGCTGGCTCATGTCACGCTCACGACTTTTGCACAGTGCTAAAACAAATAAGGAGCGCACAAATGCTCCCACATTTCAGTGAGAAGGGACGGCTGACCACCGAAATCTACGCCAACATGCCCATTAGCATCCACTGGATATTCTCCTTACTCCTATCGTTACAGTTATTCACTCGTGAGCAAGTCTAACCTATGCAGTCAGCTACAGAACTACAGGAGAGAGGCAATAAGAAGCTTCCTTAGACACAAAGGCCCTGCTTTACAAAAAGACACTGTGCTACGTTTGTTGATTTTAGCTGCTGCAATTCAGAGAATTTAAAGACAAAAGGAATTATGAGTTTATCTTGTGTGTTCCATAATTTATCCTGAAGAACTGAAACTGGCGGTTTACATAATAAGGCTATAACTTATGATATGTCCGTAACACATATATTACCATCCAGCCATAGTTTAAAGATTTCAAATGATAGACATATATTGTAATTATAAGTAAGCTGTGATAAAAGTTAATTAGAAATTAGTATGACACAAAACTATGATGCTTATGTTCATGAGATAGCCTGGAGAAGGACCCAAGGAGATCTTATTACAGCCTTCCAGTGCTTAAAACTGGTCTGTAAGAAAGATGGGGACAAGCTTTTTAGCAGGGCCTGTTACAACAGGACACAGGGTGATAGTTTTAAACTAAAATAGAGGATATTCAGGCCAAACATGAGAAAGAATTTTTTTACAGTGAGGGTGGTGAAACACTGTCCCAGGTTGCCCAGAGAGGTGGTGGCTGCCCCATCCCTGGAGACATCCCAGGCCAGGCTGGCCGGGGCTCTGAGCAACCTGAGCTGGTGCAGATGTCCCTGCTCATGGCAGGGGTGGCACTGGGTGAGCTTGGAAGGTCCCTTCCAACCCAAACTACTCTGTGATTCACGACGAGCAGGCGGTTGCTGAGCTCGGTGCACGATCCCCCCATCCGGCACCTCAGAGCAGCGCCGGAGACCCCTCACACCCCGGCACTGCCGAACACCCAGCGCTGGGAGAGAGCCCACGCCCAGGCGGCGGCAGCCGGCCCGACGTGACACCATCCGGCTTCTCACGGCGAGTCACAGGCACCTGTACCTTCTTTCTTAATCTTGTCGTTGATGTTGTTGATGTAGATGGTGTGGTTCGGCCTGATGTCCATCCTCGGCGGCGGCTGCAGGCCTGCCTGCGGGCAGAGCACACGCGGGACCGTTAGCAGACGCCGAGGCGCTGCCGGAGCCCCCGGGGAGGGCAGCTGCCACCGCCGGCAACACCCCAGCCCCCGACAGCACCATCCATGCCGGGCCCCGGCCCCACGCCGCCCACCTCAGCTCGCCTCAGCTCACCTCAGCTCAGCTGCTCCCGCCGTGATGGCGGCCGGCCCTTCCCGCCCTGCCCCGCGCGCGCGGGGACGCAGCGCAAGCAACAGAGCCGCTCCCGCAGCAATCGATGTGCCGAGCGCCGGCGCATCGATGCGGCGCGGCGCATGCGCAGAGCCGGCTGCCGCACGGCGCGTGTTTTGCTCTGCGGGCGCCATGTTGGTTCGGGCCCCTCAGGCCTTGGGGCTTGTTGGCTCAAATAAATGGTTCTTTTTTCCCCCCGTGCGTGCGAACGGGCCGAACTTACACACAGCGACGAGATATTGCTTGTCGCAGAGTTGCACAGCCCTGGATGCTGGAATAAAACCAGCCCGCCAGGAAGAAAAGCAACAGCCACTGTATACAAAATCTTACCATGCTCAGGGCAGTCCCGAAGAGCCAGCTGGTTACGTGTTCGCATACTGGTTGCATCATAATTTTAGCGTATAACGAGCAATGTTCAGGTAGAGGACACTTTATCCAAGAGTCTCAACATCTTAAGACTCAACTAATTGTGCAGGTTTCGAAGTGCCCACAGCTGCAAGGTCAGCAGCAGCCGTGGTTTGTGATGAGCTGTTCCGCGAGTCGCTCACCTTCGTTAGAGGAGCAGACTGACCTAAAACTGAAAGGATTTATCTACCTTCTTTCCCCCAAAATAAGACCTGCCCTGAAAATAAGCCCTAGCGTGATTTTTCAAGATTTTTGAGGATGCTCAAAATGTAAGCCCTACTCCAAAAATAAGCCCTAGTTACAGATAATTTTAAAAGCCAATTTTAAATAGTGTCCAGGCAGCTATACATCTAAAAAAGTACTAAGTTTTGGAGCAAAAATTAACATGACGCCCCGTCTTGTTTTTAGAGAAACAGGGTATCTTTAGGTTAGCAATTGCCAACAGGATTCATTCTTTTAAGTGATAATGACTACACGCTCGGGGCGGCGCGATAAAAGGGGAAATTGGGTCACGAAGCCATTCCGCAAGCAGCTCGGTTTCAATATCATGGGGTAGCAAACTATACCGGTTATTTATCCCAGGCCCTGGCCGCAGGGGCCAAGCAGCCTGCGGCGCAGTGCGGTGAACCCCGCAGAAGCGCCTTGGGGGCTCGGTCTGTCTTTCCATCGGCCCTGAGGTGGGAGGGGGTCGTAGTCGGGCCGTGAGGCTTGACAGCGATTGAAATGGGCATTTCCCGCCCCAGGCTTAAGCTCTGCTTGGTGCCAATACAGTGATAAGCAGTTAGTTGCGATTTTTGTCTCTTCACATTTAACACTTGACACAGCAGCTTGTGGAGATTGAAGATCAGAAGGCTGGAACAGCTCTGCTGGGAGGACAGGCTGAGAGAGCTGGGGGTGTTCAGCCTGGAGAAGAGAAGGCTCCGGGGAGACCTTATTGCGCCTTTCAGTGCTTAAAAGGGGCCTGTAAGAAAGATGGGGACAGACTTTTTAACAGGGCCTGTTGTGACAGAACAAGGGGTGATGGTTGTAAACTAAAGGAGAGGAGATTCAGGCTAGACAGGAGGAAGAAATTTTTGCATTGGGGGTGGTGAAACACTGTCTCCGGTTGCCCAGAGAGGTGGTGGATGCCCCATCCCTGGAGACATCCCAGGCCAGGCTGGACGGGGCTCTGAGCAACCTGAGCTGGGTGAAGATGTCCCTGCTCATGGCAGGGGTTGGAGCTTTGAAGGTTCCTTCCACCCCAAACTATTCTATGGTTCTCTAGGAGATTAAGTAACTCAAAAATGCGTGTAGGCATTCATTAGCTAACATTTTTTTTTAGTTTTGATATGAAAAAAGGCGATGTATCTGAGCATGTAATTTCTTGAAGGTACTTTGAAAATCCCAGCGGTAGTGGTTGCTCAGGATAAATAAACAAAGTAGAGATTGCGGCTGCAGCCTTTGAATTTTTGAAATAATTTTGCAGGCTGCATACCTTCATTTCTATGAATAATTATGAGGGTTTTACAGAAACAATTTTAAGTTGCAAAGGTTTGACCTGGTTACATATTAAAAAGAAGTTCTTGGGGCAGGGGGGAATATAATCAACAAGATAGTTTTCGGTTAAACTATAAATTATGTTTGGACAGGCCATCCCTTTGTAAAGAGACAGGAATGTTAGGTAGAGTGTTCTTGGTTCAGTTACATTTCAGATTAAAAAAACCCATTACTTCCAGATTCTAGAGTTCGCTTGAGTAAAATGAAACGTGGTATTTAGGAAGCCTGTAAAGAACATGGATCACATTGAGTTGAATATAAAAGCAAATTTTAAAAAAGCACCATTGATTGAGATGTTACCTAGTTGTTGAATTGAACAGTGTGTGCTTCAGTTGTTTATAGCATTGCATTGTATGGAAAATATTGTGCTGGTACAATGCCATAGGCAATGCATACATGCTACCAATTCAATACATGATATATACAGTTCGGTCAAGTTTTCACATCCTATTTATTTGTCTTGTTTCTTTTGTTTATTGTCTTAGAAGTAGTTGTTAAGCCAAAGCACAACTTTGAGATCCAAGCATACACTAAACCACGATTTTTCAAAAAGGCTGACTGCTATTGTATGCGTTCATCAGCAGTATAGTCCATGTAACTAGTAACAATGTTCAAAACTACTTGTTATTAAGTCAACATAGCTAAGGGAGTTTGTCTTGTGGAATCAAAGATACTGACATATTATAAATGATTTTTGAAATAAAATCCTTAAACGGTTCATAGAGAAGACACTCTAAAGAAAACAAACACATGAAAAAACTCAACCTGACACAAAGTAAAGATGAATTCATGGCGTCTATAATTCTTCCAGTGCAGCATGCCACACTTGTGCTTGCTCAAAGTCATTTTAAGCACAGCTGATTTATTCTTGCAGAATTTAAATGCAATAAAGCTGAAAAGCCGTGTCTTTCTTGCTCCTCAGGTGGGATTTCACAGTCTGCCTGCCAGTTCAATAGAAGTGACATTCATTCCTCAGGTTGGCTTCCCCTCCTTCTCCCCAAGGTTTATTTGGATTACTTTTGTTTTCTTAATCCCCAAACAGAGAGCTACAGTGCTCTCATACTCAATACAAAAGTCATTTGTTTAAAAGTCTTTGAAAGCTTGAAGTATTGTAAAAAACATTTCAAGTTTCTCAGCAAAAATGCCTGTAGCAACTTAGTAAGCCATTATAATTCATTACCAACATGGTTCCAGTTTCAACAGGTAGCTGCTTCCTCGGAGACTGTCAAACAGTGTTGGAGAAGCAAAGCAGAGAGCAGAGGGTTCTTGAAAATATCTTTGTAGCTACGGCTTTTCCACCTTCCTGCCCTTTGCTCAAGGTCAAGGTCACCTAGCGTTTCATTATTATTGCTGTTGTTTGTTATGAAGCCTGTAATAAAAATCTTTTTGTTTATTTATTTTTCCTTTGTCTTCCTTTTTTTAAATTCAGTGCAATTCTCTGAACTAAAGCAGAACAAGAGCCGCGAGCTGCACATAGTAGAAGCCACACATCATCATCCAATCCTCCCAGCTTTGATTGGGTCCACATACACATAATGATGCTTCACGCTTTTCACAGTTGTTACCTTCCTGTATGAAGACTGTGGAATAAGTTACTCTAATTTATCAGTATAGAAATACTTTCATCTCACCTATGTGTGTGTTATTATGCTAGAAAGAAACGTGTGAATGCTTTGTGATACGGCTGGATTCGTCTATAGTACTTTGTAGCCTTTGACCGATGCGTTCTGCTGCGTCAAGGAGTATGATAGCACAACACACCACTGAACATTGGAACGTGGACAGAGACAGTGAACAGAATGATGGGAAGTCAGGAAATTCCCTCGCAAGTGCAAACAGTGGTGCCGTGAGCACTCGCAAAGTCGATATACATGACACCTCACATTTAAGACAGAAAAGGTTCTTTGAAGGGTGAACAACTTAGGGATCTATATTCAATTGGAAGGTGCAGAATAGAAGGAATTGGGTCCTATAAATCAGTGGTTGCTGGGCAGCTCTGCTGACTGACATCCCCCAGTGTGAATTGCCAGGAGCTGAGGAGGCCGCAGTGATTTACAGATTATTGTTCGCAGGCTGAGGATACCTGATCTCTGCAAACTAACAAAGCAAAGTGGATGGACAACGTGGTGACAGGAGGAAGTCAGTATTGGCAAATGTGTAGCAAAGCTTGGGAAAGCATCATTTGAAGCACCTGGATTAACTGTAACCACTTGGGAAGAGGAGCGGCTGACTCCCTTTGGAGGACAATAAAACACCCCTTGGTAGGGAGCGAGGCAAACAAAACCACTATGTGAAAGAGGAAAAATGTGCTGCATTTCCTTTAATAAGGCTGTTTCATAATCTCTTTAAAAATGCTTGAGTGTATTACTGCTTGATCTAGAAGAACATCCACACATTCGTCTAACATTTATTTTTGGCAGTTTATACTTTCAATTATTAAATACACTGCTTGGCAGACCTTTCAGGTAGAAAATGTAATTTAGTCAAGAGAGCCTCACCAACCAAGGGAAGTGTGAACCACCACAACCATGTCACCCAGAGAGGTGGTGGATGCCCCATCCCTGGAGACATCCCAGGCCAGGCTGGACGGGGCTCTGAGCAACCTGAGCTGGGTGAAGATGTCCCTGCTCATGGCAGGGGTGGCACTGGGTGAGCTTTGGAAGTCCCTTCCAACCCAAACCATTCTGTGATTCTATGAGGAGGGAGGTCTCCTCAGCTGAGGGTTCCCACAGCGCTTACTGGCAGCTTGCCATCAGCATCAAGCGTGGGCCTCCGTGAACGATAAGGTCCTCTAAAAAAGCTCTTAGATTTCCAAATGCTTCTTTCTCAAGCCAGCTCAGTCTTGAAATTGCCGAGACCCATGCCAGCATCAAGCTATGAAGCCATAAATAACCTTGTTTATTACTAGTCTTATGGTTAATAACTACTGCAGTTTGAGCAGACAGCAGTAGGAAGCCCCTCTAGCGAGTTCTGTCTGGGCTTGTGCTGAAGCTCTGTCAGTTCACTGTATGGATACTAATAAAGCTCATGAGTTATTTTGATTGTCTCATTCCTTCAAACATTTATTGTTTTAAATCATTTAGTTCTCAGTCAGAGCAGACACTGGGGAGCTGGTGGTAAATCACGCCGTCTCTGGTGCTTGAGTTCACTGTAAATTTACCATATCGGGTAGACTCAAGCTGACCATAAATTCTTTTAGCACTCCTAAAGCTTGGCTGGCTGTGGAAAAGACCGACTGTGTTGTGCTACCTTATGTTTGCAGCCGTGCTGGGAGTCAAAGAGCCTTTCAGTGCTTATTTCTCATTTATCCACAGTGTAGGAGAGCCCCTTCCAAGCGTTTGGGTTCTCCTGTGCCATCCCCTTGAAAAACCCCGACATCAACAAATAGTGTAGGTCAGAAGCAACATCAAACGTGGCTTCAATCTCCTCTCCATCAGAATTCCACTGCGGATCAGCTCTGCGCGTGTTGGCTTTCTAAAAGACTCAGTTCTGAGAATGATTTACACTGTCTTGCCTTCGGTAACATAAAAATAAATCTTGGCTCTGTAAGATGAGATCTTACCTCCGCATGAATAAATTTCCCACCTCCGGAGAGTGAAATGAGAACAGGTGCTTGGATATATGAATGTATGAATCTGTTGGCTTAAAATTAAGTGCACAGGTGGATTAAGACAATCCTTTCCACCACACTTCTAGTTACAAAGTGGGTCTATACAATATTAAGCAGTCAGCATCCTAAATCAAATAAAAATTTCCTGTTTTCAGCCTGAAAGGTAATTATTTCACATACAACTGGTTGTAATTTTTCAAGAGAAAAGTAGTCATGACAAAAAAACTTCCGTTTAAGAGTATTTTTGTAAATTACAGTAATTTTTTATAAAAGATTTTGTTATTCATAAAATAGGTAAACACTTGGACATTTTCAAGCACTGAAAAATTTTATTTAAAAAGGAATTTTGTTCTTTTATTGCAAGACAGAGGAACTATGAAGTCTGCCCATACTCCTCTTTCTGCCTCCTTAAATCTATGTGATAGTTTATCCTAGAGAATCCCATTCAACTGATATGACTTCATTATCTTGAGGTTAGTCATTTTTCAGATAAATGTGCAAATGTGATCTTGCGGTTGCTATCCGAAGGTAAGTTGCTGCCAAAGGTATGATTTCCAGCACAGGGTGACATTTCTGCTCGGACAGTAATTTAGCAAGCTCATGAAGCAATAACATCAGGGTGACAAAAGCACAGAAGGGTGACTTCTGCAAAACCGCTGGTGATCTCAGGTACTTGGATGGCAGCGTTTCACCGCTCTTCGCTCCTCCGCTTGATTCAGGTAGGTATGGAAACCATCTAAGAAGGCGTGGAGAAGCCATAAAGCAGATGAGAAAAGTGATCTTCCCAGATCTCCTCCGTCCGAGAGCACAGGACAGGACCAGGAGGGCAGAGCCAGCTTGTATGAGTTTGTCAGTGCAGACGCACCTGTTGGGTAGCATTGCCTCAAAATACAGTGCTGCCTTCTAGACTCTCCTCTCCCAAACCTGCAATAAAGTGTTAGAAATACAATACCACCTTTTCCAAGTTACACAGAATCTCAGCTAAACAATAATAGAGAATGTGTAGTCTCTTTCTGTTTGCTGATTGTAAAATATTTTTAGGGTTTGAGGCTTTTTTTTCTAGGTTTTATCTAGTTTATTGGTCACTTTGAATATTTAGTCCTTCCTAATGCTGCATTAGGAATAAAGTGGTGTTAACCATTCACAAGTAACAACAAATTGAAATTCGAATGCATATTCTGTGAAAGAGATGAAATTTCAGTAGTCTGTTCCATGCAATATTATTAATATCAAATAAAGGTACAAACCTATTTCTGATCCTGTTATCTTATACTGGATTTGGGTCTGTGTCCAAGCACCAGCTGCCGGCACACAGACAGCCCTGAAAGGTACAGCCTGAAGCTTTGCAGCTCTGGCAAATCGGCCTCTAATCTCCTGAAAACGGGGCCTGTGAGTGGGAACTGACATCCAAAACCGTGTCTGAGGGAGAGTCAGCTAGTCGGTTGCATTTGGACTTTATCATGCTGCATCCACGCCTGCTTGTTATAGCTGAGCAGCGAACAAGGCTTGAGACTGACATTGCCCCTTTGGACCTCAGCAAACTTTGAACTCTCAATTTCGAGTGACAGTCGAAGGAAGAAATCCATAGCCTGAGGAGGGAGTAGCCTGTCCATTAGCTTAAGTGGGTCTGTCAATGAGGAGAGGATCAATATTGTTCCTTGTACTTGGTGCTCACATCTCTGCACCCCAGGTGTCTTTCCCTGGTCCGTTTTGGCCGTAACGGTGTCTTGCCCCCGTGTACCGAGACCACACGTGTGCATAAATGTCTGCAGTGGTGGGTTGTGTCACGGCTCATATGTCAGGGGTTGTCTTTCCCTTCTCCAGTGTGTCCTTCAAAATTATTATTTGTTTTTGTGGGACATCTGCTTATACACAGGGAACATCCCCGTGCTGATTTTGTTCGACAATCACAGCCTTTGAGTGAGTCAGCTGGGGATGCTGTCACCCTAAGAAATACTGCTCAGCAGCCAGATGATATGCCATGAACCATTTCTGCAGGGAATCCATCTTAAACTCATTTTAGGCTAACACAGCCACAGCCGTATATTACAAAAAGGGGCAGCTAACCCTTTAGATCTGCTAAGTGTGATTGAAACACATTACTCACTTTCTCACTATTGGACAGTTTTCTCCAAGAAAACAATCACTGAGGGGGGAAAACTCACTATGCAGGCAGTCATAGAGCTATGTTAATGACAAGGTTTCTTTGCTCTGACTTCAAACCAGAGCCAGCTGCCAGAGGGAAAAGCACAGAAAATTAACTGTTCCAGGGTACGCTCAGACCTTTTTCAAGTCAAACAAATTTTGCCTTAAGACATTGAAGTATTAAGAATATTGACAACACCAGTACAAGCACATGTATTAATTATTTGTAAATAAAGTGGTTTTTCTTGATGATGAGATCAGGCAATGTATCTTCTCTGTGTGCTGTGGAGCTGACAGCATTTCGGCGTGAGCAAGCCCTTGGGCAAGGCAGGCACAGTGTGTAAGGGTCTCTTCATTTATTAGAACACCACAACATTAACTAAAGCCTTACCAGGGCTGAGGAGGGAAGTTGTAAGGAGTGAGTGTGAAATAAGATGTTCATCAGATGTCCGTAGATATCCTGCATAATCTAATATAACCAGCATAATGGAAATGAAAGAGACAAACTTCCTGGTATCAGAATCCTGGTGGGAGTTCTCCATAACCAAGAACAGGGAATAATTCTCTTTTCCTTTCTCTTTCCATATACTGCAAAACCTCCCTTCCCTTCCCTTCCCTTCCCTTCCCTTCCCTTCCCTTCCCTTCCCTTCCCTTCCCTTCCCTTCCCTTCCCTTCCCTTCCCTTCCCTTCCCTTCCCTTCCCTTCCCTTTCCCCTTCCCTTTCCCCTTCCCTTCGTCTCTGTTTAAAAATGGAAATGCTAATTATTTTCCTTTTTAAAATAAAGACCTGTTACATGCCCAGCAGTAGATTTGTCACATTGCCACACATTGATCCTGTAAACTGTAAAAAAATTACCCCAACCATCAAACCGCCCAGCTGATAAAGCCAAACTTCCTGATAAAATCAGGCTTGTTCTACGCAATATGAACAGAAATGGGATTGTTATATGTTTGGGGTGAAATAATATGGTATGACTCCAAAAAGAAATCCCTAGAAAGAAAAATAGAAGTGATTTTTAGATTAAAAAAGTCACATTAACAGTGCTTTCTCTGTGCAGAAAGAAAAAAAAAAAAAGATTTTGTGTTTGAGTCTGGTATTGCAGGAGCTGATGCCACTGATCCGCTCATTCATTTCAGCGGGGCTCTCTGGAAAGGTCTGCCGGCGGGATGAATACGGATTGTTAGCATTCATAAAAGTGCCTCGGCGCTTTGTTGCCAGGAAACGGTAATGAAAGTATAGGGATGCCAGCTTGATGATAGGGCTACGGGGCGGCGGCATTAATCCCGTGCTTTGCAGACATGAGATCTCTATCATTTGCAAACATGAATGCCTGCACAGGCTGATGGAAATTTCGGAAGGTCATTTTGCTAATGGTTTTCTAGAAATGTGGAATGTTAGAAAAGCTTAAGCCAACAACAGCATCACGCAAGGGCTCTGAAAAAAAACTCCTCTACCCTGTAGAATACAGTTTTATGGGATATACTAGTGCATAAAGTGTTTGTGCTGTTTGCTTTTGACATAAGGAGAGTATAACTAAGGTGACTTGCCTCTGCAAGAATCGGGGACCATCAGGTGTTATCGTTAGTTAATAAGCAGAGGGATGTTCATGTTTTACTGCAAAAGGCAAAGAAAGAACCTGGTAAATTGAGACTGGGCTTTTCTAGATAGGCTTGCCTGTGAGCAGAATTAAGACAAGACCTTGGTAAGTTCCAGGGATGCGGATGGAGTGGTCAGGATTTCACCTAAATTTGAGGGCTTTTATTTTTGTTTCTCATGTGTAATATTTTCTAATGTTCATTCAGTGGGAAAGACATAAGGTTCATATTTGTGCATTCATAATATGGCAGAGTTTCTTAAAGGTTTGTTCTGTACAGGGCACTTTGGGTTGTCCTGCTGCCTCTCAAGGGATTTGTGTCAGTTCCTGGCAAGGGTAATGAAATCTTGTAAAGTTTTATGAATCTGCTTCTTTGGTTTTTACCACTCCTTCAGAATAATTTGTTTAAATGTGTCTAAAAGGAATATATTGAACTATAGCGAAGGCCACAGAGAATTTTTTTTTTTTTTAAAAGCAACAGCTGTTTTTCACTCTGGTTGCTTGTCATTAGGCTGGAATTTCTGAGGCAGGAAAGGCCTCATGAAATAGAGGGGAAAATCTCAGTGTCCTTGAGCTCTGCTGGACTCTCATACAGGAGACTCCTTGCAAGGCAGAGGGCTGATTATAATGAAAGTCCAAGCCTGCTTTTAGTCCTTCTGTTCTTTAATCTTCAAGAAAAGCAATCTTCATGTGCATGGCTCTTGTAAAATGACTCCATACATCTTTTATAAATGCTCAGTGGAAAGTATAGCTCGGCTGAAGCAACGCTGGGGATAAGGACGTAGGGGTGAGCAGCAGCAGCACTTACCATTATCCGTGCCCATCACCCTGGAAAGCTCGCTCGTCTTCTGACAGCTGGACCGCCATTTATGTGTCTTCAATTGCAATCATCCTGAAAGCAGCAAACCTACATCTGGTTCTTAATTATTCAAATAGCGCTCCTTGTGAAGTGTTTAAATTCATAATAATACTCAAAACTTCCCGTGATGGAAAGTGATGCAGAGCTCCTGAGCGCTGCTCTGGGGTCGCATGCGGAGAGGCTGTTTTGTACCATCGCTTTGGAAATTAGATACCATGATATGACATTTCCTTTTAGCAATCTTGGGAAGCTCTTCCAGTGCTGATAGCAATCATCTCCAAAGAAAAAAAAAAAAAGTGCACTAACCTCTGGTAAATATCTCTTGAGAGGAGCAAAAACAATCTCGTGAAAGGTATTACCTGGCTTCTGAAGGAAGCAGCCTTGGTAAATGTGCCTGTCGTTTTGACCTTTCCAGCCAATGGGATGTGAAAATGGGGAGATTAAAGAGGCAGAACTCGGAGAGGAGCTTCTGAGAAAAGACAAAGCAGAACAAAAGAGAGCCCTAAAGCGTTGAGTTTGCTTTTGCGTTAGAGGCCTCATCTAAACGGCTTCAGGGAGAAAGTGGGAAGTGAGGTGGTTCCCTGGAAGACCTAAAGCGGTGTGAAACCACTGCAATGGATACGGCTGCTCCTCTCTAATGGCAAATGCCTGCTGCCCTGCCTCTAGGAGGATGCCTTTCTTCAGTGGTTTGAACGCCGGCTTCGCACCTGCTTGGTGGTGGGTGGCCAGCTGGAAGATGTCCATGGTGACGTGACCGAGCAAGATACCCTTAGTCAAAGGGACGTCTTTTGGGACTCGTGTTAGTTGACGGCTGATTTAGGGCTACGTTACAAACATAATGGCTGAAAACTGTGATCTGGATTTAGCCTTTCCTGTCCAGGGCTTCTCCTTTGCTGTCAGTGTGCGGGAACAGACTGATTACCGCTGCTTTTCCACGTGGGATTAGCAATGCGCCTTCTGACTAAACACTGTTATGAGGTGTTTTATTTCAGCCTTTGAATGGTAAATACACCTTAAAATTGCACCGACTTAAATTTCAGGACTTTATTGATTTACTAGACTCAATTTCATACATGAGCAGGTTGGCTTTTGTTTAGAGGCAGGGCCTATTTCTCCGTGGCATGCCAGATTGGGCAGGTATACGAGATAAAACATATGCATAACATTATATTCTTAGTCTTTTCCTTCATTTTAAGCAGTGGAAGAATTAGATAGGGGGATGCAGGGAGCTGTTCCTTGATTTTCTAATATGACATACACTGAGCTCTGGCTCTGCCCTTTCCATCAGGTCTGTGTGAGCCTGGTGTTGGGCTGTGAGCGCATGGTTCCTAAAACCTCTGTTCATAAAACCTCTGTTCCTAGGTGCTCATCGACTACTTGCGTGACCCCGTGCGTCTCCTTTCCCTTCTTTATTCCCATGCTCTTTTACCTGTTTTCCCTGTTCAGGCTGCAAATTGCTGGCACGGAAGGAGCTCTGCTGCAGCATATCTGCTGCCATGGGCTTTCTGGCTTGACTGAGTGGATACTCCAGACATTTTATATAGCAATATAAATTGTTATTGCCGATAATAATGTTACCATGTTTATCCCAAGGCAAGGAGGGGAAACATAAATTCTCTCTGGCAACACTTATCATCTGAAAGTATGTGTACAACAATATCCCATGTAAATTTTCTAAATATGCCATCATCATTATAGCAGCGATGATGCTGCTCACAGCCAACAAATGCTATCAGGTTTTTTTATGCAGTCAAGTATCAGTAAAATACTGTATTAGTGTTTTATGTGTTTATACGCATGACTTTTTGCCAATAAGAAAGTCATATTACTTTAAATAATGGTAATACTGGTTATACCTCATATCAAATACAGGAAACTGTATCAATTGAAGTACTTAGCAAAAACACATTGGTATCTTAGTGTTTCTTCTATTTTGAACTGTAGCGAAGAGCAGCGACTTTTTAATGTAATCATTATATGGCAGATTAGAAATGGGCTTTGTGCTTTTTTGCTGGATCAGGAATTCAGCAACTGAAAGGCAGCTGGCCCCTCGCCAATGAAATAATTTTGGGTGTGATTTTAAACCAGATGATTCTCGCTGTAGCTGATGCAGGAGGACGTGCAAGGTCTCGGTGTCCTGCCCTTGACCAGCAGCATTAGATCTGTTAGTGAGACATTGCTGACCAGAATGGTAGACACTTGAAATGCGAAAAGCAGTTTCACGTGTTTTTCACTCTTCTTTCTTTTCCAGCACGGTGTGATTTATCTCCATGCCTTTTATTTTATTTTTTTTAAGGAGCAACATCTACCACTAGAGGGAGAATAGGTTCTGCGTTTGTTTTAGACATGCATACTTTTTATTCATGTTAACTACATCTTCTATATGCAGTTACTGACACATAAAACCTGTTTTTCTTGTTCTGGTTTGTGTGATCCTAATCTAATTCTGTCTTGTTGAAGAAGCACAATGAAGTAAGAATGACAAGCTGTAGTTTTATTAAAATACTTTGCTTGGCTTGATTTGTGTGTAAATTGCAGCGAGCATTGCCTAAGCCCTTTGTGGATATTATTAAAAAAGAAATATGTTGCAAGTTGAAAGACTACTTAGTAATAAATGAGTAATTTCTTATTAGTAAGGGTTGTTTCTGAAAGGAACTAGGAGCAGGTAACACTGGCAACTTGGAAGGAAAAGGTGTTTCTGATGGTGTTAGTTTCTTGCTAAATGTTCTCCAAAACACTTTAAAAAATATGTACCACTCCCCAAATCTGTTTTTGTTTGTTTGGTTTTTGTTTTTTTGAGTGGGCCGTTTAATGACTACCTGAACAACTTTTCTGCTAATGAACAGTATACGAGATCCTTTTTGCATCACTGAATGAAGTCAGCTAAAGTTGCCCGCTGAGGGCCGCGTTTGGGAGTGTGTTTCATGGGCTTGGTACCCTGGCAGGCCCTAAAGGGATGCCCTCATCGCGGAGGCTGCTCTGCAGCTGGAGCAACACCGACAGCGATTTCAGAGAGCACACCAACTCTACCCATCCACCTGCCTTTCAAAAGAGGCCAAGTCCTGCGGTTGTTACTCCTTATTCAGGGAAAACTGGCCTTTGAAGCCAATGGTGAAGCCTATTTTATCTTTTGGACAACAGAAGTGGAGTCAGTTCAGTGGATCTCTAGGGGATGTGCAGGAACCGCAGGGATGGACGTGAGCAGTGGGCTTCTCGGGATGTTCCCCCAAAGGGCTGAATCCTCCCTTGCCCACCCCATGCAAAAACACAGCTTGTATTCATCAGCCAGTCATTCTCTTTGTCCTGGTGCTTCCCATGGGCTCCTTTCTTCTGCAGGAGCCCCGCTGCCCTCCCCGGCCCCATCGCTCATCGCACCCTCACTTCTGTTTGCTGTTTCTTCTCTTGCCATCTCTTTCACCCCTTGAAATTCTCAGCAGGACTCGCACACTGCCGCGCTGGGTGGTAGACTTGGCTTACTAGCCTGATTAGAATGAAGGTTATGTTTATTTTCATGAGCCAGTAACGGGAAAACTGCTTTCCAGACTGCCTAAATATTTCATTCCAGTCAAGAGGAACCTGTAGATTCTTTGAAGATGTGTGTGCCGCCTTTCAAGTACCTCCTAAAATAGTTTTCTTATGGATATTACCATATTCAGCAGCTCAGTCCTATACCGTCTCTTTCCCTGGGGATTACAGATAAAGACTTATCTTATTAAGAAGGCTGACCCGTACTCCAGTCTATTTTTCCACTGATCCTAATCTTAATGTTGAATACAACAAGATTTCATGTAGAGGCAGTGTATTAGGACATAAATGTGCTCTGTACTAACTCAGAATAATCTCTATTTCTCTCCAAATTTGGCTTATCCAAATCCTCTGTTTTCTCAGGGAACATTATTCCAAGAATATATTTGTCTGCTTTTCCCTGTAGATATTGATCAAATTGCACTGAAGTCAGTACAAGACTTCTCAATGATTTTCAGTGTTTTACTTTCAGCTTTGCATCAATTTATATTTTCCCAGGTTGTTCTTATTTTATTCTGAGCTTGGCTGTAACGCTAACCTTCATTTCCATTGGAAATCCAGTAACTGCTAAAGATCAAGGAACAAACTGAGTGTGAAATACACATAGAGATGCTTTTTGTGCCTGTGACCTTCCAGTGTCCGGCCTCAAGCAGTCATTCATTATCAGTTGCCCTAAACCCACGGTATAAATCGCTCACTAATTTCCTCCCTGAACCAATCTAGGCAAAAGAAAAGGGACCTTGCCATGACAAGGAATAGAAATAACATTGGAAATACAGAAAGCAAGCTTAATTATTATTCCTTTCCCATATGCTATCAACCAAACCTTTTTTGGCCTCCAGGAAAGCTGCTCTTGCTTTTTAATTTCTTTCATGCAACTCATGGTTTCTGTCTGCAGCCTGATGTTCTCCAAGGTGGATACCTGAAGGACACTTTCCTGCCTTAAACCTCGATTCCCTGACAGCAACCACAGCTGAGCTCCTGTGTTTAACATGCCAGACAGACGCTTTTCACAGCCTTTTTCTCTTGCTTGGTGAGGATGTCGGCATCAGCATCATCTGCTTTGCTTCTCAGGGTGCAGAGCGAAGAAACAGTTCTCACTCCTAAATGCTTTGGTACCTCCAGCACTGTGGCTCGTTGAGGTGCAGCATGGCTGGGGATGCGACATGGCAACAGGTCCTCAGTCTCGTGTCTCACTGGAAAGTCTGGAAAAGACTTCTCTGGAAGAGACTTGGCAGCCCCAAACCTCCTCCATCTTTAATACAAATAAAGGCGCTAAAAGGGGTCTCAGAGTGAAGAGCAAGGGGGAATGCAGTGCTTGGGTTTTAAAAAGCCGGGAGTAAATGGCAGTGCTGTGTGCAAGGAACTCCCTTGGCCTCGTGGATAAAACTGCACTAGCGTAGCCAAGAACTTGGCCCTGACATAGCCTTGAGATATACAGCTTTTCTTGATCCCAAGTAGTGACATGTTGATGTGTTGTGTAAATCCCAGGGTGCTGCTGAGAGAACGTCTCAAACATGGCACTGCAATAATTCATTAAACGTTATTAGATCTTTTTGTGGCTTGCTTGCTTATCAAGCCCTGTCATATTACTTTTTGGACATAACATATTGCCTCTATGTTAATTGAAAGACACACCAGAAAACAGAGCAAATGAGAGAGCTCAGAAGCTGGCACCGTCCATGAATTGTAAATAATAAGAACTCAATATGGAGAAATTATCAGAACATCTCCTTATTATACTTAATAAAGAAACAACAAATTGCTCCATTCTTGGATGGCTGGGAAAAATAATGAGTTGAACAATAGACAATCTCACTTCTATTTCCAACTGTGCAGAAATTAAATGTCAACTACAACCACTTATTCTTCATTTCCACTTCTCTGTACCATACTTTTCCTTGTCAGGCTCCTTAACAGAAAGTTAAGCAGGAGAGGGGACGAAAACAACCTCATTTTTAAGAAGCCAACAGCACATTTAAAATGCTAGAGCATACTCTGTGAAACTCATGAGTGCTCTTTGTAATGAGAAAAGTTTCCATGTAGGACAAGCTTCTATTGTGCAAAGCCATCTCCCATTAATATTTTAAAATAGAATTTAAGTGTCTGCGTTTTCCCCATTAGAGTTCAAGGTGACAATTGTGTGTCAAAGGGGAAAGTTGTCTCCTATAGAATATATATAAGGATATAAGCAGTAAATTTGTTTCTCCATTGTTATGTACCTTATTCGCTTATTCCCACATGAAGTATGTTTAAAACCCTTTGAAACTAAATGGAGGTGGAAAGCATGGCAAAAGGAAACTCAACTCACAGGAGAATTAATTAAGCCATTAGCAGTAGATCAAAGCAGCACAGAGTCAGGCTGGTGACTTTGTGGTTCAGTTCTAACTAAGCTTTGGCTGAAGCTGTTCTGGTTCAGTTCGGGATCAAGTTTAACACAATAACTTGAAAATGATGATGTATACCCAGCAGTCTGAATCTGATTAATTCCCCTGGATG
Organism: Caloenas nicobarica; assembly: GCF_036013445.1. Taxonomy (NCBI): domain Eukaryota; kingdom Metazoa; phylum Chordata; class Aves; order Columbiformes; family Columbidae; genus Caloenas; species Caloenas nicobarica. Next base: position 114,662,798 of record NC_088247.1, read on the forward strand.
ATCAAACTCAAAGGGTATTTACAAACTTCCTTCTTTTGTGTGGTCCAGCAGACCACAGGAAACTTTTCATGCAGAATTTGCTGTTTCCTCATCCTGACACAGCTGCACTGCTGTGGCTTCTTGGGTCCCTCTGTGGCGGGACAAGGGGCTATGTCTGCTTCCCCAAACCAACAAGAGACCCAGAGTAGCTGTAACCCCTTTGCACCTCCTCTGTGGCTGAAAATGGGTTAATTTTCCCTCATGCAGTTAGAAACCTTTCTTTTTCATAGCTAGCATGGCCGTTGTTTGGATTTAGTTTAAGAACAAGAAGATAACGCCTTGGATAGAATTAATGTTTTTAATTGTTGTTGTCTGGGAGCCAAGGATGGTTCTGAGCTCTCTGCCCACAGGTGTGAGGCAGCTGGGAAGGGGGGCATCCAGACCCATCAGTAAGAATATTCTGTGTCATTAGCATTATGCTTCATATTTAAGGAGAGTCAGGATCTTCTGGCTAGGGATGGAGTCAGATTGGAGCTGGGATGGAGACCTGTTCTAATTTGGCCTTTTGCCATTCTGCTGTTTTGCAGAGGCCTCTGGGCCTTTCTGCCTTTTTTTTTTCCCTTTTTTTCTCTCTTCAGGATCAGCTGTTTGGGACCAGGTGCTGCTTCCTGGGACCGGCTGCTCGGTGTGGATGGAGTTTGTGAGGAATTGCATTATCTTTTATTTTATATTCTATTTCCATCCTACATATATATAAAAATTATTATTAGTAGCATATTAGTGTTATTTCATTATTTTATTAAACTGTGTTTATCTCAATCCATGAGTTTCTCCCTTCCTCCCTTCCTTTCAATTCTCTATTTAGGGGTTGGGGGGAGTGAGCGAGCAGCTATCATGGTTATATTGCTAGCTCAGGTTAAACCACAACACCTATATACTTCAGCCAGGAGTTTGGAGGATCCCTGCACATGTGCTGTCTGCACTGGAAACAGGCCACTATCTCAGGTACCAACCTCTCATGATGCAGCCTCCAAACATTTGTGGTGGGCACAGGGCTCTCCAGGAAGGGATGCAGCTGGAAAGACGAGCAGTGTTCACCAGCCACGACATCCAGCTGCCAGACGAGCTGCTGGTGGTCCCTCCACCAAGCGTGAAAGGAACGGTCACCTTCTGGTTTATATTATCACCATTAGGACCACAGAATCATAGAATGGTTTGGGTTGGAAGGGACCTTCAAAGCCCATCCAGTGCCCCCCCTGCCACGAGCAGGGACATCTTCACCAGCTCAGGTTGCTCAGAGCCCCGTCCAGCCTGGCCTGGGATGTCTCCAGGGATGGGGCAGCCACCACCTCTCTGGGCAACCTGGGACAGTGTTTCACCAACCTCACTGTAGAAAATTTTTTATCACGTGTAGCCTGAATCTCCCCTCTTTTAGTTTAAAACCATCACCCCTTGTCCTGTTGTAACATGCTCTGCTAAAAAGTCTGTCCCTGTCTTTCTTATAGGCCCCTTTTAAGTACCGAAAGGCCACAATAAGGTCCCCATGGAGCCTTCTCTTCTCCAGGCTGAACAACCCCAACCATGAAGGTTAATGACAGGGATGGATGCAGATGACAAAGATGCGAGGGAAACGGACACTCGCTACCATTTAGTTTAAGCCAGTTTCCCAAGCTGTGGCAAGCAGAGCGCTGGCGCACAGCCCGGCACAGCAGCAGCCGCTGCCGCCGCTGCCAAAGCCACCAGGTCCTGCCGTGTCTTCTGCAATGGTTGCTGCTGCTCTCCCTGAGGCACTGCTGAGGATGGTGCTGGCAGTGCCAGCTCCGGGGCTGCCCCAATTTCGTTGCTCCCACCCTGAGCTGCTGGCAGCACCCTGGCCGATGGTCTGGCTCCATGTCCGTGGCATTTCATTAAAAAGAAAAAGGCAACTGCAGGAAGGAGCAAAGGGGGAAATACCAAAACCTGGCACCAGTAGTCGCTCATTAAAGCCGCACAGCTCCCAAGGAGAATTTCAAGTTGACATCTTGATTGTTTTTCACTTGATACTGCATGCTGAGACCTGCTGGAAATGGGATAATTCTCCTTGTTTAGTGTGGATTCATGCAGCACTTGGTTGCATTCTTAATACAGTGACATCCTTTATTTTTCACCCATCAGGTGGCTCCGTTTGGACCTTCCATCGGGAAGCTGTAGTGAAGCCCTGGTACTCGCTGAGGCTAGCAGCAGGACACTTGTCCCCTTGATAAGTTATCCATCTGAATACAAGTGTGAGTTCAAACTGGAGATGTACAGACGCGTTCTGTGCAAAGTGGGTATGAATATTGACACAAAACTTGGCTTGGGCATGAGCTCAGGAAAGGAAATTGTGTATATGAATCAAAAGAACTGTGTTTGTGTGCTGCTGGGAATGGGCAATGCTGTTTATTCCTTGTGATTTTGACAGATTGGAAAATCAGAGCAGCCCGAGGAAAAGGACGATTCCCCTGGCTGAGATAAAGGAGTTCACAATGCATCTCAGTGGGGACAGCAGAAACGTCATCTGACTCTGCGTGGCACATCAGGTGTGAAAAGCCCCACAGAAACAGGCTGGAGGATGATGCTGGGCAAGTGTTTTCCCCAAAGGATTCTGAGGAGTGGAGAGATGGATAACTTTCCTGATGAATCAATCTGTGACAAGATAATACCTTCTCCCAAGTATTGGCCATGGAGGACCCTCTTAGTCTATTTAGCGGCAAGCGTTGAGCTTTCTGCATCGAATTAGCAAATGCTGATTTGCTTATCAGCAAACTGCACCAGGGCTGATGATGAGCTCTGTCTCAATGGCGAGTCCTGCGGGATGGGGAGGTGCCTGTCCGTCTGTCCCCTCCACTGTCTGCCAGCCTGGAGGGTGTCTCAGCACACTCAGATAGAGGTCCTGGTCGATGTGTCCCCCATTTGGCACAATGGAAACATATTTCAAACTGTGATGGGAAGAAAGGATTATAGCAGATAAGATGTAACCATTGGCTGAGGTGTTAATTCTTGCCCTTTCAGGCTATTTGCATGTGACCAAAAGGAAAGGCAACTGGTCATTGTCATGGGGAAGTGTGCATTAAAGGGCCTGAATGAAAGACTTTGTACCACTTGTTATTAGTAAGGTCCAGCCTGTCATCTCGTGGGCTTGGGACCTGTTTTGCCACCCCAGGAAGTGATGGCATGTGTGTGAAGGCGTTTCTGAATGAGCAGGTCCATTGCAAGAGGTAAATTAGGAGTAAGAAGGAAGTGCAGAAGGCGGTGGTCAGGAGCTGGTCAGCTGCAGTGCCGCTCCTCTCCTTGCCGGCAGGCTGGAGATTCACAGAAGCTTCAGAGATGCCACCTCTGAGACCCGAGGATAATTTCTACTGCAGGTGGAACTGGCTTTCCCAACTCCAAGTGAAGGGCAGCAGAGGGGCTCTTTGTGATAATGCAAGAAAAAACCTTGGAAATGCTTTGTTAACTGTATCTGAACCACGTGTTCGTTAAAGACATTTATATCACAGGAGTAGAGGAGTATTTGGGAATGTGTGCGCTTTGGGTCTGGTGTGGATTTGGGTTTACAAACTTTGCCAGGTGTTTCTGAGTGTAAAATATTTAGTATTTAGAAACTGACACTATATTTTCTACCAGGTTTTTAAAGAAAGGCAGTTGAGGTGCTGGGTGTGGGTAAGCATATTCACATACCTTTAGATTTGCTTTTTTTGGTTTGTTGTCTACACACTGTGATCTGTGTATGAAAGTCTCGAAAATATCCCTTTCTGGCAAGTTTTGTAGAAGTCAGGCCGAGAATAGAGCGACTTTCCTAAAGCCTCAACCCTTCGAACATCCACTGAGCAACTTAGCTACAGGACGCAGCCCTAAGAAAGCAGGTTCCTCCCAGGTCCTCCTCTTGTAAAACTTACTTGTTCCTCACTGAAATTGCAGGAGATGTTACATGTCGAGTGTAATAATTCAATGGGGCCGACTGAACCGATGAGAGTTTCAAGCAAAGTGAAATTTAACTCATTGCTGAACCAAAGGGCAGACGAGAGAGGCGTGTATATATACAGGGGTGTGTATATATATAGGGAGAGATATATATGGGGTGTATATAGGGGTATATATATAGGTCTATATGTATATAGACATCCCTACCTACAACTGTGTATATATCCCTATAGATAATGGGAAGATACATATTGATAGGGGGTGTTTGTGTATATATACATATATATGTATGTATAGGCAGATATACACACTTCTAAATAGATAAATATATACATATATTATAGATAATATATATAATATATAAACTATATACATAAACATTGGGGTACAGCCCCCGTAACCCTCCTCCCCAAGGCATCTCCTCCCAGCCTTCTTTTTATTTTCTTTTACTTTTTATTTTTCTTTTTCCTTTTTCTTTTTCTTTTTCCTTTTCCTTTTTCTTTTTCCTTTTCTTCCTTTTCCTTTTCCTTTTTCCTCCTCCTGCTCCGCCCCCGCCGCGGCCGAGGGCGGGGCCGGGCGGAGCAGCGCTTTGTGACGTTGTTTGTCCCCGCACAGCCCCCATAGCCGCTCGGGGGGCGGTTGCCATAGCGACATGGCCTAGGCCGGCAGCCGGCCTGCACTCGGCCCCGGCGGGCGGGGCGCGGGACGGCGGCGGGGGCCAGGCCAGGCGGGGCGAGGCTGGGCCGGTGGCGACTGGAGCAGGTGCAGGTCCGAGCGGCCCGGCGGGGATGAGCCATGGCTTCGGTGAAGGTGGCCGTGCGAGTGCGGCCCATGAACCGCAGGTGAGTGCGGCCCGGTGGCGCGGCCGCCCCGGCCTTTCCTGCGCCTCGCTCCCCAGAGGCTGCGCGGCCCCAGGCGCGGGGCTGCGGCGCCGGAGCCGCCGCCGGTGGCGGAACTCACGCAGGGGGTGCGGGACGCTCCGTGTCGCACCTGTGCAGGCGGTGAGGGCCGAGGGGGAGCTGTGCCCGGGACCCGAGGGGCTGAGCCGCTCGGGGTGCCAGGGCCGGCTGCCGGCAGCGCTGCTCCCCGGCGGGCTGGGAGGGACTCCCCCGTTATGTTGGAAGGTGCGGGGCCTTTCCTGGGAAGTTCACTCTGCCATGGTCTTAAGCATTGGTTTGCCTGTTTCTTTTGTAATGACAAAAAAGTTTACTTCGGTGAAGTTGGGAAACTGCTGAGAGGCAGTGACCTGCGAAGGGTGCACAACCAGGCTTCTGAAATGTGAAAGGAAGCTACTTCTTCATTTCATCTAGCAACTGCAACCCCTTCTACCGACTAGAAAAAGAAACATTGTCGAGTTCATTTATAATGCCAGTTTTTGTGGAGGAGCCGCTATGGTAAAGGTTATTAGTAGGCTGCTTAAGCTCACAGTATAAAAGAAGCAGTCCGCCCTGCTTACTGTATTGACAGGAGTTTGTCACCTGCCTCCTGAGATGAGTCTAGAAAGTAAACAGTCTTTGGTGAAACAAGTGTATAATGTGCATGATAGAGTTATTTTTTAATTATATAATTTAAGAGAAATGTAGCAAATGATCAGATTCTACTGGCAGAGCTCTTATGTCTTCCCTTGTTCTGGAATGATGTAGCCGGTTAAAAAGAAATGTGTTTTAAAAGCATAGGCAGCCAGTCAGGCTCCCACTATTCCTTTCACTTGATCAGATTCAGGCATTTTAAAAAAAATAATTTACCAAGTTCTGAAAGTTAGTCCATATCTTGTCATTTTCAGTGGGGAAAAAAAACCCCAAACAAACAACAAACAAACATGAAAATAAAGTTGCTGAAGGTTGGAAAGGGAAAATATTGTAGTTTGGTTTCAAGTAGTTCAGGCAGTTTGATGGAGCCAAGTCAGTTTGATGAAGAGGTCAGGGTTGGTGAATAATTTTGTCACATTCTCCTGCTTTCCTCCTTACTTCCGCCCCTGCTATTTAACCATATGGTTTCTATAAATTTTAAAAGTTATTCTATATATACACTTCGCTTTTCCTTTCAGCATCTCTGATGACAGCGTGGGTCTTAAAGTGTTGATAAGACTACTTATTTGTAGTGTTTTGGTAGTAGGGAGAAGTTTTATTTGCAAACTAGAACCGTGATTTGCAAGAGACAGAAGAGAAGGAAATGGAAAGCATATGGCAGAAGGGAAAAGGGCTGGTAATTGTGATAGGCAGTGGAATCACCAACAGGTAAGGTGTGAGTAGAAGTTTGCAAGTGTTGTGGCAAAAGAATATTGCAGACAATGACTCTGGACCTGGCATCTAGAGTGCACATTGGAGAATAACTTGGATGGGGCTCCATTAGAACACACCTAGAAAATGATGGAAAAGAAAGAACCTAAGAGCAGGGCAGGCAGAGCCTGGATGTGATCAACATAGTCTTTGCCACCATGTACTAAGTGGCAAAGGGTAAACTGTGAATAACCTTATTCTGAAAACTACTGTCTGACTGTGGAGCTAAGCGAACTGTGAAGAGCCTTCCAGTTCAAGTTGTTAAAACCTTGCTATTTATGGGACGGTGCTTGATGTTGGTAAATAATTCTCAGGAAGCCGGATTCAATGTCATGGGATGTCGCATCTGAGTTTCGATTTTTCGGAGGCATGGTTGCTGTTCGGTGTGGCACCCACTACTGCAGCCCAGACGCGGTGCTGGGCTTGGTGGTGCTCCTCTCCTTCAGTCAGTGCTTGACTTGTGTGCTGTGTGTTGTAAAACAGATTCGAAGCCTTAGAGGATCCCACAGCTTTTCTTATTGTGATAGTGAAGGTATGGTGACCTGTAAGACAGGAGCAGGAATCGTATTTAGCTTTTATTGGTTTCCCCTGTACGTGTTTTCTCTCAGCTTTTCCCTTCACTGTATGGGTTACTGCAGTGATTTAAGGAGGAATGGCCTTTCTGCCTCTTCCAAGGAACTTTCCAATCCCGTGTTCAATCTGCAGCACTTATTTTCAAAATCTGTAACATGATACTGTATAGAGTTAAATTTAATTTTGTGTCTCTAAATTGGCTTTGGTTTTTTCAAAGCTTAATCATGCAATGCAGCTTATTTCATGAGTCATTTTTAATTAGAGGAGACAGTAAATGAATGGTTATTGGTAAGACTCCTGCATTATGGAGCAGTTGCACTGTGTGGTGTCATAGCACTGCTAATTGTGTAATAAGTCATGAACACGGATCTTGGAATGAATCATGTGATGGGGGGGTGGTTGTTTAAGGTTTACTTGCTATTTCATTGGCTAGGTGACAAATTTCAGGTTTGTGTCTGTGTTTTTTTTTTTCCTCAAATCTATTTTAAGACTTCTTGTTCTCTCGCTTGACCTAGAAGGAATTTCTTCGTTTCAGTACTGTTGCAAAGCCCTTGACCATTCTTCTTAAAGTAGTTAACATCCCAAATAGTATTACACAGAGGTCACGCTAGAGGTTTTTGACTGTATCTCTGGATAATGCAATAAAAATGATGTCTAATAGCTTTACAGTTATTGCTTTGAAAGTAGTTGTGAGCATGAGCTTAGAAAGTCAAGTTACTTGGTGAGTCTTCATCTATCCTTTGGTTTCCTTAATTCAATACTGAATTGCAATGGCAACCTTTCAGCTTGTGCTTGTATTTTAATGTTTCTGTAAAGTGGCTAAAAACCTGCCAGCTGGCAAAAGACTAGGTTTTCTTCATCAAGTAGAAGTCTGCAGGGAGGTGTAGTTGGCTGGGTGATGTATTTTGCTCTGGCAACTTAATAGTTTTGGTCACCATTATTTCTAAGGTTCATTATCTGAAACAGTCACTAGAAGCATTCATTCATTGTCTTATTATTTGAAGGACCTGACTGGAGAATCTCATATCTACTCCCACAAAATGCAGTTTCTCATCAAGATCCTGTCATTCCTCAGAATGGCTGTTTCCTGGGTAAAATAATGGGATTATAGAGAAGTGTAATCAGCTTTGAGGCACTTTTCTGTTCACTTACTGCACAGGTGACTTTGGGTTACTGGTTACTAGTCAGTGTCTCCTGCATAATGTGAGATATTTGGGATCCTGTTAAGCCTAACCTAATGCTGGCTCTCAGTTTTGTATTATACACTGCATCTGCACAGTTCAAGTAAATGCATTGCTTTATGTTCATCTACTCAGAGCCTTTTAAGAAGAATGAGGAGGTAATCTTTTCTTATTTCCATTTTATGTCACATTTTGTCTGCATGAAAACTAGAGTTCAGTTAGTGTTCAGGAAAACCACTTTAACTTTTTTGTCAGGTAAATTAAACCATTTAAAGTATGCTGAATAAGAACAAATATTTTTATATTTAGTAAAGGAAATATCAACTTGACTCTTTCAGATACTAATGCTTGTGCCCCTCAATTTCTTACACCTGTTAGCTATGTTCTATTTGGCTTTTAATTCATGAAGTAATAGAGAAAAACAAGCTTTGTCCGTGTGGTTTTTGTTTTTTTTTTTTACCTTTTGAATCTGTTTCTTGCATTTGCATAAACTAATTAATGTATTTAACTGGCTGAACAAAGTAAACGAGGGTCATAAGTTGTCCTTAACTGCAGAAGTTGCAGCTAACATCAGAATGGGGGTTTGCACTGCAGTAAGTTCTTCTTCCCTGTGCTTATCCCTTGCTCTTGGCATTTTTAAATGTTTATTTAAATGAGCTATGCAGACTTTCCCACAGCTCTGATATTTCCAGTATAATGACATAGAAATTCCAATTTGATTTAATTTTTAAATGATCAATTTTTAACCCTGTTTGCACATACTCCTTAGATTTGCTCTCTGAACAGAAGTGACTGATGGGGAGGATAGAAATGCGTGCCAGTGGCTATAGTGCTTTACGTGGTTATATGATTATTACCACATGAAGACAAACAGCTTTTATGTTTCATAGTGGGGAGACAGAGACAAATATGTTTTATTGCTCAGAGAAGGCTTTTGTGTGACTCTGGGATTTGTTTGGATTAAAAGCCAGGCCGATGTTGATACTTAAATCCACAAGTACATTCTATGTGATTATTCATTAGACGTAAGGGTGGCCCTCTTGGTTTTACATTATTACACCTCAGTTATGCTTGTAAGTCTAAGTGACTCATCTGCGTGCAGAGCTGGAGTCAGAGTAGCATGGGAAATTTAGGAGCAACATATTATCTTTAAAAATAACTGCTTGCACAATCCAAGCCCTAGTGTCAATAGCAGAGTTTTCAACCACTGAAATTAATATAGCAATGCAAAGGACAGAGATGTAAAAGAAGGAGTTTCATTTTACAAGGAACATGTGACTGGAGTGTTTATCTAGCAGCTAAAAGAGATAAACAGGTAAACAGTGAAGAGCCAGCTGAAATCTTAATTTCCTTCTGAATGTTTACAAGTGATTTAGGTAGGAGCTTACTGGCAGTATGAAAGTTATAATTAACTATCCTTGCTTTTTAGAATTGAGAAGAGAAGCAAAAGAAATCCGTGGGCAATATATTATAGAATTTCCAATGCACAGAAGAAGGGAATGAAGTGCTGTTTCATGATGAATTGCTGTGTCTAAAATATGGTTACTGTGTATATTTTTCATTTTCATGAATTTATAAAGATAGAGTGTTTTGACAAAATGTGTATAACATCAGTGTAACACAGGTAGAGTGAGAAAAGATGGAGTGATTACAAGCAAGGACACCCATAGCTGAATATCATTCTTGTCTCTGAAGTGCATGGTGAAATTTTTGCTGTGGCAGTTTCTGAGCACCGATTGTTGGTTGTTGCTTGTAAGAGGATCCAGAGTGATCGCAGTAACGTAGCTCAAAGCTTAATTTAGCCAAGTGTTGCGATACTGTCACTTTCTAAACTACAGTACCGATGAGGATAAGCCATTTATCAGCAAGCTGAGTTTGCTATTTCTTATGTTAAGTGTTTGAACTTCTTTTTTAATAATGGTGCCTGTGATTTGATTTACAATCATGTACAATTTCTCTACTATAAAAATAAGCTGTAAGATCTGTAAGAGCAGGTGAGGCTCTAGTGTTCCTGGGGTGAGTGTACCTCTCTCTTGCCTTTGCCTTTATCTGTGGGCGAGTCCAAATCCAATAAAAATCTACTCTGATGCTGAGTTGGCAAGACAGACTAACTGTTCTGAATGTGACCTTTTCACCTTGCCATATTTTGTGTCCAAACCCTTGAACCCACCCAATGACCTCCAGCAGATTTTTTTCCTTTGGGAAAGTGTTCAGAGTAGATACACTTCTCTCCCTGGAAGTGAACTGTTTATGTGTGTACGTATACATATATATATACACACACACACACACACACACACATACACATATACATATATATACACACATACATATATATATATACACACATATACATATATATATATATATATGTAATGACCTTCATCAGTGTGCTACTTCTGTTGTTAGTGTTGGACCAGTGCCTAAAGGTGTAGACTCTGATCTGAGTTACTAAGTCATGTACAGTTGATACTAAGAGAACTTGAAGTCCAAAATTAAAAGTATAATATGTTTGGTTTTGTAAGGTACATGAAGAAATGGTTTTATTTTCTATTTATTATACTCACCTCTTCAAGAGAAGCGAATGGTAGTAAGAGTTTTTATTCTTCACCATGGTCATGCTCAGCTCCTCAGGACAGGTCCCTTAGTGCAGGAAGGACCAGAAGGGTGAGCGTTGGCATGACAACGAACACGTCATCTCTCCTTCATAGCCACTACCTTTTCCCTGAGCTGAGTGAAGATGTGCTTAGCAGGTGGGTCATTGTTGGTGATGAGGTGGTGATACCCGGTGGATATGGCCAGGTTCTGGGGTGGGGTGAAGAACAGTGGGTGCTTCGTCCACTTGGCCTTGGCAGCTCTGCACAGTGAGACTGCCAGGCATGAAAGAGCACAAAAATCTAGTACTTGCTCAGTTATGAGAAGTGTAGAGTAAGATCCGTTTTTCCCTATGGGCGAAATGAAACGATCCTTGTATGGCCATGTTACCTGATGGTTTAATATGTAGGACTTAGAGAGAAAGAGCAAAGGAGAGGTGGGTAGGAAAACAGATGAGTATGCTCTGAAGGGACTATTGGTCCCTGGTTTAGATGGTATCTGACCGGTGCTAGGGAGGGTTCTGCTTGTTAAATGCATTGAACGTGTGTTCTTCAAGAACAGGTACCAGCAAAAAATTGTGGCATAAACATTTGTAATTATGTAAAAATGCCCTCAAAGATGATAAAAGTTTCAGTCATGGTAGTTGATGGCTGTCATTATTGCTGTCAGTAGTTCTGGAATGAAGATGCAATTGAGTTAGCAGTGTTTGTTGGGAAACATAGGTGCTATGTATTGTGAGGCTCCTTTAAATAGTATCTACAGGTATCATATATTTGAGAAAGGAATGTAGTAAGCTGTGTTGTAAGGCTGCAGGCAGACCATATGAAAGTAGAGGATAGGTTGGAGAACTTGCTGTTAAAGCAAATGAAGTAGAAACGACAGCTTAACCACAGCAGAGCGTTGACTCAAACTTGTAAGGACTAGAAAAAAATAAGAGAAGAACCTAGTTGGCTTGAGGAAAGGACTTGGTTGTCAGTGACAAGGATAAGAGGTGATGGAGGTCTTATAATCAATATAATAGCATGGGTAATGGTTGCTTTTTAAGTTTCAAGGTTGTTTGGTTGGGTTTTTTTGTTTGTTTCTTTGTTTTTTGGGAGGGGGGCATAAAGGCAGTAAGTAGCAGAAAATAGTTCGGGCCTGGTTGTATAGAATGGGAAGAAGCAGCAGCTACGAGGTGGGGGAAAAAACACCAAAGTTATTTTACAAAATTATTTTAAGGAGAACATTTCAAATGTAAAGCAGAATAGTTGTTGTCCTGAACAGTTTAAATCTCAAATGGGCTGGCTGTGTGTTCCTAAGGGGTGTTAAAACGCAGCCTTGGGCAGCTGTGTTGAGGAGTGGAGCCTGAGCCTGTGGCCTGTGCTAAAATGAGAAGTTAAAGCCAAATGGAGAAGCCAACACCAAGGATGGTAGTTGGCTGGGAATTTGGATGCCACAGGTCAGGATATTCTAGAAAAACTTGTTGGACTCTCCTGAGCCATTTCCACAATAGCCAGTGTCAGCAGCGCTGAAGCGAGCTGTAACTTAAGGGTAGAAGCAATAGAGAATAGCAGCACTCTCTGGTGGTTTCTGTCTCTAGAGTTTCTCACCTCTGCTGAAGTACATGGTCTTTGAACATCAGTGGCTTGTGGCTTGCTTTCCTCTTCTTTTCTTTCTATGTCGTTTTCCTCTGTGGTTAATCTTTCAAGTTTTTCTACTTAGAACCAATGAATTTGAACTTGGGACTGTCATACAATACAGTGCAGTTCTTGTTTCCAAATATCTTGCAGAGCCAAACACTGAAGCTGTGGCTGGGACTTTGCACAGTGAGCTCCTGGCTTAATATATCTTGAAGTCCCATTTCTGGAACCTTAATAGCTGAATTATGTTAGAAAACATCAACAGAAATGTCGGGAATCATTGATTCAAAAAATACTGAGCTAAATGTATACTGTATGTGTTATGACTACTGGAATGGATTAGGAGATGCAAATCGAGAAATATTTGCAGGGCTTAAATGTTGAAAAGAGGAATTAAATATTTAGTTATGGCTCCTTCATAACATCTTGGGAGTAATGGAATGAAGCTAATAATGGATCAGCTTAAACTGTATCTAAGGAATTACTGCTAATGAGATAGTGCAGGTTGTGGAAGAGTCTCCCCAGGGGAATGAAAGCCCAGGCAGTTGGGAAGAGTTAATTCCTTTGAAGAAAGTCATTACAGGAAATTATCTTGCTTGAATGGGAAGGTGAGACCAGACCTGGGTGACTTATAAGTAGCTCCTGCGTTTGCCATTCTGCCTTCAACTTCCTCTGCAGTGGTTATTGCACAACTTTATGCATACTCAGTGTATTCTCTGTCCTGTGTAGTCTTTAAAATGGGATCTTGGCTTTTCATGTATTGGGCAAGATGTATGAGGGAGAGAGAGTCCCAAATGCAGAGATTTATCCTTGTGTTTGTGAGCAGCAAAAATGGAACAGACCTGATTGCTGCAAAAGGAGCTCTAAGGAGTTTCAGCAAAATACTGGATTCCCATCAACTGAAGAGTTAATGGCTGGGACTGACAGTTAATCTTGCCATAAACCACCGGAGATCGGGAAGCCCACATATAGCCTCTGTTTACATCAGCTTATTTTTCTGTCCTTTTTAGTGCTTCAATGCAAGTGCTTCAAAAGGTTTACAAGCCTGTGGGATTTGTCACAATCGCTACCTTGTTTGGTCTGTCCCCCTCTCTAGCGTTGAAGAACAAAGACCTTCCAGTGCCAGCGGTGCTGGAGCACAGCTGCAGCGTGGGCACGTGTGGGGCAACGTAATTAAACTGGCCTCATTTACAATTTCTAATCCCCAAAACGTTACGATCTTAACCATTTGGAACTTAAAACCCAAGATTTAGAATAGCGTTTCCTAGTTAATTTATTTCAGTGTTATTAAACACATTACCAGGCTACCTACTCATATCACTAAACCGATGAGCAATAAAATACTTTAAAATTGCTGCTTTTTGTTGAGAGCTCCCCGAGACCAGCAGAGAAAAAGGTAATGAGTCTCTCTGTATTGTAGCCTTCATAATGAAACGAAGCGAGATAAAGGTGAGCTTGTCGGTTTCTCTGGTCTTGTTTATTTGAAATTAAGATCAGTTTTGAAATAAATGGGATTAGCACTCAGCTGTTTTAACCTAAGTGAGCTCTAGGATTTGGAGACTCTAAGAAGTCTGAGCATGTGAAAGGCAGGTATTGTTGGTAAGAACAGCTGACTGAATTGAAGAGCAAAGTCCTCTATTTTGCAGTTGCTATGAATACAAAGCCGGGGTTATTTATTCAGAGAGGGTTTTTCAGAGTCATCTAACAGAAAGAGGGTGTACATGGCACTCAGCATCTTAATTGGTGATGGGCTGAAGTTCTTATTGTTGAAAACTCAGACACTTCAAATATTTGTTCTTTATGAAGACTCTTCTCCAAAGTGTTTATGTTGTAAATACAAAGCAGTAGTGAGATACAGAAACCTGGAGTACACCCATCATTTTTTCTGAATGCTTGTACATTTGAAAGATACTTCTGTTTACATAACTGAAATAATTTGTTGTTCAGTCCAGATTGCTTGTATGTGTCTCAGTAGAGGAAACAGCAACAGAAGAACAGCCTTTTGGATTACTTGAGGGGTTAATAGATCTGTGAGATCAGGCACAATTTTTTAGTTTTGAATTTCTAATTTGAGGACCTCCTGCCCCAAAAGACAAGGGCACTGCAGAGAAACAGCGTGATTTCTTCGAATCATGCTTTGCTGTACACAAGAGGTCAAGTCAATACCGTCTTTATGACTTGGGATAGCAGGACTAAAAGAACAAATCAGAAGAAACAAGGTATTAAAAGCAAAATATCACATGGACTAAAATGCAAGAGTCCTAGAAAAACTTCATAGTGTCATAATAATAGTTACAACAAAATTCCAGGCTATCATTCAAATCAGCTTGATTGTGTCTGAGGTTGTATTTTATGTTGCTTCTGCCAAAGATTAGCATTTGCTACATTTTCTTAAAGGCTAAAATCAGAAACATGTAAGAGGGGTTTTACGTGTGGTTATCTTAAAATTTAGCTATGCAGGACTAGTTCCTACTGGTAAGACCATTACTGAGCCTGGTCTGATGTTCCATCTACACAGACAAAGCAAAAAAGTTGCTGTCAAGGTAGTCTGCTAATCGAACATTAAATATTTTTCAGGTTATTATGCGATCGTTGACCATGGCATGTGTGGATACAGTACTTTTTTTTTGAGTTAGCTGTTGCTGATGATTTAAAAATTTGCTTATGTGGCTACCTACCAGACCTGATCTGAGTTGTTGGGAGGTGAAGCTCACCTAAAATATTATTAAAAATACAAATTTAAAAAGCAAGTCAGATACATGATTTAATATAATGACCAGTCTGTATGTGTTACCACGAGCGTGCATAGTTTTCCCCGAAAAGCTAGATATCATTTGAGAGAAGACAGCACAAGGACATGGGTATATTCATTTTCCAGGACAGCCTTACAGCTATAGATTACACTACTGCCTTTCACTATTGTTGGTAAAATTTATTCTTATGGCTAAAGGCATTTAATCTAGGTTGTCCTTCATACAAGAGCTGATAGGTGTGTACTAGCATATAAACTAAGGGAATATTTCTGTTTCATGAGATGTACAAGATTTTCCCCTGCTTCTGCTTTCTCTGTCACTGGGTTTATTATTCTGGTTTCTGCTGCACTGTGAAGAAAGTTCAGAGTTTAACTATTTGCTATTTGTGTTTAACTATTTGCAAAGTTTGCCAATGCTTTTTATAAAACAGGTATCAGAAAAGAGAATGTGGGTCTGCACTAGGGTCTTATTAAGATTATGTTGATCACAGAAAACCTTATGCCCACACAAAATGAGCTTTTTGAAAAAACTGTTTTTTGAAGTACCAAGTACGTGTATAGTTTCATTCTCTTACTGAGATGCAATCGCAATGGTATCCATAGAAAGCGGTTTCTTTTCACTTCAGTTCCCAGAATTTTTTTCTGCTTTTTTTTCTTGTCTGGCTTCTTGAAGTGAAACTGGAGAGACAGCGCAACCCGTCTGTCAGCCGGTCCCGCTCTCATCAAGCAGCTTTTGAATCTGTTGGCTGCTGTCAGCCAGATTTGACAGTTTGGTAGAGGTCTGGAAGATAATGAAGTTGTGTTGTTCAGAGAACCCGGGTGGCCGTAGAGAGGCTGCAGAGCTCTCCTGAACGAGGGGAAGGCTGCAGCCCTTCCTGGCTGTCAGAGGATCCATCCAGGGACCTTCTCTCAAACCAAGGCTGAAGGACAACTGATTGTAGTTGTGCTGCTTGGTGTACAATGTGTAGTTAGAGAATCACGGAATAGTTTGGGTTGGAAGGGACTTCAAAGCTCACCCAGTGCCACCCCTGCCATGAGCAGGGACATCTTCACCCAGCTCAGGTTGCTCAGAGCCCCGTCCAGCCTGGCCTGGGATGTCTCCAGGGATGGGGCATCCACCACCTCTCTGGGCAACCTGGGACAGTGTTTTACCATCCTCAATGTAAAAAATGTTTTCCACCTGTCTAGCCTGAATCTCCCCTCCTTTAGTTTAAATCCATCAGCCCTTGTCCTGTTGTAACAGGCCCTGCTAAAAAGTCTGTCCCCATATTTCTTATAGGCCCCTTTTCAGTACTGAAAGGCCATTCCCTCATGGAAGAAGTGCTTTTTAAACTGTATTAGTGTAAACATGACTTCAGTCATTTAATTATGGGGTTGTAGCCATATCAGTCAAGACCATGGGGTCACTTTGAGCTCAGGATTTGTTGGGCTGTTGCCCCACTATGGAGACGACTGTGATTTTTATACAGTGTGGTCATGTAGTACCAGTAACTCAAGCCACAGTGGATTCCCAAAATCTTGTGATTAAATCAGATTACTTGACTTGTTCTGATTTTTAGATCTCGGCCAACATTACAGTGAAACTGCTTGTTATTGATATTTATGGAAAAACTCATTTTAACCCAAAGGGTAATGAAGGTGTTTTATATACAGACCTCCAGATTTATGTTTTTGACTGCACCTAGATGTGGAATCACATTTAAAACAATGTACTTTCTACAAAACACAAAACCAAACGTAAACCTTTGAATAGGAAAGAGAAATTGTGTGATAATTCAGATTGCACAAACTTTACTTTTCCTGTAGTTACAGAAAGTAACAAAGAATTTCTTGTGTAGGAGGGTTTTTGTTTGACTTTTTAAAGTATATGGTTGAATTGAATGTTCCCCTTCTAAGAGTTACTCCAACAAAGGGAAGTGCTCTTGGTCTGTGCAATTCGATGGGACATCAGGGCAAATGTACAGTTGGTATGTTACCAAGCTAGAAGAAAAAGCCAAGTTCTTTCTGTGACACACTTTGTGCTTGTTTTTCAGTTAAATCTACCTTGAATTTTCCTGGTCGTTAAGCAACCCTCATGCTTTCTCTTTGCGACCTCAGAAATACACCTGGGTATTGAACAAGCAGAGCGATAAAATAGGAAATCCGTAACATTGTGCCTAAAATGCGAATATAAGAAGCAGCAGGCACTTTGCTGAAAAGAAAAGCCATTAAGCATGGTTGAGTTGCTTTTACAAGTGCTCAGACTATGTCTTTGAGTAGCTGAAAAACAAAATCGCATTTCTGCTCTTCAGTATAATCCTTTTCCAATAGACGTTCCATTAGATGTCTATAGTTAAGTGATTTTCCAAGAGTATATTTTACAGGCAGTTGTTCCATTTTGACACAGAGATGCTCCGCAGGCAGTTGAGGTAGTGCCTGTGTCCTTGGCTGTGCGGCCTTGGAAGTTTGCCGAAGTGGTCTTTTGAAACACTATTTGGGAAAACTGATTGCACTTTCTGTCCTCTCCTTTTTGGTTTTCCCCTCCCACCCCCCGGATGAAATGCATCTTTCTCTTTTCAGAGTTATGACTGACAGGTATTACGGTAAACACAACTGATTCCCGTAGTATTATTTTAATAGAAAACACAGTATCATGATTTTCTAATGAAATAAGCTATAATAAATGCTCTAGTGTCTGAATAATACAGAACAGATCAATAAAAAGGCACTATTTAAATAACTGCACCTCCCATTGAAAAACCTTAAAGGAAGGAACTTAAAGATGAACTTGGAAAAAGACCAAACACATTTTGCATGTCTGTAATAAGAATTTTTCTAAAGCTTTCCTTGTGGATTTATATTTGAGGTAACGGTGCTTTTCCGTGCTCTTCTTCCTTTTCTCTGTGGGAGGATGTTCAGAAAGTCTTGTGACATAATGAACAGAGGCCACTGAAAGTTGCCTTGAAATCTGGAGATAGTGCTCATAGTTGGCTCCCTGTAGTATGATTTTGACTAGATGTCCATGGAGGTGCAAAAGCTGCTCTGGTCCTTGCCCTGAAAATAAGCGGGGAATACAAAGGAAGGAGAGAAAGAAAGTTGGCATAAAGAGATCTACCTTGGAGCTTCTTCCGTGGAATTGCTGTGTTTTGATATGGCTTCTGAATCATCCTGAGTTTAGGGCAGTTCTTCATAATCCATGTGCCCCTTGTGGTGAAAAAAAAATTGATAAATGGCTTACTTGGGCAAAGCTTTAATAAGTTATCCCATTACAAGACAAGCAAACTAGTTCTTTTAAGTGTGTCTTGGTAATAACGTTGATACTGTTTATATTAAAACAAAGTGCCAGTATTATTTGAAGTAGTCATTCTGTGGGTTTTTTTTTTTTCTTTCTTTCCCTTCTCCTTCTTGCCATTAATTGCTGGATGACTAGCTGAATTTAGCAATAGTAGCTCTGGGCTGATGTGTTTCCTGGTGTCTGTGCCAAGAAACTCGTCTCCTTGATCGCTTCGTAGTTTGGTTTGGGGCCACGGGATCACGGGTTAGAAGTTTCTTTCCCTTGTGATCCTGGAGCTCCACGTGGTGTATGAAACAGCAGCAAGGAAAGCCTGGAGGCTGGCCCAAATCGCCACCGTGGGAACAGATTGGGCTTGAGGGGAAGCAGGCTTGCTTAAATCATCAAAGTGTTAATTGTGAACTGGTTTTGGCAGCCAGCCCCTTTACGTTGCTTTATAATGAAGGGGATGGAGTTGGTGGGGATGTTTTTTTGGGTAGTGGCCGGGGCTTGTCTCTGGGCTGAGATGGATTTCTATGGATGCTGGAGGAGCAGCTGGTTGCAGCAGGGTTCTCCTCGCCCTGAAGGTTCTCAGAAGGGTACCCAACACTGCCGTACAGCTGTTTACAGCATGAAACTTTAATTAAGGTGGAACTTGCAATCAAAACTTTTTGGAAGGGACTCAGACCCTGCAGAACTGCATGAAGCAAGTGCCTGGAAATGACTGGCATCATGCAAGCAATTGTGTTTTATGGGATCCTGTCAACCTCTTTATGTGTACAATAAATCATACTCAGCTGTCTCATATATTAAAATGAAGGTTTAGCATTTGATTCCTGTTAATTCTTTTCATATCTTGCAGGTTGGCTTATTGCTTCTGATCATAGTATTCCTGTTTTCAGGTTGTCCTCTCCCTATCCCTTCGCCTACAAGAATGCAAAGTTCTGTTTATTATTTTTTTATTGGCTAGTGCTTTACAAGGCTTTTTTTTTTTTTACTTTGAAATCCTCATTCTTTAATAATGTTGAATATTGTTATCGGTGTTACCACAAAAATTAATGACTGTAGGCTTCTCAGAATTGTGTGTAGTTTGTACGTGGGTGTTAGACTTTGATCATTTTGTATCAGTTTTCCATTATTGAGTAGCTTTAGGTTTTGTAATATGGAGAGCTGGCTAGCTCTGGGAAAGAAAGCACAAACATATTTTATTATTTCTTCTCATATACCTCAAGCATGAAGAAATCCAGACAAAAAAGCAATAATTCTTGCCCAAACTTCTTCCCCCCTAGAGCCCTTCTGAACTTCCTATAGGAAGCACGTTACAAATTATATTTGAAACAAACGTTCGTGGGAATATAAACCATTTGATTGGGCCACATTACTTATTACACCTTTGCTGAGCAAATAGTTACAGACAGGTAGAGGCAGTTTGGGAAGCAGCGTGAGCAGTAGCCACGCACAGGCGGCATTACTGCCATGTCAAAATCCCTTTATTACTAAAAATACCATTGGAAACTTCTCCATTTCTCTGTTTATTACTCATAGCTGCATCGTAGTATTTCAGTCTCTTAAGTGTAGACCTTAGTAAAAGCTACTAAGGATGACATGGAAATGACTGAGAGGCGTCTCTTAAGACGTGCCTCTAATGTTTTTCTATGGTAGATCTAAATTTGGTTGTATAATTAATGCTGTAATTATAACAATTATGTGTTTTATTACCTTAGAAAATAACTTAATGTGTTGATATTTAAATAAGCACTTTTATTTGCCTAATCTTTATTCATTAATGTAGGTTTTAAAATGGGGTTTTGCTCTTCTTTACAATTTCTACTGGGAAACTGAATGTGAATAGAGGGGAGCTGCAGTGTCACCTGGTGGACATAGACCTGGGTGATCTAGTGTGCCATGAGTAAGAAAATGGCACTAAGACCCTGAACTCAGGTGTTTCCTGTTTATTTTGCTTGGTGCGAATGGATATCCAGTAATTGCTGAGATGCCGTGCAGTGTGGTAAAGCAGCACTTTATTACTTTAAAGCCCTTTGCTTTCCTTGGCACCAGTCAGGCACACCAGTTTGTCAGGTGATTTAGCAGCTGGTTTTGGAACAAGCGTGTCTGTCAGCATTTGGGAAGCGAAGTTTTGCATAGTGTGTATAACAGTCCTCCTCTTCCGTCGCTTTTTCTCCTGTGTTTTTAACAACACAGGAGATGTTATGCTCCAGGTTGTCATTCAAGAGCAGCCTGTGTTACTCTTATGACTAACTGTAATGAAATCCCACATCTAGCAAGCAGGTTGATACATGGTGTTTTTAGACACTAAGCTAATGATTTTTTATGATAGTTTTGAAAACAGAAACGACCGATGTGAAATAAATGTGGATGCACGAGAACACTGCTGGAGAACCGGGCTTTTCTTCTTCCTGGAATCATTGTGCTCTGGGAAGCAACAGACCTGTGTAACACTCCCTTAGCAGCAGAGCCTCTCCTGCGCATTGCCATGGGCATCACAGCTCAAAAAAATGTCGGGTACCTCGTTTCTAAGTGAGGTTTAAAATACTGACGTTTTGTGGTTTAAGTATTTAGTCCCCATTACCTAGGCTATATGGGTAAATGGGGACTGCTACTGCTAGGATGGTGGTAAGAGGCCAGGTCTTATCTTATAATGTTGTGTTTCGCAGTTCCTTAGAGCCACGTAATTGACTTCACTGGGCTTTGGATCAGAGTACTTCAAATCAAGAATAAACCACTTAATTGCCTTGCAGAGTCAAACTCCGGAAGCAGGTTTCTCTGAGCTGCTGCTCTCTCTCTAGATGAAAGGATTTGGAGGCAAGCCTGAGTACTTCAACTGGATCCCATAGCAATAAATAAACATTGGTCACAAGAATAATTAAAACAAACAAACAACAACAAAAAACTTAAACCAAAACACCAAAGAACCACCCCCCAAAAAACCTCAAAACTCCCAAACAAACAAACCACCAAAGAAACAAAACCACAACAAAACCCAAAAAAACCAAACAAAACCAATCAAATAAAACCAAATTCCCTTGGTAGTTGATTGTGGCAAGCAACCTCATGAGTGGAAATATGGCTGTGGATTATTGTGATACGTTTTATTTAACATACTCAAGTCTTGTTTTTCTTTCAGGGAGAAAGAACTTAATGCAAAGTTTATTATTTCAATGGAAAAAAACAAAACGACAATCACAAACTTAAAGGTGAGTGAACACAATTTTAAAAAGGAACTCCTAACTGAATGGCTGACAAAATATGACTGGATGAAACAGTGGTGCTCACTGCACTGTGGAGAATAGCCCCTAGTTTTTAAAATAGACCGTTGAAGTAATCCTTTGGGGAAACAGATTAAACTGTTAACTTACTGCACCGCAGTTTTCTGCAAACCACTGTAGGCTGTATCTTGTAGGTTTTTCTAAGGTGTGTCACTCTGGTCATTATGTATCTGGAAGATGAGAGCCAGCAATAGAAGAGAGGTACCTGCTTGGTAGCTATTAAACCTTTGCTTCATCTGTAGAAATCGTCTTCAGGGATTCCCATGAAAATGAACTAAACCCAAAGTGCCCATCACTTGCTATGATATTTTCATGGTATATTTTAACTTTTCTCTTGGCAAGAGAAATCATGCACAGCAAATAGGTTTTTGCAAAATAGTTTCCAATGACAAATATTATTATATGAAAAGGAGTTTCAGTGTATAGTTTGTTTGGACTGATTCAGAAGCAGTGACTATTGCTGAAGCATAGTGCAAACTGTCATGTCTTAAGCAGCAGGTAGGTAACACCATTTAATTACAAGTCCACATTGAAATGCTGTTCATAGTGCAAAGATCTCCCAGGCTCCTATTTATACATGTGGGATAATCCCTTATTATAAACTGAATTTCATATACAGGACTGATTTAACTGAATAGAAGTGTTGTGACAAAAATGTAGAGCGGTGTTAGGGAGCAGTGAGCTGAAATCCAAACAATTCCTGCTGTGCTGTCTTGTAACATGACTATCCTTACTGAAGAGTATATCTGTTGCTAATTTTTTCGCTGTTGTTGGAATAATAGGCTAACCTGTCATTTTAAATTTCTAAATTTTTATAGCCTTATGTTATATTCTGATTTAGTGTAAAAAGTTTCTCCTTTTTTTTTTTTTTAAATAGGTACCAGAGGGTGGTAGTGGAGACCCAGGACGAGAAAGAACTAAGACCTTTACCTATGATTTTTCCTATTTCTCAGCAGACAGTGAAAGTCCCAGCTTTGTTTGTCAAGAAATGGTAGGATTTCTGAATGTTAATAATTGATTTTTTTTCCCTTTTCTTTGCCTTAAAAAGCATTGTTTTAAACTTCATTCCATTGAAAGTGCTTCTTGTGCAATTTAGAAATTCCCTAGGTGCCTGAGAATTTGAATTTTGTTTTGTTAAGTGTTGTGTTTTCTAATACAGCAGGCTGAATTCCTTCTTTCTACTTCTCTGGTCTGATTTGTCTTGTAAGGTCAAATTAGAAAACTTCTCTGAGCACTAAGTTTGTTTTTGAAAAGCTTTTTTGAAAAAAATCACGTTTGAGAAACCAGTGTATATCCTTAATTCACTCGGAAAGAAACATTCTTCTTATCTGATTGAAGTGTGTTTTGTTTCTTTTTTTCCAAAAGTCTTGGTATACATAGAAGAAGATTCTTCTTTCTCCTCCCGTGTGCTAAGTAAGTTCCTTTTCCCTAGGTTTTCCGTAGCAGAGACTCAGGCATGGATTCCAGAACTTCTTTCAAAATAAATGATTTATTTGCAAGGTACAGCATAGAGCAGCTCAAGCTGGGTGCCTCCTTTAGAGGGACCCTCAGCAGAAAAAAAACTTGAGACAATTATATCCCCACAATTGAAGCCACCACCCCCCATGTGTCACTCTGGGCTAACTGCAAGATTAGAGCCTGGGGTCTCCCCATTCTTCAACAGATCTCTTCATTTTCGTCAGGCCAGTTGTCAATTAAAGTTCTGACCTTCAGCTGCTATTTTAAATTCTTCCTCATTGGTGCCATTTTGCTTCTATTTCAGAGTGGGTCAGCAATTTTTTTTTTCTTTTA
The DNA here is from genome assembly GCF_036013445.1 of Caloenas nicobarica. Lineage (NCBI taxonomy): Eukaryota > Metazoa > Chordata > Aves > Columbiformes > Columbidae > Caloenas > Caloenas nicobarica. The sequence goes on from NC_088247.1 coordinate 114,686,043, forward strand.
AAGCTATGAGCTTTATGGTTCATAGTAATAGGATGCTAACAATAAATCCTAAACATGGCTTAGATGTCCGTGTTCCATATTCTGCTATTACAATGTGTCCCACAGCCCCAGACTGCCTCCTCCATCCTTACTGGCAAGAACGTGAACTTCTCTTTCTCAGCCACAAAAATATTGTTGTCTGTGCATAAAGTGTCATTTTAATTACAGTGCGCGCAGCACATTGAAAACAAAAGGAGTTTTCAAACCATGGGAGTGCAATTTCTAAACAAATGTTGCACAAGCTATTGTTTTGCTTATGTTATTTATTCTGTATTTAATTGGAAGACTTTGTAGTTAAGCTCTTATCAAGTTGCTGCAGAATTTCCAGTTTACTGCACCAGTGGTGTAGAAGAAGAGTGTCTTTCATTCACATTCATTGTGCCATGGAATAAAATTGATCTTGATTGTTGGTAATGCGGTTGCCTAGTGCACTTTGTTCATGATTGTTATATTTTTCCTTCTGAAAGGCAGAAAAATAATAAATGGATGTCTAATGCTACATGCCCCGTTAATATGCCTTGTAGATGCAAACTATGCTTTAGTATTAAAAATTTGGAGTGGGAGTGGCAATTTACCATCAAGCTACTTAGTTTTAATTCATGGAAGAGAAACAAATAGAATTTTGATGAGCTTAGTGCCCTTCTGGGATAAAACAGTGTCCCAGTCATTTGGTTCTGTCAAAGTTCCATCCTAACAATGTATTTTCTTCTAACCTGTGTTAAGCTTCTGTGTTTAGATGACACTGACTGTAAGTGTCCCATGTACTATCTCAAATCACTTTGCAAGTTATACACACATTTTTAAAAGAGAAACTAGTCAAAACTAGTGCATAAAGACTTGGTCCAGATGGTGGGGTAAAAACTTGGACATAGCGAGAGGGAAAAAGAGGTGGAAAAATAAAGGAGCAGTTATTCAGGAGGGAGACTTCAACTAAGACGCTCCTTTTCAAATGACAAGTGAAATTGTACTTTGGCTGATCTTTATACTCTTCCTTTTTGAGAAGTATCACAGATTACAGAATTGCAACTCCTTTGCTCAAGGGAAGGTCAAGTTAAGTATTCCAAAGGCATGCTTGCACCTGAGTGTTAATGATTAAAGAAATTACCCAGCTCTCCTCCAAGGGAGGAATAGCATGATTATACTGTGTGGGTGTGCCATTTGCTATCAGTAATGACTTGTACACCTTGGTTAACTTAAACCACACGTTCTGCAGATGAGTAGCCAAATTATGTGGAACATCTATCAGATGTTTTGAAAATCATGTCTGGATTGGGAGACCCAGATTAATATTTTCATGGAGAGAAATGCTGCACCAAGTGTTACTCCTTAACCAGTGTGGATATGGATGGAAAGGGATGGATAATTAAAGGCTGGGCATCTGGGGGGGGATATTGCAGCCAATATTGCAGGGGAAGGTGTTGAAGGCATCTGAGAGCTGAGATTATTAGATTATTAGCTGAGAACAGACTCCCATGTTATGGGATATGGAGGAGGAATCATTACCAGGTTGTAAGTGTTGAGGGAAAAGAGAAGGGGCCAGCTGATGAATGAAGGCCACTTACCACATTAAAAAAAAAAAAAACCCAACCCAACATGTTTCCATGTTTGCCAGCCTAAAAATAATGGTATGTAAAAGCCAGTTAGGGAGGAAATACAGAGAAAATAACGGGCCATTTTCTTACATTTGGTTAAAGGAAAAACCAAAACCAACCAAGAAAAACCCTCCAGAAACACAAACCAAGAAACCAACAGGATCATTGAAACCTTTCCTTTTGAGAAGGGGCTGAATATTTGCAGAACATAGAGAGCTGGCAAAGATACAAAAATGAGATTAACAATAAGGAAAAGTAAATGAAGTATCTGAGAGAAACTGAAAGAAATTGGAGCTATAGGAAGAAGGATGTGTGTGTTTTGTTTTGTTTGTTTGGGTTTTTTTTTTTGTACTTCTGCATGTCAAGTACATCTCTGACAGAAAAAGAAGTAGAAAATATCCTGTTGAAGTGCTATAAAATAAATACAGTAGTAAAGTTTAGTATTTTATTTGAAGTACTAATTTCCTGTCCTATAGTAAATATCATTGGTTGATGCCAATAGCTTATGTTGTGGCATTTTATTGTTCAATATTTGCCATGCTGGATTGCTGACGGATGACAGATTTTCCCCCCAAGCTTCTGTTGTCTTAAAAAACTTCCTTTGTTTTTAGGTTTTCAAGAATCTTGGTACAGATGTAATTAGGTCTGCTTTTGAAGGTTATAATGCTTGTGTTTTTGCATACGGACAGACTGGATCTGGGAAGTCCTACACCATGATGGGAAATGAGGTATGTTGGATTTTGCAAATGTGCATTTTTATTCTGTAGCAATGTGTTGAAATAATGCTGTTGCAAGAGCATGTTATTACTGCTGATCCTGTCTGTATGCTGTTGACCCCCCATCTATTGTACCTTGGATTGGTAATCAGAGGGTTTAGAAGCTGTTTATTTTATAGGTAGATACTTACAGTTGGAAGAAGTGTCTTTGAGTGATACTCTGTTATGTTGGACAAAAAGCAATGATTTTTGTTCAGTAACAAAACCAAAAATTTCAACTGTTACTGCTGATTTTCTATGCCCAGCTCGAGGCAAAGAAGAAGATACTGATTTTGAGAATATGAATGATCAGCTCTTTCTGAAGAGATCTGGTTTTTAGACCTATTTTGAAGGGTCAAAAGATTAAAATAGGTCCTTGAGCCCTGTTTAGAGAAGGCTACAAAGTGAGGAATAGAAAGTGGGGATGAGAGGTGCTAAAGGTAAGTTTCAGCAAACCATTATGAAATGCTACAGTAACTTGAATTTTCAGGATAAACTCCTGTTGAGCACTGTGGTGAAGACCCTGGAAGAGGAGCATTTGGCAGTATTTGAGTGAAGGACAGGACGGGAGTAGTTTCCTGTAGTTGCTTCCATGACAGCCCAAGGACATAAAGAACCCAGTGGAGCAGTTTAAAAGAGCGGACTCATGAAGCCTGTTTGCAAGGCAACCTCTGCAGGTTTTGTTCTCTTTTAGGCCTTGGGGGGGAAAAATTCAGCATCTCTTTCCCCAGCAGAATTGAAAAAGGGAAATACTACCACTTGTCCTTCCTTAGGTAGATCACTCTTTCGAAATGTAGTAAGATTGGCCACTTTGCACCTCTTTTAGTTTAGGGGAGTAAATTAGCTGTAAGTCTTTTTCAGTTGTCACTGAAAAAGTAGCTTTATATTTGACTTCAATATGGTAAGCAGATTAGACTTTTGTAACCAGAAAATATGTTATGACCTAGATGTGGATTTTTATTTCAGAAATTTATAAAAGTGACATTTTTATGAGTCTGCCTCACTGTATGTAATGACCGTAATCATCAAGACATTTTGCAAATGAATAGGTGCTGAAGTTTGTTTGACACTATTCAATAATAAAGGTCTAATCTTCTTGCCGTGATACATAAATACTTTAATCTGGATTTGTACAGTGTGTATAAAATATTCTCAGATGCCAAGTTAAATGCTTGAAAATTGATGGCCCTGTCAGAGAGACTACAGTGGTATAAGAAAACTTGAACTGGAAATAAATTTTCTTTTTTTCCTTACTTCTCCTTAAAAAGTATGGATTCTGTTCTCATTTTGCTTTCAATATCTGCTGTTCCTGGCTCTGAAGGGCTTCTGCAATGCTGTGTGCAGCAATCATTTCAAGAAATATGTGGACCAGTTAGAGTAAGTCTTGAGCAGAGATATTGAAATGATCAGAGATGTATAAAATATGATCTGTCAAGAAGGTGAGACTTGCGTAAGCAGAGAAAGGAACACTGTGGAGGAACAAAAGTCTTCCAAGACGTGAAAGGCTGCTGCAGAAAGGGAGGGAATTATTTGTTCTCTGTCTAAGGTAGATGAGTAAGAAACAGTACATTTAAATTGCAATAAGGAGTTTTCTGGTTGAACAACCTGGAGGGGGAAAAAAGGCTTTTAATGAGAAAATTCAGCTCTGGAGTGAACTACCTGCTTTGGTTCTACAGATTTCCATGGCTGGAAACTGTAACCCAGAAAAAACCCTGTCAAAGATGTAGTTGATCCTGCCCTGGAGCTGTAGGGAGTGAAAAGGGGAGAAAATGTTTAAATACAGTTTCTAATAAAGAATATACATTCTGTGAGATGTTTATTTTACTGATGAAGAATGCTGGGAACTGTGTGTTCTTCATTTATCATCACTGTATTGCTGTGGTTAAAGTTACTCGATTAGAACTAATATTTCATATTTTAAGACTCTTTGCAGTTGCTAAATTATGTCAGACACTAATGACTTGCCTAAAACTTTGTGATGGATCTTTCATGTTTTATCCTTAAGCTTTAATTAAAACTGTTCAGGTGTTTCCAAGCGTGAGATGAAAGAAAAGTCTTACTTTTTCCTGTTTCTGTGGTTTAAAAAAAAAAAAAAAAAAAAGTGTAGGGAAAATTCCAACATTGAATCACGAAACTTTACCTGGAGTAGAGACTGATACATATTGGGAAGGGTGGCTCCTTTCTTATCAAGTCTCAAAAACAGCCCAGTGAAGCTGCAACTTTTTCCCTTTATCTAGAGAGGGGTGGTTTTTTATTTTTCTTTAAACCAAGGTGCAGTCAGGTGAAGGACTAGGTGTGATGGAAGGAGAGAACAGCTTATTGTTTCAAAGAATGAAGCCTGGTTTGAAAAGGACAGAGAGGCTGTGATTAAGAGGAGGAAGGAGCTGGGCAAGGGCAAAATGGAGGGATAAGAGTATGATTAAAATAAAAAGAGACTGGATGATGAATCATGAGTTGTATCTAGGCAAAGGAAAGAAGAAGAGGAGCACCTGGGAGAAGACTGCTGGGATAGAAAATGCGGTGGGAAGCTGAAGAATGAGGACAGAGGGGACCAGCACAGGAGCAGACTGGAGTAGGCTTGGGCTAAAAGTGTCGGATTTTGTATGGGAGTCCAAGTAGAACAGAAATCTTTGCCCAAGGAGCACTCCCTGTGCCAGAGTCTGGTGCAGATTAGTCACTGTCTTTGTGTTTTCCTGCTGCCAGATATCTGTAGAATCCCACCAGGCAAACTTGCTTGGGTGCCTGGAGTGCCTGGGCTGTGCTCACGTTGGATGTTGGGTCTGGTTTGTCCTAAGTTGCCTCTTGCGGAATTACAGGGCCCTGATCTTTAAGCAAGAACACTTCTTGCCTCAGCGATGCGTAGAATTGGAATTAGTCCATCGCATCAAATATTTTCTGCATTTTTGGACTGAAGGCAAATTGTAGCGGACAGACTGTTTTGTAAGCTGCTTCTGAGTTTGCAGCTCGGAGCCCAAAGCTCATCTGTATGTATATGTCCTCTCCTTTCATTCCTGAGAGCCACGTTCACTCATTTCAGCTCTGAAGGAGCATTACCTGCTGTTTTCCTCAAGTGGTGGGGAGGAGGTGTGCACAGCAGGTTGTTGGTCAGCAGCCTCATCAGACTAGGTGGAAATGGGGCGGCGGGGAAGAAGCAGCCCCTTGGCAGCTGAGACCAGAGCTGTGTGACACTCTGCTGCTGGGGAAAAGCCTGGCTTTGACTACTGCCTCGCTGCTTGGCTGGAAAGGAGCAACGGGCAGGGAATGGAGCTTCCCCGGAGCACCGGGAAGGGGAGAGCTGCACGCCGAGCCTCTGGGTATCTCAGTGGTGTTAGCGGCTGCCTTGCACTCTGATGTGTGCTTGACATCAGTGGTGCAGCAACAGCCTCGCTGGCATGAGGCTCAATTCTCAAGTGCCAGCTTAACCAAGAAGATGACATCCTGCTGTTAGCTGAAGTGGCAAGGACCCTGTAATGGATAGTGACAGCCCTGTTAGTAAACCGCGTGGTCTGTAGGGATCTGTGAGAAGGAATATGGTTTTTTCGGTTTGCTTTATTCAACCAACCAAGCACTTTATGCATGAAAACTCTAACTGCAGGGTCGAGCATTCAGAAGTTGAATATCAAATTTAATTTGGCTGTATTGTGGGATGTACATTGTGGAATGTAGTTTTAATGTTGCTATTGCATGCTACTTTATCCTCTGCTGCATCTTTCAAGACAGGAGGTACCATGAGCTGGGGATTTGGGCTTTGAGTGAGAATGGCTCATGGATGCAGGTAGATGGCTTCTGTCCCATTGTCTGCAGATGGCAAGTCCATGGTGAAATGAGATCGAAGAAGTTAGAGAAGATAGTGTTGAGATAAGACAGTTCACGTGTTGCTCTGAGGAGCCAGTTTCTGCTTTAAGCAGTTAGGATTATTCACACTAAATGAGAGGGGCAAAATATATCCCAACAGCAAAGAATTGGAGCAAGTCTATACATTCCAGTACACACAAGGATTAAAGTGTCAAGGTGACTGCAGTTAAATAAAGGGCAGGAAAGTATTTGCTGAAAAGTTTTGATTTTTTTCCCCCATTTTCTGCATGTTGGAACTCTCAACTAGTGATCTTGGATTTTATTCTTCAAAATATATTGTGCATGCATATACAGCCTTCGAAATAAGAATTGTTGTTACTGCAGGGTGATGCAGGTTTAATACCTCGAATTTGTGAAGGATTATTCAGCAAAATAAGTGAGAAAACAAAGCGGAATGAGGCATCCTTTCGAACAGAAGTCAGGTAGGTCTTGGCATGTTAATAGTTTGCTGCTTATCAAACTTGTTTCAGTTACAACCACCCTGTCTCACTTTATCTCTGAGAAAAGTGTGTGTTTTCCAAATAACTTTTCCATGCTTGGCCTCAGTCCTATAATTGATTTTTTTTGTTGTTGTTGGCAGTTGTAGTCAAAGTGCACGATACTTCTAACTTCAATCCAACAGCTGTGCATTTTGCTTTATGTAAATGATTGTGAAAATGCCTTTGCTACTGAACAGAATGTTCCTTATTTTTACCCTTCATTTCAGGCTGACATTAGGAGATCTTGATCTCGCTAATGTCTGCTTCCTTTCTACTTGCTGCTTGCTTTTTTGGCTTTTTTTCCTTATGATACAAATACACTGTAGTCACTACTATCTTAAGCCAACTTTGGATCCATCTTGTTTTCAAACACAGTGTTAGCGTGACTTTCCTTTCCTTAAAGACTTGTGAATCAGTCAGTGATTTTTCTAATCTTTTTCTTTCAGTTATCTGGAAATTTATAATGAACGTGTGAGAGATCTTCTCAGACGGAAGTCATCAAAAACTAATAATTTACGAATACGAGAACATCCAAAAGAAGGGCCGTATGTTGAGGGTAAAAACACTTTTAGTGTTTTGCACTGGATATTTTATTGCCTTTATATAGTCTGAAATGTCATGTCTAATTGCATAGGGCATTTTAATATTTTTAAATCTAAACAACGATGGATACAGTGCTTTCCTTTGATATAAAAGCATTAAAACAGAATAGCCTCTCATTTTGTATCTCCACTCACTTCCATAGTTCTAAGATTATTATACATATACAGCTTTATCTGTAAATTTATAACACATTTTTAAATAATGTTAAGAGATGCAATTGGTTTTAAGGATTTGTTGCCTATAAATTATAAATCTTTAATGTTTAGATGGAAACAACCTATTAGGATCTAATTGTCTTTATCTGTCCTTTACCAGGGAAGGTTCACGTCTCTTGAGGGATTATGCTTATGTTATTGCACTAAATACTTCAGTAAAATTGCATATTTTTTTCTTAATTTACTGTAAATGTGTAAGTTCTCCATTGTTCACGAGGCCTCATTCCTTTCCTTAGCTGATAAACACTAATTGCAGCAATACTTTGCAGTAGTGAGGGTAATCTGAATATTTTTGCAACGACAATCAAGTGCACCTCTGAGCATACTGAAACACTCTTCTTTTCTTCAGACTTGTCTAAACATTTAGTGCAAAATTACAGTGATGTGGAGGAACTTATGGATGCAGGAAATATAAATAGAACGACGGCTGCAACTGGAATGAATGCTGTCAGTAGCAGGTCGCACGCCATTTTCACAATTAACTTCACTCAGGTAACAAAACAAAACCCTTTGTCTTAATATGTGTTTAGATTCAATAATTCATATGATAATTGAAAAATAAGATTGTCAAATAAGCAGGTATGGGTAGGTAATGACTATGTTGTTGTCTCGTGATAGGGAAAGTTAGAAGTGTGGAAATACTGTTTTGAGAATTATAAATATGTTTATCAGTGATTATAATCTTTAAAATTTGAAGTGTAATGGGATTACTTAAAATGATATTTAGTTGATTTTGAGGAGATAATTATTGGGAGTTTAGGCTGAATAACAGAGACTCATGCCAGGTATTTTCACGATGCTGCAGTGGGGAGGAGTGGGTGAAATGCCAATTGTGTGAGAGCCAGAGCTCTCGTGTTATCCAAGATTTATGAAAATACCTGTCTCCATGGCCTGAATCATAGTGTAGAAATGTTTTCTGAGCGTTTTCTTGCTGATTCTTCCTCTGTTGCTAGTGGAAAACTATTTATATTCCTTGATTTACTGATGAAATATTTGAGAGATTTAACACATTTTCTCAGGACATAGTGATCTTTTGGTTTATATGTGGTAAACTCCTTTTCTAATGGCTTCTGCTCTTCATCATTGTTTTTGGGGAGCTTTTTAAATGGTCCATGGATAACCTGCTAGATGAAGAGAAGGTAATACAGAGGTGTTTCGCTCTACTGACAGAACTTGCATGTCTCCCCCTGCCAAACATACACAAAATCCCATGCACCAGCTGTTCACCAGTGATGGTTTGCTCATCACAAAGCTTTTGAAAGAGGATGAGAGGCAAGCAGCAAAAGCTTTTGTTCTACTGTTGTTCTGTAAAAGTAGAGGGAATTTTGAGACAGAGCAGTCGGATTTGACTTACGTGAATTAAAATCGGAGGAAACCTCAGTTAAAATTCTAGAATAAAATTGCAGTTGCTACTTACCTGAACTTGGAGGCATGGAGAGAAATTGAGTGTAAATATGTCTGTGTATGCTGTAACTTTAAATGTTGAAAGCTTAATAAAATTACTTCAGCACATGTTCACTGTGCATTGTGTAAATAGCAATTCTCATTAGTCAGCGCACGTGCATAAATGACCAGAAATTTGCAAGTACTACAATTTAAAGAAGTGCTTGTGTGGGAGTAATCCAGCAATTCAAATGTGTTTCTGTGGCACCTCTAATCCACCTGTCTTCTCAAGCTCTGCTGTTGTGAACAAGTTAAATTCAATCATGACATGAAAAAGGCCACCAGGTTGGATTCGGTAAAATTTCAGAATTTGGTAGCTTAACACACTTTTCTTTGTGTTTTTCTCTGTAGGCTAAATTTGATTCTGAAATGCCTTGTGAGACTGTTAGCAAGATTCATTTGGTAGATCTTGCTGGAAGTGAAAGAGCAGATGCCACTGGTGCCACAGGGGTTAGATTAAAGGAAGGAGGGAATATTAATAAATCTCTGGTTACTCTGGGAAATGTAATTTCTGCCTTAGGTAAGTCACTGGGCTTTATACTTGTCTTTTTTTTATCATTACACTTCTGTTCATTTTTACTTACGCAAGTAGAGGTCTAACACATACAGTTTTTGAAAATGAATGAAAATATGTATTTTGGTTTTTTTCTACTTCCATGTCACAGCTGATTTATCTCAGGATGCAACAAATCCTCTTTCAAAGAAGAAACAAGTATTTGTGCCTTACAGGGACTCTGTGTTGACTTGGCTGTTAAAAGATAGCCTAGGAGGAAACTCTAAAACGATTATGATTGCCAGTAAGTGTGTTTTAAAGTACTTTTTTTTGCATCCTGAACAGTTCATTCTTAATAGGAGTGGCTGTAAATAATGAGATTCCAGATGCTTTGTTAAGGCAGAACATTATTTACATGTATTAATGTTCTTTATTTCTGAGTCTTCTAGTAACACTCTGCTTTTACCTACATGGGTGCATGTGTCACTGGCTGAGTGTTTGGTCACAAAGGTAACAAAGCATCCAGACTGTGTATGTGCAGTCGTTAGACATTTGTTTGCATAAGTAAGGATCATCTAAATGTATGTGCCTAATTGCTTTCATTTGCTCTGACATCTACCTCACCGCTGTGATTCTTTGACACGTACCCAGTGTAACGGCCAATCTGACCAGTTAAACTTCAAGTAACAGTTCCTGCTTCTTCCTGAGGTTCACTTGCATTCCAGACAGCTCTGTTACTTATGGTAAAGGCTCAAACCTGGCTCTAGGTAAAGTCTTGTACTTCTCTCCCCTTATGCCTCTCCTCCCCTGCTTACAGTCTTTGATCCTCGGTAAAAAGTAAATAAATTTCCAGCTTTATGTATGTAGTTGATACTAATGTGTGAATTCGTTTGCTTTTCCAAAACTGTTGGTTTTGTTGCATTAGTAGCAGAAACAACCTGGTCTCATTTGACATTCAGTGGGTAAGACTGTCTTTTTTATTTAACCTACTTTTTGAATGCACACAGCGTTTTAACTTTTTGTCTAAATTTAATTATTTATGATCAGTCATCTAGCAAACTTTTCTTACAGTTTCCTTTTTAGCTGTAGGAAGCTCTGTAAGGATCACTTGGTTTAAAAACCTACCTGTAGCACACATATTGCAGGTTTTTGAACAAATTGGAATGGGAATTCCATTCCCAAAATAACCAGGTGAAGCCGGGAGGATGTTTAAGGGGAGGGTTTTCGACATCAGAGATATAAGGTGTGAAGAGAAGAGCAGCTCTGAAATTTCTCTTGCGCTTTCCTACTCAAATGAAATGCAGTTTCACCATCCCCTCTTGGGAATGGTGGGAGAGCAGAACTGAGGGAATAAAATGCATTGGGTTAAGTTCAGTGGTTTGGGTCTTCAGTGGTTTTGTTACAGTCAAATTCTCTGGGTAGCAGTTCCTTGGTTGCATGATTTTTGGGGGGTGTTTTTAGAATCCATGCCACTTTCTTTCCTTGGGCTCATCACTGTAGTACCAAAAGAGGATCTTGGACCAGACTCTGCTCTTTTTTTCCTGGCTGTTTAAATAACACTGTACTGACATCTTTCTTCTTGATGCTTTCTTTCAGTTACATGGTTGAGTAACTTGTTTTGGGTTGTGGTTTGTTTTTTTCTTTTTTTTTTTTTTCCTTTTTTTAATTGACAAAGTTATTGGTAAGAGAAATTGTAGAAACACAGTGAGTTTTTAGTGCCTATACTAATGGTTAGAGTGCCCAGCTGCTTTTTCAGCTACTTCCTTGTCTATTAAGGATGCTTCTGCTGGGCAGAGCCCTGATGGTTGGTCTTTTCTGCAACAGTAACTGTTCTGGTAATGTGGCTGGATTGCCGAACAGAGCCTGACAAGCTGTCCAGATCTGTTTGGCCTTCCTTTTCTGTAATAAACACTCACACAAAAAAGCAGCAAGATCATCTCAGACTGTAGGAAAGGCTCTTAAACATCCAATGCTGATTTGGCATATTTCTATAACATCCTTCCAGAAAGAGAATAATTTAGCGCAGAGGAGACAGTAGATAAAGTAGGGAAGTGATAGTGTGAGCAAGAGAAGTATAGTCTGTTGCCAAGTGCATCTCCTCTCATTCAGGGAGTCTCTACCACAAGAAGAATATTTATTACTGTTGAGAAAATGAGGAAGGGCAGAATATTTTGGTTACTTGATTATTTTTACAGGTGTTTTCATGGTCTGATTCTCTGGGTCTCTTGTTCAGTTTGGTTACTGATTTCTGGTCCCTTGTCATTTCTGCATGGTGTTCTGTGTTTTTGCTCATCTATTTGGATGCAGTAATTATCTTTTTAATTGGGAACATCTTGTATATTGTTAGGAAAATTAAGTGAAGGAGAGCATTAGCACTTTCATTTAAACTCCATTGTTTTTCCTGGTTAAATTGCCTGTAAAAATAATACCAATTTCTCTCGATGCATCAGATAGGTAATAGTTGTGTGTGCTGCCAGATGCCTGCAGCTCAGCAGAACAGCTAGGTTTGTAAATTATAGAAGTGCTCATATTTTTATACTTTTTGTGTCTGCTTTATGTTTGAATGCTGTTTAATTTCTCTTCAAAACTTGGACTGAACCTACTGTGTTTTTGTCTGAAATGACTTTGTAATTATCAATGTAATCATTGAAAAATATCATTTGTCTCACTGTTCTTGTAAAAAAAAAAAAAAAATATTCCAAGAAAGCCTGTGAAGTATTCACATAGAATGTTTATGCTTACCAGAGAAATGTAAATGTTAAGTAGATTGACAGCAAGATTTCTTTACAACGCTTGGTTTTTGGAGCTGATTATTCTAATACACTATTCTAATACAGTGTTTACTTAAGCAAAGGTATAATGACATGAAAGCAGTGGAGCTAGGTGAAGAACTGGAACTAATTGTAGCCATACTGGTTAATCATATATTTCTGTCTTTTCATCCACATTAAGTGCATCTGATTTTTAAAATAAAGACTAACTTTACTAAATGAAACATATGCTGCTGGATAAACTGTCTCTGATTTCATCTTCTCAGCTATTTCACCTGCTGATGTCAATTATGGAGAAACTTTAAGTACACTTCGCTATGCAAATAGAGCCAAAAACATCATCAACAAGCCTACTATTAATGAGGATCCTAACGTCAAACTGATCCGTGAGCTGAGAGCTGAAATAGCCCGATTAAAAGCCCTGCTTGCTCAAGGGAATCAGGTTAGCTTTACTTGAAATGTATGTGTAATTTTCCTTGAGTTATAACATCTATTTCTAGAATGTAATGAGATAATTATCTTTCATTATATTGATTTGAGTAAACAAGCTCTATGAGGCTATGAATGAATATTATTTTCGTGATTGAATCAGTTTCCATATGGCCAGTAGAATACCTCTTTTAACATAAGGGGGGAAAAATTGTCATCCCAAAGCTTTTAGCTTTCTCTTAATATAATCAGAGCTTGATTGCAGTGTGCTGTGGAACAGGTCGTCACCACATCATACGGAGTCTGAGCACTAACATTATTTCCTGGGTCTAGCCTGATAGACTGAAGAGGTACTTCATTTACTAGTAGAAGGTATAAAGCATTTAAGATGTGTAAATATAAAAATGTAGGAGTATAGATGGGTTTGAACAATTTGTGTGTGTGTCTGTTTGGCTGCATGGTACATTGGAAAGTGTGTGATATGCTAAATATGTAAAAGTATTTTCAGTGGTAGTGTAAGAAAATGTGTGTCATGCTATACTTCCTTTTTGCACAGCTCTCTTTCTTGTTATAAACACTTGCTGCACAAGCTCAGGCTTATTTCTCCTCTATTTCCAGGATAGTGAAACCAAACTAACAGTAAGGAATATGCAATTGGCTCAGGCCAGTCATCTTTTCTACATAATGTCACTTGGGACTGCTAGATTTCATACTTGAGCAAATACGATTGGGAAATATCTGAAACGATACTTCAGGTTTATTTGTAGAACCATCTAATTTTACTTTAGATGGACTGTGCAATGTGAAATGTCAGTCAGCACAGACTTTTTTAATAGAAGGCTAGTACTTCAGCAAGATTTCATGCTATAAAATGTTTGCTGAAAAAGGGGATGGGACCACAGTTGGAAGCAGTAATAGGCATTGTAATAGGCATTGTAGATGACTGAAGCGGAGAGCTCTGCTTTGTTACAAACAATTAGAAAACTCTTCATGGGGTTGAATTACTCTGTTATACTTGTGTTTCTTCTTTATTCTTTAGGAGGGGAAAATTAATTTATTTTCAGAATACAATTTGGAGTTACCAAAGTAGATGTAACTTGGACCCCTTTGAAGATCTAATGCTTTAACCTAGTTATGAGCTCTAAAACAGTGGATATCACAAAATAAATCTGTTTCAGTTGTAGGATGTGATAAATGGCTGTGTGGGAGACAATAGAAAATTTGATGAAGTTAATTGAATTTGTGACGGTTGGTAAAACAGCAGGTGGTGTTATGTATGCACAGTAGAATATAAATCTCTGTATAATTTCTTTTGTAGTTTTCCTTTATATTCCCAGAATACTGTATTGCAAATCTTTATGTAAATCACTGAAGATACTGGTTACCAAAAAATAGTGCTGGATTCAGTGCAGGAGGTCACAGGACAATGAACATTGCTTGTGTGTGTACATGTTGTGTAGTAGTTTTCCTCTTCTAAGGCCAGTTACATTAATATGTATTAAAGATAAGCAGTGCATGTAAGTATTATAGCAAAATGGTTAACTATTGATGCATAATAAGAAATATAAAGATGTATCAGGAATTACCTGTTATAAACTTGTGTCTGGTTTCAGTGTCTGCTTGCATGTGGCCGTGTGTATCCATGGTGAATGAAAATAGTGCCCTCAAATCGATAACTGGTAGTTGAAGTATTTGCTTTGGCAAGATTTTGATTACTCTGTTTACAGTATTTCAAGGTAAAATTATATATACTGCAGTTTAAAATACTTCATAATAAATAATTTAAGAAGTTGAACAATTGTATTTCTTTGGTTCTGCCAGAAGTTGTTACTTTTTTCCTTCTTTTTTTAAACTTGATTATGTTTACTCTTTACAATTTCAGATTGCACTCTTGGATTCTCCAATAGCTCTAAGTATGGAAGAAAAGCTTCAGCAGAATGAAGCAAGGGTGAGTTATAATTTCATAAAACAGTTTTTAAACCAGAAAAAGGAAAGTTGAGAAGCCTGGATGCAATAGTGTTGATAATTTTCAGGATTTTTTTTGGTGCACAACTTAATTTTCTCCCACCTTGCTACTGCAAACTGTTTTTAAAAAAATAGTATTACTCAGACTTTGGAAGACAGGAGAGGAAAGTATTTGGAATAATTCAGCTGCATGGCAGCAAATATTTAGTTCTGAATATTGTCAAGAAGTTACCAATCAACTGTAGATGATGATGCCTTTGAAAAATAGGGCCTCCTTAGGTGGTTTAAATGGTAACGTTTATGCTGGTGCTGCTTAGATCTTTATTAATACAATTAGAGAATGAATGCATTGCTTTGAGAATCTTGTTTTGACCTCAGTAATTGGCACGGTGTCTGTCTGTGCTTCTCAGGATTCCCACTGGTAAAACCAATTTTAAAGACACTTTTCAGTGAAATGATACTCTAAAAATAAACTTCATGACAAAAATGGACAAAACACATGTATTAGTATGAACTATAGCTGCAAAGTAGACTCCAGGCTTCTCCATAAGCCACGTTTCTGCTAGAAAAGCATTTTAGTATATGCAAGAATCCTTACTGTGTTGTGTTCAAAAATTAAAGTAGGACCTGCATAACTGTAGTAGGAGCCTTCAGCTGCAAATTATTTTTGTTATCTTCCTACTAGGTTTAGAAAACAGTTTAGCTGGATCAGAGCTGAATGATAATATTGTTAGTACATGTAGTATGGTTTTATTTTTGAGCACAAACCTAAGGCCTTTATCTAACAGGAGCTGAGTAATATGAAGTGCTGACTATTTGCTAATTACAGTATGTTATTCATGCTCTGACAATAATCACTGCTTGTCCTGCTCAGAAGTGTTGGCCCCTCTGCGTGGGGAGTATATCGAGCATATTTTATTATCTTTCGTCAGCCTCATTAGAAGGTTATGTGATTACTATTCATGATAATTACAATAGACATAATTACTGAAAATTCTTTCTAGACGTTGCAGTTTATGGCTCTTTTAATAATTGGATGAGTGCAATAATTAATTTGTTTACACAGATCTAAAGATTTTATCGCCATATTTAAATTATCTGACAAATATGTGGAGGCTTTCTTTAATGAGCTGATTTGTTCTCATATAGGAACAATGTTTAAATGATTTCTGAGGAACAGAAATTATTCTGGTATGGTAAATAGATTTATGGACCTCCATGTTTTTCTTTAATCTTTTGAATTATTTTTCATTTTAACATTCTGATAAGCAACACTAGGACCAATATGATGCATTGAAAGATGTATTTACTTTTTTCTGTTGAAATCTTGAGGTATAGACATGAGAAAAACTTCTTTAGTTCCCATTGATTAACTTGCAGCTGGTCTGCGAAGACAGGACGGTAGGCTGGAGGTATCAAATGTGGAGGTTTGGAGGAACTGCGTTGACGACCTGTTTTGTTTTTTTCTTTCTGCAATGGTTTTATACATAAAGTAATACAGGGATGTAGCTGGTGGTTTGTTTTTGTTTGTTGGCTTGTTGTTTTCAGCTTTTTGCAGTTGAAGTGAATTCAAAAAATTGCATATGTTTTAAAAAGTCTCTGTATTTAATTCCTGCACAGAAATCTAGTGATTTAATAAATGAAAGTGTCTCTCTATATACATATTGTATTCAAGGTGATTTATGATTCCAAGTCAGCCAGAGCTTTGAGGTGGATCTGCGTGAAGCACCCTCTATGCAGTACTTTCTAAAAAGCCTGGAAGGCTCTGAAATGAAATAACCTTTACTGGTATGGAAACTGCGAAAGTTAACTCATGAGATGGACAAAACCTAAGCGTTCATAGCCAATACTGTCCCTGTCTGTAATGCCTTTGTCAGCACCTTCCCACTTCTGTGCTGAATTCAACCAAGTGTGTGATTTCTAAGTAGCAGCAAACTCTACTCTGATTCTCTCCTGAAGGCTGGCTGGCTGATTTTTTTTTTTCCTCTGCATGCCATTCTCTGCAGGGTATTTTAGCCTGAACGTGCCTATTTGCATTGTAGGAAAGGAGCTGTTTTGTTACAGCGAAGGGATCAATCTGTGGCAGTAGACTTTGTAGGACTGATGAAGCACTTCGTGGAATTATTCCATTTCTTTGAAAATGCCTGCCATTATTTGAAGTGGCTATTTCTGTCCTTTGTTTTGTCTTATACTATAAAAAAGTTTTTTTTTTTTTTCTTTTTGAGAGAGAGGAATTGTAGGTATGGCCACTTATTGCAGGAGCAACAGTGCTCTTCTAGATGTTTAAGTACTAATGTTCACAAAGAATTGCACAAATATTTAGTCCCTCTCTGAGAATGCGTTATCAAGGACTTTAGAAGAGATGTGATTTTTTTTTTTTTCCAATATTTGTTTTATTTTATAGGTACAAGAACTGACCAAAGAGTGGACAAACAAGTGGAATGAAACTCAAGATATCTTGAAAGTAAGGAAAACAAATACATTTTCAACTTGGCATTTGAACTAGTCTTAAAAGTTTTTCCTTCAAAAAATGTTTCTGTTCTAAGAGCAAATATTCAGGTATGCTGGTATTTTTGAATAAGATTTTAAATAATTGTTGATAAAAATGAGCACAACTCTTCGTTTTCATCATATTGACCTCAGTGCAAAACAGCTTATCTCTTAACAAATCTTTATAATACTGCATGTTTTTATTGAGTTACAAATGAAGAAAACCTGGTGCAAGCACTAGTACATCTCTCATCCCCTTGGTGTTTGTGTTGTATCAACAAGACCTGTGAATAATCACCTTTTATATTACACTCATCTCAGTGAATGCATTGCATAGTGGATACAGAATTTTGCATTGGCCTTCAGATTCATGTTTCAGTCAGCAGTGGCTTGTAAACCTGAAAAACAACTTGCAATGGGATTTCTGCAGTTGAATCTCCTCCAGTAGGTCTTGATCAAACCAGACAGATGCATCTGAGCTAAGTATTCTCTGGAGTCCCAAGCACAGGGATTTTTGCAACTGGTTCACATAAGCTGGTTTGCATTGTGCTCTTTATATGACTCCAGACTATGTCTGGAGCACTTAAATCCATGCGGTGCTCTCTTGTGTTTTGTAGATTTAATATAGATCCAAGGGGGCAACTTGGTGATTTTCTGTGCTGTGATTTTTGCGTGATGTAGACTTCAGACTTTTGTGTTCTCTGCATGTATCTTTGCTGCTGTTCAGTTGTATGGGTGAGATTTTATGTTGGCATTTGGTTCATGATTAAGGTGATAGTCTGAGGTGATATTTTAATGGGCTGCTTTATAATTCCGCACGCACATAAAAGCACATGTGTGTGTGCACACAGAGGAATAATTCAGTTTCCTTTCTGTAACACAGACTGGCATTTTTTACCAAATTTTTAAACTACCCTGTTAAATAAACATTTTGAAAACAAATCTTAAGCATTCATGATTTGCTGTATATACTGAACATAAACTTGTTTGGACTGCTATTCAAGCAAGCATTTAGAAGTAATTTTTTAATTCTCCTTATCTCTGAAACTTGATTTTTGTAGTTGATTTTTTTTTTTGCGTATCGCTTTAATTTGTTTTAAAGTTCACCACCATGTCTTTTATTTGACTTCCAAGTAAGTTGGATGACTCCGTGCTTAAAAATAAAAATAAAGCACAAATAGCGTAGAGAACAGAGCAGAGTTGGTAACTGCATAGCAGATGGCATGACAGAATGGACTGTTTAATGTCTGTCCAGATACCGAACTGGGAATTACCATTTGTATATTCCCCCAAGATATTTTGGGTCCAATTTTACATTATTTCTGTGTTATTTTGTTACTTTGAAGCATCTATAGTTACATAGAACTTTATTAATCCTCTCTTTACTCAGATCTGGATTGGAGAGTTCATTGTCACATGGAGAATTTGTGAATTTTCATCTACTGTGAAAGTGAACATGATGTAGCGTATGGGAAGTCTTTAAAGCTTAATGTTGGAAATGCAGTCATTCTTCCACAGAAAATATAGAATTGTAGGAGGTGTTAACTGAACAATTCCTATAAACAAGGGAAAGTTGCATTTGTTAAATAGTTGAACATAAAGGACTTAAAACCACAGAAGCTGTGATTCTGTTTCTCTGGTATGGAGCTTTTGTTAGTTTAATTCATATAGCTTCTGTATTTTGCTCTTTTATATGCTGATATTTGAGTACGTGAACATAGCTTATATTTCACTTTTGGGTTAAAGCTGATAAGACTTTCTTGGCCTTGAAAAACTGAAAATCTGCAAAAGTTTTCTTAGTTGTATTGTTTCATTTTGCACAGTTTTACTGAAGATATCAGTGTTTTTATTCACTTCTTGTTTAATGATTCCTGAAATCATTGCCAGCGTATAAGTGGAAAAGGGCTTTTTGAAAATTTGCCAGGCTGAGCAGCCAGAAAGCTGATTTTAAACTGTGGAGGGCAGAGGTGTTTCTTGTAGTGGATTCCTAGAAGTTCACTGGCTTTTTTGTTTCATTATTGATGTACGCCCCCTTGCACACAGAGACCTGACACGTTCATTTGTAAAACTAGAATGTCTCGGCATCCCTTGAGAAATGAGACTGGCTTTGCGTGTCCACCTCACCACAGTCACAACTGCAATGTTTTCCATGCCATAATTCAGTAACTTTTAGGACATTCTTCACTAAAGTACTTAGAACTTCACGTTTGCATTTATTTATGTTTAAAACCTGGTTCTCATTGTCTCCCCCTGGGCTCACAGTCCTGAGGTAGTTGCTGCCTTTCAGTTGCTGCCCTGCAGCGGGCTTGGGGAATTAAAAACCTTTTGCTTTTCAGTCCCTAACACGTTTTGCTCCAAATCTTTTAGGCAGTTGATTTTGAAAATTAATGTAAACAGCTACCTATTACCTACTAATACATGCCTGCCAGATGCAAGTGCACTTATTACTAGCTGAATGGTATTTGCTATTCTATTATATGTAGTTATGCATTTTCATTCTAGGTTCTAAATATGAGAGTTCACATGGTTTTGAATTTTTCTCACAGGGCAATGGGAAAATCTGTTCATGTTTAAATCCAAAATAATTGAAAGGGTTTTGCATAAGGCTTGTAAAATACAGGAAGCAAGATTCACAGAGCATGTTGGTGTCTTCTACTAGATTAACAGATTTTGCTGGAAAAAGTTACCTGGCTTTTACTGAATACAGTGCTTTCATCAGGCCTCACAAAGAAGCGATGCATACTGTTTTGCAGGGAAGATGTTCCTCAAACTTGTTCACCCTTGCCAGTTATTTTGAACCTTGTTTTAAATTAGAGCAGCATCATCTAAATCCTACCTTAAAAATAATTCATAGAGAATGGAAAATACTATCCAGCTAGAAAATACTGAGGAAGAGAGAATGCCGTGTGAAGGCAAGGTTTTGATAAAAAGTACTTGGCAGCTTAAAATTCAATTATTTCAGTTGGCACAGTGCCATGTGTGCAGCTGACACGCACATCCCAGTATTCTTCATTATTTATGCTTGTAGCTTTTATCCCTTTTGACTTTTGTCTCTGTGCATTTCACCTGAAGTTACGGGTTTCCATCACAGCGCACATCTTTAGGCTGGGGATGTTGGACTACCCTATCTTGAAATGTTGTCAGTTCCGGGTTTGGTGCAGAGTCTGTGTGGCTGAATGTCATTATCAGCTGTGAACATCTTGTATAATCCTTCATATTTGCAGTTGTCAGATGGGACATGTCTTGGACAGGTGATGGTAGTATTGATAACACGCTCTCTTTCACCTAAATCCTCCTGTTTTCCTTATGCAAAGATTAGGACACTGCAGACATGGGGGGTTTCAATTTGTGCTGGTTCCCTATGAGGTATGGTGGTGTTAATCTCTCTGAAGTGACAAGTGTTGTTTTTCATGATGATGTTTGTTTCCATCCTTGAACTCCTCACTATTATACAATAAATAAAGGATTGTAGCATGGAGAGCGTTGGTCTCTTCTCCCAAGCAGCAAGTGATAGGACAAGAGGAAATGGCCTCAAGTTGCACCAGGGGAGGTTTAGATTGGATATTAGGAAAAAATTGTTCATGGAAAGGGTTGTCAGGAATTGGAACAGGCTGCCCAGGGAAGTGGTGGAGTCACCATCCCTGGAGGGGTTTAAAAGACGTGTAAATGAGGCTCTTAGGGACATGGGTTAGCGCCAGAGTGAGGTTATGGTTGGACTCGATGATCCTGAGGGTCTCTTCCAACCAAAATGATTCTATGATTCTATGACGCTCTAACCTTACTTACCTAGCGTTACACTCCATCCCCTCTTGCTCTTTTTAATTAAAGGGAGGATATTTTGGTGCTTAATAAACTTAATATGTAGAATGATGCTTTAGCATTGGGTAAAATACTGAATTGAAAACCGAAGTGATAGCATTTTATCTGAAGCCTGTAGGCTTTGGCTTTCCTCAAATGTTACCAGCTGTTGAAAGAATTGTATTTTACAAACTAGTACTGCTTTACGTTGCTTCTATATCTTCAGGTGTCTTGAAACCTCAGCACTTATTTAACTCTAGGTTTTTGCTTTCATCTCGGTATTATTGAAAATTTCAATGGATTTTTTTTCCCCTCCCGTTAATGATCTTCTCTACATATCCCCGAAGAGAAGAGGAGGAGAGAAGAAAAACTGTTTGCTCTTTTTCTTAGTTTAGTCCTTTTTGTATTGTTCTGTTAAAGATCAATCCTGGGGTCTGCAATTTCTTTGGATGCTTTCTAAGATGTTAGAGTAACCTATCCAACTTTCGATTTTTCTCTTTCTTTGACGCTTTAATTGGTACAAAATTTCTTTTGATGTGGCTTCTATATTTGCCTGCATGTGTTGTCATTCTCCTAGAGATCTTTTTTCTTTTACTGGCGTCTTATTTTTGCCATCTTTTGTGCATGTTCCAATTTCTTTCTCTAACCTTTAGCAGCTTTTACATTAATCTTTTTGAAATGTATACTCCTTTATATAATTCTCTGCTTTTTTTTTTCCTCCCAACTTTATTTTAAATTTCTTCTCCCCTTCACTGTTTGTGTAGCTTTTGCCTTCCTTCTTTAGATGTATATCATTTGCACCTAGCACTAAGGTAGATGCTTTTTTTTTTTTTAGAGTAGATTTAGAGTTACCTTTATTTCATTAACCTGTTGTTTGCATCTAATCATGTCATTAGCTTTGTGTGGTAGAGCTCAGCTGATGTGAAAGGATGCAGGGAGATCTGTCTTCACGGAGTCTGTTAAAGGACAGGGTCTCTTTTGTGTGTATCTAATTCTCATGATCAATAGTTTAACCAGTAGCCGTCTCAACTAGCTTTGTCCTGTTGGATTTAGTGACACGGTCTCACTTTCATCAATAACACTAATTCTGCTGCAGCCCTTTACCGCATGTTGTGTAAATATGTTATTGAACACTGTCGATTTGATCTTTTTTTGTGCCCTTTGGTTGAGTGCTGCTGGTTAGTAGTACATTTTTATGGCTTAACAATGGTTGTTCCTACCCGGGGAAGAAAACTGTTGCTTGTATGTCTGTCTTCAAGCATTAACAGGTACCTTTTTTTTATATCATGCCTCTTGGGGGAGATGAAATAGTCTTAATTTGCTGTGATGAATACATAAGGACTAATATCAAACAGTTATTTCGGTAGACAAACTCACTTAAACGGAAGAATATTCTTTCTTTATGAATCTTGGCTGTACCCAGCAAAGACACTAGGAGACCAAAACTCAAAGTAATTGTGTTGCTATTTATGAGGTGCTGATTAGGGTGGCAAGAAGCTAGTAGATTTTTATTTCAATCATTTCCTTTCCATGCTGGTTTGTACACTGTAGTGAACCCTGTCAAGAGCAATGTATTGTGTTCTCTGTAAATGCTGCTTTGGTCTACATTTATTTGCATTTCCAGATGATTTTTAAGCCACAGTCGCTGAATGGTATTTATACACCTTTATCTGGGTTCTTCTGCCTGTAAAGGCTGGGGATGCATCACCATTTTCCTGGTTTAGGCCTTTTTGTTACTTCCTATTAACCTTGACTGGCTTGGCTCCTCTTCTTCTCACTTGTTTTGTGTTCTACCCCAGTACTTGATGATAGTGCATTAGTCATGGAATGTAATTCTTGTCCAAAAATCTGTCATTGTGACACTTCCCCACTCAATACCTTCAGCAACCAATAAAATCTTGTGGGTTTTGTGCTTATTCCATAGTAAGATTACTAGAACATTAGGAACCAAATGCATAATGTAGTAGTTCTGGATCACTAATGAATAGCTGGTGGTGATTTTTTTTTTAAATATATGTACATTTTATATACGTAAAATTATGTGATGAACAAAAAACTGACCACTTTATATTTGTGATTGTTTGTATCACTTTGTTTTACCATTGGGTAAGTTGGGTATTGGAAAGTTGCAAATGATGAAGTTTTTTGAAAGATACCGATGTGGGCTTTAATCCTCTCTTTAAAAAGTACCTGTGACTTTTTGAGACCTCTTCGAGACTTTGGAACACAGGTCCTAAAATGGTTGTATTTACAGGTTGAATGGAAAAAAGAGAGTTATAGGAATGATGTGCATTTATATACAAAACATTGTATGCATCATACTGTATTTAAACTGTTCATTTTCAGTTTTGGCATATGTGTTTATTTGTATGTTTGGCAAGAAAAAAGCTTGTTTCTAAGGATTTTTCACATTTCAGTAAGTGAATCATTTTTTAAAGTTGTTCCTAGTTAGACACGTTGGTGTTGCATCTTGATTATGATGTCTGTTGGCTGTGTTTGAAACATAACTGTACTTTTAATGGGAGAATTAAATCTGTACTTTGATTTTATTTGTTATAACTTCTTCTATTTGTCATCTGTATTAGACAACAGTCATTGCGTGCTTCCAGTTTTTGTTTCCTTTCTACAAGTTGTCTTCTGCTTGAATTTTTAAGGAAGAAGTTTAAAAATCACTGCAAAGTTAAAATAGGATAGCATATTTATGGACCTGGCAGAAAGAATTTAAGTCAGATGTTACTACTGAATTTGTTGTCTTTTAGAAAAGTTGATAAGATAAATAGAATAACGACTGTCTTCCTAGGGATGTTTGCTTTCTCAACAGTTGTTTGCCCTCCAAGAATTATGTAATATATGTACATTTATCAAACCGAATTTGTATGGAAAGGAAAAATGCACATTTGAATTAGTCTCTTATTAACATATTATGCTTAGTAGGATTCCCTTCAGCTGGCTTGTGAGTGTTATGCAGAAGACAAGATACTAAGAAAGTTTTAAAAGTGCTGAAGTTAGTTATTCTTGTCTATCTCAATCAGAACTCACAATAAATGATAATGGCTTCTTTCTCTAGAAGCCTGTTTAAATGTGATGTTGGTTTCTTGCACTAGATGTCACTGCAGATACAAAAATCAGGTTTTTCTGCATGCTTAATTCAGATTTAATACAGATATTTAAGGCAAAATGATTTGCAGTATCTTGACTTTCATTGCTGTTCAGATCTACTAAAATAAGATTATGAAAATGCCAAAACATTGGCTTAGGAGCAAGTCCCGAAGAACCTGCGTAACTGTTTTGACAGAAATACTTCTAAACAATAATTCACAGGTGGGATGCACTGTAAAGTGGTTATGTACATTTGAAATTTTTGCAATTATTTGTCAGTATATTATTCAACTCTCTTTTTCAGATTACTGTATATCTAGAGTATTTGAGAAATTACCTAAAACCTTTAAAACATATTTATTTTCTTAACTTTATTATAGCTCTGATACTTTATGGATATAAAAGAACAGTTTCTGGAAGAGGTAGTATCTTTTATTTGACCAGGTAATATTGTTGAGAAAGCAAACAGGCTTTTGCACATACAGATCTTTCACCAGGCCACTTCTACCATTTGTTTTCTCTTTTAATGAATCGTGCAGTTGAAAAGCCAGAAGCAATGATGTGCAGCTTCTATTTATAACCATTTCCCTTAACATTCATTAATCAATTCTGTAAATTTAGAATTGAATTTCAGTACATTAAAATTTAAAAAATTTGGAGTTTTCCCCATCTTTTTTTGAGAAAGTTGTCTGTCAACAAGGAAGTGTTTCCTGTTCTCAATCCTTGTACAGTATTTACCCACAACTCCTGCCTCCTGAGTGAAGACGAATAATATCTAGTTTAGCTCTTGGTTTTCTTAGGGTTTGTTTTCTTATACCTGGCCATGTGCATTACTTATTTATTTCCCAGGTGTAGCAGCTACTGGCAGTGGTTGTAGTCTATAAAATCATCTGCTCTGGTTGTGAGATTTCAAGTTGGGATGAATTGTCGTTACTAAATGTCACGTAGCTTCCCTCCCTCAAAGCCTCTATGGATAGACTTATTGTTCTATAGGGGTTGTTTCAGAAGCTAGAACATGAGAATGTGGCATTGTATCTTCCTGCCCCACATTTTTTTGTCGTGGTTGTTAAGATGAAATGAATGTATATACATCCCAGGATCTTTATGCTATTGGCCGGCACACAGATTTCTGTTTTGGAGTTTGAGTTTGGACAGAGATCAACCCAACATGATTTGTTTTACCATAGATAGACATTGTTTTTTCATACTGTATTACTGAACAGATGCCATTATTAAATAGTAACTCTTACTATAACTGATCATCTCCCTTCAGTCTGGTACGTACGCCGAGGTCAATGCTGACTGAGGAGAAAGAAATACAGTGGAGAGAATTCCCTATAAAAGCAAACAAACAAACTTTTAAAGGGGTGTTATGGTTGTCCTGAGATACACATTACTTTTTCTTCAGGAGAGCAGCTGTCATTGCTTTTCACTCACCAACGGTTTTTTTCAGGGTTTCGTCTACTCTCAGCATTGGCTTGCTGTTGTCAGAGAAGGAAAAAATACTAAATTGGGAACTGGTGCTGCTGATCTACTGTAGGTCTTTTCCTAATAGAAGCACTATTGAAAGGGTCCCAGCCACCTGGGGAATGTCGAGTGCAGCAGTCGAAAGTAGATTTCAAAAGAAATAGTTGTCTGATTTCAAGTCTGTCTCTGCCACCTGTGTTCATCTTATTAAGAAACCTCCTTTCTCCCTTGTAGCCTCTTTAGCTGCTTGTGATGCCTCTGCGGTTGGTCTGACCACTTTTAACTTTCAGTTTCTGCTAGACGGTTGCAATCAAGAGATGCCTAATGCTACTGATTGTTTTTTATTTCAGTTTTAAACCGTTTTACCCACTTCAAACCACCTGGACCATCAGAGAAGCACGGTTGGAGGCCGCCGTTTCTGAGCTCACCAGCCATGGATTAAGGCAGAGTTGAATAGTTTGTCTGATCCAGGCTACACATTCCAAAAGAGGCCCTCTGGTTTCTAGGAATAACCATACTCCCAAGAATTTCACTGCTGTCCTCCTTACGACTGGGGCTCTGCATTTGTAGATTATCCAGGCCATGCTTAGCTTTAATCCATCCCTTGGGCTTGTAGGTGGTTTTCAGATAAGAGGGAGTCAGACAAGAGTGAGTTGTTTTTGAAATCCTTTCTACAGCTCAGATGCCACTCGTTCAACAATTCCTCCTGGGCATTTGGTCTGCTTTTCTATTAATTTTCTTGTGGCAGGAAGGGGAGCTAAATTGAAAGCAGTGGAAGCTCCTGATTTAGCCTGTAGAAAATAGAAGAAGAAATATACCCTGAAAGCTGCTGCTTCTAAAGGATCAGCGGAGAAGCAGTGAGAAGGAGAAAAGACAGAATGTAAATTCTTCATTGGTCTTGGTTATGGGAGGGTAAAGAAGCATTCCAACATCAACATTTTAGACAAAAACCATAAATTTATCTTGAGTCCCTCACCAAGGAACTGTTTCTAATGGCAGTGTGTATTGGCTATGAATACTAGAGCAATTTTACTCACCTGGTGTTTTTAGCAGTGTATTTAGGAGTTTATTACTGCATTATTCTGGTGGCTTTGGGTACATGGGACTGTTCTTCAGGTTCATTCAATCTCTGTTCCTCAGTAGCTGGGCTGTGAGGGACAAGGATGTGCTGGCAACCAAGCCTGTGCATCTTCCTCTGCAAAAGGCACTGCTATTGCATTGCTAATCCTGAAGTCCGTTGTGTTGTTTTTTGTTTGTGTTGTGGTGGTTTGGGTGGTGTGTGGTGTGGTTTTTTTTGGTTTGGTTTTTTTCCTCCTTGGTAGTTCTTGCATACTAGTATGCATAGTCCTACTCCTTCCTACAGTTTCATTCAATGGCAAGGGTTACGTTTTGTCCCTGAGGAAGGAACTAATAGATTTAATCTATTACCTTAGATTCATCTCTACAGAACTAGAGATGAATTTCTAGGTAAATAATAAACAAAACAGAACTCCAGATAAGTGAAACACTTCTTAATTCTCCCATCTACCAGGAAACACACAAAAACCAAAGAAGCTTTTAAAATGAATAAATGTATTAGCTATGAGACTGTTTTTTTTTCCTGTACAATTCCAGGATTCATTCATCATGCAGCTTTAGCAACAGATGAGGTAGGAGTCCTGTAGATAATAGTCTAGTTCACTGCATTCTCTTGATTCATTCCCAGAGTACAGTCTATGGAATGAGTTATTCACAGGTCCTGTAGAAAATATATGATCATGTAATTAAAGACTGTATTGTAATACATACGGAAGAAGAGGATGAATTAAGATAGCCTATTTCTTTCTCTTCCAGCCAGGCCTGTTCTCCCTTTTAGATACCAGCACAAAGAATACTGAGAGCAGAGTTGCTGTCTCTTAGTTGGAAGGTATAGTTAATCCTGCTAGGAAGGATCACTAATGGCAAGAAAAGTCTTGTTCTCAGCCCAAAATGTCAGTGCTGCAACACGTGGACTTATTTTTCCCTTGAGACTAGTGTATGCTCAGTGTGGTCGCGAACAGGAAGAGATGAAGCGTGCTCCACTTGAGCCATAGCAAAACGCTCTGTGTACCTCATTTTTTGAACTAGAGGAATAGTTTTCCCTTAAACCCAAGCTGGTCAGGGCAGAAACCAGCCTGGAGCACATG
Organism: Caloenas nicobarica; assembly: GCF_036013445.1. Lineage (NCBI taxonomy): Eukaryota > Metazoa > Chordata > Aves > Columbiformes > Columbidae > Caloenas > Caloenas nicobarica. Next base: position 114,713,701 of record NC_088247.1, read on the forward strand.
CTCTAGCAGGGAAAATTGCAGCCTTTATGGTTTAAGTTTTATAAGCCACTGGGCAACAGGATTTTGCAGGCTAGTATCCAGGAAGCCTGAGCAGCCAAGCAGGCATCTCTATTAACAATTAGCCAAATCCTGCAGTTCTATTCAGGGAATTTTTCTCAGATGTCAGCAGTAGTTCTGTCTGTAGAAAGTCTAAAGTGTCAAGGAGCAGACGCTGGAGCTTGTTAAGTTTGTCCTTGCATTTCTAGGAATGAAGGCCAAGTTTCCTGAGAAATTACCTTGAATCTGCCAAGGCTTCTGATGGAAGTCCTCGCAGCTTGTTAAGTATAGTGGCACTTTGGGGTGCCACTACAATAACAGGGTTTCTGTGTATTATAATAGTAGACAGCTGCATGTCGGCAGTGAGCATGTGGCAATCAGTTTTGAGGGGGAAAGAGAAACAATGAAAAATGGAAAAGGTAGGATGACCTTATGAGAGTAAGAACTGCTCCTGTAATTCCCTTATTCTTTAAAGGAATAGCATCGTTAACTTTCCATCATTTTAGCTTCACTATCTTAGCAATTCGTCATTTGAGCAGTTCTGCATCTGCCTTTTTAATTGACTTTCATTTCAGAAAGCTATCGATGCCTGTGTGGGCTGCTGCTTTAGCATCTGCACTTTCACAGTAAGCAGTTCACAACAAAACTACAGTTTTCTGATCTTAGTTGTTGTAGACTTTTTAATGGGTTTTCTTGATTGATGAGGGTCATGTGGCCTAAAGCTCTAGGAGACTGCAAAAAATCTGGGAAGTTTCTCCTCAGTTGTGGTTATCTTTATGGCTCTGGATACTAGAAATTTCTTCCTCTTGGAAGGCTAAAGAGTCTCAATTGTACTAAACTTTTTGTTTTAATTGTACTGAAACTGACTCTGACAGCCAGAGAGATGGTGTTATTTCTTTGTCCCCTTGATTAGAAACAGAATATGTAGTGGGAATTTGTACCTTACCTGACGTATGAGGGAATCAATATCCTCTTTCATAATTGATGATTAAATAATTAATTTATTGCTTATAAAGGAAGAACATATTATTTAATGTTCAAAATCATTTTATTGTCCTAGGATAGTGCAAAACATAGCTTTGGCATGTCCATGGATTAAGAAGGATATGCCTCATCGCTGATGGTGTGTTCCATATTCTCTCCTCTCTTCCCCTTGCCTCCCAAATAGCACCTGTAGCAGGTAACTCAGAATTTATTTTGTTATTCCAGAAATCATATATCTGCTGACCTGGACATAGTAAAACATAGGGCAGATACTTGATATTGTGTATACAGCTTTATAGGATACAGAAAAAGCTTGTTTAACAGACACCCACTAAGGAAAGGAGCAGAAACACCAATACAATGTGGAAAAACCCAGCTTTTCCTAGTTAATGTGTAGGCTACCACTTTAATGGGAATCTCAAATATTTCAAAGTTGTTTTCTTGGAAGGGAGATTTTTTTTTTACCCTGGAATTGTCTTGTCAATCACAATTAGACACAATTGAATTTCTTTCAGCTGCTGCTCAGTGTTTTGTCTTGGCTGATCTCTTTGTGGAAGGTATTTTGTAAGGGAGCCAGCCTGAACAGCAAGAAGGGTGTCCATGTAACCAGTTCCCATCCAAAACAAAACAAGCTAAATACTCAGCTGTGCTTCTCCTTTCATCTTTTAAGAAATCGTTAGTAGTAAGCCCAAACCATATTTCACAGTCTTTTGAAGTCTTTTTTTTTCTCCTGCCTCTTGTTTCCCCCATCCATCCATCCATCCAATGTTTTCTCATGCTTTGCAGTGGAAGTTCCTTGTTCCTCTTTTAGTTCTTAGAGCAATATTATGCTCGGAGAAATCTTTTTGCATTCTAAATCATCATATCAATAACTTTGCTAATGCTGGTGTTTCTAGTGTTTCCTGGCGTACATTTCCAATATTTCCTAATATTGGCAGGATGACTATGTATATGCTAGTTGTCTGGAAAAATGTTGATGAAATGTCTGCCTGTCATCCAGGAGGCCTTGCAGCATTTAAAAGTAAGGAGTGGATCTGTTCCATCTCTCAGCGTGTAGTCTGGATAGTTTAACCCATCAACGAAAATGCAAAAAGCTCTGTGAACATGTCTGTGTTGTTTCAAAATCATTTTTCTGCCACTGTTATTGTAGATTTTTCCAGCTGGTCCATAGCAAGATTGCTTTATTATGCAGAGCATTTTTTTTTCTGGCACACTTAAATATTTTCCTCTCTGACTATGAGGATGTTATTGAGACATATAGTATAGAGAATACTCAGCCCTGACAATCTAATATAACTTAATATCCTTCTCTTTCCACTCCAGTCTTCCCAGAAGGAAATAAAAAATCTTGTCAGCAGTGATTGACTCATCCAATAGATTCTTGTTAAAGAGTGTGCAGGTTCAGTTTTATTTGTTGGAGGGTAATGTGCTGGTGTTTCAGGTTACCCCTGTTTTAGGTACTGAAACATCAGTTAGCTCTTGAAAGTATTTTGGGTGCCTAATTCCTATTTGTTTTGGTATGAGTACCTTAAAAACACCGTGTTTAGAATCATGGAATAGTTTGGGTTGGAAGGGACTTTCAAAGGTCATCTAGTCTAACCCCCGTGTGAAGCAGTTAATTTTTTCTTTTCCCCAGCACAACTTCCTTCCGTGTGAAAGAAATCTCATTGTTTTGCAGGAACTTTTTCTGCAAAAGATTTGCAATTTTGGGCAGCTTCTGACCTAGTAATAGTTCATCCATGAATATCACCATTTCTACGTCTGGAGCTTTTACCCTTAGGTAAATCCAGAAGCCATAATTAAGACCAACCAGTCCGCAACAGACCAGTTAAGGACTTATTTGTCTTCAAAATGTCAACTTCTGTAAAGCTTTTTGCTAAATATTTACATTTAATTTATTTAAAAGTCTGGTGTGCAGCATCTGGACAAACTGTTGCTGAAGGATTTGTTCTGAATGTGTTTTCTTCAATTCTCGCATTTTTCCGTATGGCACATTTCTGTTGACAAGTATCTTCCTGCATGAGCACATCTCCAAATCTTTGACTGTCAAAGGCTGGGAGTTTATTTCGTTTCCAACTGTTTTTCATTTCCCCTCGAGTTCTCATTTTGTGACTATGTTCACACAGCATAAGGAAACAAATCTGGAGATGGGTTACATTACAAAACTCTTCATGAAGAACAACATTTCAACTTCTTATATTTTGTAGCAGCCCAAAGGTGCTTAGACCTTAATTATGTGAAGAAGCAGCCTGATGTATAAGAAGCAAAATTAGCTTATTACCTCCTTGTTGAAACTCCTTCATCTCCTTGCTAGACTTGCTCAGCGTGCTGATCTCTGCTTGTCTTTTTGCTGTTGTTTACTATCTCCTTTTGGAAATTCAGGGCCTAGATGCATTTAAGTGGGGGGCTTATGGAAATTTAGGAAGGGGCGGGATTGAGTTACCTCTCTTGGTTTTTAGGGGCCGCTTACACGGAACACCCACTTGATGCTGTTCCCTCTGTGTCTGTTGGCATTAAGTAGGGGGAATTTGCATTCCTGAGTTCAGGCTACAACACTGGGCCACTAATTTTGGTTGGATAGTGGCCTGGGCAGCATGAGGGTTTGGCAGGGTGATGGTGGGTCAAGAAAGGTGCTGACATGACTGAAGAAAATATATTTTGAGTCTTGAGGAAAAAGCGGTAACTTGACTCTCCTGCCTTGTCTGTTTGTGGTTGTGGTTGGCTTTTTTTTTTTTTTTTTTTTTTTTTTTAATTTTAATATGGGGGTGTTTGTTTTAAAGAAAAAATTCTGGTCAAGGGTAACAGTTCAAAATCCCA